>NW_027072078.1:32617941-33302941 GCF_038088225.1 Cyrtonyx montezumae | reverse complement strand
GTGCTTGTGATAACACTTGCAGGCAGGATCCTGATGCCACTAAGCCTTAAACGACCGCTTAACTTAACCCATATTATCAGCATCACCAACTTCAGTAGAAACACTGCAGTATCTCAGCTTTACGCATCTGGGTCCGAGTTAAACACCTAACTTGTAGTTTCTGAAGGGGCTGGTGTGTTTGTTTCAAGTGCATCATACTGCTTGGTTTCAAAAGCAAAACTATTTTATTTTTTTAGTATGCTCCCTGTTGAATTTTTCGGTATTTGCAAAAGGAGCAGTTAAGCAATCCTGTCTTTTAGAAGTGCTTTAATGTGGACTGCTACAGAGAGAGTTAAAGTTTTCCTTTGCACGTATGTACAAAGTTATTAACAGTTATGGGAAGTATATGTCACAATCTCACTTTTAGTTCCAGAGGCAGTGTAAATACTCTGGGTATTTAAGTGGCTAAAATTCATTTCTGTTAATTATAGATCATGTTCTGATATTTGCTTCAGACATTTAGGGTCGCTGAGTTTGCCCTGCGTGCCAAAGGGTTCTGGACGGGGTGCTTGAGAGACAAATGTGCAATTCTCAGAAGTAATAACATGCCCAGAAAGTCTCAAATGCAGCTCTGGTTGATAAGAGCAGTTTCTGGATCAATATATCCAATCTTAGGTAGGGAGGGCAGCCTGTCACCCCAGTGGATCTCTGGAGGAGAAGGAAGCGAGGACATAGGAGTGTTTTAAAGTGGCTTTGCATCACTGAGTTGGTCCGTGGCCAACATCCAGTGGTCATTTCTCACACATTTGATGGAGTTACTTTCCATGAGTAATTTTAATCAGCGTTGCCATTCTACCAGGGTTTTGTTCAAGATAAAAATCTTTTTATTGTAGACAACTTGCCAAGTGGGGCAAGGCTGGAAAAAATGTTGCTAAAGATAAAGTAATAACAGTTTGAGGAAGGAAAAAAACAAAACAAAACCTGCTGCACTCTAGAATGGGGCAGTTTGCCGATGAGCCTTCAGCGATAGTATGCTTAGAAGTTGGATGCCATCTTCTAAATGCACCTCTCAAAATCCAGAGATCTTATTAATGAAAAGGAAGCAACACTATCTGTATTGTGGAATTCATTACACACGTGGAAAGGGAGAAGAGAATGAAGAACTTGTGGAAAGATACAGCACGATAAATTTACTAGAGTCAGAATCTGGTAAGCAATAACTTCTGTGTGGTTTTATAGGGCATTTTACTGTGCTCTATCATTCTAGGAAGGAAAGCCTTATAACCACAGTAACTGCCCTATCATAGACTGGTTAAATGGTTTTTGAGATAGAGATCACCATTTTGAAGACTCATATATCCCAGCACGTTAGGTGGAACGCTACTTTTCTACTTTGCTCAGTCTTGTCAGGGGTAAGTGTTCATAGTCACATATATCACATGGTGTTTCTCCTTCCCTTCATGTACACGATGACTGTAGCTGAACTCTAAGGCAGACAAACTTGGGCTTGAGTGCTACTCAGCATGATTTGCATGATTCCCACCAATAAGGGCGGTGGCAGAGGGCTCAAAAACAGTTTCCTTCACACTCATAACGCTTTATGATCAAATAATTGACTTCACCTCTTATAGCTCTTTACTTCTGATCTAAGAAAATTGAATTTTTAGGATACATGACGTGCAGCACGTATAGCATGAAATCATGGTGTAATAGGTCTGTTCATATAAAGGACTGGTTGGAGTGCAAACCAAAAGGGCTGCTGTTGTTTCCTGTCCTGAAAATTCAAATTAACCAGAATTGAAATGAAAACTGTTCTTGTAATCTACACGAATACTCTCAAACTATGCTTAATATTCAGTATTTGTAGAAAAATCTTCCATACAGTTTTTTTTTTTTTTTTTTTTTTCTCTCTAAATTTTCTCTTGCAGAGAATCCCTAATTGGTTAGACACCTTTGAAGTTCAAGATATGTCATTATCACTAACTGGCATAAAATGCGACATAAAGTCCTGAATTTAAAATCCCAAATGTTATAAGTTCGAACTCATCCAAAGTTCTAAAATTAATTAAATTAGGAGAACAGCCAGAATAAGGAAAGTTTATCAGGAATATTTTAATTCAAAGAGCATTCATTTATATTAGCTCTATATCAAGTAACATCTCAATTCTGCAACAAGTGTCTAGATTCATGGGCTTTATTTCTGTCTCAGAAGTTTGTCCTTGTTTTTTTTTTTTTTTTTTCTCTGAAATCCAATAGAAAAAACCTCCTGTAGAATAGGTACCTTATTTATGTGTAAACTGACTTTCCTTCCTTTCGTCTTTTCCTCACTGTTCTCACATTTTCACCTCTCATTATGCTGCAGATTGTCATCTTTAGGTTCAGTGCTAAGGAGAATGGGATGCCTCACATCTCTCAGGGCACAATTCATATCATATTGTCCTGCAGTGGGGAGGCATCAGTCACTGCCTCATACACTTCACATTCTCCAGATTCAAAGGATGACAAAGGAGGCAGTGTTTTTCATTTCCAAAATACTCCAGAGCAATGTGATGTGTTTCGTCTATAGGTGGTGCTGCATGAGCCTGGAAAAAGAGCTGTGTTTCCTCCATGGTCCCCAAATGGTGTTTTCTGGGGTGGGGGCCAGAGTGCAGCACTGTAGGACTGGTCCTTGGGTCTTACAGGGTCTTTCCTGGGGCCTTGTGGGGCCACGGAATATTTGTGTAGTGGGATCAGTGCTCAGCAGTTTGGCGCTGGGCTTCAGATATCTCGATCTATGGTTGAATGCGAAGCTGTAGAAGCAAAAGCAGTGCAGTAGAGTGGTTATTATGGCAGTGTTAAGAGCTTTCCAAGGGGGAAGCAAGGCTGGTTGGAGTGGTGCAGCAGTATCTCTCCGCGGGTTTGTTTGGGGTTGGGTGTTTCAGTCATCTATGCAGATTTGCTTGTCTTTTTCTGATTTTGACTTTGGAAAGAGCAAAGTACAATAAAATAAGGATATTTTCTTAAGGATCATCATCAAAAACAAGAAGGGGTGAAATCAGAGGGCTGGGTCAGATACGGCAGTCAGATACACAGCAGGTTTATGTCAGAAAACATAATTGTGGGATATACAATAGCTGTGCTTCTCTTCTAAACAAATTCATGTGATTTATTGTGCTTTGTATGTATGCTGTATTTAATATTTCCAACTCCCTTAAACACTCCGTGGCTTTCCAAGAGTGTTAGAGAACTACAAGGCCATGTTTTTGACGTTATGGCTGACCTCATTATTAATCAGAAAACATCTGCGCATGTAAAGCGGCGTATGTACGTTCAGAGAGCTATGGATGGATTATCAGTCCTTGTACAGACCTCCAGACTTAGAAGGAAAAAGCCCTTGTGGACTGTTGTCTCCAGATTTTGCAGGCATTTCTCTACCAGCTGCATCGCAGATAGATTTTTGAGCCCATACCTCACTGTCTGGCCCAGGATCTGACTATGGGACGAGGGCACTTGATGCTAGTTATGGTCTGTGATGGTGGTTGATTAAGGAGAAATCTCATGTCCATTGGCTACCCGTGTCTATGAACTCTGAGATTGCACTGGATCTGTTTAGGCATTCTGGCAGTCTCTCCCTGAGTAAAAGTATTTTTCCTTTTGTTTTGAGTCTCCGAGTGTTTGCTCAGGTTGACACATGCTACAGAGATTTGTATTAAACTTTCATATTGCATTTTCAGCAGAGACCCCACAATTTGCTCAGTACACATCAGTGAAGAAGATATGTAATAAAAATCAGACAAGTGTACTTATTTTCCAGAATACAGACACTACCCTACCATTATGCTTTTTACATTTAACAGTATAAACAACAATTTAGTTTGCCCTTAATGTCCTAAATACGCTTAGATCCATCACGGTCAAAATTGAAGGGCAAGGCAAAAGGACAAAGGAAATATGCTAAATGTTCCATAGAAATAACCCAAAATACACTTCTAATAGCATAAGCACATTGTTTAAAAAATGAGCAAGTAATGGTCCAGGAAAGGGTGTGTATTTATGGTGTCATGCAGTGTGGAAACAAAGCCAGGCTGTCTCTGATGTTGTTTACCTACCAAAGAAAAGAAATCTCTTTTGCCCTTGCTATTTATACAAGAAGAGAAGAAACACCCTGTGGTGGTTGCCTTGAGGAATGGGAGTCCTGCATGTGGGTCAGTTGGTGTCAGCTGTGAGGGGAGCAGGCAGGAGAGAGCGGGAGCCTTCCGAGGTACACGGCAAGCTGCACGTTCACAAGTTGAGCCTCTAAAGAGGCAGACCTTTTTTTAGTCTGTATGTGAACATTTGTCTGCACAGAGAAGGTGCTGCAGAGTAAGGCTGTGAGGAGGCTTAAAGTTGAACAGGAGTTGGACTCAATGATCTTTATAAGTCCCTTCCATCTTGGGACGGTCTATGATTCTATGACTTACTCTACTTTGACTTGGTAGGTGGACTTTTATTTGTCACTACCAGTGCTTATTGAAAGGTAGATTGGTTTGGTGGGCAGCAGGACTGTGTCCCTGCTGGTGTCAAGTGTGGGGAGCTGCTTTTGGGTGCTTATCTGTGTTAGAGCATTCCTTGTTATTCAAGCACCAAAGATAATAGTAAATAAGCACCGGGAGTATAAGCAAAAATGTGGGCTTAAGGCTGAAACTAGCTTTGCTGGCACAAGCAGAGCAGAAAGCCAGGGCTGCAGGTGTTTTGTATTTGCTTCTCCCTGATGCCCAGAGAAGCAGGGGCTCCTTCAGAGAGAATGAGCAGATGTGTAGAGATGGAGCACGGCAGGTGAGCGAGGAAAGAGTGAGCAGCGACGAAATCTTCCACATCAGATATGTATTTTTCCACTTATCACTGCACAACTTCTCCACTTTTAAGCAAATCATAACATTCTTGGTGATGTTTTACTCTGGTTTTTATTTCAGGTGTCAATACACATCATTACTAAGTACTGTTTTTACTCCTATGGTTTCCATTGGTTGTGTCAGCCTTCAGTGTCCTGCTATCCTGTTGTAATTTGCTTTGTAACTACTCTGGCTATGCTACATATTCTTCCTGCTGGCTAATTTTAAGTGTAGAATACTTCCTCAAACAAACAGTTATTTTATTGTGAGCTAGCTAAAATGCATATGAATTTGGCAAAAAGTTACATTTTTAGTATAGCTGCTTTTTATCAAATGATAAAGTAGTGCTTGTACCTTTTCATCATGATGAAACCCAAAGTCCCATATAAATCCCGCCTTTTATGAGGGGTCAAGTAAAGTTTTTTGGATTGTAAAATATTTGCAGTCTTGCCTCAGCTTAGAAGTCTGCTAGAATGTGTTGAGATTGAACAGCCATTTTGTGTACTTTGTAAGCATCCAAATATGCTAGGAATATTAGGAAAAATGTTTCCTCTTATCTTTATATATATAACTTTTTAATATAATGTGGGAGTATAGATGCATTTTATAATATCTTTTTTTAAAAGGTTTGAACTTTGTATAGTTAACCTATCACAAAATGTATAAATTATACAAGAAAAAAAAACCTGCATCTTTTTTTTTTTTTCCCTGGGAAGTGGAGCAGTTAATATTCAACATGAAATGTCTAATCTTTAAATACATTATAATCTAACTGCTTAGGATAATTTTTGCTTTAATACCTTAAGAGTCTGCAAAGCCTGAAGGATGGGATTATTAAAATGGAATTTTAATGTCAAAATTATCAGAGAAGAGAACATATTGCTAGTGTTCATAAAAAAAATGTATTCAATTTCTGTTTGATTTGTTCAAATAAGAGATGAGAATATATTTGATTATAGCTAGTAAGTATTCTGAAAGTTGATCAGATGACTGCAGGTCATTGCAACATAAGTGCTGTCAACTAGAGGGGGATTAGTATATTTAAGACACTGAAATATGTGGTAACGTATAAACATACCTGAGCTAATGAATCAGCTACAAGCTTGTGTGAGGATGCTGCAAGGGCAAAATGATTCAGGAATAAAAATCATGCAGTTATTACACTGCCCCATCACTACAAAAAAAAAAAAAAATAAGACACCAACCAACCAACCAAAGAAAACAGCCTTAATGTATCCTGCAAGTGTATACAAAAATCTAACTTGTTCAAAATCTGAAGCAAAAGTCTTCATCCCTGTTTCGAAAGGACTGTTGTGCTGGTGCTTGACAGTACAAGTCAGGCTCCTAAGAGCTCTGAAAAGTAATGAACATGTGCTAAGACTTTCCCAAATTCAGAAATAAACCTCCTAAATGCCATGTAAATGTTCTGCAGATAGCCAGGTCAACCTGGAGGCTGCAGCTCAGAAACAACCCTGCACTGTCTTCTGGATCTGGTCTCAGTTTCCTATCTGTTAGGAAGGCACGTTTGATTGGAAGGATCTAACACAAAGATAAGAGGGAAGGATTCATGTTATGGAAACAAACACCAGAGTGCTTTGGAGTCAAGTGCTTTCAATGATTTGGAAACATGACCTTGTCTAGCAGTTGTGGTGACATTTCTCCTTCTTGGAAGAAGGAAAATTGCACATGTTAACAAGGTAAAAACTTGTTAGAAAGTCACCTGCTGTATTTGCAGGCTTCTCATGCATCACATCTCATGTGATTTTATAATTATTAATTAAGATATCAAAGTCACTTTCGTATTCATAAATCCTTTTCTGTTCGTCATGAGCAGCTAAACACAGATTTCAAAAGAACAGTCAGAGAAAGCGACCATTTAGCAAAAAGTGTATTATAGATTTACACACAAGAGGAAGTCAAAATAATTTTGTGACTCCATTATTTTTTTTCTAAAAAAAGTTGTGTTCGGTGTAATACACCTGGTTCACTGTTCAACCTTTTTATTTTTTTTTTACTCTGTAAAGGATTTGTTTTGTGAAGAGACAATCTACCTCACAACACATAGTTGAAGACTAATGGAGTGACCAAAAAAAAAAAAAGTACAAATAACCCAGAGGTTGTAGTTAGTAAAGTGTTGAAACAGATTCAAATAACACCTGAATTTGTAAATAAATAAATAAATATAACAGTAAAAAATCAGTGTCTGTTCATGGATTATTCATGAATCAGAATGTTAAAATTCCTTCAATAAATATAGTCTTTGGTGAATAGTTACTGTGGTTCTGCTGTGACAGAAATCTCAACTTTAAGACTTTCATGCACTATAGATTCATTACTGCTGAAATTATCCTCTGGTGCACAAATTGCCTCATCAAGCTAACAGATACGAAAAATTCAACTCAAAAGAAATCAGTAACAAGACAGCATTTAACTGTACCAATTTAGGTTTTATATTTTATTTTTGCTTTGTTTTTGTGTTGTTCCCCTCCACCTCCCCAGCAAATGATATATATTTGGTGTGCATCTGTAACAGTTTGTTAGTTTGTGAAAGATTATCCCCGTAGTATTACCAACTTTTCTTTCTACTTAGGCAAATACCTACCAAGTAAAGTTCATACATAACTACTTACAGCTATTAATAAAAACTATAATAAGAAATCAATAGTCATTCAAACCTACAACTATAATTTTTACTCAACTGAGAGAGAGGTAGGAATCTATCCTGTGGTTCAGCATAAAGACGTAAAAAACACAGTAGGTATCATTTTCAGAACAATGCACGTTTCTAATTTATTAATGTTCTTTTATATATTTGTATATAGTCTTCTTTTTTTTTTTCCTTTTTTCCTCCAGTGCTACATAATTATAACTTGCAAAATGTAAATATTTATGAATTCACAGGATGTTCGCTGGAAGAGGAGAATGTTATACTTGCAGATTTTTCTTGCTGGATTCACATAATATTATTTGCCATCATGATGTACTGAAAAAATGCAAAAAAAAAAAATTCTACATTTGACTTTTTCTAAAAAATACCATCTGGTGTTATTTTTTGAGAGCTGGAGATTAGCTCTGTAATTGCTTATAGTTAAAGATAGACATTACTACATTTATTGACAATTTTATTCTCTACAATAATCTTACATTTAAATAGTGACTTTGTTCCTGAAGGATGCCAAAGTGATTAAACTGATATTCAAACTCTTTGGATCGCATCACCCACAAGTGAAATGCAGCCATCTCTGGGGTGAAATATTACAGCTGTTTAACAGCGCTCAACAGCACTGTATAACAGCTTTGGAAATGAAAAATACCTTATTCGAATGAAAACGGGGACATTTAGGTAGGCAAAATAATTATCCAAGTTGGTATTTGGCCAGGATGTCAGTGCTCACGAGTCTACGCACAGAGGAACTTAGCACTGAATCCTTAATAACCACGGTTAGTTATGGTGCTGATGTTGGTCATTGTCCAAGGGAAGTCCTGTGACACTGCTCAGAGCATACCACAACCAAGACCTCAGAGCAGCCTTGGAGCACAGACTGTGGAGCACACTGCTTGGCTCATCTCCTTGCTCTTTACCACCTGGGTTTTGTCCACCAGGCCTTCTGTATCCTCACACAGATCTCCCTTGTAGTACCTGTGCGGGTTGGGAGACTGTTAGTGAAGCCTTTGCTTACCAAAATGGACTTCAGAGATATTTTCACCTGACTAAACCACATGGGATTGAGCAGCAGCTTTTCTTCTGCCAGATTTCATCACACTTTATACTGGCCCCTAAGCCCAACTGTCATTGCCTTTCCAGAAACCTCTGTTGGCTTTCATACTCTTCGGAAGATGACAACTGTGATTTCCTTACCACATTGCCCTACTATTCTAGGCTGACTGCTCTGTTTTAGTTGATGTATCCAAGCTCGACAAATATTTTGGCAGAGATTTGCTTCCACTGAGTTCTGATAAAAAAGGTCCACGCCATTAAACTTCCCTCATTCTCATGCATTTGTTGATTGTAAATTAAATAGGCAGCACTTGAAATGTGAATTGCAGCCATCAGTCTCAGCCTTAAAGTACATTTAGCTGAGGTCCGTTGTCAGGACAGAAAGAAAACGCTTGTCAAAGTCAGAAAGTAAGCAACTCTTTGGGAAGTCATCTGCCTCCATGTAAACTTCTGTGTTCATATATGCCAAAAGTTTTCCTCACCCACAGCTGCCAACCACAGTATATTTCAGCACCATTCTTCTGTTTGTCATCTACAGTGCTTATTGATGTGCAATTACGTTAAGCCACATGCAGCCAAGCTGCTCTCTTTCTCATTGCACGGTTGTCAGAGATGAGCAAAATATCATGCCTGTGGGTCGCTTCAGTTCATGTGAGAGAAACCTTCTGTGAGTATCCTCTTGCTGGATACACTACATGAAGAAGCAACGTGGTCCTCATCGTGTCACCAGACGAATTCCCTTCTGTTCCTGGCTCTGTGGGTTATGTATTTGAGGTGGGGAGAGTGCACTGTGGGAAACGATTGAGTGTTGAAACTGGATGCCTTTAATAGGGGAGTTAGTCACGTGCTTTTTACAATGACAGTTGTTAATTAAACATTTTGATTGAAGTCTTTAAATCCTGAACTTCTGTTTGAACAAAACTTGAGAGATGTTCTTTGGGAATGAGATGCAAAAAAGATCTAAACTTAAAAAAGTTTGAAAAATCAAATAGGAAAAAAAAAATCCTGTTTGAATCTTTTGAACTAAAATTTCAGTTTTGGAAATGGAAGTCTGTATGATTGTGATTAGTGGGAATTCGGAGGAGATGGCATTCATCTTCCATTACTTCTTCTAACAGGAAGAATAATTCCTTGAAGACATTTTTTTTTTTGGATCATATGGAATTATTAAGCTATATTTTAATTCAAATAATTGATGGAAAGTACTGGAACATTTGTGTAGAACTTCAGTTGAGAATGATTCTGCTTGAAGTTGCGATGACCATCTTCTGCAGACACCTTCCTTTTCCATCTGGAACACTGTAAGACTTTCAAGTCCAGAAGGAGTTTTTTTTCTCTCATCATTCAGAAGAAGCATCCTATATACAAAGCAGTGGCACTTCTGGAGCTGTTGAGAACTCTCATTTTTTTGCTTCAGTGCTTGGCATCATGCAGTCAGCCAGTTCACTGGAATAGCTACTTGGTGTTCTTTGGAGCAAATTCTGTAGGTTTTTTGATGTTATTTCCCCCCCCCCCCCCCCCCCCCTCCTCTTTTCCACTTCAAGATCAATCCGTTTTCCTGTATTGCTTCTTTCTGTTTCAGCTATGTAACATTCAGAAGTGCTTCAGGAACCTTTACTGGTTTTTGTACGTTTTCTTCTTAATTTTGAAGTTAAAAAAAATTTGGGAAAAGCAGAATTTGAGGTTTTCTATTTGCATGAAAACAGGTAAGAACACACATATATATATATATCTTACAAAATGTGATCCCACGTTATGATTTTGTGACAGACCAACAGCAAATATTTTTATCTATCAGGTGTGGCAATAACGTGGATTCTCTTGGCTTTGTTAGCTAAAGGCACATCCATAAACATGAAGACCTGAAACTTCAAACACAAAAGATTTCAGAACAGAAAGGCACAATCATCTCTGAGCCAGAACATGAAGATCTGTTTGATAATGTGAATCCATTCTCTTTGCTGCTGAAACAGCAGTTGCATGAATTTAGGATTTATGATTAAAAACTTCAAAGGGTATCAAAACTGAAACTTTTCTCTCACACTTCCTTTCTTCCTGGTGATTTTTAAGGAAAATACTTCAAACATTTTTTTCTGCTATGTCTTCCAAATAACCCTTCTTCCTACTCGTATTTCAGAGCAGAATTTTCCAACCTTGCACCAGTCCTTACCATACGTACCCCTTGGTACTGCCTGTTCTTGTGAGCATCTATGTTCACCAGGGTCTGTTTTCTGAGAATGAAAGAAAAATACTTTTATACTGTTCATTTTATGCCTCTTTAGAATGAGTGTTTTGGAGATGCAAAAGTAAACCATAATTTTAGGGCAAATGAAGTGTGTCATTCCACTCAAAATAACTGTTCTCGTTTATGATGGGAGAGTTTTGTTTGTTTGTTTGTTTTTTGAAAGCTTTTTTCTACATACATTTGAATAATATTTTGAACAAGTTGTCATTCTAAATTGAAAGGAAAAAAAAATCTTCATGTTTGTTATAGAAATGGTTTGGGCTTCACGATAAAAAGACTTCAGAAAAGCCTGGGGAAAGACTTCAGAAAAAACATTTTTTAAGAAAAATGGTTATATTTCCCAGTTGGTGTAGGGGTGTCAAATTGTATAATTTGATGAAAATTATGAACAGAAGATGTGTCTGAGATTTAGGATCATGTTATGCTATTTATCTTCAGTAGATATTAGTGTTTTGACTGTAGGTTATTAAAACCTTCTGCTGTAATTCTCTTGGTGCATTGGAAGGACAAGGAATCGTGCTGAATAGTTCAGCATTCACTAATCCCTTTGGGTAGTAGAAATGCATTTTAGGGAGGTGCTATAGCATCTAAACATTCAAAGAACAAAATATTTCCACTAGTAACAAACCCTTTCTATTTTAAATAATCATTAACAATATTATTCATATCCTTATGAATACATCTAAAAAGTTTTCATGTCAGTAATTAATTTCTAAGGAAATACCCTAAAAAGAGATGAAGGTGACCCTTCAGGTGCCAAGCAGAGTTGTAGAAACTGTTAAAATTGACAAGCTAGTGGGTCAAGCAAACATTTTTACAATCAGTTTTTACCGGTGTTGTGGAAGGAAATAGGAGATGTTTTAGGAAACATTTTTGGAAACCAAATAAATTTCCCATAAGACCGAGGGATACTTAGTTTTTTCTTTCAGATGCTTTCTATTGGTACGTTTGAGGTGAATTAGTTGAACTTAGACTTGAAAAATGAGCAAATGATGGAATTAGTCAGATCTAGGTAAATTCCCGTTTGTGTGAAAAACTGTTCAATATAATCAACTTCAATTCACTTAAACCACCCTTGCAACTCTGTTTCCAGTCCTCTTGAGGAAAATGTACAAGTTTATATTCTGGAGTGCCAGGATGTTTATTAGTTTGTTTAAATGGGTAAAAGGTAGAACAGGACTGCCTTAGGAAAGCAATTATAAACCCGAATATAGCACCATGATGGACTTGATGAACCAGCAGATCCCTTTTGGCATTGTCAGCATGAAAAGAGGTTCTAGGTGAAGTAAGGGCAGTACATACCTGATTTATTTTTGAAGACAGGTGTTTACATAGATGTAAATAGAAATGCTGTGTCCAACAACTGCACTTAGAGACACCGTGCAGACAGAAGTGGTGCTGGGGGGTCCATCCACTGTTGGCGTGGTGCAGGTGTAATCTGGCAAGACGTACAAACGTTTCTGTTACTGCAGTATCTGTACTACTCCACAGGGAGCTGTCTGTAGACTTGGAATTATCCAGACACAGTTATTTTGTTGCCTCGGGGTTTCTAGTTATAGCGAGTACTTCTCAGAACGGTGAATGTGCTAGAAATGTTCAAGGGATGTGCTAGGTTGGTGTTAGTTGCTGAACTGAAACCAAATTTAAACTCCGAAATGGTTTTCTAATATATTGCCTCCCTACAAATCTGGACAGGGAGACTCTTGTCAGCTGAAATAAATGTGTGTGTAGTAAAAAGCAAGATGCTGATGTAGTTACAAAGTATGCCTCTAGTTTAAATGGCACCACATAGCATCCTGTGCCTGCTGGGATGCAATATTGCTGTCAGTTCAGAAATGCAGACAACTGTTTCCTTCCCCGCAGGTGCACGACATGTGGTCAGTCTCTAAGTACCCGTGGGGAAATCCAGATGGCTTGTATCTCGCTACCTTGCTGCACCTCTACCTTCCTGCTAAGTACTCTTAGGCTTTAAATACTCATTGACACTCTTTAGTGGGTAGAAATATTGTGCACATTGCAGCTTTCCAATTGTGCCCTGCCTTTCTCTATGAGTGTGAAGCTGATTGCTCAGATCTTTTAGTCTGTGCAAATTAAGACCTAGACTAAGGGCTTGAGGAGGGACATCACTGTGCATTCTGCAGTGGAAGGAAATATCTCTAGACAGACTCATTTACAATTAATGGGTAACTGTGTCTTCTCATTTTAATTACAAGCTGACAACACCTGAATGTGGGGTCTGTGTTTTGTGATTTGAATGCAATTGGCTGTGTTCTAAACAGCTCTGAACCTGACCAATAAGTATTTAGAAATTCAGCTCAGAACAAAGTTCTAATCTAGACTTCTTTAATTTGTGTGTTACAGCTGAGTTGGCTAATTGGACTTATGACCAGGAGGCAACGAGTAAATTATTTTTTGATGATGATTTCTATTTTATATCTTATACCAAAAGGTTTCCGTTTGCTCCTCCAGCCAGTGTCCAAAGCAGATCTGTTACAGCTTACTGGGAAACCTGATGACTTATCAGTCTTGCTCAAAACATTGCTCAGAGTCTTCCAAGCCAGCCAAAAATTTCTGCAGTCTGTTCAGTGTGAGTATATGACATAGTTGCCTGGTGTAAATACAATTGCCCTTTAAGAGAGGGCCAGAAAAACAGGCTAAAATCTAAAAATAGATTCTAATTATATTGTTATTTTTGTAAACAAGCTATTGTGATGTCTCAGATATATTTACTGCTATATGTGTAAAGCATCTCTACTTTTTAGTGTTTTTCCCAGTATGTCCAAGTGGATCAGTGCAGTTGAACCTGTGGATGGACAGAGCACCATGAGCTCAGGGTTGTTCTGTGCAGGGCCTTACAGGGAACTGAGAAATACTGTTTGGGTTTGATATTGTGACTTCCTTTGCTTTTGACCCCTATGTTACTCAAAGGCTGTTCACTGTAATGTTACAGTCTGAGCAGTTTTAGAGCACAATAAATTCATACAACAAGAGAAGTTTGCATAAAATGAGATTTTCCAGTGTGCCTTGTTGCTGTTAATTGCTCATTACAGTGGTCGGTAGTATTTCTTTCATACAAGGATATAGGATATACTGGAAATTATTAAAGCCTGGCAGCTGCAGAAACACTTGTGGGGGGATTACAGGTAAAATCACGTGAAAACACTAAGATCACTGTCATCTGCTTCCAAAGCTGTTTGCATCTGCATTTGTGTAGCATCCTTACTTCAGTGAGACTTCACATCGGTTCCTACTCTACATCAAAATCATAAATGAGTATCTGTTTAACTCATTACTTGTATCATTGGCTGGAGCCAGCTTTATTCTCATGGTGCTGGCTTTGAAAACAAAAATCCAGCCCAGAATCAGTGTTCCCGTCTGTGGTTTAAGGAATTACATATTCTGCCTTTTGAGAGCATGAAATTATAGTTGTATAAAATCGCCTAGCAGTTCTTTATCACGAGTTGCGTTTTATTACCAGTTTTCAGATAGAGCCATGAGGTTACACCTAAAAAGGTCGCAGTTCAAATACATGTGCAGAATTGAAACGAGAACTTACTCTTTCTCCAATAAACACACACCGGATACAAAGGAGGGATTGGAACATTTTCAGCATGCAGCTCGGGCCAGCGTGGCCCTCATCAGGGACCGTTTCAAAGATTAGTTTCTGATGTCCATAGAAACATATTGTGTGAGGCTGTTTTTAGAGAATGCTCTGTTTCTGTGCATCGCCATCTCTTGTGGAAGCGTTCCGGCTGCACAGGTCTGATTGCTGGATTTTTCAGCGTCCTGTGAGAGCTGCAAAACCTCGGCAGGCCGAGCAGGCTGGCTCCCTCTGTAAAGTGAGCCTGGAAAGCTTTATATCCTTCTGGGAAAGCAAGCCTATCTGAGTATTGCCCAGATTTCGAATGACCTGCTGCAGTACTAAACAAAGATTCAAAGGAAGAGGAAAGGGGAAACGTTTCCAGAAGTGAAACCTCAGGTGATCTGCTTTCTGTTCTCAGCTCCGACACTCACTTTTTTGTCAGCCTTGATAAGTCATTTAGCTGTGCCTTTTTCCTTGTCTTTATAATGGGGATAACAGGAGTATTGTAAAGCCAAAATCAATATTGCCAGTAAAACGCTGAGGGTCACACTTATACAGGAGGCCCACACAAGTGTGTGTGTGCAGCTTGAGGCATGAAATACCATCAGTAAACCCTCCGCTGGGACTGAGTGTCCTTAGCCCATATGGCTGTGGGCAGACAGAGATCTCCTGCAGCAGAATTTGCTTTAACAACGTGCACGGAGCCCTTTTGGGGTGATTTCATATTGAGTGTTTTGGGCAAGAGTGGTCTCCCACCCTGACCTGCAGGACTCCTGCTTTTCCTGGTCACTGAGTGGGACGTGGAAGGGCTGTTTCAGAAAGGATGTTAGCACAGTCTTGTCTGGTTAGTAAATATTAATGAGAATTAGCTGGACAAGAGGTGAGAAAAATCTCACTTTTTTTCCTGCTATATTTTTGGGTTCAATAGGTGGGAATGTTTGAGCGTGACCATTTTTAGTCAGTGTTTTGGAGATGGGGAAGGAAAACGCCTCAGAATGGCATTTTCAGCTTTTATAGCTATGGTGACATCCTGCAGGTGGTGGGCCTTCTCTGTCAGGCTTTAATGGTCAACTTTAGACCCGTGTCCAAATGTTTTAAAGGCAGAAACTTTCTTCAGATTTCATTTGGAGACTCATTTCCAAAACCACAAACCTGTGGCTGTGAGAATCTCTCTTTTATAATCTGTCTGTTTGAGTTTCTCAAAGCTGAGTGACTGCATTATTGGGACGACATGTCATTCCTGATTACATTTGCATGTTGGTTTAAACATAGCAGTACATGCCAGAGCTTTCTAACTGGATGTGATGCAGCATCAAACTGAATGTTTCATGCTTTGGGAACTTTAAAAAGTCATCGAAGGGAGAAAAGTGAGATGACAATGGGAAAAATGACAGAAATTTGGGCTTGGTACTACTCTAGTCAAGGTAAATAGTAAAACATGTTGACTGAGTTTGACACAAGACAGGCCTTTCATGATTGACAAGGTAGGGGATGTTTTATGATTTATCAGCCCTAAACTTCTGAGGAACGGGATGTCCTTCTGTTGTTTTATTTTATTTTTAACATTGTGCAGCGCATTGCCTGTTTCTTGTAAATACATAGAAGAAGAATAATTGCTCTCTGTTTTATTTATAAAAATACTGGTGGAGGTATTCATTATAAATGACATTCAATTTGAATTGTCCTCCCTTTTCGTTCAGGAATGTTTTTTACAAACAATGCAAATAACATGGAAGGAGAAAGCTGATGTCTCCTCTGTCTCCCTTTGCCACAGTTTCCTCAAATCCTTCCATGCAGGGACAGAATAGTTGGTAGTAATTGCAGTGAAATTCCAGCAGCCATCTAATCTTCTCATCCTTCTGTAGGCCTGGTATGTGACTGGAAGACTCTGTGTGCATTATGGAGTCCAGCAGGCTGTAACAGATTGAGTAAAGGTCTGCTTCTGTGAGTAAGCTGAGTGCTTTTTTTTTTTTTTGCCCCAAACTCAGATTGCTATGGCAAATTATTACACCTTTTGATCAATCTCTGAAGTGCAGTAGAATGATCGGATTTTGGACAGTGGTAGTGAAAGCAAATCTTACGAGGGCATCCAATATTACAGCATCACAGAAAACCTGGAAAGATTTTGTTTTCTTTGCATTAGGTATTTTGTGCAGTAGGCAGGACTCAGGGGCACGGGAGACTATAAACCCTTAGTGTCTGGTAATGTGCAAATATCCTTACCTAAAATTGCTAAGTGCCTTGTGTTAGTGTTGCACGGGGTCCTGTGCAAACCGTGATGAGAAGTAGAAGATGAATTCCCACCACACAGCCTGGTAGATCCAGTCAGCCTATTTAGGTAACAGGCGAGCTGTGGTTAAAGAGAGGGAAGGACTCAGGAGACAATCATTTTTACTGGTTGTGAGTTGTTTTGCTTTTCTGCAGGATTTTTTTTTTTTACATGTGCTTGCTGTTTTTTTGTTAGTGAATACTGTTTCCAAAATTCTTATTATCTGTTTGACTTAATAAAAATCTATTTTCTTCTCTAATCTGGGAAAAATTGAATTTACTGTTTATATTTATCCTTGGATTCAAAAATACAGCAGCCTCTTATTCTTGAAATATCCAGAAATCTCTCCCTACTATGTTCCCCAAAGTTCTCCATTAGACCAAATGTTTTCATACTCTCAGTTATAAATAATGTGTATGATGGAAGAGTAAAGAAGAGGATTAATTACCTACCATATTTCATGGCAGGAACAAAATATGTTACATTTAAGGTTCACAGAACAGAGAAAATGTACCTTGAAACTAAATGAAACAGAGCTGGCAAATTTTTGTTCTTATAGACAAAACCTGACTGAGTTACCCTAAAGTAAATGAACAAAGAAAAAGAAAAAATAGAGAAGAAAGAATGGCTGCTTGGTTTTGGATTTCCTGTGGTCTCTGAGTTTATGTGCAAAAGTTTGAATCCAGAGGGAATCTCAAGTCTTCATATACCAACTTTATAATGGAAATGCTGTCAAATTCTTAAGTACAGCAAGGCAAATGGTGCAGCTATAACATGTTAAAACAATATGAAAATGCTCTGAACATAGGGTGAAGGCTAGCTGTCTTGACACTGAATGTAGAAAGGTAAATGATTGGAACTTTAATTACTTTGATCCGTCATGCCTTGTAGCTATATGTCAGCTAAGCCAACAAAATTGACACAGAACAAAGGCCATGACTGTTTCAACATCTTAACTCATTTCTTATGGTTGATTAATAAGTCTATTGAATGAAACATGTGATGAGAATTGAGAAAAACATCAAGTGTGTGCTTTTACACACACACACTTCCCGTGTACGTGACTTTTCTTGAGTGGATGCATTGGTTCCAACTATGGAGCAGTAAAAGGCAGCATACAACTCTTACCATAAGTGTTGTGCCTGAGAATGAAGGCAGTGCCTGCATACACTTTAATTGGATGTTTTCCTTGTCTAGGTCATGTCTATGTTTATGTAAATCCTCAGATAACTTCTGGAATAGCTGTTTCTTTGGTTTCTTATTATTTATGGGCTAGCCTAAATTTCTGCTAGATTGGATGTCCGTGGCCTCCCAGTATTTTCTCTGATAAAAAGGCAAAGTCCCCAAGATACTGTAAAGCCTGTAGTATACAATAAAATACACTTCATGGGGATCTTGCTTTGTAGCCTACTGTCATTTCCTTCCCTAATCCAGTCCTCTTTCTCAGACTCTAACAGCATTTTGGTCACAATAGTACAGAAGTCCAATGGGACAGCTCATGTTTACAGTTCGTATTCACATGATCTCTTTGATTTACTGAAGGATGCTGCTGATTTGCCTGAACGAGGCAACAACTATGAACCTCTTGACCCAAAAGAATAACTTGGATCTGAAGATTTCATTTTAATTTCCTCTTTGCACAAATTATTTCCTTCAGTGCTGATTTCAGAGGTACCTCTATGGATGTGTTAGTATGCTTGGCATCAATAAACATGGCTTCCAAAAACGCGATCCAGTTGCTGCAGGTGTGGTGAAAGAATTTGGCCTGTGTAGCCCAGCATAAAGCCAGTTGCATAACTGCATGCCCATGAACAAAATATGTTTTGCAGCAGTTGCACCAGGAATTGTATGAATAGTTAGGAAATGTGTGTGCTGCAGCTGTGTGGCCATGACATTGATTTCCATGGGATCCATTAGATGCCATGAAGTCCCATACAGAGCCAGGATAGGTACTGAGTCTCAGTCCCTCCACCTACATGAACCTTTCTGCCAGAAATCTCAGACTTCCAATGTTTTGCATACTTCCTTTGCAGAAAGAAACTTCCCAGTTCTCGTTTTGAAGTGTATGTTTAATTAGAGAATCAGCATTCACGTTCTGATTTATTTTTTTATTAATGTCTGCAACGTTTCTTGTATTTGCAGCTAATTTTTAAAGCAAATCCTTCAAGATGCAGTTGAAATAGCCTGCACTGGATTTCTCACAACTCATTTGATGCTATTTTCCAGTCAGCACATCTAGTTCAAGACCCCTCTCTTCCATCATTTGAAGCTCTGGAACATTAAACACTGTCTTGTGTTGTAGTTTGAATATGAGATTACTTAAATAGCAGTGAATATCTCAGCAACATATCTGCTCTATAAAGGGAGCACACATTTGGTTTCTGCCTGAAATGCTAATATTTTACAGGGAATTATATGGAGCTGTTCATTAACTACTTATTTTTGCCTTTGTGCAATATTGTACAAAATACGTTTCTAAACTCTAGTTCAGCAACTAAACCAGTGATTTTATTTGAAGAGCAGCACTAAAGAGCCAGCTTTTAAAACATTTAGCTCTGATTTTGCATTTTAAAAGTATGCTAATATTATACAGGATCAAATTGGTAGAATACTTTTATGAAATCAGATTTTTTTTTTTGTTCAAGTTTACATAGCAGAGTAAAATTGGGTTTAAATAGAATGCAGTCAGTTAATTCTTTGGAGCTTATTTATGGATTTGAGTAAATTTGCTGTCCTGTGAAAGTTAACAGGAGTCCTCTTGCTTTGACTGAAGTGGTCCAGATATCATCTCCTGAGTTTGGCACGTCTTTGGTATGTGTCTGAGTGCAAAACTTGTCTGATGTGACTACATGATGGCTTTCTCAATTTTCTACAATGGAATGCATTTTAAGTGCAGTATTATGAAAGGGTGTGTGTGCACATGTCTTTCATACCAGTTTGATATTTGTATGTGTTGTTATTAATAGGGCAGCTTATTATTACCCAGGCAAATAGGCAGTAAAGGTATAAGGTAGAGGAAGGAAGGAAAATACCCATGTGAATTCTTAACATAGGCTTCCTTCCCAGTCAGTAATAGTATAGCAAGCTGATAAAAGGTAGATATTTTGCATTTAAATAGTCTATAGTAAGTACATGTATAATAAAGGTAGTGTTGTTATGCACAAGCATGGTTGGAATTTACCTGTATTGAAAGAGATCTTTGTGGCCAACTCTGATTTTCATTTTCTACAAGTGTGGAAAGTTAATGCGCTTCATACATTGCTAATATCTGTGCTTCTATTTCTAATACTTTACTAATATTATAGAATCATAGAATCTATAGAGTTGGAAGGAACCTCTGAGGACCATCTAGTGCAACTCCCCTGCAATGCACGGGGACATGACAGCTAGGTCTGGTTGCCCAGGGCCTTATCCAGTCTCACCTTGAAAGTCTCCAGGGACAAGGCCTCAGCTATATCCCTAGACAGCATGTTCCAGTGCCTCACCATCCTTATTGTAAAAGATTTTTTCCTTAAATCTAACCTAAATCTACCCTCTTTGAGCTTGAAACCATTTCCCCTTGTTGTATCACCATATACCCTGCTATCATCCATTGCTAACAGCTGATAGGCTAGCCATTTTCATCCTGGAAAATTGAAAGTAAATAGGAAAGAAGTAGATGAACAGTATCATGTGGATGCCTGTATGATGAAGCAAAAAGCACTGGGAACAGCACATTGCACTAAAACTCAGGAAAATGTCAACTATATTCCCAGTTGTGACACTGGCCTGCTGTCTACCCCTGAGCAAGTTGCATCGTGAGTCCGTATCTTGGTGTGATCACACAGTGTGATGCTTAGCTTCCTTGAAGAAGTGTTTTAAGATTGACAAATGAAAACCTACTATTTAATACACTATCAAATGTAATTATTATTGAGTTACTGGTTACTGTTATTGAGTTATTAACTCGGCAAAAATGTGTCTAGAACAAAAAGGGCAGCAAGATAAAAGCAAATGCTGATAACGCGTCTGTTCTTCCCTCTGTGTAGACACTGGATGGTAAAGGAAACAAATCCTTCATATGTTGTCTGAGCCCAGCAGGGAAACAGAAATACTTTCCAAAAAGAGAAAATAAAAATGTAAGTAAGAAAGAAATAATCCTTCATATTTATCTAAGAACTCCTGAAATCCATTTTGACAAGCATATTCTTTCTTGGCCAAATGACTTAATTGGAATTTATGTTATATAATCTATACAAATATTGTTTCAGATCTCATGGCTTTTCCAAATTAAAATTGAACTTTTAAGGCCTTTCTCCACAATATAATAAGCCCACTTTCAGTGCCATGAATGCCTAATAAAGAATATTTTGTCCATCTGTAGGAAAGTTTGTTATGCAAAGCTTGAAGAAAACAATGCTAAATATTATATATGGCACCAATTTTCTCCTGCTACAGTGTAAACTTTGCTAAAAACTATTGACTTGAAGACAGGAAAACTGGAAACTTTGAAGAGTAGAAGGCACTTGAAAATATCATCATACTTAACAGCTGTGAAATATACCTGCATGTTAGAATTAAGTGCAACTGTGATATTCTTGAAATTTCTTTCATTTTCAATGGCACAATAATAAGAAACTAGGTGTCTTTAGTTTAAACAACTGTAGCTGTTTCATTTGAAAATGATGTGAAGATTTCTTGAAGGACAAAAGTGGTTTAATAAACCATGCTGTAATATATGCTGTATATATATATATATATATATATATATATATTTAAAAGTCTTCTTTGTAGCTCCAGCTAAAACTCAACTTAATAGGAGTAAGTGCAGAGTGATTCACATATGTTGAGTGTTTTTATTAAGAAATTCTTTTGATTATAGCTGAAACTGATTCCTCAAGCTAACTGTCTGTACAAAGAAAAAGCATTAACTGTAGGGATAGAATTGATTAGTGAACATTCCTGTCTGGTAGCATAAGTAAAGATATGTAGGGAGGTGGAAAAGAAAGACATGAATCAGCAATCACGGAGGACAGGGCAAAAGAGACCTGAGAGGTCACCTAATGCATCTCTGCCTCAAGGTAAGATCAACAATACCTGTCAGTCTTGACAGATGTTTGTTTAATTCTTCTTAAATGCCTGCAGTAATAGAGATTTCCTAACTTCCTCGACATATTATTTCAGTTGGTAACTATCCTCGCAATTCTGAAGATTTCCCCAACTCCTGAGCTAAATTTTCTTTCTACAGCACAGTTTTCTCTAATTCTCCTAGTGAATATCGAGAACACACTTCACTAGTGTCTCAGCAACCTTTTTTGAAGATGGCTACCGTGTTTTTCTTGGTGAAACAAGTCCGTTCCTTGTACACGTCTCTCATTTCTCAAACATTCAGAGTGTAACGAGAGGCTCTAAAAAGCAAAAATTCCGTATTCTACTACAGACTCAGTTCATTTTGTGCCTTGTCTTACTCAAAATCAAAATCAAGCCTCAAGAGTTCGTGAATGCATGAGCACACCTTTACCCTGTAAGATTACCTGTGAATGAGCACAGGTTACCCTAAAACATAGCTAAGCCTTTTTTGGACTCTAATTTGAGAACAGAGCAATAACACTGAAGGGTCAAATCTCACTTTTTTTTCCCCTCAGTGCTATCTTGTCTAACCAGCACACTCATCTCATTGAAGCTCTTTTTCTTCTGAAGTATGTTGTGTTTGCAGTGTGTTTTTGTGTTGCTTGTAGAAAATCAGCATGCTGAGAAGGCTGCATCTATTAAGGAGGGCATGGATGCAGAAGGTGAGGCCAAGGTGTTCAAATCTGCTCCACAAGAGAAGTGTTTGAGGCAAAGAACCAGCCAAGGTACTGCTGTTCTCTGTTTTCCTTTCTTTTTTCTCCAGTGGCACATTGGAACTGAATCTTTGCAGTTCCAAGGTATAATAATAGCAAATAAGCATTTAGGTTAGGGAGAAGAGAGAAAATTGTTTCTGAGCATGTACAGTTTCATAGGAAACTTTAATGTTGCTGTCTTTTCAACAGCTGCAAGTATGTGCTGCCTCTGATTGGGCTTCACTGGTTGACAACTGGTTGGCCAACAAGATAGCTAGTATCAAGTGGGAGACAAGAACAGGTTTGCAGCTCATTTATTAATAACCTTTGAGGATTAGCAAGAGATACTTATAAGTGATTTTACTTTTCATTATCTTTTTTTCTACTCAGCTGTAGAACACTGCAGCCAAAGATGACAGAGTAGAACATTGCACTTGACTTAACTAACTCAGCTGCAGGAAACGTAGGTTCAGCTTGAGCAAGCAGTAGATAATAAATTACACTGATATTGGTCTATGTTCATTAGTCTAAGCTGAAAGCCAGAGTTTATTGGCACAACTATTTTTCTAGCATCTAAATAAATAATTCTGTGTATCTGAAAGGCCTTTCGATAATGCACAGCAGATCGCTGGAGAAATGGATTGCCCAGGTAGTGGTGGAAAGATGTTTTCTGTTTAATATCTGTGAAATTCTAGGCCAGAAATCCATGCTAAATGATCTACAGCAAAGGCAGGGAAAAAAAATATGTTATTACCCTTCTTTCTCTCTGAAATCATAGAATCATAGAATGGTTTAGGTTGGAAGGGACCTTTAAGATCATCTAGTTCCATCCCCTCCTGCTATAGGACACTTTCACTTTTCTTTTTTTGTCTGAGTTGCTCACAGCCCTGTCCAGCCTGGCCTTGGATGCCTCTAAGAAGACGCATCCACAACTTTGCAACCTGTTCCAGCATCTCAATGCCCTCACTGTAAAAAAATTCTTCCTAATATTTAATCTACCCTCTCGCAGTTTAAAAGGATTTCTCACTGTCCTGCTTACCTGCCACAGCTTGATTTTTATCAAAACACCTGGAGGGTTAGAAACCTTCAGTTGAGTTGCCACCAAGGAAACAAACATACATGCATAACATAACTTGGCATCATGATGCAGATAGCCCAGCTGTCATGTTTCTTATGTTCTGCTCATATCTCATAAACTGTTTCCCAAAATTACCTTACCTGTGTATCTTAGCTTAATTAGCACAGTGTTACTGAACAACATGCCTGAGATTTAAAGACAAAAGCTTCTCCTCAGAACAGATGCTCTGGCTGGTAGATGACCTGCACCTCCTGAAAGAAGTGAGGTCAACACCAAGGTTTTCCATTTTAAATCATTTACATTGCTGACTTAGGCTTGGAAAGTCCTACTAACATGTATGAAGGCATGTGTAAGGAAGGGCTGCTCTGGCCAGGGCTCGTACCATTTGGTCAGAATTGGAAGGTTTTAAGATACAGTTAGTTGGACTGTGATGGATATTCAGTCAAACTCTCACGGTCTGCATTTCCTTTGTGGTAATTAAGTCTTACAAGTCAAAGTCAAAATTTGTCATGAAGGAATCAAGATCTCATGACTAAGACAGTGCATCTTGAAAATGTCAAAAAGCAGATTAAGAAAATCCTGTCATCTTGGTCTGTAGTTCTCAGTTGCTCTTAGTTTAAGCCTATCCCCATCTATGCATTCATTAAACCCCACGTACTTGAATGGAGCATGGGGGAAGTGTGGGTGGTAATTTTTTGTGAGGCGCTTATGGGACATTCAGAGTAGTAGAAAATGTTCTTTTCAGGATGACACAGCCAACATTCCTAATTCCTTAGACTTCAAAAGGGCTCTGCTAATTTGGGATACCGGGAGCTTGAGCAAGTGTCCTTTTTCCAGCTGAGATTTTTGCAGGACAGATTTTCATCATCTTGTTCAGCAAATGTTGCTCTCCCCATCCCTGAAAGCATCCGAACTATCCTTCACATACGTATATATAAAATTATATATATATATAGTATTCTGTCCCCTATGTGTTAATGATGATCTAGCAACAGCAGGCAAGTTCCAAATGGAATTAAGAGTGTGTGAAAAAAAGCCTGGAAGAGAGACCTAGAAATTTCTGCTTACTGGACAATATTATTTAATCTAGGCAAGGATGAAGTAATGGACCCCTTTATCTACCCATGAATCTACGTATCTGCTTTCTTTTTTTTTTTTACCTTGCTTTGGGAAAATAGAAGGCAAAATAAAGATACATGAAAGAGCAGTTTTGGACTTCGGAAAGGTGTATATTTTGTTTACTTTTCTCTCTTCCTATAGAAAGATGAAAGAATTTTCATTTAAAATGGTGGCATTCTTATGAAATTGATGTAGAGTTTATTATACACTTCAATTTTCCCCCACAATAATTATTTCTTGTAATTTTTACTGAAAAAAAAAAGCTTTTGTAGGTAACCATGTCCCTTTCCAGGCCACACTATATATTTCAGTCTTACATTAAAAGTTTAAATATTCAGATGTACGTGTTATCATGTAAAAATATTAATTTTTAATGACTGTGGCACTACGAGTAGCCAAAGGTGCTGGGGTGGCATGGTGATGACAATGTACAGATAATAAAGGTAATAAATTTCACTTACAAAAAAGAAAACGTTATGTAAGGTGAATCATTTGTGCAGACACTGCAAATAGATTATAGTGAGCTTCACTGTAAGACAAATGGAAGTACTTTTAAATAATTTCACCAAAACTACTGTAATAGATTGATAATTAGCTTTAGATAACAAAGCTGCTTTCTGAAGGAGAAAATCCTGTCTAATCATGTGAAGGTCCCAGATATTCTGTAGTGTGCTTTAACGTATTTACTGCCAAACATTTCTACAATACAGATCTCTTACTTCGTGCCAGCCCCATAATACTTCCTAAACAATCCATAAATAACTCTGATGTGAATAGTTATAGACAAAACCGACTCTGATGGTTCAGTTCAGCTGCGGAAATTCCACAAGGAAACTTTGGGACATTCAAATGAGAGTATTTCAGCAGCCTTGTTCAGCTTGAAAGATAGCAAAGGCTGTGCTCTGGGTGAGGGCTGTGTAGGACAACCAGGATGAGGACATCTCGCAGTGATTCTCACCATTTCAGCTCCTGAGGAATTCACTAACCGCTAGATGACCCCTGCATGCACTGAGATACACAAGGGTGAGAGGGACAGAAATCTCAGCTGCCCCATCCTCAGACATCCTCATGGGACACAGTAGATTGTCTTCATGGAAACAGGAGCAATATTCAGGTCATTGCACTGAAACCAATGTATTTTTTTATTCTTTTTTTTTTGTTGCTGCAGTATAAGATTTTAATTATGGCCTAAATAAGGCCCTTCTAACCCTTTTTCTAAAAGAATTATTTCTACTGCGTATTTAGAGTTTTATTTACAAGAGTATGTTGCTGACCTATAACAGCCCTGTACATAAAGGAAAATTGAATTGGCTTTCAGATAATTACTCAGCTTTCATTTGCAGCGTTGGATTTTTAAGGCATCAAGATATTTTGTCAATCTTCATCTTTTTCCTTTGGGTTGTGAATTCATTAAAAAATAAGCAATCCTTACTATTCTGTTTTTACTTAAAACTTGCTAAAATTTACCTTCAAGATCAGTGTGAAAAGAAATTTTTTCCATGGTTTTTTTTTTTTAATTAATCTCTTCCTATTCTCAATATTCTCAATAGAAACATTGATACTTCAGTGTTTTTTTTTTTTTTCCTAGAAAACTAGAAAGCAGAGGGATATTCTGTGTAACTCACCTACACTTCCAAATGTCATCTTTTTTTGGAACATATCTTCTCTTGGATCATGCTGTTCACTAATATATAATATACTCTTTAAGGAAAATAGAAACCAAGTAATCTTCTTAGAAGAGTGCTAATGCATTTTACTTTTACACAAAAATAGGATTTTTATTTATATTACTTACCTGTGAAGGGTAAGTATTCAAAATGATTAGTGATGTGTATGGCACGCATAGCAGGCTCAGTACATTGCTTTTCTGTTCTCATAGGTTGGCCCATCATTGGTGAATACGTATATCATGGGCAACATGAATTCTTCTGAGCTTGGAAGGCTTTCATTTGCAGGTATGATTCCCACTTCCCCATTTCTTTTGTGTTTTTTTTTTTTTTTTTCCCCACAATTTCCCTGAAATAATTGGTCAAAAATATCTGTACTTTTATATCTTCAGGTGAAAAATATTCTTTTATTAGTATAGCCTATATTTCCAGCTTGAACGTTTTCAAGATTAAAAAAAACCATATATATGTTTTATATCATTTCTTAAAAAGCAGATCACATTTTATTTATTTAGTGATGTAGGTATGTCTGTTGCTGTTTTCATTTTCCTGCTACTGTTGTACTTAGTTCTACTTAATTTTAGTCAAGCACATAGCACAGAACTGAGAGGAAAAGAAATATTTTTGTCTGAAGAGAATGAAGTAAATCACAGAAAATGTCATGAATATCTATGTAGAAAAGACAAGACTTAGATTTTACGAGAAAGAGATAGAGAGAAAAGTGCAAGGACTCAATTTATCTGCATCTGAATGATAAAAGACTGACGGAACCCTTCTGGTATTGAAATCTATGCTTTTAGAGAGAGAATTTTTAATTTTTTAAGATAGTATTTTGGTCACTAAACCGTTTATAATTCATAAGGTCAGAAGAGACCATTGCAGTGATGTAGTTTGACCTATGCAGTACAGACTATAGGGCTCCTTAAATTAATTCCCTCTCAAAAAGAGTATATATTTTAGAAACATAACTTATTTTGATTTGAACTTGTATTGATGAAATACCCACAACTCCAGTAAGCTGTTAAAAATTTTTGCTACTTCAGCTCTAAAAACACATAGATTTTGGCCTAATCCACACAATAATGTCTTGAAATTCCGTGGCTCTTGCTTCACCTTTCTTGTCTATTTAAGCATTTATTATGAATATCCTATTACTCATGTAAATATCTATGAACTGGGTGAGTTGCCATCAGTTTCTTTGTTAAACTCACAGATCGTCTGCAGAAAGTGTTTCCCATTACATCATTTCTGCTGACTTTTTCCATATTTTCCTACCTGGATAATTTTTTGTATTTCTCTGCTTATATACATTACAGAAATATATTTTCCATCCTTTGTGACATTTATTAATTAAAAATAGGATAGCAAATGATAATTGGGCAGGTACATATAGGCAGGGTATTCATGATACCAGCATTTTTAAGAAAGTGGCATCTACTGCTCTGTAGTTTGCTAATGGCTTATATTCTACTGTTTATGAAACAATTTGACGTTGAGAAGTTCAGTCTCATTTCTGGTATTGCATACACTTCAGGAACTAGAAAATAATGGTCTGCTTCTTTATTGGTCATCTCAGTCCTTCAACACTGGCTTCTGCTATTGATTTTAGATGTGGGGCAGCGGTGTTTTTCATTTTTCCCATACTATTGGAATGGGAATAAACAGAACATTTTAAACTACGATGGCTGGAATATGTTTATTTGTGGATCATGCACTCTCAGATTTTCCTTGTCTCTTGGAAAAATGGCAACATTATGAAGGAAGTTGTTTAATTTTTTCTGTGTCAGCATGCAAAAGGACATCCTGTTTTTTTTCCTGATAGGCAGTGAAGGTTTTTAGGCCTGCATCTTGTTCATATTGCTTTGCAAAGAGAAGGGCGTTGAGTATATTCATGAGCTGAAAGGAAATCTGAAATATAAGGTAACTGAACAGCTAACTCGCTGGGACTCTATCACCACCCCAGATACCTCACTAAGCTGGATAATTTGTCCATCACAAGACAAGTCCGACTTAGTGGATTAGTGTAGCTAATGCTATAGACACCACTAGCTGAAACATCTTCTGTGTAATCACTGTATTGTTTTTTTTCCTTCTCCTTACCAATACATCCAGAAGGTTCAGCTCTGTCTGTGCTGTCCTCACAGAGCTTTCTGATGGGCTGTGCAGGTCCTACAGCAACTGGAACTAATTTAGAAAAGACATGCACACAACAAATGACAGCACCTCTCACAGTTTTTACATTTCTGTGGAAGAAAACTGTGGGAAGTAATAGTGAACACTGCGGTGATTTCCTAGCTGTTTCTTGAATGGTTTCCTTGGGAAATGGAGATTTATGTGATATCATATCTGAAAGATGTCTGACTACTTGATTCCTAAGTGTAGCCCACACATGGGTCAGTGCTGCAGCTGGAAAGCTCCCCCTCTTTCTCTGTGTTCGAGGAGTTCTATTCTTTATATCAGTGGGTTTTTTTTTGCCTCCTTACACACAGGATACCTCTGACACATTATTCTCTTTAGTGAGTTTCCAGCAATATGTCCATCACTGTAATATCACGACAGCTCTTATTCCACTGCACTAGACAGAAAACTTGTAAGAAAAGAGATGTACATGTCTGTGTGTATGCTGCTGATGTTCAGCACTCGTGCTTTTCAAAAACACCTTGAGTTAATATTATGCTATATATAACTGCTCATTCTTATTCTGTATGAGTGAGTCTTTGTTCCCTGAACTTGCCATGGGCATTCTGGTGTTTCAGCTTTATCTCTGACGTATCACTAAGATCATGTTCTTTTGCTGGCGGATTTAAAAAAAACAAAAAACAACCCACAAACCAAAAGCAGAAAACCCCCTAACGTATGTAACTCTCTCATCCAATTTAACGTAACCGTCTGAATTACATTTTTAATGTGCATCAAGAATTTTGCCAGTTCCAGTCCTATAACATTTTAGCAGATTGTTTGTTCATTTTAACTATGCTTGGTAAACTAATAGTCTTTGTTTTTGACAAAAAATAGCAAATAGTTCTGCTTTCTGGATGCTACCTCCTGCTCGTAGTTTGCTCCTTTAGATTTCCCTTGCATTCTTTTGGATCTCTTTGAAGTGAGTGGAATGGTTTTAATGTTGACCCAAACTGAATTGGTTACAGGAGATAAGAAAAACATTTTAATAGCGCATAGACAAAGATGATAAAGACAATTTCAGGCATATAGAAAAAGCAGAGAAGGAAAAAGAAATCAAGCAATTTCTGCTCGGGTCTGGTAGATGACTGATTTCACACGCTTTTCAGCATAGGAATGTGGATGTTCATGAAAACTTGATCAAGAGCCATATCCAAAAGAGCATTTGCATATCTGAAATAGAGTGCTCAAAGATTTTAAAGGCCTATATCCAAGATTGTCATCCAGAACTTCATCTGTTAGACGTGCTTAAGCCTGAAAGCATCACTGAACTTTAGCAGTCCTTTGTGGGGAAAAAAAAAGAAGTTAGCTGTGAGAAGCTGACCTAGTCGCAGTCAGCTATGGGGAATGGCGTAATGCCCCTCCTTCTGTTGCCAACAAGGCTGAAGTCACAACAGTCCCAGGAGTACATCCACGCCTGCCACTCATAACACAGCATGGCTCATAATTACCTGCGTGGTAGAAAATCACTGCATAGTGTGTTACTGTCATGAAGAACAGCAGGAAATGGTAAGGACGCCTGGAAATGTATTGTTAAGATATCAGGGAAAGAAAAGGGTGCTGATAGTTCTATTAAAAAAACTTGAAGGAAATCTTGAGAGGTTGTATTCAGTGATGTTGAGTAAGTAGAGCAGATTCCAGAAGCTAAGGGGTTTGTGTAAGACAATTCAAAGTGCTCTGCTGTCTAAGGAAGCAATGGAGTGGATAGGGTATATTCAATAAAACATTTGATATCAAATGTGCTCATCTAAAGTGCTAGTGGATTCAGACCAGATTGGAATAAGCTGCTGTTATGAAGACAAGTGTTTAAAGTAATGCTCAAACAGTCTAATGTCTGCTTATGTAGTCTAAATGTTCATTTACAAACTGACCCTGTTTAATTTTTTCATTAGAGGTTTGGACAGGCCTGGGTTAGGTAGTGTAGCCCACAATACAGAGGACTGCGAGGAGAGAATTTAACCAAGAAAACTTACTTATTTCACATGGATTTAAAACTCTTCTCCTTGCCCTGTAGTGAGCACAAAGCAGATTCTGTCCAGGGGTGATCATTTATTCTCTGGAGCAGCAAATCTCCAACAATTACTTTGGTTGTTTTGCTCTGCCTTGCTATAACCAAGAGAGAAAGACATGCATTTAAAAAGGGGCCGCCCTTGTTTTTCCTTCTGTATAATTTCTTTCTCATTTGTCAGGGAAAGTATGGTTTGGGCTTAGAAGAATACTTAGTGTGTAAGCAAGGTGGCCGCTGATACTTAATGTTCTTCTTCCTCAAAATGGAGAACTAAAATGAGGAACAGGGATACACTACAATATAATTTTTTTTTTTATCAGAGCTGCGTATATTCAGTGTGGCAAAACATACTCAACTTATATGAAGCCTTCTCTGCCATCCTGCCTCTCCTGACAGTGTTATATGCTTATCTTTTCGTGCTGAAAATCTGAAAACCTGTGAAATCTGGTGTTTGTGCATCTTTGCCTCTGCTGCTAAGCCTTTATCGTCTCATCTCTCAGAAAAGGCATCATTCAATTTCAGAAGCAGGTTTCACATCCATTGTTTGGAAGAAGAATAGACAGTGCTGATTGCGTTTTGTGTTATAAACAACCAACTTACTATAGAAATAGCTGGACTTATTGCAGTAAAAAACTCCTTTATGCTGAGGGCACTGTTTGCATGAAAAGAAGCCTTCTGTACATAATGTGAAAGTTTCTGCGACTGAGAACTGCACAGTAGTAGTAGTAGTTAGGGCTTTATTACTTAGTTCTAATTTGTATTGATGGCCTAAAAAAAGTAGCATGCTTTGCAGTTCTATGAAAGAAAAGATTATAAATGGAGATTAATTATAATTTTGCTAGCTCAGTACTTGTAAAACTAAAGCAATTTATATTCTTTCTCTTAATGATCTCCATTCCTGATTGCAGTAATGTAATCTAATTGTGATTATGATAGTATCTGAATTATGTGGGCCTCTATGTGATTGGAACTACTCTTTGCATTAAAAAGTAATTTTGGAGTAATGATGAAAAGTTACTGTGGAAAATTGGCAAGTAATATATTTTACTCTGTATCTTAAGTTTCTGCTTTCATTTTTGATTATATCTTATAGCAAGGATAAGTATGATACTATATCAAGGATTTATTACATCAAAGACTTATCAATGATAACTATGAGTATCAAGGATGAGCATGATATTATTGGAATAACACAGATATGGGTGAGGCAAGAAATTGAGGTTTTGAGATACTGGTCTGGGGTTTATGGAGAGAAAGGGGAGACAGGGAAGGAGCCGTATCTGTATTCCTGGGAGATGAGAGGAATGCTGCCAAGTGACATGGCTGACTTGGCATTGTCAATTCTGATGAAAGTTCGGCACAATAAAGGTAGTCAGGTGGTTTCCTGAATGATTTTTTGAACTTTCAGATCTTTGCTTGCAGATGAGAGTGGCTTCAAGAGAGACAGAACTTTGATAATGATAGCTTTTAATTACTCTGTTATTGACTACAATAAGTATGGCAAAACTAAGGAAGGAATACTCACATCTCTGAGGCTAATGTATGATTGCTTCTAGTTCCTCGATTCAATAAAGTGTGCTTTACTGAATTGTCTTTCAGAAACTATTTGAATTAAGTCAAGGATTTGAGCCAAGGGTAATAAAGGGTGTTGAACTGAAGAGGTATGAAAGATCTAGTGATCTCAACATCATTTGATTTGAAATATTTTTTGAGCCTTATGGCAGGCTGACTTTGAGGGAATGCAAAGTGTGCTAAGGAATTTTTATCAGGATTTTATTATAATGTATGGTAAATCTACTAAAGAAAATTGGAATATATTTCAGAAACAGTTGGAGGACATTTGAAATTCATCCTGGTTTAAGTCTAAAGAAGGATAAAGGTAACAATGCCCAATGTGGCTAAGTAGGGTTGTGTAGTAGAGAGTAAGATAAGCAATAAGCACAAGGTGTTAAAAAAAATGTACCAAATCTGGTAAGGTGAAGCAGTTGAAAGGCTGTATAAGAGAGCCAGAAGCAAACTAAAAGACTAATTAAAAAAGCAAAAAAGGGAATGCAGAATGCTAACCACAGACAAAATATTTGAGATGATAATAATATTCTGTAAATGTATTCCAGAGAATTGTAAGGAAAAATAGATCCACAAATCGTGATAGTCTGGACAAAGAGATAACGGATTTGTTTAGCAGGTTTTATTTTTGTGTACAAATACGCAGAGGCAGATGGATGGATGCATGGGCAGATGGAGAGCTGTTGAACAAAGGAGGAACATTTTGCTTTACATTGCAACATGTGTATCTTCACCTGAAGAACTGACAAAAGTGACAAATATCACAAATTTAAAGTCATGATCTGTTAATGTGTCCTGATTGACGGTACTCAGTGCAAAAAATCCAGTTTCAGAGAGTTACTCAAACTTTAAAGAAAACCAGAGCTACTGATACCGTTCATTTTGGGCAACGCCCACAAACCTGACAGGATAACCTGTGCCTCTTGAGAAAGCATGGTCCATTGGTTACCCACTGAGCCATCAGTGAGTCCTTTGCTCTGTCCTTGCACCATACTTTCAACTTGAGTCACCCAACCAAAAGCATTGTGCAGTGTTTGCAGTGTCAGATGGGTCTGAAAGGGCTCTGCTATGCCTGTGAGCTGTGTGCCACTGTACATGCGTGACTGTTACCTTCTTGATATTGTTGCAATGCATACAGTTAAAAAATGATTAAAAAAAATCATAGGGAGAGATTCCTTGTGACAAGCTGCAAATCTTCATTGCCTTTTTCAGCTTCAGGAGGGGTATCCCAGCATTTCCATCGTGATTTACAAAGAACTTGACTCACACATTACTTCTGTTGCATACTTAAGATTTCTCTTAGCTGTTGTTTGCCTCTGCTAATAGTCTTCATAGCAAAATTTGGGCTAACCTTATGATTTTGGCCGTCCTGGCAAGAATAAAAACAGATAATTGTTTTCTTCAGGCCATCTACTTTTCAGAAATGTTTTTTGAATATCCAGTATTATTGTGAATTTCCCAATGATGGAGTGATTTTTGCTCCCCCTGCTGTCTCTACAGCAGCAAATTAACCAATCCTTTTGCCCACTGTGAATGTGTATTGGTAATGTGCATGAACAGGATATTTTTGCTGAAAACAAAATTCCAGTGAAAGGAGAATGGAGCTATGCTGTATTTAAAAAGCCAGCCCAGTGAATATTCTGTATTTTAATCCCTAACAGCAGTATGTTCTGAGCAAAAAATTGACAAAAATGGATCTGTAGTTCTTTAAAGATTACTCAAAAAAAAAAATAAAGAAAAGTGAACAACAAAAAGAAAACGAAAAATAAAAGAGAGGAGCTACATTACTAACACTCTTCCTTTGGGTGTGAGAATGCATACCTTGGAATTGCTCAGTATTGCTGCAATGAAAGTACTGCTTTATTAAGAGCCCCTATCAGAGGTGTAGCTTTGCTTTGCTTTCCAGTGAGCTGATCTGCTGACACTTTCCTTCAAAATTAATTGTATTTAGCTGGTCAGGATTTGAAAAGCCCAGAGCTACCTGTTCTTGAGGGCACAAAGGTCATCACAGTAAATTATTGGCTTGGTGCAACTGAGCAGGGAAGTGCAGCCTAGGTGTGAGGACAGCAGAGGTGGGCTTGCCGGCCGCCACCGCTTCATTTAACATCTCTGCTTCTTAAAAAATAAACAAAACCCAATAAATCCGGGCTGAAAGGCTTCTGAAAGGAGCAGGCTGGCAGGAAGATGCCTCTCGTAGTGGGCCAGACTCTGAGCAGCTCTGCCCTCCCGAGGTGTCAGGAGCTGGGGGCCCCGTGCCCCCACCGAGGAGGTTCCTTGGGCGCCTGTGAGCCATGGAGTGCTTTGTGATATAGGCTGCGGAGCCTGCCGGCTGTCAGCCCGCTCCCTTAAGGGAACTTGACAGATCTTAAAAAAAAATCAATTTTAAGCTCACATGCCCCAGTGGGTGCCAAAGCCACTTCAGAGAGGCTGAAAGATGGCTGAGTCGACAGGATTTGACTTCCAGAGGTAGAAAGGTGACAAACTCCATCATGAGAAAGGGGCAGCTCAGGGCCTCCGAGGCCGAACCTGCTCCCAGGATCCGGGGCCTGGCATTGTATTGAACCTATTTATCTCTTTCATGGGCCCAAGGTACCACAGGGAAAGAAAAGTTGTTCAAAAAATGCTGGCAGAATTCAAGGGTGTAAATGATGAATTACTTTTCATCAGCTGAAAGGAAACATACTCCGGAACAATACTGAAAGGGAGCAGGAGCATCTGACCTCCTGCTTCAGAGCAGCCAATATCTTCATTCAAGAAGACAACCATGAAATTACACAGAAAATGGGATTGTCATGAACAGCCCCTTGAAATCTCAGTATACAGTCATTACTGCATGGGAAAAAGCCTTCATCCACACATCATAACTTGTAACAGACAAGCGGGGGGCTGGGGCTGGAAAACCCTGAAAACAGGCCTTGGAGTTACCAGTCTGAATGTAGAAAATATTTGTTGATTCAAACTTTCCCCCTCTAGTCTCCCAAATCACTGTAAATAGACATAACAATGTATGAACTTCATAGCAATACTGGCTTTCTGGCTGCAGACGGCTGCTTTGTAAATCCAAAGGAAGGAAGAGCAAGGGAAAGCCAATCTAACGCTTTATTTATATTATCAGTCTTTGGTGAATGATTTATCATTTAAGTGCTTTGAGAAGAGAGTCTAGAAACCGTTGTCCAATTAGTGCTGCCCTCTTACACCACATACTATAAATATTCGTAATTATCAGAATCACAAAACAACGTTCATCAGGGGCTTCATATTCAGAGTAACAACTTATTTTCTGGGTTTGCCCAGAAAAGTTTATTTTCATCCAAATTAGGCAGAGAACAGAAAGCAAGCAAGAGGCCATTGGTTTGAGAGTGAAACAAATCACAGAGAATGGGAAGCCAGGAATACGAGGATAAAAATATAAAAAATAACACATTTAACTGTTTGTTTCTTCATTTGTCCAGATTTCTACATTGACTTTAATTAAGCTTGCCCTGGGCTAGTGGAAATGGGGAGGTTTTTTTTTTTTACTTTTTTATTTTTTAATTCCTCATTAGACTGTTTTTTTTTTTTCCTTGGCTCTCGTTGTTCTAATGACTAGTCCCATTAAGTAGGTCAATGGGTTTCTTTTATTTCGAGTTTTATACAGACTCATATTCCACAGAATCTTAAGCACTGAACAACCAAGGTCTTTCTAGACATATCTCTTCGTTCCTGCTGATGTAGATGCATTTATTGCTCTTTCTCTTTTCTCCACAGCAGATGACCTTTCATTTCAACATACCTGCAGGAAGCTGTAGAAAGTCTGGGCCAGCCATGTGCAAAACTGCCTACTGGGTAAGTGTTTGGCTGAGCTTTGCAACCTGCTGGCAGCAGCAAGGAGGAGGATAAATATGGAAGGTGCTCTGTGTGCCCTTGCATCACTTTCCTGTCTTTCCCTTGATGGGGCAACAATGTTAGCAGGACCAAGGGGTAATGTAAGTTGCCACTCCACATAGTTGGCCATGGGGACAGTCAACTGAAAGAGTCAAGGAGACTGACGCAAGCACAGGCAGTGTATAAAAATGTTGTGGTGTCAGGTCAGGGCTTGGAGAGACATTGCAGAGGCTCCTGGCCAGGGGACTGGACTGTTCCTTTGCAGGGCTCAGAGACTCAAAGCAATGTGAAGAGAAACATGAAAAAAATTACCTTATGAGAGGTTCAAGAAGACTATTTACCTATTAAGAGAAAAATAATATATAAAAAAATCTTCCTTGTGGAGAGAGGAAAAGCTGTGTATTAATGAGATAAGTTTAATCAATACCAGTGTAGGGAATGAGAATATATTGCATGAGATTTTCTCTGATGGTCAGTTTGTGCCCCAGCGTTGCACATAAGATGATCCTGCCTACATTTCTGCTTTCAAAGAAGAAACTCAGAAGGACAGTACTTCCTAAATTTTTCTATAATACATATAACTGTGTGCATGCAGTTTGGGAGCAGTCACTTCTTCTAGCTGCTGTGGATTTTTAGAGAGTTGATTTAAACTGTTTTTTCCCCCTATGTGGAGACACTGGATTAGTGCCATAGGTTTCTCCTATAAGAAACCTCTTATTATACCTATAAGAGAGATGGAACACTATGAACTTACCTGAAGGCTTTTCAGCTTACATGAGTTTGCTGCACCATGAGCAAGTTGGTCCAGCAAAGAGTATGAGCTGAGAGTTTATTAAGAGTTCCCAACTCATCACCAGATCCTTGAAATACATTTTTTCACATAGTCTTTTAGTAAGGTAGACTATTCTTGACCCAAAGTAAAATCATGGAAGGGAAGCGTGAGCTAGCAGGGAAATATGGTCTTTGTTGTACCTGATTGCCATTATAGTGCAGTGTGCAAGACACAAGGTGACTGAAGAATAGTTCAAGATATAAATTCAAAGTCTGACCCTTCAGTACAATTTGAACTGTGTTATTTCAAGTACAGTTTGAACTAAAAACATATGTGAGTCTCAACTCATACATCCTAAGTGTGTAATCAGTCTAAATTGTGAATGAATTGGCTCATCTGCTGGCTCTGAAAGTAGCCCATGTCGACTGTCCTCCCCAGCCCTGTGCCTTAAGCAGTGCATCTTGAGGATGAGAAGATGAATCTTACAGTCTAGCTTCAATTTGTACAGTAATTAGGACCTTGACTCTGACAACCTTTTAGCCTGTCAGCACTTGTGGTTTAGCTCATAGTTAAAATGCCAGTGGCAACAATATTGCAGCTATTCTAAATATATCCATATTTTAAGTAGATGAAGTGATATGTGGTTTTGATTGCCCTTTCCTCCTTTAGAACTGAGCAGTGATGAAACCAGCTTTCCTGCAGTGGGAAGTTAGGGAACCCCCAAAATATAAAATAGAGTGGTAGCAGTGTATGGTGAATATGAACCTGTCACATGCTGTATTCCATGGCAAAGGATATCATTTATTCAGATTTAAAAGATTAGGTGGGTACAATTAATCAAGCAATTTGACCATGGAACATTCTTTCATGCTTCAACAACGTGACCTCAAACTACACAAACTGTGCAACTGAAATGTAGCCTCATATACTGAGCTTTTTGTAATCTGAATGTGTTTCAGCACATTGTTAAGGAGCTATCGTTATTCTAATTATAATTAAGTCACTTGAAATAAATTTGGAAATAGTAAACTGTAAAAATACCTAAATAGGGAACTGGTCCATTGATTTTTTGGCTAAGTCATCACCTTATGTAGAAATGATTCTCACATGCCACAATTGGTAAACACTGCTTTTAGTTCAGCAGTAGAAAAATGTTTGAAAACATAAACTGGTGTAAATACCTCTGATCTTGGGCACAGTATCCCATACCAGTGCACCGTGTGGGAAAGTATGAGGGAAAATTGAATTTTTGGCATACAGATCAGTACTACAGATGAAGGAACTTCATCACATTTGGGAAGCATAGTTGTTCATTCTGGGGAAAGGGAGTCTTCTATCCTGACCAGAGTTTCTAAAGTATTAGGCACCAGAGAGGTAATTAGTGAGATTTTCAAAACTGTCTGGGCCAAGTGGGTTTCTAGGTGATTTTTGAAAATGATTCCTACCACCCATCTGCATCCCCAGACACCCAGATACCTTCAAAATGTCAGGTTTAGATGTCTGCCCCCTTTGGTGATGGATACAGTCTGTAGCACAACTAATTGTGACTGACAGCACAAAAGGACAGGTGCAAAATTGAAGCACAAGGCTAAAGGTTTGGTCCCATGTAGTTGATGGACATTTAGTATACTTTTAATGTTTCACTTTCACTGGCTCCTTAATTAAGTAGAAATTTTTTTAGATAGAGCAGCAGAAATCAACTTCTTTGACTGATATGAATCCTGTTTACTCTCCAACTCTGAACTCAGCAGGTTAAGTAATTGGGAGACAGAAAAGTTCCTATACTTCTATTTCCAGCTGGTGGTACACAAAAGGCAGGAAGTTATCTCATTAATGGGGCACCAGCTTTATGCAAATTATAGTAACAAAAAGGCTTCCCTTCATACTTTTCATAAATTACCTAATAAAGTAGGAATAAATGGCCATATTCAAGAGCCTTTGTTGTATTTTTAGCACAAGACTCTTTCTGTTACTGCAAATATGACTAAATGCGCCTTGTTCAAAAGGGGTGTTTATGAAATAAGGCCACTCAAAAGCTTTTATTCCTTAACAGCCTTCAGTTACTTTTATGGCACAAAATTAACATAATTAGTCACAGAGAATAGATGACATAAGCAGCGTGCCATGCACAAAAGGGGAAACCAGTATCTAAGGAAGGTATTTTGAGAGATCAAAAATTTTCAAAGTGCTCAATACTAGAAGGTCCTTTTTATTTGTGCACAGCCTTAAGATACTTTCTTACTCCGTGAAATTCACATAATGAGATGCAGCAGACAGATGACATTAGCGATGAGCCATTAGAAAGAGGTCAGTTTCCTCTGAAAGATAGTCACTGTTCCTGCTCGTCATTAATTTGCAGCTTCAAAGCAGTGAGCATATGATAGTCTGGCATGTTAAGCAAGTTGCAGTTATCTTTAAATAACCATTTTTTTCCAGTTATTAGAAGCTAAAGTTTTTAAACTTCTGACTGAAAGCAAAATTAAAGCACGCAGCAGTGTAAAAAGGCTATGGAGAGATTAGAAAAAGGAAATCAAATATGTTTTATAAATGAAGTTAGCTTTTCCCTGGGGAAAAGCTGTCTTAACTTTACGCTTATGAAATTTTGGGTTGTATGTAGACCTCGTGGAATTGATTGCTGGATAAGAGTAAAGTAACTGTGTTTAGCTGCTACGTACTTGTTGATTAACGTGCTGATCTAAAGGGCATAAGTGTGCAACTATGTAAATAATGCTAAAGACAAGAAACAGATATCTGAGAAGCTTGAGTGACGTGAGAAAAGGAGAAATGATCTACTTATCACTTGGTGTGAAGTTTGGGTGCATCTCTGGTTTGGCAGCAGAATATATTTGGATATTGGGCTCGGGAGATTTGAATCATATCTTTGCTATATGTGATTAGGAAATACGCAGAAGCTTGGTGCAGTAGGCAACTCCAGTGCACACTACTAAAATCTTGTTATAAAAAGACTTGTCACATCTCCAAATAACGTCACATGTCCAAGCCAGTACTAAAAAACACTCTTGTTTTATAATAAATATCCTTTCATTTCTAGTCTTCCCTTCACACTTAATGCTGGAGCTATGTCATGGGTGAAGCCTCAGAAGGATCCCAGTTTAAGCATTCCAGTCTCATTGTTTAAACTCAGACTTAGTCTTGGTGCCTGAGCAAGGCAGAACAGAGGACAGGATTGCTAATGGTTTTACACTTTGCCAGGGTTAGTAGAATTAACACAAGTATAAGGAAATAATAAAGTAGTAACTTGCCCTATACACCCTATACACATTATCACTAATGAGAGCCCTTTGGCTTAATTCAGCATGCATCAGCATACTCATAGCTTAAGAAATGCTTGTGTCATCCAAATTAGGATTAATTCTCTTGGTTTCTTTCCATTGCCCTTCTGCAAAGAGGGATCTCTGCTCATGCCTACACTACTCAACCCAGTTCCCTAGGTGTGTATTTGGTACACGCTTACCCATCCCCTACACCCTTAGTACGGTCCGTGGCACCACTTTGAACAGAGCCAAGGTGTCTTCCACTAGACACTTCACTCTGCTCCTGAGGCCAAGAAGCTTTCCAGGTGCTATCCACATTCCTTGCCTTGAGGCAAGCAACTAAACAGTTAGTTTATTAATTATAAACTAATTGATATAGAGACCCAGAGATCCATGTGTGGCCAGCTGCCCATTAACGGTACCAGCCTTTTGCAGCCCATGGCTGTGGAGGCCTAAACCTAGAAGGTCAGATGTCTGAAGTAGGATGGGATGAAGCTAGGCTAGAGCTCCTATGGAAAATGAGCTAACTGTGCAAGCCTGGGGGCTATCATTCATCTGTGGTGTTTTAATTTAGACTAGACTTTCATTCTGTGCTGTGATTTACTTGGAATGAAGCAGGGTTCACTGAGCGAAGATAAGTGCAGGATGTTTTACAGCCTGGCTATGGGCTAGGCTGCTTTGAGATTCATTTAGGACTACCTCTGACACTATTTTTTTTTCAGATAGTTGAATCAGGTTATAGATGTGTCATAACCAGCTGCACAGCATACACATGCAAATTATGAATGCAGAGTTGAATCCATGTATTAATCTTCCAGAAGCCTTGGGATACCTGGGTTTGGTGTCCCAGCCTGGTTTGCTAGGAACACTTCAAGTACTACCTGAAAAATTTGCAAAGCTCCAGCTGATTTAAACTGGTGCTTCCAATTGTGCGTGTATCTAATGCCAACATAGCTTCAGAATGACTTATTTCCCAACTGAGTTGTTATCAACATGGGATTAACAGTGTTTTTAGGAAGAGTGGGGTTTACATCTCAAGCCTGTGGAGCCCCTCTCTGAAAGCCCTCTTCGCTAAGCAGTCTTAAAGCTGAGACCATCTCTGGCAGCATCGGGGGACTCACTCCCGGGGTGGAGCTTTCTGAAAAGTGCAAACCTTCCCATTGCAAGGGGAAATTGGATCAGCTGAAAAATTAGGAAACAGCTTGTCAAATAGCCCCATACAGTTAAGACTGTAAAGTAAATAGAAGATTAACAAACAAACAATCGCTTCTCCCTCCCCTTTTCTCTTGCAAATGCTGAGGCATTAAAGACCTACATTTAGGACAGTGCTGTTTCTCATTTTGTAAGAGCCATCCTTTCATTTTCTGCTCTGTGCTTTTTAATAGTTCTTTAGGTATGGGGCGATATCTGTGGACTTCTCTTCTGTGGCATATGAAAGAATCTGTTTATAAAGAGCAAGGGGCTGGACAGATGGTGTTACATTAATCCTAACCCCTGGCCCTCACTTGCTTGGTTAACAGACATATCACCAGTCGTTTTGGAGCGCAGGAAATCTTGCCTTTTGTAGGATGATAAACAGAACAGTCAGTATTCAAGGCTGGAAGTGGTGTTGAGTTTCAGTATTTTGGCCAAAATTTTATCTGATTATCGTATTTTTTTTCTGATGAAAAAGTTAAGTTTTAAGGAAAAACCTGAAATCCAAAACATTTTGCTTCTGAAAGTAAATATTTTGATTTTGAAACCTTGTTTTTTTGTTTTTTTTTTTTCCAAATGGAGGCTTTAGTCCTGTTCCTTGTGTCATGCCCTGCAGCGGTTCTGTGGCTCTCACATCCGCCTGTTTAAACAAACAAAAGCAAGTCATGGAGAAACAGCTTCTCACATCTCCTTGGGGGAAGGTGATGCAAAGTCCTTTATGTTACCTTTGTAGGTGCTCTGTGCTTCACTCACTTAACACTAATAGGTCATAATCACTGCCAAAAACAGAACCCTCCCTGTTTTCTTGGCTCCTAACCTGGTTATCAATAAAATGGGACAAGGACTGGGATAAGGTTCATAATATGAATTAGTGTATTGGCCTGCCTACCTTTATATGATACAATGCCACAAACGTTTGTCAAGGAAAAAGAAAGCTGGGAGAACTAGAACTTATTTACCAAGGTCCCATTTACCAACAGAACCTTCGTAAAGATTGCATGTGCATCAGGATTTCACCACACATCTTCCATTAAATTACCAAATCTTTAAGTTCAAAAAGTGACATAGGTACTACTGGTTGTTATTCTCAACTTGTCTGTGCCAAAATTGGTGAAACAGATACCAGCAAGTTTCCAATCTATTTTCATACATAACGCATGCAAACTATCAAGTGGTAGTGAGGAGATGGTCTCCTGAAGATGAGCTTGTAATATCAAATCCAGAAAATAGAGTTGGGTAGCTTAGGAGAAGGGGAAGTGCAAGCGTTCAGCTGATGATGAAATGGGAAGCACTGGAAGCTGATGAAATGCCAGTGTTATTCTGCTGGAATGTCATTCTGCCAAAGCACTGAACAGGTATGCACGTGGGCAACAAACATCATTGTAGAGATGCGTGAGCTGCAAACCTGCTCCAGAAAATTATTTGCTTTGAAAAGAAATACTGGGTACAAGATCACATTGGTGTGAATGTGGAGATGCAGAAGGAATTCTCTGCCTTTTGAAAGGAGAAGTTGATGTCTTTTAAGGGCCTTTTGTTATGTTTCTTGAAGGAAAAATATATTTTGTTTGTGATACATTCATGCTTTTTTTTTCCCTGTAATTTACTGCTATGAATTTCTACTGTTCCACTTAAATTCTTTATATAAAACTCAAGTGAAATAATATATCAATATACACTCTGTTCTCAAATGAAAAAATTTCATCAAGAAGAACTTACTAATTTTCCATCTTGCAAATTTGTTCTAACTTGGGCATGGTATAGCCACAAAGGTCTCTTCCAAAAAAGATTAATAGAATTTGTCTTGGTTCTTGGTTCAAGTATATGAAGTGTATGAGAATTAACACCCAGGCACCCTGAAAGCCTTTTATAGTGCAATATCTTGGTTGTCCTTGGCTTTCCTTTCTATTCCATAGGAAGAAAAAAAAAATCCTGGTTTCTTTTTTTTTTCTTCTTTTTTTTTTCAGTGAAATATAGAAAACATCCACAGACTCTTTCTCTTTCTTTAAAAAACTATTATACGCTAAATCCCAGCATGCTACTGATAAAGAGTTCAGGTTAGTACTTGACATTAGACAGTGGGAAAGGCTTTGTGAGAATGCTTATTTGACCCAATAATACTCCTACTTACATCAGTGGGAGTAAATTTAATCAGTGCTGAGTGTATTTCAAAGACTCATGCCTTAAATGTCAAAAGGTGCTACATCAGAACACTGCATTTGAATCTGATTATGCAATTATTTATTGTTTGGTATTCTGTTTATTTTTTGATGGTGAAGGTGCTGTATTTAAGTTATAACTGAAAAGATACACTGAAGAGGAGATATTACTGCAATGGGATTGATGCAGAGATATTGGATATTTTCAACTTCTCAAATTAATAGTCTTTAATTTTTACAAATTTCAAGTCCTGTATCAGCCGTTATTGGTAATTTTTTTTCTATTTTCACCTAATTTTCTATTATTAATACAGTGACAACTAGAGCAGTTTTGGAAGAGAGATGCAACGGGGAAGTGCTGCTGGGAAAAATGGAAGGCTTCAAGACTTTCCCTGAGATTCCTATAGTAAATGGAAACCAATGGGAAGGAAAGAAATGCAATGAAAGGAAATATTAGCAATTTCTACGTGTCACATTTCAGAATGGATTATTTCTGCTTTGACTAATAAGAATCTATAGAACGGAATGAGAAAATTATGAATTGGATGTTCTGGTTAAGGTCTAGTTCAGTTTAATTAAAACAAGAACTCTAAAGCAATATATATATATACACATGTGCCTGTAAACATGTAGTTGGGTTTATCTATCAAAATGCATACAAACCAATACGTATAGTACAGACACTCTTGTTCATTGTACCTAAACTTTAGCTTGAAACATAAAGCTTTATACATTATTTTAAACACGTTTTTTAACACATGTTAATAATATTCATGCTGTTGCTTTGAAAAATCTGCGAGATGTAGTTAATGAAGAGAAACTGCAGCATAAATTGCATGTAAAATATGCAATCCAGAACAACATATTTTTTCTCAGGCTACAGTTTTTACATTAAACATCTTTTAGCTTGTTTAAATTTATTTGCTTTTGTTTTTAAAGAGCATCATCAACCACCACTGCTTGAAACAACTGCAAGTAGTAAAGCAGGCAGTCTTCTTACTTTAATAAGATTCGTTGGTTAAAAATAGCTTTTAAGTATATCTCACATTAAAAGATGTAAATCCTAATGAAATTGCTGAAAATGTTTCTCATTTTCAACATTTCCCCCCCCCTCCCCCCATAAAGCGAAATGCTGTTCCTTTTTTTCCTGAAGTTCCAGGAAAATATTTGTAGGTTCTACACTACTGACTTTTCCCACTGACTGCAGATAATCCACTGTGCATTTCCTGACCTGTGGTTTACTGAATACATGGCATCAGAAGGTCCACTTTAGACACTTGCACATGCTCCACTAGAGCACAAGATCATGTTATGCAGAACACAATGTTCCCTAATCTATTGTTCCTGATACATACTGGTTATTCCTAAGTATAAAGTTTGCACTTTTCCTTCTATGATTAAATGTTTTTGTTTGTAATTTCTGCAATATGACAAGAGCTTTTGAGTCCTAATTCTATTACCTAATGTACTGAAAGTCCATCTTTGCTTGGTGTCAGATTAATATGTTGTGCATATAGAGGAAAGATTTGTACAAGCTCTAGCTCAGAAGTCAATATAAGCTTTCCCAGTTTAAGAAGTTAGTCCACCCTGACAATTGCTTAGCTATATTAGCATTATGCTGATGATCTCAAGACTGTAATTTAGGACAGAGTCCCGTTGTGGTAATACCTGTAAAGCACACACATGAAAACAGAACCCTTGATACAAATAATCTGATGAAAAACTAGACACAGTTACCGAGTAGGACAAGATACCAGTGGTGATTTATATATGATCTAGATCACCCAGTCAATCATGTTTGCTCTATATACAGCTTAGCAGTTCTCAGTCGTTTTAAAATGTGCCAATAAATGAGTTCATGTGCAGCTCTGAAGCCATTCTTCATAGAGCTGACTTCCTGATGCCACCATGGAAGTCTCAGATACTGGAAAATAGACAAAGAGAGACTGGGACTGGACATGACATAAATACAAGTGTAGGTGTGACACAGGATTGTGTCTCAGGACTGTGATAGATAAAGAGGAAGTGGATAATACAGAAGGAGAAGTACATTGCTGTGAAGATAAAACTGAAGAGAGGTATATGGATAGGCAGAAAAGAGTGACCTACACATAGGATTTATGCTGGTCCCACAGAAATGGAGAGAGTGGCAGTCCCACCATTGGTTATTTCACTTTTTCACTGAATTGACTAGGAAGTCAATTTACCATAGACGGGAAAACACAAATCCTGTTGTCACTACTTGGCATTGTTGTTTAGTTAATTAGGTTCATGGGTTTTTTTTATGTGAGTGTTAGTTTAGATACTGTTGTTCTAGTTTGTGTGTCTGTATTAGCATATCTTTTGATTTTCCAAATTGGTGTTTTAAACACATCTGCGTTGGTGAAAGAATGGAAGTCAAATGAATAACTTTGAATTTGAGCTGCTACCTATGAGAGAGAAAGCAGCAAAAGTGGATTCTGTACTTTTGAATTGCTTCTGTCAGGGAGCTACTTAGGACTGCTTGCTTTTATATTGTCAGCTCAGGTTTCTCTTTCAGGTGCGTGCCTCTTTGTACTAAAAGTACTCAGGAGAGTGACAAACTGCAGTGTCACGCAGCTGCAGATTTTTTGCTTCTACAACTAAAAACAGGGCTGTTTTGTTCATTTCTCTTGCTGTATTTGGTACTTCACTGTCTGATTTATTTGCATTGGGAGATACCTGAAGCCTGATGTATGGTTGGAAAGAAAAAAATAGAGGAAATTTACCTACAGAACTGTAGGCTTTTGCTGAAGATCCTCAGAGGAAACACATGGCATATTTGAATTTGAAGCATAGTCTTCACTAAGCAGATTATAAAGAAGAAGTTTGAATTTGGGCTAGGAAGGGGCTATTTAAGTAGACTTAGGGAAAACAAATAAGTTCATAAGTTCATAAACTTCATAAGTTTATGAGAGTTGCTGATCAGCAAGGCAATCTGCTGTCTCCAAAGATACAGCTGATTTGAAGATTTGCAGTCCAGCTCTAGTCTCTGCACCTCACTCAGCAGGATCAAATCTGAGTGGCTTTGAATGTTTGTACAATTTGTGTTACATCATAACACCCTCAGCTTCCTAAGGGTTGCTGTCTGAAGGAAAGAAAAAAAATGCTTAATTTTAAAATCCGAATTAAAAGGGAATGAGCACTGAGAGCCACACCTAGAGGTCACATATAAATGTAAAAAATTGTATACACTCTCCCATCTGTAGGCTGTGGCTCAGCAGTACGTGTTGAGTTGTGTGCATCTATATATTAACTTCTCAATACTTAGCTTATGATTAAGGTACATATGCAAAGGAGAAGGTCACCCTGAATCAGGCTGGGGAGACACGCAGCCCAAGCAGGTCAGAGTGCTGTTTTCCCCTGCGTGGTAGCTCATCTAATCTAGGGGAAGGGGTGTGCTTCTGCAGCAGAAAACATAGGGAGCGAGAGAAGAATACTATTAATGCTGGCTGCTCTAATGCAAAAACAGATTTCATTTTTAGACTTCTATTTTCTACTTTAATTATATAAATCTGAACATACTTTCGAGATTATGAAATGAGAGCTGAGAAGCCAGTTATTTTTCATCATTTATTTTTAAAGCAAATTTATCTTTGAATTGTCATCTGTTAAAATTCCTGAGAAGCAGACCACAAATGAGTACAATATGAACGTGATTTTCCACGCCAACCCAATTCAAATAAGTGATGTAAAGATCTAATTTTTTTTTTTCAGGATTCCTCTAAACACTACAACAGAACATAGAAGTGGGAGCAGTTCCACCTGAATTAATACCTGGATCATCCTCCAAGTTGGAGGTGTGCACATACATTCAAAAGTAGACAAAACTAACACCAAGCTTAGCCATGTACTGGCAACATACACTCATACCTTCAGTGCAACAGATTCAGAAACCTTGAAATACTCCATAGAAAGGAAGAGCTATGGAAACAAGGTAAAATTTGACTAAAAAATGTTCTCTTGGAAATGACAGGGAGGAGGCTCCTAAGTGCTGCCTTTCCTTTCTGATAGCTATCTCCCATTTTTAGTGTCCTAAGCTTAAAATTTCATTTCATATATTGGATTTCTAGGAAGTATTACCATTGTTTTGTATTAATGTAGGAGAGGAATGAGAGAGAAAGACTGAAATTATACTTTATGTTCCTTCCCTACCATTTCGGGTGAGCAAACTGCTGCCCTTTATATTACACTTTTGAGAAGCTTCCACAGCACTTACCCCCTTTCAACATAACAGTTGCATTTCTTTCATAACTCCTCTCCCCAGCAATCATTAGGGATGATTAGTACACTTTCTAAACTCAGGCTTATTGGCAATATAACTGCCATCTGTTTTATGCATGCTGTATATGTTTCTGAATATTTCTCTCTATAGTTACAGGATTCTCTTCTCTGTTAAAGCTCTCTAATCTCTTTATCCTTTGCTATGCCACAAGGAGAGAAAGTTACAACCCTTAATTCCTAGTCACTGTGTGTTGCAGCATATCGTGTCCTGACTACTGCATATAGGTGAGCTCTGTCTTCTGGAGAAGCTTGTTTGGTCTCCCCCTGTATAGTTAACAGAATGAATAATGCCAAATAGTATTGTAGTTGAGATATTTTAGGTAGAAAGATTATTATGATGGAAAAAGATAACCAAAATAAAGGAAAACACTCACCCATGTCCCAGGCTCACAGTAGGAAACTCCAAAGGAGTGATCTCCAGAAAGAGATCCTTGCCCAGAGGTCTGGGAGAGGTGGAGCCAGACTCCACCCCTTCTGGTCACACAGGTACGTTGCCTTCACCTATGCTCCCATTGCTGACTCAGTGCTCACCTCAGGTGATCCATCAGTGGTTCAGGCTGTGATTCAACAGTTCCCATACACCCCCATACTGAAAAGTTTAGAAATTCCCACTGGTTGTGTAAGTATGAATTCAGCAGTTAGTTTATTTAAGAATGACCACATTTTTCTTCATACGTAGTTTGCTTTCTCCTGCTGGTGTGCTTTGGAGCAGTTGGAGGCATCTGTTTAAATCCACATTTATCAAGCATTGATTATTAATGCAGCCACACAGCACTTTTACTACACAAATCATAGATCATGTCTATGCCAAATATCTTGATTTCTTTTTTGGAATTATACTTTTTGTATTAATAAGGCAAACCTACCCATGTCTCACCTGGCCAAGGATACTTCAACACAAACATAGTACCCTGCTGTTTTCTAGTCCAAGCCAAACCGTTCCTCCTGTGGATTTTCTTTAACCTGATTCTGCAATAATGCGGTCTTTCTAATCAAGCAGCTAAAAGTGCTTTTTTGTGTGTATGGATTGAATGATTGCAACTGTAAATTAAAATCTAGTTCTTCCTTTGTAGCTTAAATATTTGGCATCTAAAATATGCCAAAAAAAAAGATTACTTTTGGGGGTCCAGTAAAGGAGTCCAACTGTGATATAAAGAGAAAAGAATATGTGAAAAACAAGCATTTATCACTTTGCAATTTACATACCATAGCCCAGCTATGATTTAAAACAGCACATAAGAGTCCTTAAATTGATCTTTAAACAGCAAAGTTGAGCTTAATGGCAGAATTGTCATAAGCATTGTTAGGAAATATTAGAATAAAATAACATTCATGGCTGATACCTCCTTGAAATTTATTAACTCCTTGATGCTAAGAAATATAATTTGTTGTCACCAACTGTTGCAGTGTATTTTTGTATAAGCTCTGATCGACTGAGTCATCCATATCCATCTCCAGTGGGTCACAGTGACAACTTAGCACTTTGATTTAAGGTTGCACTTTTTATTTAGTCACTTCTGTTCTACTTGGAAGTCACTTCTGCTTAATACATCATCTGAAGGTTCTGAAGCCAGAACCTGTGCTTCCTGGACTTTCCTATTAACCAACCTTCTGGGACAGAATGGAGTTCCTGAAAGTCTAAACCCAAGTAAAATTATGAATTGAATAGAGAAAGGAAATTGGAAGGAGGAGCTAAAGATATTTTACTCTTATGAATCAGTACACAAATACAGATTTATAGTCTGCATATGTTTTGTTTTCACTGATGATTGTAACTAAGGACACCTGTAAGTCAGGGGAAAAGGGAAAGAATGAAAAATGAGTGGAAGAAAAATGTAATAATATGCGGCATTTCAGAGCTGATTTGGAGTCTGTTATGTGAGGCTTAAAAATTTGTTTTTCTTTTTCCTGGAAAACCTGTATCATTTAGCTGCTGCACTGTAGTGTTAAGTATGAAATACAATGATTTTTTTTAAAAGATTCTTTCAGTGTTTCCAGCGGAAATGTTGAGCTAAGTGTAGAATTTGTGGGATCAGTTGGCTTATAAATAATGATCCTTTATGCTGGCATTGGGAAATCCATGTTCCCACAGCTAGTTCAATAAAGCAATTAATATCAATGAATGCTGAAGAAAGCAAATCTCCATTCACTTTTGTCTGGATTAGTTAACATAAGAAAAATCCCATCCCGCTCCTCGAATATTTAGCCTGCTCCTAGGAAGACATGCTAATGAAAGGTAAATACAGTGTGCTGTTTGACATATGTTTGCCATTCTTTCCTGCTCCTCATGTCACACGCTTTCCTTCTTACAAAACAATTAACATTTTTTCCTGCAGAAATCTTTACTGTAACAGTACAGTTTCGTGTATCCCTCTGTGCCAAACCTGTCTTGTCATTAGCCTCCAGCATTCCTGCTGGTGTTTCCAGGTTAGTTCCTGCTCAGCTGAATTTCATTACTTAGGGACTTCACCTCCCAAACTCACAGATAATGTGTCTTAGGCACACACGGCACTGAACTCTGATGCATAAAACCTCCCCATTTCCTTGGCACTGCCTTCAATCTGAGGGCATGTGTTTCTTGTCTGACAGGGCATATTTTTGCAGCCCGCCTAAAGTTGTCTACTAGTGGAAAAGGAAGGTCTGTTGAGGGAATGGGTGTGGTTTCTCTGACCTCATCCAACAGCAATGAATTTGTGCGTTCAGCCTCTGTAGATCAAATTTTTTGATAAAACAGAGTCATAAAACAGCCCTGAACTCTTCCTGCATTTGGCTACGTTATCTGAGATTTCACACACAAGCAGTAAAAAGCTTAAAAGATTTTTATCTCATAGCAGCCAAGAAGTGTGGTAATAAGGTAAAGGTTGAGAAGCATTGTTGGCATAAGAAACCCCCTGCTTATGCTGGATTTATAACACACCCAGTTTAGTAAGAATTGGCGCTGCTGAGCATTTTCTGACAGTGCTGGGATAATATATTGCAAAAAGCAGAGCGGCCAAGTCTCACACCTGAGAAGTAAGGCACACTTCATTCTGACGATGGAGAAACCTAAATCAAACCTTAACTTTACTACAATGCAATTACACCTCTCTTAGGAGCCCCAGCTGTACAGAACTGAGGTATAAAACTTGTGATTTTGGTATACTGTGGGAGTTTATTAACCCCTTAAGTATTAGTATATGCTCTGATTTTGGAGGGATAGCCTTTTAAAGTTTACTAGGCACGTTTCAAAGGAAAGTAATAATTTCTGGTGGGTGATGCTATGGGTGTGAGGCCAAAGCAGGTTTTCAATGAAGCTTAATTTTCAGAAAGTAAATAAAACAATATGTGGACCTTTGGACTGCATTTCCTCTCGTTAGTGTGTGCTCTGAGACCTACCCCACGCTTCAGTAAGAAATGCAGCTTGGTGAGAGAATGTACTTTCCATGTTTGATTCTGTGGAAGTCTGATATTGCTCTTTTACATTCCCTTTGCTTATCTGTGAGCCTCCATACCTTCCTATGATCACCTCTCCTTTCTCCTTGCAGTAGGATTAATAAAAAAGATGTATTGTTATAATGAATGTATGCTAAAGCTATACAGGCAGAAGAAAATAAAAAGTTTTGTGTGTGCAGATGTGAGAGCTGCACCAAAAAGGGAGTGTTCAATATGCACGCTTGTATGCTATTTCTGTTCATCATATATACTCTTTTTCTAAAAGATCAGGTTTCACTGCCTTTAGTTCTTGTTGTGATTTTACTTAGCTCATTTTCATTCCATAATCCATACTGTGTTACTATTCTCGTATATGCTGTTTTGTATCTCCAGTATCTTCTTAGCAGAAAAGAAAAAGCAGAGAAGTTGAGTTCAAGCCTCGTATTTGATCTGTTATTATGACAGTGGAAAGCTTGACTTGAGAAAAAATGAGGCTGGAAAAGAAATAGAAGTAGACATAATAAGGCTATAGCAAGAGTTAAACTGAAAAGCTGACAATTTTTCCTGTAATTTGGGGTATCATTGATATGGAGACTACTGATAGAGCATTTTACATTTTCATTTCTTTGTTTTTCATAGAATTGATATATATTTCTTTGCTATAAATTATTATTGTATGATGAGGAGCATAAGATAAAAGAACCAAAACAATATTTTGCTTCCGGTTTGGTCAAACCTAATAAAAAATTCAGTTTGTCATTTTGAGGAGAAATATTTCATGTTATATCAGCTTGACAGTCGTATGTGCTAGCTTATGTTGTTAGTTTTTTGGACTTGTAGCTGAAGTTCCTCAGACTTTCCTTTTCTGGTACATGCTAATGTATGATGTTGGTTTATATAACATTTTATGACGATCAGCCCAACAGGGGAGATTCTGTCATTTTAGGGCAACTTAGCAGTTGGTATCTCAAATGTCTAAAGGAAAAGACTGAGTCATGACACTGCCATCAGATTTTTAGCTTTATGCTCCTGACAGCTCCAGGGAGAGCTAGTACGTGGCCTCTTCTCCCCACTCTACACTATACACTGCTGTCTACTATGGGCAAGGGAGGTCTCATATGGTGTACTGCCTGGGAACTTTTGCTGTTTGTGTGGCTCTTAGATCAGCTCTGTCTGTGAAGTACTGGGGAAGTTTCAACAGACACCACCAACGCCCCTAAAAAGCTTCCCAGTGTTCAAAACTTGGAAAATTTGAAACCATTAAATACTGCAGTGGAACTTATTAGCCTTCTTAATACTTCACTAAACAGTGAATTATAATATCACGTATATTTTGCCACTTCTATGCTTTGGCCATATTATTATAAGATGTTGGATCTCTTTTTTCATAGCCATGAGGCACTGTGCTTCCAACACTGCTGAATGTCAGGGAACAGGTTTGGCTGAAGTGCAGACAGCAACAATACAGCGTGTACCATTTCTCCTTGCCCTGCAAAAGCACTGTTGAAATCTACAACTACTGTCTGATGTCTTTCTTTTCTTTTTTCTTTTTTTTCTTCCAAACAGAAAATAAAAGTCACAGAACTACTCAGCACCATAACAAAGTATATGGCTGCACTAGAGGATTTTTGGACATTTACCAGAGTTGCTTTTCAGGTAAAAAAAAAAAGTCTTCTTTTTTCAGGTAAAAATAAACTAACCTCATTCAGATAATACAGGTAGCAGCAAACTTTGGTTGTCTTGTAATTCCCAAACACTTATCCCCACATACACTTCCTGCTCTCTGACTCTTTTCAGCTGGGAAAGTCATTATCTGTATGGAGAGCTCTGCATCTGTCAGCTGGGAAAGTGATTACTTAAACTGATAGCAATAGCAGTTGTTTTAGTTTAAAATGTCTTGCTGTGCTTTTGGGAGCTTTTCTTTCTTTTTCTTTTTTTTTTTTCTTTTTTTAATTGCTTAGTCAGTTTTTTCTTATTAATTTTGTGAATATCAGACATCTAAACAGTGTCAAAAACTACCTTCCTGCTAGGCAAACATCAGAAATAAACTTTCCCTGCTAAAGCACATGAGAACAACGTTTGTAGAGAGTGTTCTTTGTATTTTTACAATGACATTCAGACAGAAGTGTTTATTTGCACCCCTTTCTTTTGTCCCTTCTCTTTAAGCTGTTTCATCCCCATTGCTCTTCTGTCCTACACATGAGAGGCCAGCATTAGTGGTACAAATTCTGCCCTGGGGTCCTACTGCTTGTTCTCCAGGTACATGGATTCAAAGCTGACAGGAGCTGGAGCCACTCTAAGTATGTTGAGCAGACTGAAAAATGATGTTTTGTTAAAGGAAGAATTGATGTGTAGCCAGTAACCACCCCTCTTCAAAGTCATCCTTTCTTCTGATCATATGAATTGCCTTTAATTGCTATGAAAAATGCAACAAATATTTTGTTCTTCTGAAAAGTTGTTGTTCAGTGTCTCAAACTTTTCTTCATAATTCTTTAAAAATTGAGGCCAGCTCCAAAATACTCAGAAGTGTGACTTCACTGGATGCTCTTAAAATCCATATTTAGTTCCCAAATAAGTAGCCTAATTTTCCGTAACACTGTGTAATCAGTAAGTCTCATTGACCTCACTAAGAGTGTCTGCCTTCTCAGCATTTCCAAAAATGAAAGCAATTTTTTTGTAGTCAAATATACTCAGAGAGCCTTAAGTTTTGAAAGAAAGTACTTTTTCAGAAATACTGAGGTTTCTCTGTTCCTCTTTTTTGAGAGGGAGAGAGAGAGAGAGAGACATAGCCAGGATGAAGAATTGCATATGTTTGTCTTCAAATCCTCATATATTACTTTATTCAAAGCTGTTATTAATCTTTTATTAATTTGAATTACATGAAAAGGTTGAGATGTTGTGGGCTGTACAGGAAATAAAAGAACAGTTGTGGATATGGCTGGAAAAATGTGGAACTTTGGACTTAAACGTTGTCTGTGCTAGAACCTCAAATCCATATTTTGTCATTTTGAGTCTTATCTTGCATTTTTTTTATAACTTGAAATAACTTGTTGTCATTCTGTTATCAAACGAACAATTTGTTATTCTTAGATCTGCTGTACAAATAAGGCCACGAGGACTGTTAACTGTATGTTTATCCTGTGAAATATCACAAGCTGTTATGAGTATTTTATTAAACACGAAGCATCTTAATAAATCTTACATTTAATTTGTAACAGAATTTAACTGTGAGAAATTCAGAATGCACTCCTACTCTTTCTAGACAGGAGACCTGAAGTTTACTTCTTCTTGTAAGCTTATGGGCCAGAATTGTCTTGTATTTAAACCTGAATGCTACAGTCTTCTGCTTCACTAATAATGCTCAAACTTCACTTTTTTTTCCCCCCTCACCAATATTTCTCATTATTAATGGCCTATTAAATATATTTTCTTTCTGTAGAGTGTCTTGTGCATTTGAACCTTGAAGATGGAATAGATGGACCTGCAAGGCAATTCTTTACAAAAGAAAAGAGGTAATGTGCTAGCAAGGAAAACCTGATGGTAATTTGCAGACCTAAGGCTGAGAAGTACTTTAAATGCTGACAAAGTTCCCTCTCCACCTGTGTGGTGCAGCCTCCCAGAGCATCTTTCTGGAGGCCTCAAGGTCTGGAGCAGCTGGTGTTTGCTCCTCACTTAAATCCCTGTGTACATCATCAAGAGGTGGCAGTATTCCCTTTGTTGCCCTCAGCTGAGCAGTTCCTACCTCCTAGCTGGGAGGAAAAGGGACCCTGATGCCCAAAGCCACAACCGTGAGTACAGGCACAATATGGAATGTGTCACTGGGATGCGTGACTGTAAAACATGGAGATGCAGGTTGGGTGGTTATCTGATCTGGCACCTTCTGATGCTTCTTTTATATTTCCAGTATCTTCTTGAATCTCATTTCACTGCCCCTCCAAGTGTCAAGATTTCCATAGTTTCATTAGGGAAAACACTCAGTGCCATAATAGCTTCAACATAGATTAAAACAGCCGGTAATTCCCTTCCATTTTAGCTGCTTTCTTTTATTTTATAGTCTAAAGAAAGTTGTATACAATTATCCATTAGATGATAATACCTCTCTTTAATTGTCCTCTGATTTTTTTTTCTCATTTCAAGTATTTTTATGGTAATAGATATGGACAAATCCTGTATGTTGCTATAAACAGTTTCCTAATGAATCCACTCTCCTGCAGTCTTGCATCTTTTCTATATTTTACACCCATCCAATGCATTACAGAATGGTACCATGCCAGGATACCTCTGCTAGTGTGAAATGGTTTGCTGGAAGTTCTGACCTGTAGTGCTATGGAAACTGAGTGCCTATAGCACCTGCAGTACAATGAAAGTACCCACTTATTTCCTATGTAGAGTTTGTCACTGAAACCAGATTCAGAGATGCTATCTACACATGTACCACCTGCAAAATAAATTCCTTGTGATTTAACTTTGTTTAAACTCACCCTGTTCTATCACGCAGGAGTTACCTGTTGTTCTGCAGGGAGATAGACACTAAGAACCTCAGCTCCATCTGATGTGACAGATGTACCCTATCCAGTCGCCAGTTGAAACCCACCAGTGGCAGGGCCCGGATCTGGGCTATTTAAGCCCATTATCATCAAGGTATGTTATATTATATTCAGAATACAATGCTTTCTCTTATACGATGTTCTTTATGTGCCAAGAGTTATTTACATGTTTCCGTGTTATGAAGGTTCTTGGTTTTTTTTACCTAACATTTTGATTAGTGGGCTTACTGGCAGTTGAATGAGATACTGCAATGCAAATGAGTACAGCTTATTTATATTATTTTTTAAAGAGTTTTGGTTGGATTTTGAGTTAGTTCTATGATTTAAAAAAATATTTCTTCTGCTGGACTTTGTACTCTCAGGGAATTAACATAAAATTATGTTTCAATTATGACAACAATTAATTTGGTGAAACGTTACTTTTCACATCACTGATGCCTCTGCCACTTTCCTTTGAAGTTCACCAACTGTTGAACTTAACAGTAAGTCAGTGACAATGTCAGTGAGTGGAATCTATGCCTGTATGATAACTGATTGCAATTTCAGCATCCTACTCTGTTTCAAAGAACACTTCTGATGTACCCTAAGACTGTAGAACTCAGAAAATATTGGAAATTCATTGTAGAGTGCAATAATCTGACTTCTAATAATTACCAAGAAATGTGTGTATTGACTTCAAATTCATATTGCTAGTTGAATAAACAGGATCATATACTTTCTAATAAAAAAGAAAAGAAGAAATTTTACTTATATTTCCAACCAGTTACTAATGCTTAAATTAGGAACTTTGGCAACTCATCAGTAGAGACCCTCAGCTAAACTAAATTTGTCTGAAAACGTTTGTATTCATGTAGAAGAAACCATGAAATGACTTACCTCAGGGTTTTTTGAGGGCTTGTATTGTGAATGAGGTATGGCTTATCAGAAGCCTACTCACCTACTTTGTATTGTCCCAAACAGAAATATGTGCTAATTGCTGTGTTTAAAAATGAAAATAGCTACTGAGAAATACCTGATCTGTATGTTGCGCACTCCCAACCAGACCAACAGAAGCAGTGACTCTGGGTTTTCATAGAAGTAGGGAGGAATTTTATCTTAGAACAAGAATGATAAATTGAGTCTTCTCCGTCTCATAAATAGAAACAGACTCACAAACATAAAATGTAATGATGCTCTGTACAAATTGCTTTTGTTACTACTTTTCCACCATTTTATATATCTTGTGCATCTGAAATAATCTATCCTTTTAGGAAGGTAATAACCAATAGTGGTCTGTATTGTGAATTAACTAAAAGGGAAGTGGTGTACAGCAACTTTATAATGAAGGGCTGAAAGATTATGGGATTTACTTACATAGGTGGTCTTAATTAGAGATTAGCAAACTGGACAGAAAGGATCATCTTTTTCATATATGTTTATATTTCAGTGCTTAATAGTTTGTCTGCAGGAGAAAAGCTACATTTCATGATTGTTCACCACTACCCAGTGACCCTCGTAGTGCTGTATGAGCTGACAAACATGTTTCAGAGGATGTGGTGTGGGAGAGATGTCAAATACTGCATAGTGAAGTGATCACAGCATCTCATACATCTTATTAATAAGAACGGACTACATTTGCCCTAATGAGAATTGCTCTTGACCAGACAAGGAAACTAAATAAGATTGTGTTTTGTATCAGTTAAAATACAAATTGCCCCATGATCATTATGAATTTTTAGAAGATAACTTTTGTTTCATGTGGCATCAGTGTTCTTGGCATCTCTCACCGTGGTATGCAGTCCTGGAACTGGGCCAGATTAAACAGCCAAGTATCTTTGCCTTTTGATCCAAAAGCACAGGAGAGTATCAAAATAATTCTCCAATGTCCAAGTCTATTTTCATAGTTTTTGCAGTAGTTAACATTTTGTGATATATGTACACAAGCCCATAATCTTCTAATGAAACAGAGTATGTTTTATGAGGCTACCAGGATATGTGGGAAAGAAATACAATGCATTTTTAAAATATGAAACAGTGAAGGTTATTTATGCTTTGTGTGATATTTGAAGTTAATATTTTGAAATCTTGCTATGGTTGTGCTGTGTAAAATGAGTACTGGTGTTGCTTCAGTAACACATCATTGTGTCTCATAAACACAGATTCCTGAAAGTTGAGGAGTTTGTCATCTCAAACTGCTCTGCAGGAAGGATGCAAGTCTTGTGAATTCCTTCTCCAATTTGGAGACGTATTTTGAAATAGTTCTTGTTTTGTTGCTTTGAGGTGCAGTCAGTTAAGGTCCACAGAGATAAAGAGAGCTGTCCAATCTAGAAATGCAAACGAGATTATTAATGTATTTTCTTCTCATTATTTTTCATTATTCTTTTATATCTAATCATTTTCTTATTTCTTTTATTCTGGAATTTAAAAACTGTTGTTTGTTGGAAAATTTATTTCTTAAAAATATATTACTAAATTTGTTCATGAAAGTTTTAATTGAGCAAAAGAAAAAGGCTTATGAATTTAAATTGCTCTTTGAACTTTTACTGGTAAAATTGGTTATTTTTTCAATGACATTTGGCTGCTTTAAATCTGAATATCTTCTTATACTTCTTGTGAGCTAATTGCTGATGATCATCATTTCAGAGATGATTAACAGACTGAAGCTTTAATTGGTTAGAAAAAGATTAGTTCTCATGCAAGTTTGAGTTTCATCTAGAGGTGAAACCAAACGAGGGTAAAGTCTAAACCCCTCTAAATCTCTATCTGACATTGAGCTGGAACTATTTTGATTGAGGATGATGTTGTGTGAGTTTCTGGTTTTCATACCAAAATATACTTAGAATGGTCATTAAAACCCTGTGGCAACTATTGTCACTATTGTAGCTAAGATAGGAGATGGTGGTTATAACCTTATAGCTTTGATTTTGCTTGATATGCATGATTTTCAAGTTGGCTGAATAATTACTGAAGTCTTCGCATTAGCTTCTAAATTTAAAGCTGTTTTTATTGCATTTCTTACAAGAACTTGAATTTTTAAACTAACTCTAAATGTCTCTCATTCACATTTCACAGTTAAGCAGAAATGCAAAGAGTCTAAGTGACTTTCCACAAGTAATGCAAAAAGTTAACATGAAAATCTGGGCTGGATGCATTTAGGAATATGGTGGGATCTGTGCAGATAGGTACAAACCCACATGGTTTGTACAGACCCAACTCACAAAATCCATATAATTTCCTCATAGAAAATTGTGCAGAATTGTTTTGAAAGATTAAAGCCTGCTGAGTTCTTTCACAGGAGTGTGATATTCATTTAGCCACGCATGTACTTTAAAAATCCTCTAACTGCTTTCAGGTCTTCAGGTGATTATGGAAGATACAGTTGTTAAATACAAATCCATAGTGGAACAGTTGCTTCCAGTGTTGCTGACTATTGCAAACATATGTTGTGGAGGTACGTGCCTGAGGGCAGTTAAATGGTCCTGTGTAAGACCTAATACAGTGTAATTCAAGTCTAGGTGGTTACCAAAGCTCCGTGATTTGACAGGCTTTCCAAAACTTCATTTTCAGCCATTGTCACCACAGAAAATACGTTTTTAGTTCAGTATGCTTGAGAACAAATGTTGGTGTTGTGTTGAAGTTGGGCTGCAACTTGTCAGCACTTTCACCTTTCTCTTTGGGTTTCCTTATGAGAATCAAATGTTGTTCAGGTGCTTGAAGGTTGACATCAGAGTGGACCACCAGCTCACTATAAACTGCCATGCACTTATCTAACAACTCTCCAAAAAAAAAAAACAACAAGGAAACAAGGTTATTTCCCACCTTGTTTCTTAAAGTAAATAGAACTTTTAACCATGAGGTACTCTTGAACCCTCTGAAACTTTGAGTTTCCTGTGACTGGAAATACTGAATGCAGGAGTAAAAGCCTGCTGAGTTCTCAATGATAGAACAAATGCAGAGCGATGTAATGTGTCTCATGATAAAATAATAGTATAGTAATGCATAATGGCATATGATAGGTAAATAAATACATTCAAGATGTAAAATAATTGGGAGGCTCTCTTCCTCCCTGTGAAGATCATCAATATACAGTAAGTGTTTTAAAGACCAGCATTTAAATTATTAAGACCACCCGTTTAATGAAAACATAACAGCTCATTTTAATAATTCATGACAACAATTCAACACAAAGCACACCAAATATTTTTAGCTTGTGTCTCAAGAATAGCTCTGTGCAGATATCCCCCGTATCAAAGTATGTAGTGCTACACACAGTAGTTTCTTATCTGCTGGGTCTGGCAAAGGGAATAAACATTTTTTCCTGATGAGAAAATCAAAGTTGTATGCCATTTCAGTGAAGTCAAGTTGACACCTGCAGAGAAGCAAGTCATGACATTTTAGCTGACTGCTTTCTTTTTCTCCCTGTTGTTGTGTTTAGTTTCCTCATCTTATTTACCCTGACAGACAAAAGAAACCTAGATGAATATGTTTAGAATTCGGTGTCCTTTCTCTATTTTTTTTCCTCCCTACTGTTAAATGAGTAGTTCATACATACTGGGCTGTGACAGTTCTACAGAGAAGAAAACACTTGAACATATTTATGCGAAAACACTGTGTCCCTCCTTTATGTTGATATCCCCCCCCCCCCACCCTGATTTTTCAAACCTAGGTACATTTATCAAGATAATGAGCTTCAGATTTTCTAATAAGAGATCTATTTTCTTGTCATCTTGGTGCAGTCGTGACTGACTGAGCTAGTGAGATTCTTTAAAAAAATATGAATTTAGGATCAATAATATTTACAGCCCCATTTATAAAGTAGAAGTCAAAGGCATGTGTAATGCCATATTTATTAAAAGAACTTACTCTAGGGACTCTGTTTGCTAGCCTCTAATCCTACCTCTCCTTTTTAACATCTCATTTTCTGTCAAAAACAAAAACAAAAAAACCACCAAGTTGCAGGTGTTCATAAATGCAAAGAAGTGCATATGAAAGTTGACAAATTTTTTGTATTATGACCTAATTTTGTAGACTACTACACTCATCAGCTGGGCTTTTCCTGACTCTATCTTATTTTTGTTAACTGTGGATACCATTAAAGAACATGTTAAAGTTAGTGTAATAGAACTGAAATACCTTTTATTACATCAATATAAGTTTCATTTACTGCGCAATAAGAAAGTGCTTAACAATTTTATACTGCAAGCATAATTATGATATCAAATTAGTAATTTTCACAAAGTACTTGCATTAGACGCTCACATGATATGATACAGTATATTCCACTTCTCTGTGGTGCCTCAAAATGCACGTTCCTTTTAATGGAGAAAAAGCTGAGATGTGGTAGAAGGAAGCGCCTCATAACTCCACTGAGCAGTTTCATAAGGACACTTACCTTCCTCTGGGGTACAGATATTACCTAGATTGTTTTATAACTAGATTCCACTGCACTGTTTGATAATGAGAGAGAATTACTGAACTCTAAAAATTATGTAGTCTTTCTCTTTGACAATAATATCAAAGGTCCCCAAACTATTGCCCTGCTATTCTGAGCAGCATCTTAGTTCCAGTGGCACTAGTAAGGCTGTTCCCAACTGAGTAGTTTGTGGGCAGGTTTAAAAACTCCAGTTCAAAACCTCTGAAAATGTGTACTGGTGGGGTGGCAGAATACCCTTATGATGTGGGAAAAGGAATCAATTTGTATCCCACTGAAATGCAGTTCCTTCCAAGGCAGAGCACAGCACACTTGGCAGTGCTGAGCCACATCAGTTTTAAGGCAGGAGCTGGAGGCTCATGCATCCAGGTAATGGAGCATGTGGAGTATGTGCTTTTGTTTTTCCTCTCCTGAACATTTTTGCATGCAGTTTATTTTTTCTTCAGGTTCTGACAACTTCTGCCATGTAAATTTGTTCAAAGGTTCGGCTTCTGTTGTCTAAAATAAATGACAGAGTTCTATGAAGATTCACTACCAATTTAATAAAGCTTTAGGAGTCTGCCTTAAATACAACTTTTCTGTACTAGGAAGCTCATCAATATCTAGACAGCCATGCAAACAGCTAGGAGGCCAGTCCATTAATGAAATGTTAATGACTGAATTAGACCTGTAATAACAGAAGTAGAATGTACTGCTGTGAGTCCATTAACATCAGCAGACCCTGCTGGGAACAAGTAAACACAGCATACAAAGGAAAAACTTGTGCTAATAAACAGTTTTTGTGTTGTAAAGGTGCTGGGAAGCGTGAGTTGTAAATCCCACTCACTGCTGTGTTAGTGTCCTTTTTTTTTTTGTTAACAGAGTTTATCCAAGCGACCTAGCTTGGTACACATTTCCCAATATGATGATAAAATATGCTTAACAGAACTCATACAAAGTCCATGCCCTGTTGATAAGACGAAGCCCACTGCCAGACGTCCAAGCAAACATGTCTGTTGTGTCATGTTGTAAGGATAGGCAGTGTTCAGTGGTAGCTGCAGCTTCACATTGCAGCCAGCCCAGGTGGGTAACTGTAGTTATCACCTGATGGATGGTTGACCCGAGTGAAGTGGAATTTATGGACCCTAACTCTGGCCCTTGTAGGCTTCACAGAAAACACCGCTGTTGGAACTAATTACCAGAGTTGTTAAACTTTTACACTGTGCCTTAAAAGTTGATCATGCTTTGCAGAAGGTTTTAACCCTAACGAAGGAGATAAGAATAGTAACATTGCTAGCAGCTTCATTGGTGATCTTGTAACATATGGTGTGAGTGTTCTTGGCTGCAAAAATGGACTCAGGACGCAGAAAGTGATGACTTGAATTCTTGGAATGAGAGCTTCCTCTTCCCAAAATATCACTCACCTTTTTCAATAGAAATGAAGTGGAAATAGTTGCTTTCTCATCCAGACCTGAAAACCTCAGTAATTTCCTGCAAGGCAAAAAAGCAAACCATTTGCCACATCTTCCCACTGTGCAAAAGCTGCATGTCAAGCTGAATCGTGGCAGCTTTTATAATGTAGTTGTCAATAAAAATTGCACACAAAAAGCAAAATGTGTGTCCACAGTATGTCATACAAAGTACAAATTAATAACCCCCAAACTGCTATTACAGTGTTCGGTCTTTTATTGAACTCAGTTTGGTTCCCTCTTTTTAACTTCCTCAGATGTGCAGCGTCAGTCCCAGCTTGCCACATTACTCAGCAGAATGCCAAAGGGGAAAACACCAAGACACCAAGATTCTTTCCTCTGAGCTTTGTGGATATTGCTGCCGTTTCTTCTCCCCTGAAGCTGTTGTAGCATCCAGTAGTTTTGATCCCGTGTTTATCCCATGTGACTGCTTACAAGGTTCTCCACTGCTCTCATTCCCTTTCTGACATTTCGTGGCTGTGGAGGGTCCAGAATGATCTAATGGTCGGGGAACAGCACTTTCTTCTCCATCCATCTCTGATAATACACTCTGGTGTGACTGCCTTCATGTCAACCACACACTTTTAATTTTAAGTTTGCGGTTTGTTTGTTGGGTTTTCTTTTTGCTTTTCTTTCTCAAGATTTATACTACTTTTTTAGTTTAACTTTTTCTTATACTACAATACAATTATTGTGTTGTTTAGAGTTACTATCGTGATGCAACTAGTAATAAAGGAAATAGGGAAGTAAGAAAAATGTATTTGGGAATTGTGTTTGGGAATTATATCTGTTATGCTGATGTTGTGGGTATCCTGCATGGATACTCACCTCAATACCATGTTGCTCCTTAGGCAGCTTGGAGCACCCCAGCTACATCCTGCATTTCAGGTCTTCATCCCTAAATTAGGGATGATAACATCAGGCTGTCTTGTAGGGGGAAGGTGCTGCTGGGGTTTGGAACTGCAAACATATGTAGTACACTCACCATAAAACATGCTGATGCAAGTTATTCAAAATACTGATTTCATTATGTCATGAGTTATTCGAAGTGACTTCATTTCAGATTAGTCAAGTTGCCATTTTTCCTGAGTTTGGTGCAAGCTTAGTACAGATTCAAATGGATATCCAATAATAGGACCTGAATAAATGGTAGAATCTTTTTTTCTTTCTCTTCTACAAGAAAGACTTCAGATGGTGTGGACTCTTCATGTAACAAACAGAGCTCTCTGCAAAAAAATAAAAAAAGAAAAAAAGATCCTACCATTATATGGAAAATAGTCTCATATTCTCTGACTTCTTTTAAAAGTAATGCTTTATGTGTTTCATGCAGAGGGCAGGTCGTATGAAGTCTTTCTTAAAGCTTAATTGCATATGAGAGGTGTATGTAAAGATTTGATGGACTAGTGCTGCAATGGAAGATAAACCTTTGTTATTGGCTGCTTTTTTAAAGCTCTTGGAATGGAGACTTTGGAATGTTAATACCAATAGAGTGTTCCTTTGTTGGAAATATGAACAAAGGTTTACAAGCTAGGTGGAAGGATCATGACCCAACCTTAAGTTTTGGAAATAAGGAGAGGAGAGAGCAAGATCTGAAACAGAAGGAAGAACAAGAAGTTTGAGTGTGGGAAAGGGAGCAAGCAAGGAGATTCACAAACCAAAGGGAAGGTGTGATTAATCTTCCTTGACTTCTTAAGAACGATAATTCAATGACTGCATGGTTCACCCATTGCATCAGAATGCCAGGGTGACAGGATGAGGGCTGTTGCAGTGACAAGAACTGAAAGTGAAAACCTCTTGGATGAGAAGTACCACTTTTGTGGACAGACAGTGATGATCTTACCAGTGCTGGTCGCAATTCAGACCAAAATTCAGTTCCGTAGAGCTACCTGGATCCATTGCAACATTTTACTTCATTATTCACCTCTAATGCAGTAATGCAATTTTCTAAACCCACTTAGAGCTGAAGGTGGACTGGTAATGACTGAACATAAATACATTATTACAGTTTGTCTATAATTAGATTGAACAAAGGTCTTATCCTTTCCCGTATGTAGTTCTTGTGTCCTGATGTTGCAGAGAGCCTGATGTGCCTTGGAGCCTGCCCAGCAAGCCAGCCAGTGTAGTTAGCATGCAAAGAATCTGGGGACCAAGGTTTTCCACAGTTTGCCTTGAAATCCCTTGGAATGCATCAGGACCTCAGCACTGAGTGAGACTGGTTGTGTGTTTAGGCTAATTTTTGAGACTTCAGAGGCTGGAATGATTTCAGTTGATACAGATGTCTGATTTTTGCTGTCTTCTGTCATACAGTAAGGTTTGCTGAAGTGTTAGCTATCACTTTAAATTCTTCTCATCTGGAGTCATTCCATCCTGTATGTAATTCGAACAGGTTTTTGTGTAATTATTTCTCTTAATAATTACCATTATACAATTGCTATAGCTGCCAGTTTTGTTTCTCTTTTCTGCTGGAGAATAGGAGAAATGCATTACGCATTTGTGTAACTTAGGATCTTTGATTCATGCTTAAAATGCATGGAATATTTTTCATTTTCTGTTTGAGGCAGTACCTCATCTGGGATCACATCTCATGGTGTAAACTTACATTGTATAAATGGATGCCTTGTATTGCAAGTAGGTATAATCTACAGGAAAAAAAGCAAAGGAGGTCAAGAGAATTGAATTTTTTAAGGCAATAGGGGCCAGTGAATACTGATGGCTGCAGGTAGAGGCACACTGCATCTGGACTATAATGCAGAAAGCCTTTTTGTGTGGTCATTTTTCCCTCCTTTTAAATAAATTTGATTTTACCATCATTATAGCCCTTTGTTGTTGCCTTTTGATGAGGATTCTAGGAAATTGCCATGCTGGCATGCATGGCTTACCGGCAGGGAGAGCAAACTGGAATTTGCAAACACAAGTGTTCCTACCAGAGATCTAATTCAAGGAGTTATATCCTCCAATAGAGAGAAGAAACTTTAGGGTTGAGGTTTTTTGTGTGTGCCTTTGTAGTTTTTGTGGGTTTTGTGAGTAGGTTGGAGCAGGCCATTCCCAGCATCCCTGGTTCCCTGCTGCGATCTGCCATGGGGCTGCCATTAGGGAAGACAGGAAATAAGCATGCATATAGTTTGGAGTGGAGAGAAGAAAACTTTCTGGTACCAAACCCAACCTGTTTGCAAACTGCCCAGGGAGGTTTGGGAGTCATTATCCCCAGAGATGTTCATGAAACAGAAATGTGGCACAGAGGGACACGGTCAGTAGGCATGATGGGTTGGGTTGGGGTTGGACTTGGGGATCCTAGAAGATCCTCTCTGATTCAGTGAAAGATTCTTTAGGAATAGGTAGCCTTTAGGACATAATTGATGTTATGCTAACTTTATTATGTGTTTTTATAAAGTCCATCCACAATAAAACCATGCCTGTAGTTTGAAATCTAATGCTGTGTGTTCCATAATGCTTCAGATAAAGAGGAATGAAGTTAGAGAAGATATATTTTAATCTCAGTAGTCACACTGAATGTTGTTTTGAGGGACGTCATAAACTAGAGAAGAGGAAAGAAAAAAGAGAAAAGGGAAAAGAAATTGACAATTCTTAGAGTATATATGAGTGAACATGAGTTTTTTTTGGAAGAGAGAGAGAGTTCAAAGGTTGCATTATGGCACGGTTTACAAGAGAGCAGACCAGCCCTGTGTGTCCGTGGTGTGCATTTGGCACATGGGAGCTTGGACACCTCACTGCTCTGCCTTGTAGTATTTTGACTTTAAGTGAACAAACAGGCTGAGTTTACAGATGCATTTGATTACTAACAATCATTAAAATGTGAGCAGCACCATGATTTATTAGTGTAGTTGTTGACTGTGATTCCAAGAAAAGGTAATTGTTTCGGAATAATCCCCACAATTAATTTCACATGTGTGAAGTCCATTAACTCCAGCTACAGGCCATGAGATACGTGTAAATGTTCTAAAGCTTGGGCTGAGTTTTCAGAGGGAAGGATGGACCTCTGGTGATGATGGCTTGATTTCAGGGGAATCTGAGTATAGGGTGGCTTGTGGTGTTTTTTTCCTTTCTCTCTGACTTCCTCTACACCCTAACCAATGATTTGGTTCTTCTGAAATGAAAAAGTTCAGCAGTGAAATTAAATGTTGCTAACATCCAAACATCAAAAATCCTAAGATGCTCAGAAGATGGTAACTGTGTCTTTTGTAAGTATGAGGATGTACATTTGAACACATTATTATAATTTATTCTTAGTCATCCATAAGTTTCACGCTGCCTGTTTGTCTGATGACACTGGAGCAGCGATAAGATGCCCCACTATTATAAGAAATTTGTGTGTCTTAGCTTGTGCTATACCATGAAATAATAAACGTGGTGTGCCAGAAAGCCACTAGTATCCATTCTCAGCAAGCACATCGATATATGTTATGACTTGTAATGCGATTAATTTTGAACAGAATTAATCCTTACTCAATCATTAAACAATGAGAAATATTGAGTTGTTTATCTTAAGGATTAGGAAAATTCTTTTGGAAAGAGACAAACATTTGTCCCTGCTGGAAGCTCCTTCAGCTGTAATGCATCATTGTGCCTGACCAGCCCTAGAAACCTTGGAAAGACAAAATATGTACAAGCTGGTTGTTAAGCATATGTGATATGTTTTGCCTCGTCACCTGGCAACGAAAAGGTTTTTCTAAACAAATTTCATAGATTGCCAAAATTCCAACTTTTTGAAACACGTAAGCTGCTTGTTTATTCATTTATTTATTTATTTTCCCCTTTGTCAAATGCAGCCCAAGGTACATCTTCCTCAGGAGAGCAAATGTTATCATTCCTGCTGGAGGAAGAAACAAATTGAATTAATTTCCTCTTAGGTACTGCACGTGGAAGCGTTGGGACTGTAAAAAGACTGAAAATACTCTGCCTTCAGATTTAACTCATCATCTGTTTCTGCATGCGTTTTAAAGGAAAACAAACAAATTAAAGAACCCACCTCAATTGACCTAAATTAAAAGATGGAAAACTTATAAAATAATAGACAATTTCTGGGATCTAGGCGTTGTATAGGTGCAAAATGTCTACAAGATCTGGTTAAAAGAGAAGTGAAAGCTGATCCTTTTTCATTTTAAGACACACAGTATTTAGCAAGGAAGTCATCAACTCATTGGCTGCCACATCCCTGAGTGTTTAGGGCAGGGAAAAGAAACATGGAGATGTTCTTTCTTGAACTTGAATTAAAGCTTTTAAGCAGAATAGCTGCAGTAGAAGAGCTACATTGCTACACTCTAGCAAACTTTAATAACCTAATACATTTGGTTACCTCCTTAATCTGTCGCTTATGTTTTCTATACATCTGCTGCTATCTGATTACCAATGTATTTATCTTTACAATTGGTACCTCCCTTCCCTGGGCACAGTGGTGTCAGTGATGATCCAAGGACGTGCTGATGGGATCACAGCTCATTATGGCATGGATGGTGATTGGGATTTGGGCGCACAATGGGGTGTGACACCATTGTGCATTGAGCAGAGCGGGCTGTGAGGGGAGGCAACTCGTTATAAATGGCAGTGCTCTGGTAATGACACACAGAGTTAGGGAGTCAGCAATGATGAGCAGACCTCTTAGCATTATCCTCAATAGGAGGAAACAAAAATGACATCCGAGAAACAACGATGGATGGTTTAGGTGTGATTCAAACATAAGTGTGCTGATGCCAAGTTACCAGCGTGGTCACTGGGGCAAATGCTAAAAACAGTAGGTTGTCAGTGGGTGTGCATACCACAGCGTGGCTATGAGCACTGCTGTCGGCACAGGAAAGCATTCAGATTTTTATTACCTTAATGATGAAATAGAAAGTGTTCTTGTTTCTTGGTCCACGAGGAGAGTAAGAAAAGAAAGGGCTTTAAAATGATAAAACAATAGTAGCCTTCGTGCTGAATGATGTGGCACTTTGTAATAATGTGGTACGTTTTGAGAAGATCTGTATTTTTTCAAAGGCAAACATCAAATAGAAGGAAAAAGGTTATGTCACCTTCACCCTCACAGTACTGTCATTTATATGCTATCAGCTCATTAAATTCACATTAAGATACTCCATGGGACTTTAGGAGCTATTAATGCACCTAAAATGGCATAACAAAATCTCAGTTCACTTTAAGAGAGATGGCATTGCGACATTTTGTATTTCATCACTGAATTATTATAGTCTCAGATGCATTCTGCTGTGATGGTAATGGAAGGAGGAATACTAGAGAGGAAAGCTGTCCATTTGTTTATCCCCAGGGAGAGAAAAAAGAAAGTTTGATAAAAAACTACAGTGAAAGTAAAGCATTAACAATTTAACCCCTGTAGCAATGCAGAAGAACAGGCAGGATTCTTATATTCTGCTCTCTGGGTTGTTTAAAAGAGAAAAAAAAAAGTGAATGTAGAGAGTTGCTTTGGGCAATGGAAGGTGTAGCAAATATACTGCTTGAGTGCTGGCATGACAGTCTTTTATAATTTCATAGGTGAAGTCTCTGAGGACAGACATAAAATACCTTCATTTGAATTACCATGAAGAAAAAAAAAAGTGGTTGTTGTAATCAAATTTGATTTTACTGCTGGGTTTTTATTTTCTTTTCCTCCCTATTATCAGCATCCATACTCAAGTGTGCTGCTATAGGTAAATCTGCAGGCTTGCATGTGTGAATCCCATGTGAAGTGGCTGTTTGGGTACTATGCTCAGCAAGGAGTAAAGAAACTAAAGGTTCTCCAAGTTACTTTCAGAGGAATAAAATACATGAATGCCAAATTAAAACTGCTGTTTAATAAATGGATTATGTATATATATATATATATATATATATATATATATATATATACACTTATAAGGATATAGATATAAATTTATAGGCTTTGGAAAGACAGCTTGATATGAGAATGCTTTTTTACAGCGTGCATTTTAGTAGCTGCAACTGTATATTTTATACATATATAATACCAATTGGAGGATAAAGAATAAGTTAAATTCAATTTTTATTTTGGGGCAGTATTAAGCTAATTCACTTGTAATTGTGTATGAATGGTTAAAAAAAAAGTGAGCTGACGTAGGCTCAGTGACTTTTTGTAACATATTTTCCTGATATCTATTTGGGGTTATTTAGAAAACATTGTAATTCCTTAGAAGTGCTTCCTTCCCTCTCTAATCAACAGAAAAATGCCATAATTTGAGAGCTTAACCTCATGCACAATAAGAAGCCGTCAGAGCGAAGTGACAATTTGTGAGCCTAAAACATTTTAGAGCCTTCAAAATGCACAGGGAGTGAAATTCTTTCCTGCTTGGAGAGCCAGGACAAGTGTGACTTAAGCCTTCAAAATAGCTCTTAACTCCAATTATCTGATGTATGGGCCTTTGGTGGAGCAGCAGTGAATTTCTTCAGTGGAGAGGAGCTCGGAGATGTAGGAAGAGTTGTTGCAAAAGAAAGCTCAGGTTTTGAAAGTAGGAAGGAGGAGGGGAGCCCCAGCACAGGGAATAATCACTTAATAAATGCACGCCGAGCACCTGCTAAATTTAACACAGCATTTTACTACATTCAGAGCTTCAGAGCGTAATCTCTTTAGCGCAGGGATTCTGCTGCTTATTAGATAGTTCACCTGTTGAAAAGCACTAGACAGGCATCAGTTTTATCATCAGTAACACTGTTCTTGAATGGCCAGTCTGAAGGCTAAAACCTGATTGCATGGCACGTGGTTTTCTAGGAGAAAAAGAGCTGAGTTGCACATAAAGCCTTGCTCTTTGCCCAGCATCAACTGGCCTTGTCCAGATGATATGGGATGCTGATGTGAGAGCTGGGTTGACATTAATGGCTGCCAGAAAACAGAGGGGATTTACTAGGGAAATTTCTTCATTCTGGGACAAGTTTTTAAGAGATCTAATGAAGGTTTTACAGTACTAGTGTTACTGCTGAAGAGCACTGAATTTTAACCTACCTTCAGGCAACAGTAAAGTGGAATCCGTGAAGAGTTGTTGAATGTAAACATGGGCACTTAACATTTAGAATAGTGTAAGACAGAAATCAGCTGAATTTGTGTAATTAGTTTGGGGAAGATACAGGATCAGGGGGTCTCCTGAGTAAGCAGAGAGAAAATGCCAAACCCACTGAAAACAGTATGATCACTGATCAATTAATCTTATGATAGTGGCCATCACTGTGCGTATACTAAGCATTATGTTCAAGGCTCAACATGCAAACTAATTGAGTTAGAGAAAAAGACAACCATATTTAAGCTTGATTGTATATTTTTTTCTGAAGGAAAGCAACCACCGTGTGAGTAATAAATTTATACTTGACAAATACTTATCATATGACCAGAAACATAGTGACATATTTTGATTTTGGGAGTAACTCAGCGTGCATAAGAGCTCAATTCATGCTCAATTCATACCTATCATTTCATCCACCATGAAAAACTGAGATTTAAGCTTTGAGATTGTGGCTGATTTAATCCAAACACTGCAAGAACGCAGTGCATTTGCACCAAGCTGTAAGTCATGCTAGTATCTGTAACCACTGTGTCATAGGTTTATGGGCAATCACCAGGAAAGTCCACAAAGACTTGACCACCTATGTAGAAACAGAGTCTTATTACAGTTCTAATATTTACCTGCTTTTTTTGTAAACTGCAGCCCCATTGCTCTTTTATTGGTAATGTAGTTGAGTTGGAGCCAATCATGCTGGTAGTGGATGAACCAAAGGCTGTCTCCATCTCCCAGCTTAGGTGGAGGATTTATTCTGATCCATGCAGCTTTAACTCCAGACCAGATTTTCCTCCTTAATGTATGTATGTATCTTGGCAAGGGATATCCTGTGGCCAAGGAGCTCCTGCACACTAGATTCAAAGCAGAAAAAGCATCCATTTCCATTGGGAAGAGATGGGGAGAAATCTTTGTTGTGTTCATTTTCCATCTGTGTCCCAGCATAGCAATCTGGTTACTAAAAATCATATTTGGTGCAAATTTTGTTGGTGTTGGCTAATACTGTCCCTTTCAAAGTAGATGTCACGGCAAAATAGATCCAGTCCTACTGCAGGCTGGGAGCTCGTGGCTGAGAGCTGTGGACGAGGACCTGGGGTCCAGCACTTGCCTTCTGCCCTGTCACCTTTCAAAAAACAAATAGTGAGCCAGATTATTTGCTGCGTATTATAAGCTTCATCTGCAAGATGGAAATAAAATAAGTGTTGACACCATTACCATCCACTAGAGAGTCTGATTTTGCATTGAAAGTGCTATGTAACCTTTTAGTAAATTTGCTGAAAGATCCAGTAACTCTGATATTTAATAGCATTCAGGGATATCTAAAATTTATAATCTTTTCATCAGCTCCAAGTAATTCATGTTATTTGTTTACTGTAAGTCTATCATAAAGCAGATTATTTTTCATATCTCCACCAGCCACCAAAGCCCTGTAAGTGCCTTGCACCATGGTTTACTGATCCTTAATGTTTGTTTTATAAGGTGAAGCAGAGTCTATCCTTTATCCTTGCATAGACACCTAAACGAGAAATCTCCTTAAGCTAGTAAAGAGCTTAATTCTGCACTTTAGTTTTTCATTGCATCTTATGACATATAGTAGATAATCATTGTTGCCACTAATGGCTTGTCTACAGCACTAATCCTTTTGCAAGTATTAACTGAAGCGGCTTGTAGTAAATATTGCTTTGGTTATGGATCACAAAGTATAGATCACACCTATGGCTCAGTATCTCAATTTTATGCAGCGTGTCAAGAAAATAACCACGGCTTTGTGAATTGGTCTTCCAGCTGCTCAAGACCTGCCCGCCTCCGTGACGTTTGCAGGAGAGCTCAGCAGTACCCACCTCCTGCTCCAAAGCTCTTTGGCCAAAAGTTACACCTGGACCTAGCAAGGCTGCTTTGCAGAATCTGCCCCAGTATCGCACTCACAGAAGCTTTTAATTTCCTCACTACCAGTTTGAGGGGGATGGGAGTAGAATAAATTGAGAGCGGAATAAATTTACGCTCTGTTAAAGAAACTGACAGGCTACAATGTTAGTGTACAGTAATATTATTCTAAGTACCCACAGTGCTGTTTTTGGCACCAACACTCTGCTCCAGTGTGTAGGAGAGATCCTGACCTGCCTTCCTTCTATGATTCCTCTTGTGGCTGCACATGAGGTACTGTATCAATAAGAAAATTATTTGCGTTATCTCAGTCAATTAAGGAGTGTATTTTGAATAATGAGGTGAAATCTAGAGCTACAAAGTGCACACTTCAACAAAAACAGTATTATACCTTCTAGGGATGGAATACATTTTTACTAGCTTAAATGTTAAACATCAGCTCTGGCATTTAGTTTAATACTAAGTAGTTAAATACAGTGTAGAAATATAGAATTAAAAAAGGCAATCTTATAGTGAACCACAAGTAGGTTTTCTAAATCAGAGAGAAAAAAAAATCTATGGTTTTTTTGTTGTTGTTGTTTGTTTGCATTTGTTTTCCAAGAGGAAAATAAATATAAAGGATGTTTCTAACTTATCTGGTCATAGCTAGAGGGGAGAGCCACGTTAGGAGAGTTCTCTCATAGACTGCAGGCTTCAGTTCAATGTGGCAATTGTGATTGATCAGCCAGGGCTTCCGTCTTGTGCCCTTATCCGAGCAAGAAGATCCTGAATATTCCGCACCTGGAAAACTCACTGTGAGAGAAATCCACTCTGTCACAGCATTTCTTCCCACAGAGACAGGTCTTTTCTGTTGCTGCCGCCAACCCCTACCAGCAGTCACCTCCTGCCTGTGTCTGCTCCCTGCTTTGGCAAAGAGGGATCGCTGCTGTCAGTGGTGAGATGTGATACGGTGTTGGAGCCAAATCCCCCACCGGATCCTCCATCGCCAAGGCACGGGAAAAGCAAAAGGTTCCCTGACACATTTTCCGGTGTTTCTCTTCTAGCTGAGCACAGCTTCTAAGATGATGCATTAATATCTGTAACTGTTTTGATTGCTAGCATAAGGCATTTAGCATAATGGCAGTGACTATTGCTAGGGGTTTGAGTATGTGATTGAATTACTGTGGCCTGACAAATTAACAGACATCAGCTGAGCCCCAGAAACCAGTCTGGTGCACTCTCATAGCCTGTGGCAATGGGAAGGTAAAATATATTATCTTTAAGTTGAAAGAAAGAAGTCTAATCTAACTTGTTTTCTCTTTGAGATGGCCCAAAAATGTACAAATTGGGCAGAGCACCTCAGCAGATTCCTAGCAACTCCTCAGGCTGCAGCAGCTCTGGTCACAGCCCTGATTCTCAGAGTAAGGTCTATATATTTGCCAGCACTGTGCCTAGACTGCCTTGAGGTCCTAAAGAGCTGATGTCAAACCAACAAGGATGTCTGCATGCTGCCTTCTGCAGGGCTGATGTGTCAAGGAAAGGGCCATCAGTAGAGGTGCTGTGAGGAAATGAGTGCAAATAAACTAAAGGAAGTTAATGCCAACTGGAGCACCACAGCCTGCTAATGCCACCTCTTTCCATACCGCACCTCCAAAGAGTTGAGACATCTGTCAGCTTTGATAAAGGTTCCCATTAAATTCTCACTTCTTCATTTTTTTTACATTTTCTAAAGTACAATATCAGAGGAAGTCTATTGTGAGCAAAATTAGGAAAGATTTGTTAAGATCTGAGGTGACAATTTCTGAGGATGGAGCTCTCCTACACTTGCTTGCTTTCAAAGGAGGTTGACATGCATGTTGCGTTGCACTTAGACACGCTTAATTTTGTGTGGGACAGATAAAGTAGATGTCAGGGACAATGTTGTTTATTTGCCTCTTTGATATCTCTCACAGTGAACACTCTTTTGGGAAATGTCACACTGCCATGACCTACAAGAAATATGGTGGTGCTCATGGATGTGTACTGGGGAGAAAATATTAATTTGAAGGATGAAAATGTCTGCTTAAAAATGCCTGTTTGTAAGTTAATCTGGTAAAAATATATATCTGTAAGATGTAAGATGTATATAGATATATGTATATGTATAAGATATATGTATAAGATGTAATATATGTAAGATGTCATACAGATTTTCTTCATTATTTGTCAAATTTGTTTGTCCCTCAGTGGTTTACTTTTATGAGGCCTAATTTCTATCTGCTAACATAAATCCCCTTGTGGGGGAGGTATATGGTATAGTAGTCTGTAATCTTTAGAAAGTCGGAGAAGGTAGGAACTGAAACTCAGAGAAAGGACTACAGGGGCATAAGTGGAAGATCAACTGCTTGGACTAAGATCTTGTGTGAAAACAAGTTACAAATAGCAGAAAAGTAACGTCCAAGCTTAGGGGAGGTTAAAGTACAGTCAGAACCAAGACTTTAATGAAATGCAATGGAATGCACACAAGGTAGAATAATGATCCACATGCTCAAGTGCACGAAGAGAAATGGTTCCATAAGTAAAAAGTTGCTGCCTTACTGGACATGAAAGTGCTTTCATAGTGAGTATGAAAAAGCTCTTAAATTTTCATCCTAATGTGTAACAGCGGTAAAAAAGAATTATGAGGATTACAAATCAAGAAAATAAAACAGACAAATTGGAACCAAAAAAGAATAGTTGGAGAAAACTGGGTTATAAATTGATATAAATTAGGAGCTGACTAAGATAGCCTTGGATCTAAGAGTGGTTTCAGGTCTTGGCGATTGCACTCTTTGCTTCATCAGGTTTCAAAGCAAAAATGTTTATCCCTGACATAAGCAGCCCTGATCCTTGGTTACTTATCTGAGCCTGGAGTCAGCCATCAAGAACCAAACCTGCTGTTTGTACTCAAATCAAATTGCAAATAGGAAATTGTACAAAGTAGCTGAGATGAGTGACTGTGTGATGGCCCTGAGTGACTCATACTATGATATTTTTGAGATGCTGTTTTCTCAATTAGAATGTTTCAATGTATGGGAAATATGGCCTAGAACATATTTATCAAAACCTCGTTCAATAGGCAGACAATATATTTCTGGATTTTTTAACTGTATTTGTATTTTGTTTGCAATTGTTCATTTCAGTACCTGACACAGATACTTATGAACAGATATTAGCTCAAGTTTGGTTTAAGACTGAATGTAAGTGGTGCGGACAAAAAAAGTGTAATTCAGAGTTTCTGGATACAGGCCAGTCCCATATATATGCTCTACCATCCACTCTTTCCAATCTGATAAAGCTTAAACCTGAAAAATGTTTAAATTGAAGAGGTGGACAGTACCACTTACTATCTAAAGTGCTGCCTTGGCATGGTGGGCAAGATTTGGGCAAATCAAGTCACCCTGGCTGTTTCTCATTTTCCCCATAAAATAGGGATATTCAGTTAACGCTTTTCCTCACTGTGGATGTATGCTGCTGAGCTAGATATGCTTGTTCTTTTAAGTGGGGCTTTAAATCTAGTTTGTAGTGAAGGAAAATGTAACAGAAAAAAATCCAACCTGTTATGTACACTAATAATTATTCTTATAAATATTCTTGCAGAGGTGGAGGAGGGTTGACCAACAGGAGTGTGCAGGAATACTTCACTATTTTCTGCCTAGCACTTTTGCATGAGTTGTTTTGCAATAGGAGTTAAAATCTATATTATACATATAAATATGCATATAAAGCCTGCTGTCTCATCCAACAGTATTTCCTTGATAAGAACTTAGACTCTCACTAGTAGTGGAAGACACTGTTCCTGAGCATATCTGTTGTGTAGGAACTGCCCCAAGAGTATCCAGTAACTTCTCATCCAGACAGCAAGGTTTGAAGTGGATCTGCCAGTACACTGACCTTGACTTTGCCCTTATTCCAAGTATATGTATTGCTAGATGTCAACAATCTAAACAGAACTAAAACACTAAGCAACCGAAATATAAACAATCAAAACAACAAATGCATTTGTTGTATTAGCTGACAGCACCCATAATATCACTGGACAAATATGTAAATACTGACCTAAATCTCTTTGCTAGAGACTTTGGATTCACTTTAAATGTTGGAATAGACAGCAGCCTGACTAGCCCATAGCCTGCCCAGAAACCTCTATGCCCATACAGCCCCGGGTGCAGAGCTGTGCCATGGTCCCTCTTCCTGAGTGCTCAGGCCTATGGGGACGCTGTGGGATGCAGTGATCTGTGACAAAAAGAGGATTTCATTCTTGTGAATTTGGCACTATTCATTAGTTTTCAATTAATTAAAAACAAACCTGTAATATTTTTGGCTGAGCAAAAAAAAAGTAGACAACTAAATATGCAGAATACTGAAGTACTGACCCCAATCCGTCAATTAGCTGGATATTAATTGCATTTTTTCCCAGTGACTTCAGGAGCTGTGGATCAAACCAAATGTAGTAGACTGCATGAAATCAGGTTTCTATTGCTGAAGCCAGGGACTTTCATACATGTTTCCTGGAGCAGGTAATTAGTTACTTTAACCTTCCTCGTCATTTTAATGGCTAAGCACTGGAAATGAGATAGCAATGCTTGGTCATGTTGGCCAAAATGGGACAATCCACCCTCACCAGTCCTGAGGGACAGAAAACAGATTGGTACCACCGTGGAAACTGATATCAAATGGCTCTCATTCTTACCCTCTTGTTAAATAGGAAGTGTTCAGTTTCCATTGCATTGCCTCTTTCCAACAGAGCAGGAAAGGCTGGTGGGCTGGGTCGGGCTGAAACCAAAAGGCAGGACCAGGCTGAACAGATCTTCAAACACATGTATTTAAACGCAACCATTTTTGCAGTTTCTCTGAAAATAACCGCAGTGTATATATTTAGCTGAAACGTGTACCTGCTCAAAAACACATATGGTTCAATAAGTGAAAGTGACTAGATTAGAATACAAAGACCTGACCTGAAATTATTTTGCAAATAATATGGAAGATTTGATGACTTTGATGACTTATGCAAGATTACATAAGTCATCAAAGTACAGCCAAATGAAAAGGTTAGAGAGGTCTTAAAAATTTAGTATGAAACCAGTCTTTACATTGCTATAACTTTTATAAAACAAACTTAAAATGCTTTAAAAAATTTTACTATCCATCTAGGAAGAGTTTTGTTGTTTTTTTTCCTAAGGTCTAGAGAATTCTTAGTAATTTTCTGCATTATTAACTCTAACAATAACTCTTTGTAAATTGATAACTCCAACTGTGGAGCACGGCTTCCTTGCTAAGACATTTTTTACCTCAAGATAGGCAAGGCTTCTCTACTGCTGGATACACAGTGTTAGGTATCTGTAGTATTTCCAGATGCTTAATTCAGATTGACTTCAGCAGGAGCTGTGAAGCTCGCTGCCTTGTGGGACCTACAGTGTAATTTAATATGTGTAGAAAGGCAATAATGCTATTTACCAGTCTCAGTGTAATTTGATATGGATAAAACTAAACTTTAAATCATCTTTACAAGTGTTTCTGACACTTTTCAAGTTTTTTGGGAAAATGTTTCCTGTTGCTCACTGTTGAGGGATGTGAAAGGACTTGCATCTAGTGGAGGATCATCAGTAAGAGCTGACCTGAGCATTGTGCTGTGATAGTTTTTGTTTGAAATGTTTTTTTAATGATAATCTGGATGACTCTGAAAGTGATTACAAAGGAAGAAGTATCATGGTTTCCCTTAATACAAATGGAGGGAGATCCTAAATGCAAGGCGACCTCAGCCTGTTTTGCACAAGGGTGCACTTCACTGCAGTAATATGCACTTTTTGCATATTCCTATGGTAATTTAAGCACTGAAGTAGGCTCATCAGGGAGGTGGTTGAGTCCCTGAAGGTGTTTAAAAACCATCTGTATGTGGTGCTCAGGGGCATGATTTAGCAGTGGGTTGTTAGAGTTAGGGTAGTATGGTTTGGTTACGATTGGACTCAATGATCTTGAAGGTCTTTTCCAACCTGAGCAATTCTATGGTTTTCTATTCCCATTGCATCAGAGCTATAGAAATAGGAAAAACACATTATTGGGGAAGTGAGTATTATGCAGTTTGGTGTTAGGAACTTTACTGTCAGTTATGCAAAATTGACTTAGTTCTCTTTATTTATTTTTTTGCATCCCCACATTAAGCAAAACCAGCACTTAAATGCATTCTCATCCATTGAAGTGACATATTCTTACAAGAAACAAATTGCTACACAATAGAAAAAGTGAGAAAACAAATATTATAACATCTTCTCTATTTGGCTTCTCATATAACAGTAGAAGTCCAGGAAGTCACTGCTATTCTACAATACTGAAAATAACAGTTCTAATAGATTAGTTATCTGCCAATGTATAATTTCTTCTAAAATAGTGGATAACCAAGGAAATTTTTCATTTGCAATGCAATTTAATTCTGAATTTTATTTTTGATTGTAGTTGAGGTTAACTTTGATGTTTTCAAAATGAATTATTTCAAAGACCGTTTATTCAGCTAATTTTGAAGGCAAAAACACAGAGAAACTTTTATCCCAGTTGGTAAGCAGCTATCCTTTAGTTTTATTCAAGTTTTCACATAAAAATGTCAGTCGGGAATAAAACTGACAAATATATTCAATCAAAGATGGAATATTTTTTCCTCTTAAGTTGCAAATGGCTTCATTAAAATAAAAGCACCACCTTAGGGATTGCATAAAGCAGAATATTGGTACCTAAATGGTATTTATGACTTGGCTAAATGTAAAGTGAATTAAAATTTAAAGGATTATAGTCAGGTAGGCCACCGACATTCATAGAGGAATGTCCATTAGGAAGATGAAAGAATCTGCTGTCCCCAGCGACAGCAGTGCGTCGGTTCGCAGTCAGGCGTACCTACACATTCAGTGGCACCGTAAATGAGCACATCATGGCTGAGCCCCAAGGTACTCGTGTGGTGCTTCCTTCAGGCAAAGGAAACAAAGTCCTCCTGGAAACATCTATCCTTGTGTGTACGTCTATCCACGTATGTTTGTGTGTGTGTATAGAAATGCATGATATTACAGCCCAGCTAGGAAACTGCAGATGATGGGGAGTGGCCCAGTTAAGGATGTAAAATAGAGCCTGAGCACTGTGGTTTTGCCAGAAGCTTGCAGGATCCACTGCAAACTCTATTGTTTCCAGGTCTTAATACAGCGCCAGCGCTGCATTTTAAGGAACTCAAAAGATAGGGAGAGACAAGGAACTTTGGAGACTCGAGTCTGCCATGGCACACACAGCACAGTCAACGTGAAGGAGATGGAGTGTTTTTGAGTTTTGCAATGTGCTCGCTCACAGCTATGGTATGGGTCGCGGTCCTGCATTTCCCGACTTCTTGCCTTTAAGAAGAATAAAATAATTTGCTCAGTTCTTTTGATTTGTTGAATTGAATTCTAGCCTTAGTGGTCAGTGTTTTACACCGCAGTCTGCAGATGATTGACAGGAGTTCTTGGAAGACTTGTTTTCTTCCCATCGTTTTGGTTTCTTCATGGAATAGCCATTGTTCAAGTTATTGCACGGTGGGGAGCTGGTCAGGAAATAGCTGCTCATTACTCAAAGTGTTTGTGACCAAACAATAAAATATTCTTCAAGATGTGTGCTTCTAATTTACAAACGCAATTCAATGAAAACCAAAATTTCCAGTTACAGTTTTTAAAAGTATTGAAAAACATATTCAGTCATCTTTAATCGAATGCCATTGTATGATACCTATCTGTTCACTCTTCTGGCCATCTTACTGGGGTGTTTTGCTTCAGGCATTGGTCTTGTTTATCTGAAAAACCACTTACATCCTAGATTCAGTCAAATAATCAGCCCTGATATGTATTCACCCAGCATCAGCCCCTTCAATATAGTATACTCAGGATCTTGACAATTATTTGTGTTGAGAAATAGATATCGTGCATTTCGCTGCCTTTTAAAAAGATGTGGCAAATTTGCATAGCATTAATCTACATAATTTTATTTATTTCCTATTGCTTCTTCCCAGCTACTCCCTATTGTAATGTGGTTCCTGGCCCTGTACGTTGCCTTCTCTGCTGCAGGTTCCTGGAGCTTGCACACACACACCAGTGTGTAATTTGCACAGCCATTTGTGTCACCTCGTGCTGTGGCCTTGTATGTTTAACTTAGCATATTATTATACCACAAAGCTTTAAATCCAAAGGAATGTGAGCTGGGATATATCTATTTATTAGAATATTAGCATTTCTAACATGACATGTTACACAATGCTGTGAACCACATGGTGCATATTCCTTTATTTAAATAGTACCTCCGAGTCTGAATATCTCCTTTCCAATTTGGACAGATTAGCTAAGTGGTTAAATGGTGTCCTTTTATTTTCCATCTGCTCCGTGCCTTACTTGTATCTTTGACAAACAAGTGAACAGGGGGAAGTAGGTGTCTTTACAGCTGTGTTGTTATTTATGTTTTTATATGGTTCCTTTCCCACTTTTTAGAAAAATTCAGAAAGTCTTTTAAGGGAACAACAACAACAAAAAAGATGATACAAAGATGATAATGGAGCACCTTTCTTATGAGGAAAGGCTGAGAGACCTGGGTCTGGTCAACCTTCAGAAAAGGGTTATGAAGGGATATGATCCATGTCTATCAATATCTAAGGAGTGGGAGGCAAAGGGACGAGGCCAGACTCTTCTCTGCAGTGTGTGGTGATAGGATGAGGGGAAATGGCCACAAACTGAAGCATAAGAAATTCTGCACCAATGTGTGTGAGAACTTCTTCCCAGTGCAGTGATGGAGCACTGGAGATGCACACAGAGGTGGTGGAGTCTCCTTCTCTGAAGATATCCAAGACCCACCTGGACACCGAGCTGTGCAACCTGGGCTGGGAGCTGCTTTGGCAGGGGGTTGGACTCAGTGATCTCTGGAGGTCCCTTCTGACTCCTACAATTCAGTGATTCTGTGGTTCTGTAATCAAAGCCACTTTATTTACAATGATTAATTCTATAACTCTGTACTCTTTTGGCAATTTTCAGTTGGTTTGAAGGAATATAACCATAGAATTGTTGAAGAGATTTTGGTATAATATGCTATGTAAAAATAGTGTGTATGAGAAATACGTCTTTAATCTGAGGTTAAAAAAATATATAATGAAACAGGATGCTTTTAACTGTGCTAATTGCACTTTGCCATTATGGGGATCTGACTCATAGAAGTACCAGACTGACACCATCCGAAATCACACAAAAAAAGCAAACAGCATATTTGGAATTAGCTTTTGTAAAGGTTAAAGTTTCCTAAGGAAGGGAAAGCCCACATATCCTGGGAAGCGATATGCAGAGTACTGTTGGAGCAGACAGATCTTAAAACTCATTTAAAGGTTGAGCTGGGACAGTCAAAGATATGGAGAAAGTACATGATATGATGTTTGGTCAAATGTGGGTAACCCTTGACTTAGGAAAGCAATACCAGAAATGCAATGAATGCTGTAGTTGTGCTGCAAGCAAATTCTATGAAAAGATGGGTAAAAATCAGTATTATTTGTTTGAAGGAGTTATTTATGAGAAATTTGTTGTTAGAAGAGTGAATCACTGAAGCTTTTGGATTTTTTTTTAATTAATAAAAGTTGTTCTTTTTAAGTAGCTCGGTGTTAGTAGAAAACAATGAGAAAACTATAGAACATGATACTATTTTGTACTGTTCTTTTAAACTAATGTAACTGTAGTTCTCTCAAGCTGTATAGGCACCTGGAGGACATTTGCTGATTGCTAACAGAATTAAATATGTGGTTGGTAAAGCCTGGAGCTCAACCCTGAGTAATTATGATAGAGTGGCTCTGGCTGGGACTGGTTTGGGTTGGGTGAAGCTCAGCTGAGGGAGTGATGAATGATGAGCAGCACCTGGGGCTGGAGGTAGGCAGTCACCTCCCACAGTCCTCTATGCCTGGCCCTGAGGAAAGAAGGTGGATGATCTTTCTGGATGGCTGTGAAGCTCTACTCTATGTTACTGGACCATGCGTTGCTTGAAGAACAGGGTTCTGCAGAGCCACCATCAGCTCCTGTGCATCGCTTGCAGCTTTGGGACCCATCAAGTTAAGTGCACTGTGGATTTTATTTACTTATTTATTTTGTCTCTTTGGTGGTTTTGGCCTATGTCGTGGAGTTTGGTGTAGTTTTTGTTGGTTTTGGTCTGTGATCTGGTGGGTTTGTATCAAGTATTGACAGTGAAAGTAAAAGGCAATGAGTCTGTATTCTGGCCTTGTATCAGTCAGAGTTCTGTGGTGGCTTTGTCCTGGTATTTTGTTGTTGTTGTTGTTGTGATCTTTGGGCTTTAAATTCAGTAAAACTAGGTTGTCTTGGAGTAAAAGTGGAGGTAGTGGAGAGAATTTGCAGTAGCTGTGAAAGGCAGGAATAATAGCTTGGTGTACATTTGAGTCTTGTCCCTTCTATCTAGGATTGGTTTGGGCCAGATAAGTGGCATCCTGAGTTGTAGCAAATTCTGTGCACCTCTCTAAGCTGTTCTTAGGAAGTTTTTTTCCATCACTTTTAAGACTCTCTCTTCCTGGGTACCCCCTTCACCCTGCTGTGTGTCCCTGGGACCTCCTTGTCCCTAATGGTTGTCTCGTAGCGCCCAGTGCTTTCTAGGAGCTTCTCCATGATGTCTTTTCCTTGAGAGTGTTCATTAATTGTGGGCTGAAGTTTGCCGACTGAGATGTTGAAGTGTCAAAGGGTCAATTAATCTAATGAGAGAAGTGCTATCTCAGGTATTTCTTTTAATTGTTAATGTAGGTGTGAATGTGCAGTTAAAGTTGCAAATGAAATCAAGAGGAGAGTTTTGGTACGAAGCTGAAGATCTGGAAAAACTGGTCTCTGTAGCAAGATATGGTTTGTTTGCCTTTTAGTCTAGAATACATAAATACTGCTTCTCTGAGAATGTCTGTTTATTCTTGTTTTCTTGTGGTAGACTGCTTCAGTGTAGATGTAGATGATATTAATGTATGTTTTATCTGGCTTTGCTAGATATGGCATGAGTGCTAAAGTAATGATGGATCAAATATAGTAGGCGTGAATTTGCACAGTTTGTGATGGTTGTGAGGTTTTTTATTGTTTGTTACTGCTAATCACTTGAAAGAAAAAGAAGTAAAATCAAATGGATTCTGAAAAAAAAACCCTGAGAAGAAGCTGTTTTAAAATAGTAGTATAACAGTGAAGTATGTGTTGCCTAGATTAGATTTTGTCAACAACAAACAGAACAAGCTCTGTGCTGTGACAGAGGCAGGAAAGTTGCAATAGTATAGAAAATGTGATGCTTGATAGCAGGAGCAGTGACTTCTGGGTCAGGGTGTTACTGTTTTCTTGAGCATGATGCAGTGTCTGCTTGCAGTGGAAACGAATGGTTACAGAAAGCATCAGGAGGCTGTGAGAGCTCTGAACAACTCATTTAACTTTCAGTGCCAACTGCTTTTGTACCCCTGCCAGAAGAAATGGGTTGAAGGGTTCAACTGGTCCTGGTGCGACCCAGCTATAAGTCTGAGTGCTTGAAAACAGGGAGTGTGTGTGATGTTAAGTATTAGGATTGCTGAGATCTGACCGGGGAGAGAGGCATGGGGTAGTGAGAACTGTAAAGGTTTTGGCAATATGAACTTCTTGTACTCAAGTGGGTAAGCAGATGAACCTGTGGAATTCTGTGAAATTGGTATCAGCTGCTCTGTGTGGTGGTAAAGGATGCACCTGGGCTGCTACTGCAGAATAAGCAGCTAACGTGTACTGGTTCCAGTTGCTGTGGTGACCTGCTGGACTGGCTGAAGCCCAGGTTTTTCATTCTGGACTTGAAGATGCTGAAAGTCTGTGGCAGATCAGTTCTGTTGCACAGGGGGCACATATTTGCCTGGGGAGCATAAAGGTTGATCTTCTCACTTGGGGAGTTGCTACGCTGCACTGAATTCAAAAGAAAGCTGCTTGCAGCAGCTGTGGATGTGGGAATAATGATTTACACCTGCCCAAGTTCTTATTAGGTATAGGGCAGTCAGTGGAGTTCACTGAGATTCTTGGCTGCTGCTTGTCCATGCTATGGTCTGAGTAATCTATTTATCAAAGCAGTACATTTCTGGTCCTTCTTGTAAGTATCCTGGACAAAATGTGCCAGCTAAACTATACCCAGCAAGAATGGGGGAAGAAGGAAAGAGGAAGGAAAAAAAAAAAAAAAAAAAAGCCCTTGAAACCTGACCTGACTGTTATGGGAGATGATGATTATAATTCTTCACTTGAAAATTTCCCATTTGTGTTCAGCAGCTTCCCACAGTCTCTCAGTGTCACATTCATTCAAAAGCCAGAATGTCATTGATGGCGTTCAGCGTTTTGGCTCGTTCTTCCCAGTTCTGCCTGGAGACTGGGTGTACAGTATGTAACGGAAACCTTCCACCAAAGTTCTGCCCTCCCAGTCATCCCTTTTCAATTGAAAACTCTGCTTAGACTTTCTTCATCCTCCTTTTGTCCTCAATCAAAATGTGTTTTGAAAACAAAACAAAACACTTGAAATGGCACTTTTGGAGCTTCCCCCTTGCTAAGCTGTTCCTCCTTCAGATTAGTATTTGCTTTTTAAAAAGCAAGGCAACTCAGAAATCCTCTTTTTGAAACTCCCTTCACCTATTTATCTTTAAAGCAATGCGAAGTGTGGCTATAAAATCTTTATGAATTAATTTGTTTTGTTTGCAGCTGGTTATCATCCGACTCTGGAATATTCATGTTACTTTTCAGGGAGCGCTGTGCCATTTTCTTGATGTTATCATTATGGTCTTTTAGTAAAGAATTACCGCCACTATTATAGCAACTACAAGGAAATACACTCCCACTCAGGGCTGTGATAAGATGCCTCACATCCTCCTTCTTGCGATGGCTTCCTTAGTATCCCACTTCTCCAGTGGAGACATGTTTGCAGCAATGATAACGATTTTCAAAAAGAGACTAATAAAATGTGCACTTTTTTTGGGGGGTTGTGATTTCCTCCCAACAAAACTGTCACTGAAGCTGGTAACTGCATTTAGTAGAAATGATTAGAGATGTGTGACAAATTTACAGCATAATGCACAGCAAAACTGGAAACATTTTTCTTTTCTTCAGCTATATGAAAAGTATGGGGGGGTTGGAACATGTTTTTCTCTCCCTTTCTGCCTGACAGAATACTCTGAATTTTAAGATGTGGGAGTATGACTTCTGAATAATGTTTCTGTTAAAGTATTAGCCAATTTTTTAATAGAGAAAGCACATTCTTGATGGTAATCAGATGTCAGTGGCCACTGGCTAGCATCATTAATCAACAGGGTTGGGAGATCTTGGCTTGTAATAACGAAGAGGTGGAAACAAATACTGATAGTTTTGGGCTGTTGGTTTTTCGCTCAGTTATTAACTGTTTTGGCCAACTTGAAACATATTAAAAGATGTATATGAGTATTACATGTCAGATTTGGTCAGCTCAAGGAGTACTGGAAGTGCTGTCTTTTGTTTGTTTCCTCCAAGAAAACCAACTTAATTCTTTGGACTCAATAGCTGTTACCTTGATAATCAGAAGGGATCAATGTTGTAGCCTTGGTGTTCTGCTCTCAAGCGTTGTTGAAGGTGGAACAATAAATGAAAGATTTCACACCTTTTGTTTTTCATTGTATGGAGTCCTGTTCACCTATGAAAAAGTAAGAAATGAGTTTGGAAATAGATACGAGATGCAGCTCTTTTGTTTAGAAATGTTCAACCCGTGACCTGTCCAAACTCGCTATGCACCTTGAGAACAGTAAAACAGTGTGATGTGTGGCATGAGGTGCTTCTGGAGCCTCTAAAAGGTGGATCCCTTCCTGTGTAGGTCTTATTCTTCTATGACAGGGGATTTTTGTTTGTCATTTGGATCTTATGTGGAAAATCAGGCTAAGCCTATTGAAGGCTTTGAGCATTGTCCACTTATGACAGTGGATTTGAATTATTTGCACCATCTTTTAGTGTCCACAACTCTTCTTCATTATCCAAGCTGTGTGAAGTGTGAATATATAGCTGAAATCTCAACTTGTGGCTTCATGACATGATCCTGTATGCTTTGTCTGTGTGAAGGTAAAGACTGTGTTCCATAAGCAGGAAGGGAATGGGAACTGCTCATAGGAAAAGAAAGCTCCTTGTCTTGAAGTCCCTCCAGAAACAGAGTTCTGAGTTTTTTTGTTTTTAAATCTCTCTCTCGCTGTGATTGTTATTTTCCAGTTTATACTCCATCATAAAATGTTGTTCTGTTTAGATCAAGGAAAAAAACAACAACAAAATAGCAGTAACTGTTTGATACCTAAGTAGTGCTTTTATGGGCAGGCACTGTATGGAGTAATTATTTGGCTATCACTTGCAAACTACAAGTTTTAGAATAGTATTTGAAACTGAGATTTAAGAAAACAAACAGTTTTAATGTTGGAAATGAATAGACTCATCTCATGTATTCAATATAAAAGCCCGAGCAGAGTTAATGAAACACTGCCTTTAATAAAGAAAGGTACATCCTATATTTGGATGAGATTATCAGCAACAAAATGGAAAAAAGATTAGGGGTAATGTATGTACAGGCCTACAATCTACTGTGAGTTAGTATTAAAATAATGTCTGGAAGTAATTTAAATCCCATGGTAGTGTTTAGGTAGAGGACAAGCTATAGAACTGAAGTTCTAAGGAGCACATTGACCTGTTGATTAGTGGGAATGTAGAGGTGCTGAATAACTTTGTGAATGTACAACACACAAACATGAGACTGGATGATTAAATAACAGATGTTCCCAAGAGATGTGGTACTTTGCTGTTTTCCTGGAGAGTCTTATCAAGATGAAATATATATATATTTTTAATTCTCATGTTTATACTTGTAAAATATTTTTCAACAAATATTGTCACAGTGATGCAAGATGCTGTAGTGACTTAAAATCCTTGGGCAAATATCTGAGTGCTGTGACTGAATTTTTTGCTCAAGATTTTTTTTATTTATTTTTTTATTAAATTTTCTTAAATTTAACTGCCATAAGGAAAGTTCTGTGCTTTTTGTGAGTTCAGGTATTGTACTGTGTCACTGTGAGGTTTATGATGATAGTTTAAGTGATGATAGTTTAAGCTTTGATTTGAACTAGACAGAGTGTATCTAATCACAGGCACTGCACAGTTTTATTCTTGTGGGTTTATACAGGTGAAGAATAGGACACAAGGGATGATGATAAAATGAAATAAAGATATTGGAAGAGTGTATACGATCTACAATTTTGTTGGCCCGGGATTCAGAGGGGACTACAGCATTTCTCTTCAGGGCTGAAACTAAAGAAATTCCTGGCTTTCCCAAATGATATACTAGTGCTGACATATTAGTCTGATGAGACATCTTTAATGTGCTCTCATCAATATGTTTCACTGGTGCTTGAGTGGTGGATTATTCCTGACTCAATTTCCCCTCCTGAAAACTGAGATACTGTTCTTCATCTATTGTGTGAAGTTGCTGTATTTACCAGGGAATGTGTACAGAATGATTTTTGAACCATGAGTGAAAGATGCTCTAGAGTGCAAAGAATTATTGCATTGTTTTTATTCATGAATTGAGCTGGGTTTTAGTTAGTTGCGTGCCTTTGTATGCTGCGTACTGGGTTTTTATAGCAGTGTCTATGTTCTCTGGGTACCTAAGCAGAGATTTTCATTTCAATAGTACATAATTCAGATGCTGGATTCATACCAAATTCACCTCCTCTGCACATTTTAACTGCATTATTAATAATAATATGGTTGATTGCTGATGCTATGTATTTGTTTTCTAAAGAGCTTGTTGAGAAGCTGGGCGTGTTAATAAGGTATGGTGTGTTTCTCCTGTGTTCTCAGCAAGGCTTCTGCCTGTAGCATGCAACTGGCACTGCCCATATTCTCTTTTTACTGCTTCTAGGCAGACTGCACAGGCATTTTCAATTCACTAGATCATTCACAAGTTACCTCCAACCCAACCTTGTCATTGCAATTCGTCACACTTGCAGTGTATGCTTTTATGTGCTGTATTTTGCTGAAGTCTCATCGTATCAGGCCAGTGCTGCAGGGTACTAGACAACAACAAAAATCTCAAGCATAGTTTAAAAGGTAGCGCTATGAAGGAGAAAAATAATGGCTGCAATCACTGCTAGGTATCCTGTTCCCACAGATCCTGCAGCCTTTTTGTGATTCCACACTGCAGCTAAGTTGCATGACTCCCTTCCCCGTTGCCAGTGTACCTGGCATCTTCTCCAGCAAGGGGAGGAGGGGAAGCAGAAATCCTCACGTGGTATCTCTGGAGGGAATAAGCTGGGCACTATTTCAATGGCAGTCGTTTTAGAGGAGACTTTCTCTCTAATCACCTTTTGGCTTACTGATCATGGGAATTAGGATGGCGTTACGAATGAACCTCTGTGCGGCATTCACAGCTTTACCACAGAAATCTGGACTGTCCTTGGACAAACCATCAAAGGTTGCTTTATCTCCTGTTGGAAGCCATGAGCTGATGCCAAAATGAAAAAGGTGAGAACAGAATCACGGAATTGTAGGGGATAGAAGGGACATCTAGAGATTATCTAGTCCAACCCCCCTGCCAAAGCATCTCCCTGGACCAGTTTGCACAGATAGGCATCCAGGTGATTCTTGAACATCTCCAGAGAAGTAGACTCCACCACCTCTCTGGGCTGAATCAGTTTCCTTTTCTTTAGTGGGAAAACATTGGTGGTAGGTGGGTGGTTGGACTGGATGGTCTTGGAGGACTTTTCCAATCTTGGCGATTCTCTGAAGTCATGGTTTCCTCATTCCTCTTGCATCTGTTTCTTAGGTGCTTAGAACTTGAATTTGCTCCTTGGTGTGTTTTTGTGCAGTCTCTAACATCAAGATTCCTTTTGGGCTCACAGACACTTTATAGTGATTTCTCTAGAGAGATGATGTTGCATTGTTAGGTGCCTTCCTTGAAGAATGAAGGTTAACTTTTTTTACTCCTCCCACTCCTGGTGTTTCTGGTTATGGTTAATGGTTACCCACGTGGGTACAATTCCAGCATTATTTTGTTAGCCAGCGACACAAGTGTAGTGATATTTCCCGGTCCCAGCCTGTGGAGGGCAGCGTAAATCTTAACCCTGGATCACCCAGCATACATACAAACTACCAATTGTGGTATGATGAGTCTGAGGAATGCTGCATCATCTTTTGGAGATAAGACTGTTTTACTTGGGGTTGTGGTTAGATCCTGATAGGTAGAGGTGGGGCTACTGATGTTGCAAACCTGCTTGTTGCTTTTTGTCTCCTGTCCCCTGTGCAGGAGAGGTGGTCTGAGATGCTTCATAGGCTCTGCTTGTGTTCTGCTTTAAGCTGCAGCCATGAGGAGCTTGCCTGCTACATTTCTTCCACCCAACCAGCATTTTAAGCATCTTTCATCTTGCTTAATAGTGTTGCTATAAAAAGACTAGGTCTGGACTTTTCATTGCTGCCTCTCAAGTTTCAGTTAACGTGTTCTCAGATTTCAGGAAGCGTATTTGAGCAGGTGCCTATAAATAAGCTCCATTGCTGTCTTTCCTCCTGAAAAAACATTAAAGGATTGTAAATGTTAAATGATGATGCCATTGAAGTCTTGGGATCAGTTTGCCTAAGCGATCTAGGAGCTCATTCCAGATAATATTCTGAAGATGCATTTTTCTTTTTTAAGAAGATTTGGTCAACAACTGACAGAAAGAAAAGGTTAAATAGTAATGAGAAACTACTGTAATTGCACTTTTTTGAAGACTGGTGCTGTAAGTGATTGCATGCATGATTGGAAGCCATACATTGGCTCCACAGATACGATCTGACCTACCTGTATATTTTCAATAAGAAGTAATGTCTCCTTTTTCTAGGAGAAGGAAAAAATCTGCTGTTTTAAGCTATATACAAATGATAAAAGCGAAGACATCAAAGTGTGCAGCCTTTCAACTCATGCTCAATTAGAATAAAAGTTTGGTTGCTGTTTTAAACATTTATGGCTAACTAACTGTGACAGCATCTCAGCTCTGCAAATGGGATGATTTTGGATTGACTTTTGATCTGACTGACAGTTCTTATATACTTTGGTGTTGGTTTATAGCACACAAGTCCACATTTGAATCCACATGTGACTAATTAGGAACTGTTTATGGCCTGTATGTACACATTCACGCAAGAATAAGAGCTTTCTTTAACTAGAGCCACGTTATTAATGAAAAAGTTAATTTAACAAGGTGCTTGAGCTGCTATGTTTAAGGCATCTATAGCAAAGATTTAAGAAAGGAAAAAAAATGTGGTTTTAGCATAAAGAAATTTAAACTAATGTTAACAGTAAGCTGTGACAAAGATGCACTTTAAGAATCCTTCCATACTTCCGCGGCTATTACCCAGGAAAGTGTTGTTCAAACTGTTTTACTGTATGTTTACGAGTATCTCAGTGAGAAACTTCATTTGAGTTTCACTTTTAGCCTTTCAGTCAAAAGAACATGTGCTTGCACTGATCTCTTCATCTACCTTTATCGTAAGGGCTCTTGACAACATGAGTGCTACTATCACGTTTGTGCTGCTGAACACCTCTGGGGGCTGAGAAGAGACTGCAAAGAGAAGTACTAAAATGAATACGAACATAATAACATTTTCATGATAAAATAATGCTTCCGTGTCACAGAAAACGAAGCTGTCAGCATTCCTTTGTAGGCCTCTCTCAGGCTTAAGAAAGGGTCCTTGACAGTTTCAGCATTGCCTTTAAATATCTTATTGAAATGTAGATTAAGACTGTACATCTTATAATGGTTGGAAAGCCTTTTCATTTTAAGTCTTGTAGAAAAGCAAGTATTAAGTAAGTATTAACTTTAGCAGTTATATTTTAGCATTTTTCTCAGGTTGATCCCTCCCAGACCTAATATTTAGATTTATTTAAAGAGGCAGTAGATTACCTGACAGTACAGTAGTATGGCATTGTGCATTTCTCTGAGTCACCATAAAGTCAGATTAGCTCTATCTTTTATTAGTGACATCTTTCATGTGCTTTACGAAAGCATCGTGTGTACGCTGATACTACCATCAATGTTCTCAAATAATATTTAGTGTTATCAGGCATACTGTAGTTGATTGTTAGCTTCTTGGAAATAAAAATGACATCAAAATTCTGTAAGCAGTGCTTTTTCAAAATATTCTGTAATTCAGAATTAGTCTTTATTTCCTCCAATAAAATGTAAAGTAGTGTTTAGTGTAGGTAGTGTTCAGTCAAGATTCCCTTTCTTTTAAATTACTTTGAGTAATTTTTGGGTGCTGACTTTGGGGATGTTTGGACAAAACCTTCTTTCAGAAGGCTTTTAACTTCACAAAGTCAGTTTCTTGTAGGTATTGGTCTCTTGTTGTGAAATTCTCAAAGTACCTTCAAATCATTTCCATGTCTCACACTTGCAGATACAAATCTCCACCAAGGCTTAAGATAATGGCTAAACTAATGGGAATATAGTCTTAAAGGTAAAATGACCTGGATGTTACAAGGTAGCCTTGTTGCTGTTGTTTCTTTTATAGCCTATGTTATGTGTATAATGAGCTTGAATTTTGCAGAGCTTAGCTGTTACAAGGATCACTTTCAACTGCACGTATGTGATATAGTTAATTGGAAGCCAATAAACGTACTGTTTATACACACTGACCTTTCAGAATAGGTCCCTGCTTTAAACAAGTGCAAGAAATACAGTGCTTTAATGATGGTAGATTCATGTTTGCTGAAAGCATATCAATAAATATTTGAATATAGAAGAAAATATTGTTGGCTCACATGAGATGGGGAGCAAGACAGCATGACAAAATGATTCATGAATGAAAAAGACGTAGTGCGAGAATGCAGTAATGACATGGGTGCTTTGTGAAGTCTGATAGTGGTAAAGCCTCTGAATAGCTAGCATATGAAATGCATAAGCTGTACAAAAAGTTCTGCTAGGCACTTCAGCAGCCTCTGTGAATGCTAAAGTATTCAAATACTCCAGGATATTTTTATTTTTGAATGGTGGATTATCTTTTCTAGGATTTCTAGTATGATTTGGTTGGTATATAAGGAAATAGAGAGGCTCTATTAATGTGTACTAGACTTAATACTTGAAACCAACTGAAAGTTTTTGGTTTCTCTTATTCATTTCTATTTTGTTCCTCCATTCCTCTTATTCTACTATGGTACATAGCAGTCAATGTTTCATATTTGAAAATGTAGGAAGTAAATTATTGATAATTCACTTTTACAATTAATTAATTGGCTTGGAGAGGGAGTAGACAAAAGCCTGTCTTGATTATTTTTGGAAAAAAAAAACATCAAGAGTAGGGTATTTTACTGTTTTTAAAGGTGCTTTTAATGAGTATAGGGCCTCTGCAGAACTTTCAGTGTTGACTAAATAACGGTAACTTGTGTAAGTAGTTTTAGATGAGCATGGAAGAGCTAAAATGGCATAATGCTGCAATGACACCAACAAAAATCTGTTTTTAAATTCATAAATAGAAAAAAGAACTTTGTCCTCCTGATCTTACTCCAAGGTTCAAATGAAACTGAAATGGAACTCACTTAGAAATGTGATGTACTTGTTTTAAAGCCAAAACCATGAAAATTAATTGAATTTCCATTTTTGTGATTTCTAGAAAACAAACTGAAAATTAAATAATACATAGTTCATTCAAGCTGAATCCAGGGATTTCCATCAATCAGATGTGAGAAACTTCAGAAACTATGGAATTTCAGCATATTTTAGATGAACCTGGGCTGAAATTTGTTTGCAGTATCCAGAATGAAGTATTTTTTTTTCTTGAGTTATCTCAACATTTCTAACGAGATTTATCAGTTCCCAATGAATTACACTTACTTATAACAAAAAAGTTATGTACTGAATGTAGTCAAAATACGTTGCAGACATCTCTTTTTGTAGCTATTCAATACTTCTGTGTGCTCTTGTGCTCCCTCTACTGACTCTGCACCTGGGAGTGACATAACCAACCAATACATAGAGAAAGTGTGGCTACAAGGGCTGGAGTTAAGGGGTAACGTGGTGGTTTGGTGTTAGAGCCTTTACTGTGGCCTGGTAGAGCTGAAATCAAAATTATGGAAATCTGGTGCCTGATCAGAAAGGAAGCTGAATACCTCAGTCTCTTCCACAGGGGAAGTTCATCTGTAACTTGGTGTTAATAATTTCTCTTGCAATCTTTGAAGAGGATGGGAAATACGGAAGCTGTTTAAAGAAGTGTGTGTAGAGAGCACCTATGTCTTTGCAACTGTTGAATCCTATCAAACTCCAGGAAATTCTTTAGTGCAATTAAAGTTTCATTGTTAATATAGCTTTTTTCACTTCGGTGGTGGAAAAGCTTTGAAGTTTAAAGCATATGAAGATCAATTAGTTTGTTTGCTAATTTGTTTAGACCTGAGCTTCTGTCAGTCGATGGTTGTTTTGGAGGGGGGGTTCAGGCATCAAATCATTGGTTATGATTTTTATTTCTAAACACACTTTAGAAATTCACGTGATGAAAATACATGTCTACAGCTGACAGTAATCACAAGATATACAATTATTGGATTTCTGTCATACTGCTTTGATATGAGTGTTAAAATATCCCTAATGTCATACCAGAATCAAATTTTAAATATATATGTATAGAATGTGAGAGTATTTGAAACATAGCCTACTAAATGACTTTAACGTTAAACAGTGTTTTTACTTGGAGATTTCAAAGCATTTAGCATGCACCTTCAATTTTAAAATAGGAAATACTTAAAGACTGAAATTAGGTAATACAGATAGATTTAGAATGTGAGGTTTATCTGGGACACTGTAGAAATATCTGAGTGAGAAGAACTGCACTCTAAATTCTCCAGGTTTATTTTTCTAAACTGATTTCATCATAAGTTTGTCATCTCCAGTCCTGCCATGTTGGGACTGGGGCTACCCAGAGTGGTGGCTCTTCAACTAGAGGTGAACATTTGCTGTTGCTGTTGTATGGACACTGACCAGCTTGACATGTGAATCTGTCATTTGCTTAACAATTTGCCAGACAAAAGTCTTCCCAGATTGCTTTTTCCTTTTGCCACGTCTCCTGAGAGCTGCAGGGGTTACTTCAAACCACAGCCAAGATTGGACTCACGATTGCATCTTTAAATTATGTCTTGTCATACGTGAGCTGAGCGAAACTTGAACTCCTAGTACTTCAGAATGTTCATAGGATTTATGTTTTAGTGAAAGATTTAAACATTTGTGAACATTCATCTATTTTTTTCTAATGTTTACTGCCTAGCTTTGAGCTGCATTAGTGATTTATTCAACCACAAAATATTATCCAAATTTTTCTAGCTTCTTATATGAAACACTAGTAGTAAGCAAGCTTTTAAATTGTGAGATCTTGCATACCTGGGAAAAAAAAAATTCTCTCTGAACTGAGAAATATTCAGGTTTCAAACAACTCAGCTGGAATCCCAGGATATGTGCTCCAAATTATTAGTGTGATAGTAGAAGAATTTGAGACATCTCGGTTTTATTTTTCAAGTGATAGAATCATAGAATTGTAGGGGTTGGAAGGGACCTCTAGAGATCGAGTCCAGCCCCCCAGTAGTACTCTCAGTTCTGTTTTTCTTCATTCTGAGTTCAAACTGGGATGCAAAGAGGTATCAAAAAAAAAAAAAAAAAAAAAAGAGGGGTGGAAATAAGTGACAGAATAATTTTGCATTGGTTACTACACTGGAATGTGATTACATTTTATTAGTGCATTTGTTGAAGCAAGCTTCCTTCTCCATGTTAGTAGATGATTCTTCTTGATACACTTTAATGAGTTTATTGTAGTGTGAGAAACCTATCAATTATTTTTTCTCTTGGCAGAATATGCTCCCAGTTAATTATAGTTATCAAGATAGGTGATGTTTCTGTGTGTTTGGTTAGGTATGTTCTATTTAACTCTTGTATACTTAGTTTTGCAGGTATTAATGCAGAAGGGAGGAAAAAAGGGATTCCTTATTTCTTCCCTCTGTTAATAATATTTCTGTCTCAGTAATAAAAAGTGAATCATCGATAGCTTGCAGTTTCTCAGCTATAAGGTGTTGAAGAAGTCAGTGTATTGCCTCAAGGGAGCAGATGAAAGGGAAAACGAGTGTGTTTCTGTTTATTTTCTTGGCTCATTGCTTTATGGATATGCGGGGCCTAAAAAATAAATGGTGGTCAGAAATGAACAAACACGTTTATTGGGGTAGTTAGAAAAAGACGCTGTTTTTCTGTTTGCCAAGGTCCTTCTGAGTAGCGTGTTTGGCAGCTACCAAATGACATGGCCTGCACAGAGCTGATTTTGACGAAGCCTCTGGGATGTGTTAAAAAGTAAACCAGAGCAAATCACGTACTGGAAAGCATAACTCAATCAAGGAAAAATGTATGATTAAGGGCGACGTGGGCAAGGAAAGCTTTGTCAGAGCTCAGGGTAAATATTTGTATCAGTGTGAAGTGAAAGCTTCACATTGCTGATGTCAAGCAGCTGGAATTTTCATTGTTTATAAACTTTTGTTGTTACAGTTGGATTTTGGCAGAAAAGGTAGCAAAGAGAGAACAGTTTCCCAGCAAGAAAGTCTGAATTTTGATAAGGCAGTTTGCACGGATAGAAATATTGCATCTTTGCATTCCAGTGTCTCACAGAAATAGCATCGCGTGTGACCACCAGTTGCTCTGACACGCGGTTGACTTGCCTTCTTGGAGTTGTCCAGGCACACTGTGTGTGCAAAGCTGAGGGATGCTGCAGATGACCACTAGCCACTCGAGGAGGAAACTAGTAACCATCAGCTCACGAGACTTAAATAGCTGCTTTAACAACCACAGCTCTGTCTTATTCAGAGTCCAGAGTTCATTTGTCTTCAGAGAGCGCTGCCAACATGAGTCAAATATTTTAAAGAGGAAAAATATATGACCTATTTGGGGATTGAACCCAGTTCTTTGGATTCTGACCAGAAGCCTTAAGATGATAAACTAACATGCTACCTTCCCCCATCCCATAACCCCAGTGTACTTAGACTGCAGCTACAGGCATGTACTGTACTGTGTGAAGTACTTTATTCTGCAAGTTGTTCTATTAGAGTATTCCAAGGATTTAGGGTCTAGTAGTTAATCTGCAGTGATTTCTTTCTTGGGGTAAAATTTTGGATTCTACTCCTGGATAATGTGAATTTGGGTTGATTTTGGTGGTAGCTCCCATATTGGGTATATGCTAGTGAACAACAGCTCAGGTGCTGTGGAAAGAAGTTAACACTGGTGGATCTTACAGTGCCATTTGTCATCTGGGGCATGATCTCAACTGCCGCTTCAGGTCTTGTCTCTAACCCTGAAGGGGAAAGTAAGGTATTGCAGAAGCAACCTGCAGGAGAAAAAGCATTGCAAGAAGAAGAGTTAAAGCTCCGAGACTGGTAATTAAATTCCCAAGAAAGGAAATATTGCAGTCTAAAAAAAGGTGGGCTCTGTTGAAGAGCTGGTTGGGGGTGTGACTGGAAAGTGCATGCTCCTCTGCCACATGTATGTGAAGATACTTCAGTTTAAAGAGCTCAGTATTTTAGTCAAAGCAAACCAGGGGCTATCCCTGCCAATGAAAAACGGTGCTCGGCAAGAACCTAACAACATTACCCAGCTGCACTAAGAATAGAAATCAAGCCCCTGCTGGTATAATTAAGAAATCTTCACTTCCAGTCCCTGGGCTTTAGAGACCTGGATCACTCACTAATTCCAATTTAGAGAGCTTTTTTGATAAGAGCTTTTGTAAACTAGGAAATAAGCTGAGAGTGAAAACTTTTCATTGCAAGTATTTTAGTTACGCAGTCAGGCTGTTCAGTGTTATTTAATGTTTGGTCTGTCCTGGAGGGAAATCAGATATATCAGCACTGAATTGAAGAAATACAGTACTCATCTTCCTAAGGGTTTTGTGTGAGGGGGAAAAAAGGTGGCACTCATCCACAGTCTGCTGTCTTATGTTGAGGGAAAAGAGCAATTTCATTCATAAAAGTGTAACTTGGCTTGGCAGTAACCTCCTGAGCCTCCTGGCTGCTTGGAGGTGTGGATAATGTAGGGGCAGAAACTCAGCCTGGGCACAGATGGATGTTTGGGTGAAATTAATACCTTCCTTTCTGCAATGAGAACTCTGTAGTTGATTTTGATCTCATTTTTGTTTAGGTGGGAGCTGGCTAAGGGAGTTGCTTTGGCTGACAGTGATGGGAGGGTTCAATGTCTCACCTGTATCTCTCCAAATAGATTAGATAGGCTGGCGATATCTATATATTGTTTCCCTCTCTACATGGGAAAATGCATGTCAGCTGTAGGAACGCTGAGAAGCTTGACTGAACATCTACCTCTTCAACACAGGTGGATATTGGCTTACTTTCACTGTAGCTTCCCTTGACTCGTCTCATGTTCGTGTTTAATGTTTTTTTAACATTCTTCCTTCTCACTAGGCTCTCTTCTGCAGTTTCTTTGAAACAGCATGCAAATGTGGTACAACTTCTCTGTGATTCAAACCTTGTAACCCACGCGTTCCAGGAGGTTTAAAGACACTGGTGAGATCACCCGCCCACTCATTACTTATTATTTTATGCATGGTAGTGGAACAGGTCAAGTATCTGCCTTGTAAAAGTGTGCATCAGTAACTATTACACTATTACACTGCTCTGAAGATGGAACAGCATATTCTGTTTCTAATGCTGCCACTGACTTTGGGTTACTTCATCTTTTCTACTTCCTTTCTGACCTGGCACGTGAAAATGTTGATACCTGTGATCATTTGCGGGCTTTAGATTTTTGTGTTGGACCAAGTGAGATGATGATGCTTATCAAACGATCTTGAGATGGAGAAATGTTGTGGATTTTCTTCCATTTTCCACATGGCACGCACTGACAGCACTCAAACTATTTATAGAAGGTTTTTAAGTCAACAGTCTCTTACCTTACTGTTAGTGAGGTCTTTCCCTTGTGTTTTGCTGTTTTCTTTTTGCTTACCTCTGCTTTTTCCAGTCATGGACTGAGCCTTAGTCACCCCTCTGTTGTTTGTACCATTTTTCTGCTTATTTATTTATTTTTGCAAACAACAGCCAAAGTAGTAGGAGATGATGGTCTGAATTTTTCTGCTCTACAGGGATTTCTCAGTGGTGCTCCAGCTGATGCAAGGTTGTCCTTGCTGTCTGGGATGAGGTGTTGCTTGTGAGTGTCCCTGGGGTCATCTGGGCTCCCCTCCTTTCTTCCTTCCAAGAGTTGGCGTTCGTTCTGTCATTGTCTTTACAAACAATATTGTGATAGGAATATATATTTATAGGAAGTCCCTTTAATGGAAGAGGACTTCTGCTTCTCAACAAACCTGCTGTTGCCACTGTCAAAAGACTGAGTATCAAACAGAGAACACGGCCTTAATCTAGCATGGGGTCTTCTAGGAGTCATTTATTGTATATTGTGTTTATTGTAGACATTTATTGTATATTGTGTTCAGTGGATGTCTTTCTTCCTTCTTGATTTCTACCCTTGCTTTAGAGGCATGCAGCATACTTGCAGAGCTCTTTCTGTAAGTACTTTGACCAGGTGGCAGAAGATGAACAATGGTGGTAATTGGAAGATCTCTTCTCTAATCCCTTTGGGATTTTTGGGGCACTGATGCCTGTTGGTAGATATGTGACATTTGTACTGTCAAGTTTCCCATCGCAGTACTAGTGGGAAGCAGCCTCCCCATTCCGTGAGCATGAAACCTGAGCAAATGACTTCCTGCAGCCCAGTGTTTCCTCTCACCAACTTTCTTGGGGAGAATAAGTCTGCTCTGCAGAAGAGCTGCACCCAGGCAGATAACCAGGGAGCTGGGCTCTGTAGGACCTAGGATGTGAGGATGGTCCAGGCTTCAGATCCCACTGCAGTTTCCTTGGGCAAGCAGTCGTTCTGTGTGTCTTGCTGTTCTGCCTCAGATGCATGAAGTGCATTCTGCAGATACATCATTATATGCCACCAATAACAAAGCTAGCATTAGTCTTAAGGGATTTTATTTGAGTCAGTGGAATATTGGGAGAATTGATGCTTTTGGAGCCTGGCTTCTGCTGTTGCAAGTTAGCTTTAAATGTGATGGGGAATGTTTTTTTTTTTCCTTCAGAAGAGTGAAAAATACAACTTAGGCAAACTTTTTTTTCTCATGGAATGATGAAACTACTGAACTGCAATCAAACAGCAATAAAAACAGCAAGTGCTGTCAGATGATACGAAGCCGGTGCAAACGAAAGCCAGAGAGAGGCAGAATCCTCAAACTAATTTCCAGGGGAAGAGCAAGCTGCTCGCTTTCAAAATACAGAGAGCCAACGAACGTGAAACAGACTCGGGCAATGCAGTCGCTTTACCCGCTTTCTCGTTTACCCAAAACGTGAGTGTGTGTCTTGAATTTGCACTAAGGATAGGAATAAAGCTGAAGCCAAGCGGTGGAGCAGTGCAGAACCAGCTCTGCGGAGGGGACTGTAGGTGGAGCTCGGCTCTGCGATTCCTCGCTGCCGCTCCACAATGAAGCGATTGTTTCCCGTCTCCGCTCATCAATTCCTCCTTCCCTCTCTGTGCTTTCTGGTCGCATGTTCTATTTATTTTAATGTATACCTTTGTGAAAAGCCTGTCTCTGAGTGGTTAGATATCCCGTTGATATGTGGCCTTCTGGGATGGGGGGGGGGGGGTTGAACTTGGGGGAAGGAGTGCAGCCTATTCCCATGACATCCGTGGGCTTTGTAGAGCCAAAAAAACCTTCTCGGGAACACCTAATCCTTGGGCTCGCTCCAAGGACCACAATCTCTCTGCACAACTGACATGGGCCGCTTGGGACACTTGAGGGCTTTAGGTGTGTCTCTCTGAAGTCAGCCACAGCCAAGCATGAGGCAAATGTGCCCAGACCAAAGAAAATAAATTATGTGGGCTCCAATTTTCAGCAGTTATGAAGTATTAAATTACACATCTGAAGAATTCACCCTGGGATTAACCCTTCGGAGCCCACGCAGTGCTGTGGTGGCTCCTCCTGGTGTGCGTCTTGCTGGCACATGGGTCATCAGTGGTGGGGCTGGAGTGCTAATTGAAATATGCCGTAATTAACTGCTAACACTAAAAAGGGAGAGAGGAGCAAGGGAAAAGAGACCTGACACCTGTGCAAAAGGAGGTGTGAGGAGCAGCTTTGGTGCTTTCTGGGATGGGTGCTTTCTGGGGTGTATTCTGGGAGGACTCGGTGTGCCATTGCAGTTTTGGGAAAAAAAAAAACAACATTTTTATAGACTATTTTGGAACCACAAACACAACTTGCAGCACATCATTAGCATATGCTTTAGCACAATTAGCTCACCCTGTGGCTGCCTCTTCAGTCAGGTTTGGAGAAGTGGTTGCAAACCAACTCAGTGTTGCCGAATTTCTTGCAAAAAATCTACTGAGAAGGCATTAGCTCTTAGTAAGAGATACAAAAAGTACATCCTGCCTTGCCTCCCTCAAGTATTTCTGGTTCCCCACAACCATCTGTAGCATCAAAAATCTGGTACATTATGTTGCTGCAACTTAGCGTAAACCCCACTCTGGAAAAACAAACCACTGATTTTTATCTGTGGATTTTTAAAGGTATTTTCTTGAGCAAATAATTGGCTTTTGGAAACGTTCATAATAAACAAATAGACAGTTATTCAGAGGGAGGCTTTGGGCATTTTCACGTACTCCTCCCCTCTTATTGCAGTAATTAAAATTTGGAGTCTTCCTGCAAGCCAACCCCAAACTGAAATTTGTATTTGGCCTAGAAACTGCTCCTTCAGTGAGTTCATTGAACCTGGTGCTATCAACTGGCATATATGGTTTTCCCATAGATTAAAAAAAGATAGTTAAGGACAACCACTTGCATTGGCTTTTTTGCATCACTTTCGTTTTGTGAACTCGAGGGACAGATCTGGGAGATACAGGCATTGGGATTTAAATGTTGTTTATGATAAGCCACCCTGTTGTTCTCTGCCCTGCTTTGCCAGGGCCGTGGGTGGCTGTCATGGTAGCTCTGTTGGGGAAAAGGGGTAGATGGTGGGGCATGTGGAAGTGCTGTGCTGGTACATCCCATCTGGAGCTGGGAAGGGAGTGGACAAAGAGCAAGCAAACCTTGGAGACTGACTCCGAGGTTTCAGAAATCACTTTGGCTCCATCTTCAGTGTCCTCACACTATATCAGGCCTACAGCACTGTGTGTGTCATAAATACCAACTATACATTTTGTAGATGACAAGGTGGCATGGTTTATATTAGAGATGAATATCTCTCTGGCTTGAGAACGTCTTTCCAAAGTTCTGTATTTTCCCTTTCCCTACCCTGCTGAGTTAGTAGATCTCAAGTACGAGCTGGTTTTCCATCTCTGTATTTTTAGGAAAGCTTTCACGAAAGTGTAGGCTTGGTGTTTGAGGGGGAGGCAGTTGCAAGTTATCAGTAAGAGATACCAGGAAAAGTCGAAGGAGGAATAAACAGGATATTTTTGTATATTTTGTAGATGACCTTGCAAGTGAAGATTACTTCTCTAGTACTCTCTCTAGGTCTTTTAAGTCTGCTGTATTAGTAGAGAGGGAGAACAAATCAGGAAATGTGTGTGGAGGGAGGCTGTCTCTTTAGCCACTGGACCACCCTCCAGCTGCTGGTGCTGCAGGGTGATGGAAGTGTGTGGGGTCACACAGTGCTCTGCAGGTGGGAAGAAGCTTGTGAAGGAAACATCCCTGCTGCCCCTAGATAACATCACTGTCTTTCCGTAAACCAGCAGCAATTCTAGGCTTTAAGTTAAGATTTCTTGTCTGGAACACAATGCTGATGTTGTGTGAATTCACCTCTCTCTTTACTCCTCCCTCCAGCCCTCAAGAGCATGAGCAAAGCCTATTCTTAGGCTTAACTACGAATGTGTTTCCTTCTGTGGGTTTAAGTCTGGCCCCTAATGTTCCTTATGTCATTTTTGTGGTCATTTTTTTTTCTCCTCTCACACTTGTATAGTTCAGAGATCTGTGATGGTGTACACGCTGAAGTCAGGTCTCTGTTAATACCCATAAGCCCCCTCAAATTGGAATTCATCCTTGAAGACCCAGAAACTGCAGGAATTTTGCCTTGTTATACTTTATTGCAGGGATGTAAATTGCTTCTAGTAACCTTACCTTTCTATGCAATGGCGTTGCAGTCAGTGTTTTTATTGTTTTTTTCCAGGTAGCAATAAGGTGAGGAGGTTTTTGTTTGTTTTTCTCACCCAACTCTTCATTGATATGTGACATCTTGCTGACACCAAAAAATAGACAGTAGCTGCTTTTAGGATCAAACCTAAAGCATTTCTGGCATGTCTGAAAATCAGGAGTCTTTCCTGCTCGAGAGAAAAGAGGATTTGGAAAGTGTGGAATAGAGCTATTCGCGAGGGCTTTAGTGTGGATTAGAGCACCAAAGCGTTTTGGCACGTTTGGGTCTGGGCCAGTGCATCCCTGAGATGAGGCCAGATGAAAAACCTGGATCTAGCTTTTCTTCCCAACATCCCCAGATTGATGCTTGGGTCACTGGTTTGCTTCCAGCTCTAGGGGAAGCTGGTTTTCTTGTATTCTCGTTGTGAATACCTTAAGCATATGAATTTTCTAGCATACATATTTAAGACACTCGGTTGATTTTTCTGAAGCTTTCCTGTGCTCCGCTTTTGAACCCAGTCAAGCTCTCTTGTAGAATTTAGAGTCAAGTGGAAAGTGAGAAAGCTGGATTGTAATCAGAGAAACCCCATGAACGTATGAACTGGGAGGTAAGGGGTAAGGTGCCTCCTGTGACTTATTAGATCCAAAACAGCATATTCACTCTCCTGTTCTAGGGAAACCAGATCCAAGTGGTTTCTTTGCTCTGTTCCCTTTGTAAAGTAGCTATGAGGAAAACTGCAGACAAGTCTCAGCCAGAAAATCCATCTGGTATGAGAAGAAGGGGCCAAAGTACAGCTCTTTGAACACTCAAGTCTGCCTTCTGTCTTGACTAAACTGTCTCCTACCCTGTCTGTTGATGCGGTCTCCCGTTCACTGGTGCTCTTCTCATCAACTTTACTATAGCACCTTCGCTATCCACATGCAAAGTAAACCTGTGTGCAAATTTTGAAGGATTTAGCATAGCACTTAGTGACCTCGCATCCTGCTCACTTTCCTCCCCACGCTTCTCCTGTAGCAGCCCTGTGTCTGTACCGTGGCAGGGCAGTGATGGGCCGTCAGGGCTCAAGTCTGGGGAGCGGAGGAGGTTCTGACACACCTGTTCTTACAGATGATGCTTCAATTCTTGGGTAGTTCTTTCCCCAAAATATTTAATATTCACTTTAGTTAACAACTTTCAACCAACTTCAGAAGAGTTTTTAGTTGAAACAGGAGGAGAACACCCGATATGACAAGTTAAAATGAAAAGATAATTTTGAAACTGTAAGGATAAAGCATGTATTCCTTTGTAGAGTTTAGTTGTCTATTCACGTGCACTTTAAAGACAAGTTCACAAAATATAACACTTGCAAAAACAAACGAAAAAACAACCCCAAACCTGCATATATAACTTTTTCTTTCCTAGCAGAGCAGAGTATGGCAACAACAGCCACCTCTACATAGTTACAAGAAGCTGGTCTCAGGGCAGTTTCAGGGCAGCAAGAAAAAGTGTACTCAAAGGTGGGATCAGGCACAGCTGCAACAACATATCCCTGAGGGCATTTAATGTGCACGGAATAGAAGTTAATGGATGTGCCTAGAGATGGTTTAAATCTTTCCTTTAGCTTTTCTGTGACCCAGCTGAGGAGGAGACTAATTTTTATGTGGACAAAAATGCATCTACAAGTTGCAGTGGGGATGTCATCTCTGTGCCTGTATTTTTGGCCACTTTTGTTCTTCTGCTTCACAATGCAAGATCTCTTAGAGCTATTACCCAGCAATTGGTGATGCCTATTCTACAGCCATCCTTCCTCTTTCTGCTGTGTGCCAGATAGAGATAGGCATTCTGAGGATGCCATGCACTGGAGATCTAACACCTACCCTTGCAGGGAGGTGGACAATGGGAGGAGAGATGGGACTGGAGCTTGGGTTAGCAGGAGACCCAAAGTTACAATGGGCACGTTGTAGGCTGCTCTCAGTGCCAAATCACCTCAAGGCTCAGAGCGCGGAGTTCAAGAAGCATCTGAACTCTTGGTCCTGTGATCTGATGTTTGGATGGTCCTGTATGGAGCCAGGGGCTGGACTCGATGATCCCTATGGGTCCTTTCCAACTTGAGAGGTAGTAACTCTTTATCCTAAACTTCATTCAGTGACCTCTTGGCGTAAAAGAAGCAAAACATAAGTGCAGAAGTCCCCCTTACTGTTTTGTTATACCTGAAATTATGACATGTATGAAAATCAAGCATGGTGAGGTGCTGCCCGGTGCAGCTGTATGTAGGTGAGGCTTTTTGCATGCCACATGCTCCTTGGAAGCAGATGAACTCTTGCACTGATCACGAGTGTCCTGCCCAGGCCACAAGGCCCCTGTGAATCTCCTTGTGAGCCACTGCCATTGCTGCAGTGACACTTGTGAGTTGCAAACCATGCTGGGTTTAAAAGTAAAACTTGTACTGTATCAGGTTTTTAAGAGCAGAGCTCATTTAAAAAAGACAGTTTCTCTAAGGTTTCTTTAACCCCATTAACACAGCTGTTGAGAACATAACCACCAGACTGTGTTTATTTTTTTGTGGGAATTCTTGGCAATCACTCGAGATGCTGTTTCCCCCCACTTATTTGCTTCTCCCTCCACTAGAGGCAGAAACTCAACTTTTTCTCTGTTGATCTGAGTAGGAAAGCTGCCATCAGGGCTTTCTGTTCAAGTTGGACATGGGGTAGTGAAAACAACTGCTTGTTTCCTATTAGCAGAGGGCTGAATCTGGTGTTTTGGATCATTCGATATGGTTTTCTTTGTGAGAGAAGAGACAGATTTGGGTTTTAGGCTCTGAGCATTGGGATGCATCTGGTCTTTGATTCCAGCACATTCAGTTGCTGTCTGTGCCTGCCTCTCTGTTTAAACTGTGTTGCAAGATATTCATGAAAACAGCAATGCAACTTTTATTCTTCTGTTACCTGGAACATCACATGAGAATTAGGTGTTTCTTTTTGCTGAGCTTTGGAAGGAGCCATGCATATACGTATCAATGAACTCAAAGCCATGTAAAACATATTTATCTGTCTTTTGGTAGAAAAGCATGAGTATTAAAAGTGAACTTAATCAGTAAGAATCTTTCTTGCAATTTTTCCATGTGTAGAAATAAATTTAAAATCTCTTAATGCTCTCCTTTCCTTATCTTTCTGCAGTTTTGACTCTATTCAACATGCTATCCAGAAATGGAAGCAAAAAATATTTCCATTTTTCTGTACATACGGTGTATTGGGTGGACAGTAACACTCCCTTGTAAATGTGTTAATTCTTCTATCACTATTTCCTGTGTTGGTTTTTTTTTTGTTTTTTTTTTTTTTTTTACAGCATGAAGTACTTCTGGACTTCAATATTGCATCACTAAGAGGAAAGAACGAACTCTAAAAGCAGATGCTTGAAAAATAAAATGCATACTGATTCTTTTTTATCCACCTCAGGACAATTAGTAAGAGTACTATTAATTTTGATTGAACATAACAGTTTTCTGACATTAAAGAAGGCAAAACAAACCCACTATTTTAAGGTGCTGTGTTAAGTTATTCAGGGTAATTTTTTTAGAAGACTTATGGTTGAGAAACTGCATGCGGGATTAGTGCTTCATTTCATTTTTATTCACATTATTTTATATATTCTTAAGCAGAGAAACTAGTATTCTAGCTATTAAATGTCTTTTGCTCAGGGAAGGATTGGCAGCCTGAGAGAGATGGATTCAGCACAAAGATACTGTTTTCCCACTTTTAATCAGGTGCTGGGAATGGGATTTCTCACATGCGCTGCTGCCTTCATTAGTTAAGTATGGATTTAGGACTGCTGTGAAAGGTTAGGCTAAATTGTCTATTGCAGTTCAGCAGCTTGAACAACCTTAGGAAATGAAAGTCTTTTAACCTTAGTACGGCAGTGATATGACTTAATGGTGCTGTTATCACCTTATAATAACACAACTGCATGTGAAGTAAGTTGTCCATAGACCGTTGTCTCCTGTGGAGATGATGGCTTGCAGTAACACAGCCCAATGGGCAATCTTGAGAGAAACTGCCTGAGATCTTAAAAAGGGCCAGTCAATTAATTTGTTCCAGCCCTGCAGGTCAGGAGGGAGATAAAATCGCTGCTGTTTACAGCTGATCATCTTGTATTAATATAATTATTTTAAGCATTCAGCTCTGTTTTCCATGCGATGTGCTGGGCTGGGAATGTCAGTCTCTGCAGCTGAGTGGAACTTTGCATTTGCTGCTCATAAAAATAAGGCACCTTGCCCTTGCAATCTTAGGATATTGGATCTTGCGTGGACATCAGTTTCCATTCTGTTCTGTTTCCCTTCTGGTGTTTTTGTCCATAATGCCACTTACCTGCTTGCTGTTTCGCACACAGTTACTGGTGGCATTGTGATAGTGCTGCTTTTATGTCCACACAGCTCTAGAGTTCCCTTACCATATGGTCATCCTGATGTTGCCATTTGCCTCAATCATCCTTTTTGTAGCTGCATGAACATCTTAATTGATCTCATGAGCTATGTTAAAGATTTATAACTGACGTCAGTGTCATTCATTTCACAAGCACATAACTATGCATTTCCATCTGATTGGGGTGTCCATACCTCTTGCACATAAAAACGTACACAAAGGATGTTCTTCTGTCCCTGTGGTAAGATAATGGTCATCTTGAAGGATTATTAGAAACCTTGCTCGACTCTAATCCTAGACAGAAGGATAAGATGTGAACTCTTGGGTTGTTGCTTCACTCTCTTAAAATAATACTTAGTAATCAGGAATTCTTCACTTCTTCCCTTGTAGTGGAGATAGTAGAACTTTTTCTGAGTGAGATTCAAAACCATGTGTTGATAATATTGTTAAGCTGAAATGCATATATGAGAATGGCGATGGTGCCAGGAACTGCTTTTGGCCAGGCCTGTGTTTCTTGGTATGTGCAGTAGAAGCATGTGCAATTAATGATGTTGGCAAAAGGAGCACTGTAGAAAAAGCACAAAATAAGAGGTTTGATGGTTTCTGCAAAGTACTGTGCCCATCTTTTCATGCAGAAAATGAGTAAATCATTACTTCAAATATGATTGGAGCATAACGTAGCACTTTGTGATGGGGTTTGTCAGAGAGCGTTCAGAAGAAGCTGCAGGTTTGAAGATAAATTTGATCACAGAGAAAAGAAAATGTTTAAGGATAGATGGGAAAATGATAGAAAGCATCCTTTGTGCCATTAGAAGGATGTTTTGAAATCCAAATTTATCTTACCAAGAATTTGCTCACCATTAACCTGTCAATATATCAAACTGGTGCTGTTCTTGGAAATCATCTTTGGATGGAGATTATTCTAACAGGCTGAAGCCTGAGTCACCACCTTTCTCACCTGTGTGATTGTGGTCTTGAGCTTAAAAAAAATCTCAACTACTTCTGGCTTAATTTTTGATTTTTCAGATGCAGAAATCCTCTTGAAACTGTAGAAATATTTGATTTGGGCAGTCCATTTACCTAGCCACTCCATTGCTTCATATCCATCACCTGTGTTTGACTCCTTTGTTCTCATGTCAGCATACTTAAATGCTTGCCCTGTATCCATGGAAGTACTTGCTCTTTCCCCATGTTCTCTATGTCACCCATCTCCAGCAGTATCCAGCTGTAGGTTGTTTCTAATCTGAAGTTTCTGTGACTGAATCACTGTTGCTTTCAAGCTCCTTTAAGAAATCAAGGTCTCTTTAGTGGGAAGTTGAAAGTACCAAACACATTTGGGTCACATTTGGGCTCTGGATGAGTCTTTTGGAAAACCCTGTGCTTCGACAGCTAATGTAAAATAGAATGAAAATCTATATATTGAAGGAAACATAAGCTTGGTTCTCAATTCAGCATTTTCTAGTTAGGCTATTTAGATACATTAGGAAAAACTATACGAAGCTGTGAGCTTTTTTCCTAAAACGTGAACATTCCTGTAGGGTGGCAAGGTGGAAAAGAATTGGTTATTTTCCTTTATCTAGGGAGTACATATTAATTTGTACAGCATTTCTGAGATGCGTGCAGCTATTTTTCTTCAGTCCCGCATACTTCAGTTTTAAAAGTTCTCAGAGTTAAATAACGAGAGTGACGTTATTGGATTTGAGCCCAATAAAAGCAGATCTTTCTTGGCTGTAGGAAAGCCAGGGTATCCCTGGTTCTTTAGTCTTGCACCTCCTCATCTCCCCAGATCTTCATCCACTCTCCAAATAACTTTACACAGCCTGTGGCCAGTCCTTTGGGGAAGGAAACAACCCTGATAATATAATCTGCTATATAGGAAAGATCTCATCCAACCAAGGCAAAGTGTTCCATAGGTGACCACACAGCTGTTTGTATACTGTTTGGAAGATAGGGAAGGAAAAATCTTCCCAGTTTGTGGCAAATAAATAAACTTAATAATAATTGAGAATATTAATGAAATTGCAGGAGCGAACATGCAATTAAATTGTGTGTTCACGTTGGCAAACAAAGAGTGATTGTGTTATCCACTTTTGTAGCCTTCCCCTCATAGAAGCTGCGTGTAGGACTGGCAGCTGAGCACTGGTTCTTGGAACCAGAGTGAACCTCTGCACCAGGCCTGTGTTTGTAGATAACACTGCAACAGCTGGTTTGGATTTTAAAAATTCTGTTTTTATTAGAACACTGACTCTTGTTTATCGTTATTGATTTTATTGGGTTATTATTGACTGACTACACCCCATGGGCCTATTAGTGAAGTGCTAGTAAAGCATTAAAGGAAGACTTTGGCTTTTCAGTGCTTTGGTACTTAGAACATTTGGTTCAATCAGTGATTTTTAGCCAGCTGCCTAACTAGAGAAGTGGGTCATTTCACCCACCAGATACTGTGAAGGGAACAAGAAAGGAAAGAAATTGGTGCTGTTCAACACACAAAAGAATAGAAATTTCTAAGATTATTTGTTGTTTTGTTGGAATAATTTTAATTCTTTTGCATCTTTTTCATCTAGCGAAGATATATGGCTAATGTTGGGTGTTTAAGTAACTAAACTCATCAGTCTTATTGTAGATTATTTTTATTAATTTGCAAATAATATTGTCATTCAACCTTTCCAAGTGGAGAAGGAAGATTTATTTTCTTATTCATATGAATCAAATGATGCATGCCAGACTGTCTGAAGTCCAGATGAGAGCTGAGTGGAGTTGTATGTTGGTCTACATGCTATCTTAATTAAAATTTTAGGTATCTTTGATTGCTCTCTCCTAACATAGTGCATCTTCACATAGTACTCCTGACTGTCCTACTGATCCAAGTCATCTTTCACATTAGTAGATGTTTCTCTTCCTTGCTCCATAGAAATTAAATCTCTGATTTACCTTCATAACCTAGTAGAGAACTGTGGGGTGGCCCCACAGAAGTGTAGGTATAGGCAGAAGAGACATTAAGCAAACGATTGATTCAATTGTTTCGTTTCTAATGACTCATAAACTACTGTGAATGACCAGCAGGTGGGATGGCAAAGAGGTCTGTCTCACTGAGGCCCCCTTTCCTATCAGTGGTATAGTTAACTGCTGCTCATCAGTAAGAATGTCTGTTAAGGGACAGCAGCAGTGGGATGACAACGAGAGACTTTTGTTTCTCTGTAGGAACAAGAAAGTCACCATATGTTATGAAAGTAATATTTTGCTTTGACAAACCTACTGCTGTGAGTTGTAATGGCTTCCCCTGTATGCTTGTCATGAGGTAAAAATGGTGGCAAAGGGATGCCTCTACAATGTACCATCAAGCTCAGCCAATGGGTCAACTTTATTTTGTTTGTGAGCAGTACATCTTTTGGGGAATTTATTTAATGGAAGAAAAATAAAATGCAAAAAGTTCTGGTGCTGAATGTGCAGAAACCATAGGGTACGTGAGCCACAGCATTGATCAGATGTCCATCGGTTTTGACAGTGTAACGTAGAGGTTTACTACACTGCCTCACTCAGAACGTAAGTAAATGACTTGACAGGAAGATATTTGGGTTTTACCTCTTCTGAGAACCCTGAGAGCAGTAAGGATGCTATGATCAGGGTGTAAGTAAAGCTGAAAGTCATCTAGTTGTCTGGATTGTGTGTAGAAGAATGGCTCACATTATAACTGCAAATCAAAAATAATCTTTTTAAATTTTTTTGGAAAGATTTCAGTGCAAGTTGAGTTCACAAAGGAATCTGTTTTCTACTTTCAGCCAATCTGAACATGTGAATGTGTCATTAAATGCAGGAAGTATACTCATAACTTTGTTCAGATACGCACACCATTTTATTTTAAAAGCAATCTAATTTTGTCTTTGAATTTCATGATGGGTGCAGCAGATAGCAGCCAGGCATCAACAGTTAGTATTTAATTTGCTGGTACAATCAAACAGCTAGATGCTCTTACAATTGACTGTGCCCACAATTTTGTGCTTGACTGCAGGTGCAAAATCGCGGATGCAAAATCAGAGCACAACTTGATGATGGTTTAAAAATTTGGTCCATTACCGTTTGAAAGCCTTTAACTTCTGTCTGTCAGGAGAATAATATATATATATATTTCTTTTTACAAAACTGGAGTTGTTCACCAAATTCACTCTCAAGAATAGATGATCCTCTTGCAAACAAATGCTATATTTATGCTCCAAGACTGAATGACAAGTAGAAGGTTGTATTACTTCAAATAAAATATTTCTGTAGCATTAAACAGCTGCCTAGCCCCCGTAAAATCTACCTCATTGTCATTTATCATGTATAAAACTGAGTTTTGTTTTTTTTTAGTGTGGTATGCATACTTCATATATGTCTGGTAGCAGCAATGTGCATAATACAAGACTTCTTAAAAGCAGCCACTCTTCAAAGTTCTTATCTGTGTAATATTCCTAATTTTCTTTCTGATAAAATACATGTACTAACAAATCTGTTGAAGATATTATTAGGTGTTATGTAAACCTATACCTTGTTCAGTAGCAGTAATATTTCATAAAGATAACTGCTTTGTATGCAGTAGTGAACCTTTAGACTTCAGACAAAGTCAAACTTGCTCGAGTTTGGCCAAATTCAGCAAAACCATACTTCCATGCTGGCCAAGCAACACAGCACTGACTGCTTCCTTATAACAGTAATAACAACGATAAGCACTTCAATTGTGTATTGGAGGAATGACAAATAATCTCTCACCTCAGATCAAGAAGTTAGTGTAATTTAGGTTTAAAGCAGCTAACTGGTTATTTCTGGAGAGTGGCCTACTTCAGTAAAGAAAGTACTCAGAAAACATTTTGCTTTTTTTAAACTAAGATTAGTACTGTATTTTTTCATAACTGTTAAAAAACCAAACACTGTATGCTTTTCCTATTTTTTTTAAACTCCATTACTGAAGTATGCTGGGTGCATACAGCAAGAGGCCAATTCTCTGATCTAACTGTTCATTCAAATGCAATTAATAACCTCTCCTTTATGCCTAGGGACACTGTATGCTGGCACTGATGGAAGATAGACCAGAGATAGTTGGCACACTTAATGCTTTGATATTGTGCTAAGTATTACAGTACACGTGGGGTGATGTGTGACAACATTTGATTAGAGTTCTTTCAAAAGATAAGAAATAATTGGGGAGCAAAGATCAAGTTTGTACGTTTTGATTGTGCCTTATTTCATTCTTCCTTTTTTTTTTCCCACCATCTTTAATAATTTTTTTTCAAAATTTAAGGTTCTGTTATTATAAAAGGGGCAATAGGACACCTCATAGTCATACACCCTTCCCATCCAAATGTTCCTAGGAATGGGAAATAGGGCAGAGAAAGTCAAAACCTGTTGCTGTAATGGTTCTCAGAAGTACGTTGGAGTATAGAATTATTAAGGTTGGAAGAGAACTCTTAAGATCAAGACCAACCACAACCATTCCCAGTGTGCCTACTGACTGTGTCCCTCAGTGCCACTTCCCCATGGTTCTGAAAAACCTCTGGAGACGGTGACCCCACTGATTTCCTGGGCAGCCTGTGCTAGTGCACTCCACTCTTTCTGTTTAACTTTTAGGCTGTGGCCATTGAAGTGTCGACAAGAGTTCTGTAAGTATGTGTTAGGTGGAAGGCATTACACCTTTCTGTTGTACTTCAATGTAAACCAGAAATCATTATGAATCCCATAGAGCTCCTGAGGCTTGGCTCTTAAGGAATGCCATTATTTCCTCAACAAGTTCCACATAAAACTGGCCTTTTTTACCTAAATCAAATAGTGCACCAATTCTACTTAACTGCTTTAGGTCCAGGACTTCTTTCAAAATAAATAATGTCGCAGCTGCTGCTAACCAAATGCATGAATGAAAATACATTTGCATATTCATGATCTTCCCAAGGTCCAGCTCTCTTCCTATTAATCCCTGTTCATCAGCAGACTCTATTTGGAAGTAGCCAGTCCTGGCTCTTGGAAGTCTTATTATTCCTCTCATGTTATCCATAATTATTTTTCCTCTAACGTTCCCCTTACCTTCATCAAGATTGATGAAATTTTCAGTGGAGGTCGTACAGTTTTTATTAGGTAAGGATAACTGCTTTTCAGTTAAATTTCTCTGTAGCTTTTCTGTGTCTTTTTTACTTTCCTCTTTCTAATGTTTCTCTTCTTTCGTATGCAATTACTTCTTTTTCCTCTGTTTCCTTTTCCTAGTCGCTTGCCTTCTTCTAGATGTTTTTCCTCCCTTGTTCCTATGTTAATTCCTCTTCCTCACGTTATTTTTCTGCTTGATCCTCTCCATTCCTTGCCAGTTCTAACAGTCCATGATTTCAGATGGAAAATTTGTCACCAGAGCCCCTCCTCCACCAATGTTAATGACCACTCTAGAAAGCCTGCCCTGCCCTCCGTCATCTAATTTCAGGCACTGAGGGGGCAGACAAAACAGATGGTTGGCACAGGGAAGGATGATTCACTGCTTGAAATCACGGTGCAACATTTCTGAAATTGGTGAGAGAGAAGGAGGTCTGACATTTGACAGAGCCATGTAAAAATTGCCCGATCCAGACAAAGTTCAGGCTAATCACTTGACTGTTATTTTCCAGATGTACCAATCATATGACTGTAATTATAAGGACAACAGCATGTATTGACGATATGCTGTTTCCCAAACATGCTGTAGTTGTCCTTAACAAAAATGTTTCTCTCAGGTTGCTCAGGTCAGACTGATGTAGAGAACTGAGTGCTCTGCCATTTGTTTCAGCTTTGAGTTACGAAGTCTTTGAGCATGTTGGTTCATTCGTCTATTTCCTGGCTATAGGAAGCTGTACGTTTCCAGGTACACCATACATTCTAGTTCTTTGCTGCTGATTTCTTCATGGATTAGGCTGAAGTGACATGCTTTTAAACAAGAATAAAGATGAGATAGAAGAGGGCACGAAAATCTGCAGATCAGCTCTGTGTATATATCTGATGAATGTTCTGTATGTTACTATGATTATGGAGATGTGTGTGTAAAGACAATAAGACCCCTCTATAATGGTAACAAATATGAGGCTGGGCAGGTTCTGTGGGATGTGGTTGAAATTGTGGAAGTATGCATGGCATTGGCCTCATTGACTTGTAGGTAGATGCATCCCTCACCTGATTGCTGCTGTCTGTTTGGACCTACATGCCTTCAGCCATGCTTTGGGCTGAGCTGAAGCAACACGATAGCATCATATGAAGCATTTAATCAGTCAAGGGACATGGATCATGAACACCACAGTAGAAATGTATAATAGCTCTGAACTGCATGAACTTGAAAAGTGGCTTAGGAGCTAGAAATCCTAGCTCATCCCTGATGGCAATTAGTGTACCACAGCTTTAAGCATCCAGCTTAATGAGTGAAGTTGCTTATAATTAATCTTGCTAATTTTTATGAATTTTGGGGGTAGCTCTCCAAATGTTCTCAGCCTTCTGCTGTTCCTAGTGTTCTGAGCATGTCTGCAAATCTTGCTATTTATTTAGATATCGAAGTGGTAACTGAAATATTCTTAAATGTCAATGCAGTTTTTGTTTAACACTTGCAAATTAGGCCTTTGTTTTATTGTTCACTTTATCATTCTAAAACTGAGACTGAAGGAGGAAAGCAGACATCGATAATTGAAAACTGCAAATTAAGTTACTCTGAATTAAGCTCTATGTGAATTCTGTGGGTAAAGGTAAACTCTGACTGAAATGATGTAGGTATCTTAAAGAACTGGCTAAAATTTTTGATCTGATCTGTTTTCTTAACTTAAAGCCTGCTTCCACTATCTCAAATGGAGTTAGTGCCTGGAGAATTCCAGACACGGTGGGTGAAGTTCCCAAGGGGTTCAGATGTTTTGGTTTCTCTGCATCATCTAGGATGTAATGCATGTTTTTATTATCATTATTTAGAAAGAAACATTGTAGTTAGTATTTCCTAATGAACTTGTTGCTTCTGAGTTGCTGATTTCTGATACCCTTGTATGATCTTAGTGTGCAAAAGCCTCCTGCAATACCTAGTCAGTGTAATCAATGGAGCTGAGAAAGCACTTCAGGTTAATATAAGACAGATACCTGAATGTGACCATCAGAATTGCTTTCTGCACTGCATAAATTCCATTGACTTGCTCTCTTTTGACAACGGTGGGCATGTATGTGTATGAGCAGACAGAAAAATATCAGCCCATCTGCCTGGAGCTGGGTTCCAGCCTGCATGTCTCAACTCTGAGCATCTTTGATAAAATCACATCCCTTTGGCAGCAATGAGAATTAGCTTTCTTAGGATTAAGAGCACAAAGACACTCTCCAGAATATGGACCAAATACAGCACTTTGGAAGAAATCGCTTTTTTTTGTTTAACTCTTTTTGGCCTGAGAATGTCTTTGGAATTTAAGTAACTGAAGTTGGGATGTTTTATTAGAACTGCAAGTTCCTCTTTATTTTAGCGTAATTGATGGGAGAGACTGAGAAATAATAAAGAAAATATTGACTTTTGTGCATTTAAATCTTATTAATGTTATGACGGTCCAAAGTCACCAAAATAACTCATACTTCATGTATACATATACATGCGTGTCAACTTGTAACTTGTCTTGGGTCATTTCTTAAAAATTTAGGTTCCTGTCTCCTAAAATCAGCCATGTCTCTGCTTATGGAAAAGCTGCATCCATGCAGGTGTTTGCCCTTTCTAGCCAGTCCAAAACTTCAAAGGCTGGATCAGACTACATGAAATGTGGTTTAATGACTTCATCTCACAATGGATTATGGGAAACCACTCTTCTCTGGTTCTCCTATGTATGATAATAAATAAAAGGAGTTTTTCTATTGCCAGATTTTGCCTTTTTGAGTAGCCTCACTGTAATACTCTGAAGTTCTCTGCAAAAGGAAGTTGAATAACTAGTTTGGATGATATACTGATAAAGTTGAGCTTGACTGCATATAGCTGAAGTTGAGTCTCATTTAATTTCTAAGAATTATCAAAAGTGCATTAAAAAACATGTATACTTTTCCAGGTTATTGCTCGTTGCCCTATCACTTTGATTGCTACTGACCAATAGGTTGGTCTGTCATAATAGGTAAATGCTGATGCAGGTTTGTTTGCCATCCAAGTCTTCATGCTTAAAGAAATTATACAGTGAATAACTTAAAAAAAAAAAAGTGGATTTTTTATAGATTATGGAAAAATATCAAATAGCAAAATAAATTCAGTGTGATTTGGAGAATATTTGCATGTCAGGAGGAGCTTTAATCTTTAGAAGTGATCTATATGGAGGTCTTGCTAGAAGAACTTAAGCAAGGCGTTCATGACTAATGAGGAAAAACAGGAGCTTGATAATTCTTTTTATGGGGGTTGTATGTACCAGGCAGAGGGGGAACTGCAGACCAAAGAGGGAGGGGTGAAAATTGGAAAATTAGAACACACTGACAGTAAAAACAGCGTCCTGAATGGATTCTTTATGGTGATAGAGCAATGTCTTACATTTGTTAGTTTTTTCCTAATTAATCTTGGACAACTCCATGCGGACTAGCTGTGGCTTATTCATTAGTCATCAAAATATCGTTTAAAGTATTCATTTATAGTTTAAAATGAGCTTTAGCACCGAGTAATGGTTTAGTATAAGAAAACCTATGAAGAAGTAGATATTATTAAATCCTTTTTTGGTGGTTTTTTCTCTTTTTCTGAAAGATAGTCGAGCATTTCTCCCATGTGTAACTTGAGAAGGAAAAAAAATCATTTGCCAATAAAGGAACATGACCTTTTGTGCTGACTCTGGGGAAAACGTGTGACCCCGTGCAGTCACAGAAAACTCACTGTGAAGTTTGTAAGCCTTGAACCACCCAGTGGCTTCACACTATGGCTCTGCCAAGACATGTTGCTAGATACCAGCACCTTGCCAGAGCATCTGCTAATGGGTGTGGGGCCAACCTGCTGTGTACTACACGGGCAGAAGGGTTCTCCTTTAAATGTTCAGACTGACCTTTAGTTTCTGAGGTTAGGGGTGTACCATGGCACAGTTGAATCTGCTTTCCCATCTCCTGAACTGTTTCTCAGTCTCATGTAAAACTTAGTCCTGGTTTAGATCTTGGAGACTGTGCTAAGCAGTGAGCTGAAGTGAGCCCACAGAAATCTGACTGGAGAACAGGGCAAAGCAAATAGCACTACAGCAAGAGCAGCTCATGCTGCAATGCCTTTGCCCATTTCTTCCTTTTATCTTTGCTGCTCCCTGAATGGAGAAGCAAAGATGTGCTGCCTGTTGTGGGTCATTGGTGCCTGATTACAAACTGCTTCATAAGTAAGCTCAGTCTGGGAAATAATATTCTTTGAAATCACATCTGAATTACACAAAAGTCAAATTAAGGAACTGGGAAAGCATCTGCTGTGTGCAAGGATGTTTGTTTGTTTGTCCTGTGTTTTGTGATTGCCCTGGTAAACCAGAAGCACTAGAGCATCTGTCTGGGAGGAGGTCTTTTTGGAGAACTGCAATGCAAAAATCTTGAGCCGAGGGAGTATTACAAAGAAATGACATGCCTTTCAAACGAGGGCTACAAATAGGTTTGCAACTTTCTTCTGTCTTTGGTAAATTACCCAAGTGAGGCCAAATCGCATTCCTGAAGACAGTCCCCTGGCATCCTTCAATAAACAGATTTTGCCCTGTGTATAAAATGTTGAGCTCAGTGCTTTATGAAGTAAAGGTCATCTGAACATAGATGTTGCAATAAAGGGCTGCCTGTAAGTGCTTCCACTGAGCGTGAACAGCAGCAATATTGCCTTCAAAAACTCTGTGCTAATTGATTAAACTCCCAACAAACTAATTTTAATGGACCATACTAGGTTAACTTTGTTCTTCCCTTTTACAATTCTGAAGGTTTATTAATGGTACATGTATGGCCCCAGTTATTTATTACTGAAAAAAATACTGAGGTATTAATTGTGTAAATTATAGAGTCTGATAACGTGTGTGTATATGCAGCATAGGAATTTTCTGTCAAGATGTACCTGCTTTCAGCTGATCAGCTGATAGAACCTTTTTTTTTTATTGCTGCTGGTCCTCGGTATTCACACGTTCACCCTCAAGCTGCTCCTGGATCTGGCATTGCTCTAGGAGCTTGTAGCAAGCAGTCACTGCACATACTGCAGGCACATGCAGACCTTCTGTGCTTCTCATTTAAGGCTGCGTGTAATGTTTCTTGGGGGTTAGGAGCATCCCTGGGTTTTTATGTAGCATATGTGTATATATATGTATAAATATATATGTACATATAAATATACATTTAAGTAGGATTAAGATGCCTGGTAATGAGTTATGTACCCCGCTGCTGACTTCCCTCAGACATTTAATGTTTTTCATATCTTGTTGTAGAGTGAAAGCTGTGTGTGCTTTGGATAGTTCTAACTCGAATTTTTCTCATTTCCGTTCTGTAATGGTAGAGTTAAGCGAATTATGTGCTGGTGGATTTCAGCTATGAAATGCCCGTGCAGTGATTGGAAAATGGATATTTTTGTCAACTTCAACCCATCTCTCAATACCTATTCATTTGAAGTTCAGGTGAAAACAGGTTGTGAAAGCTTGGGATGGGAGCTGTAGAGGAGGGAGATGAGCTGTGTGAAGGTACTGCTGCTTCTTACCAAAACTAAGCTCTTGTATATCCACCTCTATGTAGCTTTCTCCGTGAGACTTGATCTGGTTCTCACATATCACTACAGCAAGGCAATTTTACTTCATTTTTGGAGCAGTGTGCCAAGCGATCTAGGTGTGATGATCCCATTTCCGAAACGGTCTTTTTAGAGTGACCCCCAGCCCAAGGCAGTTGGGAGCAGGGTTTGTTTACAAGCACAAGGCTAACTTCTTGGGATTTGGCACCCTGTGCAGGTGCACACATTGGGTGGTTCAGAAAACCATGTGCCCACCAAGCACTCCAGGTGGGCTGTGGGTCTATACCTCAGTGGTCTGGTGCCAGCGAGCTGTCACCAGGTGCTTGGCTTGTGTTACTCACAAGTGTATGCTGTTAGAATGCTTTAGGGAATCTATTACTCGAAGCAGGAAAATAAACCTGTGCTGGGACTATAGCATAATCTGAGCTCAAATCTAGCAGAAATAAAGAGGAAAATGGAGTCTTTAGCACAGTGTTAGCTTGACTCTGCAGTGGACAGTTAGAAGGCTCTGAAGATGCTCAAAAGCAGTTTTGAAATGTGATACATGGACAAAATAATCTCTGTACTTCATACTTGGCTTTCAGATATGTCCTCTTTTTTCTGCAATCAGGTCACAACCAACTTGTTTCTTGAGAGATAGGATGAGAAAATGTTTTGATTAATTAGAATAGTCCTGTTTACTTAAGTGTTGCAAATTTTGGGCAAAGGCCACCAACTGTCTTTAAATTAGATACTGTAATAGGTGATGATTGTGCAATATGAACGTGGAGCTTTATGTGAGCATTAAATTTATTTTCAGTATCCTCTGAGCTTGGATCTCACTTGCCAAATAGGCTAATCTGCTAATTCAGTGTGCTCCTAGCTGCTCTCAGAACAAAACCAACTTTCAAACATTTTCCATTTGCAATTGTAATCAAAGGACAAGCAGTGATACAAGAAATGAAGCAATGTGGGTGAAGTAGAACAAAATCATTTAGTGGGCTACTGGAGGAACAATTAAAAATGTTTCCATGTGCCAAAAGAAAAAAACAACAAAAAAGCCAAATTCTGCTTTCATGAACAGTGTATCAGAAAATGAATGAAATCATAAAGCATTGGATAGAAATCTGAGTGTCTTTTTCTATTTATTAAAAAATTTAATACATTTGAAGACCTGGCCAAAAAGAGAAGTTCCAGTATTGGAGCATGGTATAATGTTGTATGTGTTATTAACGCTGTTCTTCATGTTAACTGGTACAGAGAAGGAATAGGAGTGAAAACAACATTGATGGTGCCGAGATCAACTGATCCAAGACAGAAGTATTATTAGGTAGAAAACACTAAGATTGGGAAGAGTTGAACCTGGACCTAATGGCCAAGTTGGAGAAGAGTAATAGAGAGGGATCTGGGACTGTTGTGTAGTAGTGTAATTCATGAGCCAACTTCAACCTCATGTGTTTATTTCTGTTATTTCCCCTCAATCAGGTCTACAGGATGCTCCAAAACTAGTTTCATTTTCTGTTTATTATTACTTTTTTTACTTCTCCTACCAGAAATATCATATAAAGCCCTCTAGCTCTCCTCTCCAGGCTCAATTAGTGCTTTCAGTTTGCATTAGGTTTGAGTACGCATCTGACCCTCCTGCAGGGCTCCGAGGCCCCATGCAGCCCTCCTGGCCCTCCTTCCCACCAACAGAACTGAGCTCCCTGCAGATCCCTCCCAGCCCCGCTGCTCCCAAGGCACGGTTGGCATCTCATCTTGTTTTTAATCCCAGCTGACTGAATACTGCTTTGTAGAATAGAATAGTTCAGTTGGAAGGGTCCTTCAGAGATCATCTCATCCAACTGTCTGACCAGGCAGTGCCCGGGTGTATCAGTGATACCTTTTATTCTCCATGCTCTAGATGCTGCTCTAAAAAAAAACCTGCTTTGTGGGGAATGGGGCGTGAAAAAGTGCTAAAATGATTAATCATTTGTATTCCTGGTGAATATCACTGCTACAGGTTTTTGTTGTTGTAAATAAACAAAAGGGGTTTATAAAGAAACCCCCTGGTTTCTTTATTTCTAGCTGTCTTTTGTTTTATTTATTTATTTATTCGGGTCATCTTACATGAAAACCAATGTTATGTACTGTAGTGTGGTCTAGAAAAATGAGCTCAGTTGTGAGCAGTTATGAAGAGGAATGAAGTAGTTGCTGAAAGTTCTTCATCCTCCTTCGATGGGGATGAGGAGGTGTGCTGTGATTTTTATATAAACTTGGAGATATAGTCTTATCACCAGAGAAGAAAAAGACCTTTAAATTAGGCAGCAAATGATCCTGTTCTCTTCCAGTTATGGGAAGGCTTAGCTTCTGTTTTCCTGATAGGAATGGTGATGCTTACCTGCCTGGTTTTTTGCTAGTGAGAAGAGGAGGTGATCATTCTGAATGTACTCTTTTTTTATATATCTCTAACAGAGTAATTAAAAACAGTACATTGAAAAGGTGCAAAAGTTCAGGGCTGTTAAGGATGGTCTCAAGGCTGCTTTAAGCTTTGCTGCTAACCCAGATGGGAGGGGGGGGGGGGGGGGAAGAAAGTGTTGTCAAACTTTTTTTTTTCCTCCTTGCTCCTTTTTAATGTGCCCAACTCAGGGAGCCCACTGCAAAGTGAATGTAAGTGTATATTAGTAGTTGAAACAGCCAGATGAATATTAAACTGCCCAGGAGCCTTTCTTATCTGCATGGTGTCACAAAGTAATGGAAGCTCTTATAAGCAGCCTTTAAAGAGTTTGGACTTCCTGGCCCTGAGTTAAACTTTGAGCTCCCACCTCCTCCCAAGTGGTCATTAATCCTCAGGAGATGCCCTGTGTGTTTCTCACTATTGTTTTAGTAACGATATTTTTTAGTTTAAAAAAAAAAAAAAAAGTCAGTGCTCCTCTAGCACATTTGTCTTTCCAAGGCATACAGTGTGGCTAAAATATAATAATGATTAAAAAAAAAAAGTGCCCTGCTAACCCCTCTGTCTATTGGACTGAAATGAAGCTTTACAGCCTGGACAGTTCTGTTGTTTGTTTTATTTAAAAAAAAAATGGAGAAGCATATATACCTAATATTGCATACATAATAGATGGGAATGGTTCCAAAACAATCCATTGCATAATTACCTAATTAATACAATCTGTAATAATTAAAAATCCTTTGGAGAATTCATGAAAACATTTTACTATGCACATGTCACAGATAATCCTTAGACTCAATGTCTCATCTGTTTACTTTTTGTTGTTGTTGTTGTTTTTAATTTGGCTTTTCTAATTGCCAGCATCTTATTGCTGCCTTGTGGCTCACTCACTTAACAGTTTTCATTTCTCATGTGGAAAGGGACCTCATTTTCTTCCCAGAGGTGTGGATCATAGGCAAGGGCAATGTTCAGTGCTAAGTTTTCTTTTACGGACACAGAGACAAACACAAAAGACAGGTTTGCATAACTGTTTTTGCAGATTATTATTTTTCAGTTGTCGGAGTAACTTAGTGAAGGAAAAAATTCAAAGTTACAAGAGTTGCTTTGGGCTTAATGTCGAGTTTCAGAAGTTAATTTTGTAGATCCATCATAACCCCACTCATCTCAAAATGGTCCTACAGTGCAATGGAATTAATGGTACTTATTTACTGTAGCAGATATTCTGGAGCATAATATAGAACTCTGATTCTGTATCAGCTCTATGAATGGTGGTGATGCCTATTTATACATCTGGGGAGTTTCTCCACTGCTGTGTTTGTGTGGAGCAGCTCTGTAGCTGTGTACATCATGGTATCAGGAGAGATTTCATGGCCCTAGGTTGTCAGCAAACTCCTTAGCAAAACAGTCCACATTTTCAGCAAAAATAGAATGCACTGACTGAACAAACAGGAAATTCTGGTCCACTCCCTAATGGTCTTCTGCCTTCTAACCAGCACCCATCCTACTATATTCAGCATGGTAGTGCAACCAAGTATGCCAGGGCAGCCTTAGTCCCATTGAGTTCTCCTTTCTCTGCTTCAACATAGCATGGGGAAATGTTTTTCTTTCCTTCTGTGTTTGGGGGAAAGGGGTGGGGAGAAAAGGCATTGTTGAAATGTGAGTCCTGGAGAAGCCCAATGACTATAACTGATGCTACAGACAGACCATTTGACTTTATTTTTCTCCCTCTGTGACACCTAAAATAAAGCACTTTTGATTCACGAAATGCAGTTGAAAAGGCTGCCTTGATATTAATGATTGGGGTATCCCAGGATTGGTAGCATTGAATTTGCAATTGCCAATCAGCAATGGTTCAAAAGCCAGGCAGCAAACTCCGCATAAACAAGAATCTTAAAATGTAGCCTTAAAACGAACGCTGACTCCTTGTCAGCAGGAGGAATTTTCTTTGAAGAAATGATTAAGCATAGTGGACAGCATTAAGTGTGTGGTCAATGCAGGAGATGCTCAATGAATAATTATTAGAAAATAAAGGATTTTTGCTTTGTTGAAGTGTGGGGTTGCATCAAATTGATTCTTAATTCTGAAATCCATTTTTCACGAAAGAGCCACTGAATAGTTGTGTCAGCTTAGTTTGTTATTTAACTTTCCAGTTAGAGTGATGCTGGAAAGAGTCTGTAGTACCTGAAAACCTTCATCTTGCTAATGCTTTTGGCCAAAGGAACAAATTAATTTATCAGTACTGTAAACTAGATGATGTAGGGGATACTGGAGTGGCATTCAGTCTGGTCGTGGTGCCAGAACAACAAACTTGGCTTGGTAACAAACAAAGCCTTACCGGGATGGGTTGGTGAGATGGATTATGCATGTGTAATCCCTCATATGAAAGCAAATTTGGGGCTAGGAGTGGGACTAGCTGCACCTGAGTGATCCTCTATTCACCAGCTAATTAGTGTACCTTGCCATCTCAAGTCTTGCTAACTTGCTGCCTTGTTTATGATTATGCTTTGTTAAATCATTATATTCCTTCAATAAATATATTCCCTCTTCTCTCTTATGAGTGAAGTGTAATTTCCATCTATGGCAAGTATGTGATGTTTCCTTCCTGGAGAGCACCTGTAATCTGGAGCCATAACTTAATTTGGAGTTTTTCTGATGTTATTGCCATCCTGTAACAAAGCAGCGTTTTCCAGCCTCCTTGTAATAAAGAGCGTGAGCCTCTCCTTTGGACTCAAATTCAGTACACCAGGCTGGAGTATGAGCCCAAATGCATACTGTTCCCCCAAAGCACTGCAATTCCTTGGTCATCTCCACTCTATATGCGTGCTGCTAGAAACCCTTCTAACTCAACATGCTTCAGTGACTAACTTGGCTCGCTGTTAGGTCAAAATATTAATGCAATTTAAAAAGCTGCTTTATTTTCCCCAGATAGATTGCGTACCTAAGATATCTAATTCAGGATGCAGATGTTAAGTAACTTCTTTCTTTTTCATAACTCAGGTTCCTAAAATACGTTGTTTTTTTTTTTAAGCTCCGTTTTGCAATCATTGTGAATCATATGAGCTGCCTAAGGATATACATTTTGCAAATCAAACCAGATTATTATTAGGCTTAGCTATTTCAGTGTGAGCAAGGAAGAGGAAAAAAGTATTCTGTGTTCATCATGCAGACTAGTTGCAATTTGTTTGAACAGCTTTTCATATACACACGAAGGAAAGTAATGACTATATGGAATAGCTTCACGTGTACAGGATGGTTTGCATTGGTGGTACCTTCAAGAAAGCTAGAATGGAGCTTTTGGTCCAGGATTTCCTTTAAATAGAATTGAAAATAGAACAAACAAAAAACAGGAAAGAACACAACAAAATACATACTTGGAGCTTAAATGTAAATGAATACAGACATTCAGTGATCTTGGTTGTTGTGAGTTTGATGGGTTTGTTTTTTTTTCCCTCCCTGGCTGGAAGTTTCTTGAGGGAAATTATGCCAGCAAATTACCATTTCCACTTATTTAATATATATTCCTGGAGGTATTCTTTTCCAGAGAGATCACTTCTGGCAATGACAGCAACTGCTCCAGCTGCCTGAGAGTGAGGTGTGCTGAGCATCACTTGCCATTCAGTGGTTGCAGTAGGGCACCTGTATTTTGTTTGCTGTGTTATTCCTTTGAAGCTTGGCCTCTTTGGCTTCTTACAAAGACAACATGCCTGCCAGGCGCTTCTTGGTAGCCTGCCACAGCTCAAATGCTAACCTGTAACTTCTTCTGAAGTCACTATTCAGGTGTCACATATCACTTTCATTAATTTTTTTGATAGCCATAATATGGTTGTGACTAATGTTATTCTTACTACACCCTTGTTGTTATTTTCACGTGTCTCTACAAACAGTTACACTAATTCAAAATGAATACCAGTTGTGTAAATTATTTGTGACCTGGTGGTGTAAGAGGATGTAGCACATCATCTGAAAGGCTACAGTATGTTTAGTGACATCATCGTGACATGATGTAAAACATCATGTGACAGCTCTTATTGCACAGGTGTCATTACATTTTGCGTCAAAACACTGAAAATACTTTTTGGCGTTTTGCTAATTGCCTTGTATTCCTGCCTGATAACCTTCAGCTCCATCACCTTGGTGAAATGCAGAGGTACAAATGCAGTGGTGCTTCTACACTGGTGCCCGGTTTTACTGGTGAATAGAAGCACGGAATGGCTGAGGTTGGTGGGAACCTCATTTGGTTCATTCAGCTTTAGCAGGGGATGCCCAGAGCAGGGTGCCCAGGGCCACATCCAGGCAGCTTTTGGAGGTCTCCAAAGAGGAGACTGTACAGCCTTTGGGCGACCTGTGCTGTTGCTCTCTTACCCACACAGCAGCACATTACTTCCTGATGCTCAGATAGAACCTTCTGTGTTCCAGCCTTTCCTTGTAGGAGAGGTGTTCCAGTTCCTGGATCATCTCGTCAGCCCTGTTCTGTGCTACTTAAAGCTGTAATTCATGGCAGGTGGGAGTCCTATGCTGTGTTGTATGTTTTGCTTCTCTAGGACAGTTACAGGCTGTCTTTTGCCTTTCTTAAGCTGTACAAACTGTTGCAAGTACTCCACTCTGAAGCATGCATTGCATCCACCGAAGTGCATCTATAGCACACAAACAAACCCTCACTCCCCCAAAAGCCCTATGCCTGGATTTCTGCCCTTGTGCAAACTTTAAAAATGTGATCTACTGTAAGTTCTGAAAGAGTAGATTCTTATGTCCCTCATTATGTGTCTGGACTATTACTTACTTAATGTGAAGCAACATGAATGTTAAATGTGGGTTGAATGTAGCCCATAATTAACCCCCATAATTAACCAGTGCTAGCATTATGTCATTATTGACAATTTACAATTAGAGTCCTTTTACACAGTGCTCTGTGATTATGCTGAAGAAATTTGTGATAAGCTTTACTGGCCTCCCTGAGAATTGCATTTAAACTTTATAGCAGTCAAGCATGAGAAATGTAGAATTTTACAGGTGTTAGGAGATTGGTCAAGGAGTTATTGTTGGTATGCTTATGATTCATCTTGTTACTTATATTCCCTTTTGTGTAGGAGGACTTTAATGCTGCATTATTATAAAAGTCTGCAGGTGTTTACTAAGCTATGACCAATCACACTTCTTCCTTCAACTCTAGCAGAATAAAAACTGAGAACAGTTTAGGAACTTGTGTTGTTCTAATGGGGACCTTTATGGGAATCGGTTTCCGGTTTGAAAACTTCGATTCCAGGTTGAAGCAGAAGTTTCTTATGCTTTTGGATAAATAGTCTTATTTTTCCTCAGACAGGCTATGAGTCAGGGTTGGTGGTTCACCCACAGATTCCAGGAAAATTATTTTATTTTGTTTACTTTGACTCTAGTAATAACAATTCAAATCCTGCCATTTAACAGTTAAGGTCCTTCAGCTTGGGCAGCTCAGTGCTAGCATCCCACATAGTAGATAAACTTCCACAAGCAAAGTTTAATTTAAGACATAGCTCTCTATGAAAGTGAAAGCTTTGCTTGCAGTACTTAGGAGGTATTTTTCATGTGTTCATTCATATGTGTCTAATTTCATTTCTGTTAAATTTACTGGGAATTTAACCACAGCCATCAGCTGGAGTTGAGTTAGTTCAGGGCTGATCGCTTCAAATTGTCTGATCAAAATGTCTTTGATGCCTTTATTGAAAACATTAAGAGAATTAATACCTCCAGAATCTCAATACGAGAAAAACTGATGGGGATGGAAATGGTGAGAAAGCCAGGGATATCATGTCAGAAGCTCAAGAAATCTTTAATAGAAATTGTAGCACGGAAGCCTCAAGGAAATCGCGTGCCTATATCTCAGGAACAGCAGTTATGTAGAAAAAGCATTTTTGGAGGGGAAGTTACAACCTCTTTCACATGATCAATGTAATAAAACTAATTTCCCTCCCCTTCACAAACACCTTTTGCCCTCCCTGGCAGCTTGCTTTCTCTCTTCTTTCTCAGTGATGAAATATCTCTGTCCTCTTCTTGTGGTGTTCTCCAGCGCACTGAAGTTATCCAGCATCTCTGGGACATCCCCACCCACACCAGAGGATCCTTCCCATGTGCCCAGTATAGAGTTTCATTCTTAAATATCAAACCATTTAAGGTTTACTTGTCAACAAACAGGGAAGCAGTTCAAAGAATAATGCAAAATATAGAAAACAGGATTTTAGTCGTCAGCAGTTTTAAGCAATGGCAGAAGTTTTGCTGAACCACTGAAAGGAACTAACTCTAACAAGAGGAAGATGAGCAGAAAAATGCATTGCAGTAATCAAATCACATTGTAATAAAAACATTTAAGAGAATCTTTGTCAGTTAAGCAAGAAAATGTCTTTTTCTGGAAGCATTGTTTAGATGAGGAAATACAGAAAGTGCTGGCACTGTGCTTAGCTTTGGAACGCCTAGTGTCAAAAACGATCCCAGGTTTACTGAAATATTCAGTTGTCAATATATATGATGCTGTAATTGAAAATGAGTTTATTTTCAGTCAATTACTAGTGATCTATCCTTCTCTGGATTGAATCAAACCCTAATAAAGGTTTCCTGAGCCAAAATTTCAGAACATTTGAAAACACGATTGCCATACTGGAATTGGAAATCATAAACAGGTTAACTATTCAGCAAAGAAAATGTGGTAGGAAATAGTGGTGAGACTGGAATAAAACCCAGTGGAATAACACCGTTTCAGTGTGGCTGGAGGTATGCTAAAAGAACAAAGTGAAATCCTGGCACCAGATAGGACAGAAACCAAGCACTTAGTCCAGCACAGGACATTAGACAGTCCAGTAAAACTGCACGGTTCACAGAGCTGAAGGCAGCTGCAGTCTCTAATAACATGAGTACAGTCAAGGACCCTGCAACAGAATTAATAAGGAGATCATTATGGGCTCTGACCAAGGCAGTCTCCATCCTGACCTAATCGAAATCTAGAATGGACATTATCATAACGTGTATGATGAGCCAATTAGCCTGGAGCTGGGTTACCTCCACCTGCTCTAGCATCTCAATTTAGGATGGTAAATTAAGACCAAAAAGAGATGAGAGAACATGGCAGAAGATGATGTGGTTCTTTACCACAGCAAGATGATGCAGACCTTAAGAAAACAGGTCTCCTTTGTGTGGCAGCAGCTCATTGCAGCCACACAGGCTAGTTTTTATTTATTTTTTTGATCTGCATGTTCCCATTGAAAGGGAACAACCAGTCCTCTATTGTAGAAATTACTAATCTAAGACAGGCTGGCTGCGGGAATACTTGGAGACTTTCCTCTGTACCTTTTGTATCTCTCCTCGCCTTGCATCTCTGCAGCTTTGCCCTGGGCTTCTCAGGGCTCAGGTGTCAACCCCACAGGGGTGTCAGCTCCCACATCTCCCCCCGTGAAGAAAGCTCCCCAGGAAAATTGGGGCATGGGTGGTAGTTTTCATGCAAGTAGCTGCCAGGTGGTGGCTCTGTTCCCTTTTTCTTGCACATGAACATCATGCCTGGAGATCTAGAGCCCTCACCAAGGTGGTGGAGATACAGGGAGAGCTTTCTTACTCTCTTCTTGAGGATATTTTCCACCTTTCCTTCTCTAGAGGCTTCAATCCAGATTGAAGGGAGAATTCTCAAGGGATATGGGTGTGCTGAGCCACTGTGCACTGATGAGGTTGTCTGCCCTGATGCTTTGGGTTCCTAAGTGAAATGTTTGGACTCCACTTAGAGTCTAAATAATCAGGAAAGCATGACTTCTTGCTGCACTATGGCATGTTTACAGGAGGAGCGCAAATTACTCTTGCTAAGTCTTAGTATGATGTTAGCCACTACATCATATAATGCAATAGGTGATGGAGGTACTTGGAGAGCTACCAAAGGGATTTGAAGAGGTGACCTTTGAGTCCTTCTGTCTGGTTGTGGATCCACCCATGAGGACCATAGTGATGTGCATATCAGAGGTTTGAATAGTTCAGAGGTGTGTCATTAGCATAAATCCCATATGCAGAGGGATTTAAAGGACCATAACGGCTTATAAAAGGAAAATAAATAGACAACAAAGTGATCGAATTAGACCTTAGGGTGATATAGGTGATTCTTCTTGCCTTGTTTTAGATAGTCAGAAGGAAAAATGACGCATTCTTGAACTGGTCAAGGTTACGAAGCCATCAGGTAATCTTTTAGAACCTTTGCTGTCTACTAAAGAGATTATTTGTGGTTACATTCTTCTACTGTAACCCAGTGAATGGGCATTTCTTGTCTTTCTTAAATCTGTCTGAGATTAATAGGTCTGTCTTAAAAAGTTGGTTAGTGAATATCAGAGTTACTACAACATTTGACTGTTTCTATAATCAAAAATGTTAATTTTTGTTCCTAATACTTCACCTTTCTTTAGTTCAGGTGCAATATTCATTTGGTGAATATTTTGCTCAAGTACGTAAAGGTCGTTACCAAGTACTTCAGTTCCCACTGAATGATATCCCAGCTCACCTGCTTGCACGTTGTTGATGCATGTGATTGATATTGGGTAACAGTGAATTAATCTACTGGTAGGTTCTGCAACAGCTTAGTTTTTCATTGTAGATATTGATAGTGGATCAAAAAAATATGATGCTGGAACATCTTCAGGGAAGAAAAATGCAACCAGTGAAGGGACTAGAAAATAAAGTGTATAAGGGACGTGGGATTGTTTAGAGAGGTGGAGGCTGAGAGGATTCCTCATCACTCTAACTATTTGAAAGGATGAGGCAGTTAGGGGAGGGTGTTGGTCTCTTTTCTCAGGTAAGAAGTGACAGACTGCAAGGAAATGGTCCCTAGTTGTCCCAGGGGAGATTTAGATTGGATATTGGGAATAATTTCATCAGGGGATAGGGTAATTTGGCATTGGAACAGGCTGCCTAGGTAAGGGGTGGAGTTGCCAACCCCCAAGGTATTTAAGGGGCATGTGGACGTGGTGCTGAGAGAAGTGGTTTAGTGGTAGACTTTGTAATGTTAGGTGAATGTAGCTGGATTTAATGATCTTAAGGACTTTTTGCATCCTTAATGATTCTACGATAATCGCTGAAAATGACATTGTTTAAATGTGATTCTACTTTTAAAGGGCGGATGTTCCTTGCTTTGCAGATTGCCCATACCAATAGCCTCTTGCATCAAGCAATACTGCTGACTCTTGTGATTTACTGAGAAACCACATGATTCTGCTTTTCCCTTGTGGTTTTGGAATAAGGTTTGAGAAGTGCTCTGAGATTAAACAAAAACAAGAAGTAGGAAAAAACAAGCATGTAACTTATCAGTTCAGAAGAAGTCCTCATGCTGTCGTGCAAGCTTGTGGTTTGGGATGGGAGATGGAGGGTTGGCATAGGCTCTTTGAGCACTGACAACAATGGGCACCCCATACAGATGAATCTGCACTGTATTGTGCAGCTGCCATCAAACTGAAGATGAAGGATGCAAGAACCAGGATGGTTGTAGAGGTCTGGTGTTTCAAATAGCTGGTGAAAACACAAAGAAGGGCTCTAGACTCTGCAGTACACACATATCCCAGAGCCTTGGCTTTAGTTGAGAAAAAGGAAAGGTTTTAATTTAAAATTTGATTTAAGGGAGAGTTTTTCATTAGTGTAACAGTTACTCACTCAGTTGGGAGCTATTGGAAGAAATTAAAGTAGATTTGGCAATCTGTATGCTGCATGTGGGAATGGGGTCTATCTGTTCATCCACCTTTCTGCGTAATGACATGAATTCAGTGGTACCCAACATTATGTTTTCCCTTTCCTTATCTGTTGCAAAGTCTGACTTGGTGCAGCCTTTTCAAAGGAAGAAGTTATTAGGGAAAAGTTATTTTTAATATAATCAGTCAACCAATCTCTCAAGTTTTTTGTGTTACTATTATTTTTTTTTTAAGCTGTTAATGTAGGACTTCTTTTTTCTCACAGTCATAACTGAAAAAACATTCTGGAAAAATAATTCTTTGTTTTTAAAAATGTTTTGTGGGGGGTGGGAGAAGGAGGAAGCAGGCAAAAAGAAAGAGATTAAAGCCAGGCAAACCTTGACAAAATTGAGAGGGAAGTGCTTTGGAGAAGCGTGTGTTTCACGCGCAGCACTGTTGTTGGTGTGCAGTTAACTTCTTTCTCATAGGGCTTAGCATAAAGTTTTGAAGGTGGGTTTTTTTATTATTATTATTTTTCTTTTTTTTCCCCCCTTTTGTCAAAAAAAATTATGAAAGTGTCACTTTTCCTTTGCGGTTAATTCAGGAGAGATCCTCAATTCGAGCAGGGCACATTTTCATGCAAATACAGCGGCACAGTTTCCAGCCCCCTAATAGCTTCTTACAAATGATGTGCCATTACAACGAGGTTTATTTAAACAAATTTAATACATCTTTAATCAAGCTGGAGAGCATTTTCAAAGGTCACGCTCCAAATCAGGATCACTGTTCAGAGCTTATCAAAGTATTAGCTTAAGGGGGAGGGAGAATTATTTCTTGGACAAGTAATTTTAGGCAAATCTTTATTTACATTTTTATTCAGTTATTAAATTTTATTCCTTTCCCTCCTCCTCCTAGTCTCCATTTATGAACCTATAAGAAAGTCTGTAAATGGAGCCATAAGCATATCACAGCAGCTACTATTTCCAGGGGCTATTCCTTTGAATCTAGAGGGCCTATAAAAGCAAGGATGAAGTCCCTTTTTTTTTTTTTTTTTTTTTAAACACAAGCTATGTGTGCCCATTTCCTTCAACAAGCTTTTGCCTGAGGATCTGATATTAGGATAAATATATGGTTAGCTGTATTTTAAATTAACAAAAGTTAAAAACAAATTTTGGGTGTAATGGGTATTTAAGGGTGCTGTATATTCCTGCTGTGAAAGGGCGATGGTTGGTGCAGATCCCATTAAAACTAATAGGGACTGCACTAATGGGCTGAGGGAATCTACCCCAATTCACATTTCAGGTATCGTTCATTAGATGGAGGTCTTTAAATAGGTTGCAAATGTTTTAACTTCCATATGAGCAGGCTTCGGTTTGAGGGATGGTCGGTGTCTCGTGTGTCAGCTCCTCACCACCTGTTCTGCTATGTGCTCTCAAGTTAGTGCTCTTGGAGCTCATGCTTGTGTTCATAAAACTCAGTCCTTTGGCCTTTGCTTTATAGAAGTAACTAATGAGGCACCAGGATTAAAGAGAAGTGAGCTCTATAAGTGCACAGACAGAAATACTCCTGAGATTTTAATGCTCATTAGACTGAGGCACGTTCAAACTTTTCAGTATGGGCAAGTAAAACTAAGCATCTGAGAAGATAATGAAAAGAGCTTGTGCGGGCTCTGTTAATTCTGTGTTTGAGGCTCACCTTGCAGTGAGCGTTTGATAATAGGGTTTAAAAGGAAATATGTCAGACTAATGAGAAGGCACTTCTGGAAGGCTGGTTCTGCAGGTCACCGGTGTGGTTGGCTGATGTAAAGTGTTTTGTGCCCAAGCCTTCAATCTTCACCCAGAAAATCTTTGCATCTAGCACCTTTGGCTTCCAGAAATATGCAAAGCATACTGAGCCAACTGATGTCATAGAGTTTACACTGGTGTATGAACCAGTGGATGTCCCTTGTCACTTTTGTCAGAACAGCAATATACATCTGGCAACCTAAGTGTCAGTCTGGGTGCAATTAATGATAGGGTGAGAGGTAATGGCCTTTAAGCTGCTTCAGAGGAGGTTCAGGCTGGATACTAGGAATGATTTGAAAGACTTGTGGTGCGCTGAGACAGGCTGCCCAGGGAGGTAGTAGAGTCAGCATCCTTTGAGGTGTTCAAGAACCATTGGGATGTGGCACTGAGGGACGTGATCAGTGGGCATGGTGGAGGTGGGTTGAGGTTGGACTTGGTGGCCTTAGAGATCTTTTCCAACCTTAGTGATTCTATGATTTGCCCCTTGCTTCTTGGCAGACACTTGTAGTGATTCACAGAAAACTGTTTGATACCATTGGGCTTTCTGAATTTCTGAACTCCAAAGTCACTGTCAGTATAGGCTGAGAAATAACAGCCCAGATATTTGTGTGCAGCTGAGCATCACGAAACAAATGTTGCTTCAGGTTTGGTAGCTGAAAGAAGTAGGCTCCTGTGAATAGAGAATGGAAACAATATTATGAGAATTTTTTTTTTTATAAAAATAAGTGAACGAACAAGCAAACCTGATACAGAGGCAAAGTAAGGCATTGACCTGGTGTAGGTCAGTGACACAACGTCCAAATTCCTGCAGCAAACAGTTAGTTCCACACTGTAGGCAACCAGCCTCTGAACAACAGAATCAAAACAAAAGTTTGGTCGGCTTCGGGTGAGGCAGTGCATCGTCGTATCCCAAAAGCAGATCTTTGAGAAACGCGGTGTGTTCATAACTGCTGCTTCTTTTTTTTTCCCCTCTGTTTTTTCTTTTCCTCTGGACTCCAATATGGTGATTAGCCCTTTTTTGCCCATCTAAATTTTAATTCTGAATTCATCCTGAAGTGGCAGTGTTTAAACTGCAAGCATACATCTACAAGAAGAAAAGGTAAAAACTTAGTACTAAGTTACTCCCCCTTTCTCTTGGGTTCAAACAGTGGAAATTTGTTAAGTGACTGGAAACTTTCTGTTTAAAGCTGGTTACTGGTATGAAGTTTTCTGTTGAATTATATTTTAAGAAGGAAGTCAGGTTAGAAACTTAGGAGCTATGTGAAATACTATGGTGTGACATTATCCAAATGCAGTAGAGCAATAGGAACAATACGAATTTGTTCTTTTATTGTATGTTCAAGAATTGTGTGCTCAGCTTAGGAAAGGGCATTTTTCTAAGAGCTCACAATTCCAGGTTAAGATGAGAATGTCTTCTCCATCCTTTTCTTCTTTTTTCTTTTTCCTTTTTTTTTCTACTAGATAATTTGAAATCCTTAAATATAAAGGTAGGCTTTATTTAGCTAATGATAGGTGTAAAGTGGTTTCTCCTTTTTATTAATGATAGAATTCTGTGATTTGGGTTTGAAGATGGAAAGTATAATAGCTGAAGTGAAATCTTGGGCTCATGCTCGATGTGAATGAGTTGTGACTTCCAGTGGGTATGTGCAAGTCTGGTAACATTGCTGAGATACTCCTCGTTTTTTATGCTACATAACAAAGTCTGATGTGAATTAACTAAGTGCTGTTTTGCTTCTGTTAAACAAGTGGAGGTTTGAGAAAGAAAACAAACAAAACAGGACAGTTGACACTGTAAACCCTAAGGGTTCCTTGAAACATACACTTAGTCGAAGCAGAGCAAATAGGTCAGCTGCTAGGCAAACTGCATCCAGGGCCTTCCAGAATGTTCACAACCCATCAGACAGTAGATAATTTTGGCCAGACAGCATCTTGACGTGTTTGAGAGCCAAGAAGACTCTTCTTTAAGAAATAACCAAAACAGCAGAGACATAATCCTCCATATTTGTGTTCTGAGGATAGTCCTGTGTCATACAGTGTGATGAAGGCCGTATGAATGCTGTAATGCTGTCATTTTTCTCTCTAATATTCTGACAAAGCAATTCTTATCATTAACTGAAGGCACTGAATGTCGTAGCTGAGACAATTTTCTTATTGTAAAGTAAAAAAGAAAGAAGAAAAGCGCTAGCAAAACATGAAGAACAGGCAATCTTCACATCTGCGATGCTAAATTCACACAGCTGGAAATTTTGAAATTTAAAGAGTGAAAATTAATTAATCAGTGCAAACCGGAGTGTATTGTGCAACATGAAGAAAATAAAATGGAAGTTTAACCATAAAGAAAGCAAGGGGAAAGGGGCATACTAGATAAGCTGTGAATATATAAATTTCCATCGAGGTACTAAGTATATGCGTAACAAAAATATAATGTTGATCTCCTGGAAGCAAGTAAAACACCTCTGTAATGTGGTATTGATCTTGCACCAACACTTTTATGATTGTTAGTGCCTTCATATATCTGTTTTTGAAGTTCCAGTTAATAGCCTGTTCTGTAATGGGAATTTCAGGACTTTCACCTGGCTTTCGTATACTTCATTGTAAAAATGGCTGCCATCACTTTACTCTTGCAGCAGACACTTGCAGAAATCAGGTAGTGATGTGAGGATCTAGAAACACATTTCATTGTGCCACGTGTAATTTAAAGAAAAAAAACAAACACCTTTATTGTGGTTGTAGTGCTAAACAGTACTATACTGATAGAAATAGTTTACAAGGTGCAGGAGGCAGTTCTTAGTCTTTTATCTTCAGCTACTGTTTGCATTCTGAACTGCCACTTTATCTTACCAAGAAACTGTCTTAATGCTCAACATATCTTTAGCAACACTTGTACTTAGGAAAGAGGAGTTTCTGATTTTCTGCAAGGAGACAGAGCAGTGTGGGTATCTGTTCTGCCATATACTGATTGGGATAGGAAGAAGGAAGTACTGGTCATGTGATATCCATGGTCCTTCAGAGTAGTGCAGGTCCAAATAAAATACAGATTTTTTTCTTGCCTTAGTCCTACATATGATCTTGAGCAGCTTTCCTTGTCCCAAGCTCAATTTTACAGCAGTCCTCAGTGTTTCCTGAGCAAGCACTAAGATTCCACCCCAGACTTATCATAACACACCACAGTCTCTTTGCCTGTAGCTGCACAATAATCTGGGAAGAAGGTTCAGTTTACCATGAGTTTGTCCAAATAGAGCAGCCCCAGTGCCCCTTACCAGTTAAAATCTCTGGTGAGTTCAGTTCTCTGCCCACAACTTTGCTCGCCCCGTCCCTGCACCGCTATCTTTGCAAAGCTGCTGCCCATTTTTCCTCTCCCTTTCAGTAAATCTTGAATTAATGGGTGTTGGTTGTGCATGTGGTTTTTTGTTTGTTTGATCTCCTAGCCAAGAAGCAAAGGCAAATTGCCATTCTGGTGATAAGTCTTGCATTTTCAAGATTATTTCTTAAGAGCCTTTTTTTTTTTTTAATTATTTTTTTTTCCTTGCAAATCTCTCTGGTGTTATTAATGTCCCATTTGGACTTTCTAACATATTTAACATTTCTTTGCTATATTGCTGAGGGGACTCAGCAAACCCTTCTGCTGTCCTTCAGCTGAAGAATGTTTCCTCTGTAGGTTTGTGAAGCCCCATGGGCAAACTGTGTGCTGGCATGTAACTGAATGGAGATACATGGTGGGAGGCATGATACCCTTTTTGCCTCAGCCAAAAAAAAAAAAATAAAACAAGCCCAAAACAGATAAACAACCCAACAAAAAAAAAACAACAGCAGGAGAATGACCATGCATTGCATCAGAGGTGACTGCAGAAGTGAGGTATTGGCAAGTGTTTAGGCAGAAAATAAATATTCCAGGATTTGTAGGCCAAGATAATGTCTCTAGCTGTACCTGCTTGAATAGGAGATGAGGAAGAAATGCCTCTGCATCCCCTTGGGTTGTCAGGATGGCAGCTGGAGAAAGAACAGAAGAGATAATCACTTGATGTCTTTGCTGCCTTCAAGTCAGTAGCAACTTGCTGTCTTGGTGGTGTGAATGCTAGCTGGGGATGGCATGCTGAGGTGGGGGATGCTAATAGGCAGGAGCAGGCCCACTTGTTACATCCACATTCAGGCATAAGTGATTAACTAAGGGAAAATGTGGCCTGAACTGCCTGGAAACTGGCTGGCTAAGCCTTCAGGAATTAGCTGAATGAGGAAGTGCCCTATTGGGGTAACCAGCCCTCCCACTCGAGTTCCTGAGCATGCCTTGTACGTAGGTCTGGCACGGCTGAGATGGAGCAAAGAGGTGAAAAGCAGGCAGCACGAAACGCATCAAGGAGCGGAGGGAAATGAGGTGATATGGAACAAGAGGGATTAGTTCAAAAAACTCACTGAATCATGTTTTCACTGCACAGAGATTAGAGGAGACAACCCAAAAAAGAGGAGTGAACTGTCAGCGGTTGCTCTCTCTTGGAGTTGGCGTCCAATGTGGTGTGAGTCATGCCTTGCTTGGGGAAACGGTCCCCGTTGTTACTCTATATGGAGAAACAGGCTCCATTTCCCACATTTTAAATCAATCTCAGGTTTAAGTGAAGGTGCAGGCTTAAAAGTTATTACAGCTCCACTGTTTCCCCTGATAAATTACATGAATAACATTTGAGACAATGCATTGTTAAATATTTATGTCTAGTACTATAGAACCAGAAAAAGCACAAGAACCCCTAGAAGAATAAATATATTTACCTAAATAAATTACTAAGACAAATATACTCCTATGTGCTCTGTACCAATAAACAGTAGGTATTCACTAAATTGTGGAATATAAATGGCTCATTTCCTCTAAATGTACACTGAAAGATCTATAACATGTTACACATTTCCTGTGCTTTGCATATATATTTCAATATTCATCATGAAAAGGCTTGCTTATGTGTCAATATACATTACTTTGCATACATTAAGAAAATACTTTTTTTTAATTTTACTATTACAGATGTGCTCCTCTGGTGGGGTGGTGAAAGTGAGGGCCTTATTCTGTGATTAACCCTTTCATGGCTCGTCCTTTTTTTTATCAACGTGACATTTGCACAAAATGAATTGCTTGCTTAGACACAGCTAACTAAATAAAAGCAGGCCAGAGCTGATAGTATGAAAAATGGATTTTCATTACTGTTTCATTGATTCTTGTAAATAAGGGCCTGAGGCCTGCTCCAAAAAGGCTGCAAACAGTAATAATTTAATCTGAGGTGACATAGACCAAAATGTATGTGGACAAAAATCATCCTTGAATATTAAACAACAGCCTCAAGACAGAGAAAAGTGTTGCAGGCGAATTTAAATGTATGCAGATTGGTGGGTAACATATTTAAAAACAGAAATTAAAGATTCCTGTCATAAATCACATTTGCTGCCATGGATATGCCTTGTTATGCTGGCGTTTAAGAAAACCTGAAAGGTTAAGGCAGTTGGTGCATTAAATCGTACAAGGATAATTAATACTTTTCTTGTGGCTATTTATAAGAAATGGAAAATATAGTTAGATCAGCTGTGGCACTGTAGTAATTTGAGGGGGAAGAAATGAAAGTATGAGTCAATAGTTTTAACTGGACAAATGTCAAAAGCTTAATGATGCAGTATCCTAATTTGGAGGCTGTCTGAAAGTTATTTATGAAAAAAGAATAAGATAAAATAGTTCATTCTTCCATTGCACATATAATTTGTTTGGCTTTCAAACCTCCAACCTGTTTAATAAAAATAATAATAATAAAAATATCCATTTGCAGTTGAAAAAAGAAACCATGGAAGGGAAGTGTAAATTGTGTCTTGAGTTCAGGAATCATAACTTTGTTTTTTTTCATATACTACTTCTAATTAAAAAGGCCACTATATTTTGCCACAAAATAGCCTGAAACTGTGTATGAACATTATTTCAGTTGTAATAGTTTGACTTATTGCTGTACTACCAACCACTCAGGATGGCTCACAGTGAGACTGATGTAGAAAATATGTTTTTCCTTCAACCTGCTGAAGCATTATTTCTTTTTTCTTCTTTTTTTTTCCGAACTCGGGGTTACATTCAAAGAAACCCTTCCAACTACTGCAGCTCTGCAGAGGAAAATACTCCTTCATCACTCATTGAGCTCAGGTTTATGATCAACCTATTATTTAAAGTTCTTATTTTCCTTTTTTTTTTCCTTTGCTTTCATGAATAAAAACAATAAACTTTAGTGGTATCAAACATTATTGACGAGTCTCAAAGCAACAAGACAGGAGGTTTATATGCTCAAACTCTCTTGATATAAAGGAGTTGCATATTTTCAGATGTCACTGCCATTCATCTCCTGTCTCCTTCTCTCTTTCTGCCTCCCTTAAGCTAGGAATAAAGATCCTATTTGAAAAAATCTCACCAACATGTAATAACTTTTCACCTGTTTTCATGAAAGTTAAACATTTGGAACACAATTTGCCTCATGATTATTTTTTATTCTGAGTGATAACAGGAAGTTTTTCTTTTAGAGTGAGGCAGATTATCCACAAAAGATATTTTCAATCTGAAAATGATGATTGGAGAGGGGAATATTTCTCATATCTCACTGGATTTCTGATTTATTTGGAGAACATTTGAAATATCACTGTAAATTATTATTATGAATTTTAATTTTACCCTGGCTTCAATTTGCAGATATTCATGAAAATTACCATGGCTGCATGCAGATCTTTGGAAACAAAGATTAGCATGTTGGGGTTTTTTTTGTTTGTTTTTGTGTTTTTCTCACAGTTCTCTCTGGAACACACTGTCTTTGGCAAGTTTCTGTTTGCAAGAAATAAAATGTGATACTTTATAGGTTATAATATTCATCATTGCCCTGATGTGTCATTGGTATGTGGTGTCACACCCTGCTACTTTCTGGACAGTGTTCTCAATTTGATTATGACAAACCTTTTCTGAAAAACTGCACTCTTGAGAAGAAAAAAAAAAAAGGTAAGAAATTAACCTAGTCTAAAATAAAGGAAAAAAATTGATTTACTTTCAGAGGAATATTGGATGAACAAAGGATTTGGCCTGTTCATTTCACAAGAATCATCTGGAAAAGAAACGATGTTGAAAAAAAGAGGGGACAAAAAAGAAAAAAAAAGCATGACTTAAGAAATTTCATAATCAAAAAATCTCTTCAAAGCTTCCATCAAAATAGGAGAGGTAAAAAAGCAGTATTCCTTTGGTAACAACACAGATTTAGTGATAGTACGGTGCTTTTATTTTTTTTTTTCAGTACAAATTTTTTATTTCTGGAATAAGTGTCTAAATATCAGAAGCTGGGCTGGATCTGAACATTTTTAGTTAGTGCCTTAAAAAAGGAATAGTATAATGATCTGTTGAATGAAACCACTTCTGTTCACTCACAGACTCCTAATTCATGAACCGTATCTTGATGGCTGAACAATCTCCTGCACTGTAGACAATCAACAATTGGTTGTGTAGGTCAGAGCTTTGTGGGTTTACTTATATTTTTAAATAAAAGCTAATTGTTTCACAGCCACTCTATCAATAAAAGAAGTATAACTTTTTATCTTCGGTACAAAGCTTTACATACAATGACTATAAACTGTGCGCAAAGTAATTCTGACAGCGGTATGTACAGCAGAAGGAAAATGTCTCAGACATTATATTGTGATCTGAAGAAGCACAAGAACTAAAAGGGAGAGATGTTAAGGCTTGTGTTCACACAGCAAAGCATTTTTTTTTCCTCTTTAAAGATTTTTAAACCAGTAGAAAAACAGCAAAAAGTCATGAGATCCAAAAAGCCTGTAAATCCCACCCTACAATTTTAGGTAGATGGGACATAACTCTGCTTATCTTTTTTTGCCTAGATATCTGTCAGTGTATTTTAGGCTGCTGCTGATCAGTAGAGCTGAGCAAATAATTTGCAATTGTTAATGTTTTCCTTGAATTTATACTACTGTTTGTGAAATATGTGAAGAAGATCGTGACATTTCAGAATGTCTTTGTTATACAAAGTTATTTATGAATTTTTCCATGGCATATTTTTTCCTGTGGGTGGTATTCGCTCTTGTGCATGCACAAGGACTAAGCAGTACTTAGACCCCACTTAAATCTTCAGAATGTCTTCTGCAGAAGGTTGATTTTCATGCAGAGACTTTTGTATTTGTTCGGATTGATATTCATTTTTCTATCCAAACAGATCGTTACAGGAGATATGTTGTAATGTAGTAGTGCCATGTAAACGCATGGGCATGCAGTCCAGCAGCTGTAAAGGGACTGCATGCAAATCAAGCTATTTCTCTAAGTAACGTACAATTCTTAGAAATAAAACTTAAAAATGCAGAGCAGTATTAAATTGTTTTTAATACGTTAACTCTCAGCAAATGCAGAAACAACCTGTGAGCTACAGGTTTTTCTACATAATAGCTGCATATGTTTTTCCCCTCAAAGTCCAAACAGGAGATTTGCTGTGTCATTGGTAGTTGCATGAGAAAATACACGTTGTAATGTACCTTTTTAGTTGTTTTTCATATGAATGCTCCTTTCCATCATGTGGCTGGAGGGTTTCCAGATTAATTGACAGACTGTCAATTTTGGACAAGGAAAATAACAAACCCATGTGGTCCTTAGAACCCATCCTTTATGATAATGTGGATGGTGTGAATTGTATGGAGAAGATGACAGCACTAGAAATGCAAAAACTCTGTGTGGAAACCCTTCCAAAGCTGTAGTTGAAGAAACAGAAGAGAGCCCATAGCTCTGAATTGCACACTACCAGTCCCTAAATCCTGTAACTGAAGGGCTGTGGCTGCTGAAGCCACTGGGTTCATTCAGGAGTAGAAGGGGCAAAGGGATGCATGGAACAGGAAGAATTTCTCTTGCCCAGAAGACTTTAGATCGGGCATGACTTTGGCCATGTTAGTGTTCCTTTTTGCTTAGGTTAACTCAGGCCTCAGTTTTTCATGCCAAACCTCCAAGGCCTACACCTCTCCCTTTAATCCTTTTTGGCTGTTTCTCCCTCATATGAGAGGACTGCTTAATTGCTTATTTCTTCCTCAGGCCAAATGTTGTGAGCTTTCTCTGCTCCCCTAAGCATCAGAGAAGTTGCTTCAATGTCCACTCCCATTAGATGACTCCCATTACCAGTTCCACCTCAAGCATGATTCATAAAGTTTAAAGCCAGAAGGAATGATTAGATCATCTAGTCTGACCTCCTGTACATCACAGGCCATTAAATTTCACTGACTTACCTCTGGATGGAGCCCAAAAAGTTTTGTTTGTCCGAGGAATATCTTGGAGAAACTACCCGATCATCATTTGAAGTGATAAGGAGCTGGAGTGTCCCCATTTCCTCTTGGTGAATTATGCTTGTAGTGAATGACAATCAATTGTTATGAGGGACTCAGAAAAGTGTTAAAACAGTCTGGTAATTTCTGAACACTAAGTGGCATGCCTCACCTAATGGATGATAAACTTTTAGAGTCCATGACTTCTTTCTCAGGATGTCCATAGAGACATGATAAATTGTCTGTCAGAGGATGGTTTTGGTTTAGAAATCACTATTTTTTTTGTAACGTTCCTATGGTATTTTTTTGAAGTAATCTAATAATCTAATAGACCAAATCCAGGGAAGTGTGTCAGATTTAGGATTGTATTGTATGCGTGAGTGAGCATATTGTCCTTCTGTGTAAGAGGTGACTGTGTGAAGATCAGCACAAAGGTTCATCTTCAGTAGTGGGCGATGTAGATGGTTGTGGGAGTGTACAAGAGCAGGGCAGAGTCTCCTTGGGATGCCCTCACCAATCCTCAGTTCTGAAGCACAGGTATAGCGATCGCTGTATCATTGCATATGGTTTACTTATTGCTACTGATTATTGGATAAATGTCCCATCTAATCTGATTTAAAACTTGTATTTTGCATTTTTATATCTGCACCTTCCTGATGAGTATCACAGTTCAGTTATGCTCAGTGTGTATGAAGTACTTGAAGTTGTTTCATATAGAAAATAATGAGTTTTTGTAAAAAATAGAGGTATCTTAAGGGTACATTTGACACTACTATAAAGTCTTTGTTTACTAATCTTTTGGTTAACTAAATATTATCCCTGTCCTGGATTTTGTCCAAAGAGAGCTTCAACAAATGACCAGAAAGTTCTCTTAAATGTTACTCTTGCATTTACCACTTCATTTGAAATGAAACAGTTTGGTGTTTAAAACACCACACACACATTCCAAATAAAACCCACAGAACAAAGCCAGAAAAAGTATTTAATTATCATCTATAAATATACCAGCTAACACTGGAGATGGTCTAATACATTTGTTTTCACACAGGAAGAAGGGACTTTATTACACCCCCTCATTCTAGACTTTTACAATATTAGTGAAAATATGTGTTAAATAACCAGCCATGCCAGCAATATACTCTTATTTATATTTTATATGAAATAATATTCTGGGCCATGGTACTTTGAATAGTTCACAGAAGCACATGAAGTCATTAACCTAATCTGCAACATAACATGATGTAAATCATATAAGATGTCATGCATTTTTAGAGGAAGTATTATTTTGAGTGAATACAGACATAGCTATTTGGCGTGATTTCTTGAAGGGGATGGGAGTGTTATGACCCAGAAAATGTGCAGCATTTATTGCTTTGACTCGGGATGTCAGGAAGCTTCACATAAAAATGGAAGTTTCAAAACAACAACTTGAGAGGAGAAAAAAAAATTAAATACCAGGAATGTCTTTGTCTAGTTCTAGATTTGAGCTGTGTTGAAGTGAGCATTCCAGTCCATCATATTCATGTCTTTTTAAAGAGTTACTTCAAAGAAAACTTGTACGAAATAAAATTTTCTCTTTATAGAGAAAAAGGAGTAGTACTTCTATTAGGTTTAGTTTAGTTTTTGTTCTTAAGTGAAGAACAAGAAAAGGAAAATCTGAGTAACAACTTAAAGAACAGCATATGTGATTCATTTCTTGTCATCGCAGCTGTCTACACAAGGTCTAGAAGTCTACCTACAATTGTAGATGCTTTGGTAATGCAGATCCAGCTCCTGTAAAGCAAAATCCAAAGCTTGCTGTAATTATGGGGAGGCTTTGTTGATATTCAGGCATTTGGTGCTATCAATAGTCTTACTCCTACAAATAAGGATGTAGAAATATATATGATATGAACAAATCAAGAAAGAAAGTATGTGCATAGATGCTGCATGCCTGGAGTATCATCCCAGAGAAATGGAGCAATTGTAAACAAGCCCTTGGCTATGTCCCAGATGGAAGCAGAATACTTGCAACCTCAGAATCGTAAATGACACACATTATAATATAATTTCCTTTGGAAGAGTTACAAATCATTGGGTTTGAATTCACCTGGGAACTGTGACAAAAAAATAAAATAAAATAAAATGACCTTAGAAGACTTCTGTGTTCAGAGAAGAAAGAAGTTCTGATAACTTCTCTGAGTTTTACATTTGGTGATGTCGCTTACTCCATAGTTGTAGTAATATTAGAAATCAGTGTTGTGTAGCGATTCAGTAGTCTTATTGCTTCACAGTGGTTGTAACAAGGTGGGGAACTTGGGTAGAAGTCATGTCCCATAGAATTCTCCTCGTCATGTGCATTGAGAGTTCAACTTAGAAATATTTGTCTACCTGCTCAGCTTAGGTTGTGCATTATAGGTTGATAAATTTGATAATAACTGACATGAACTTCTGCCAGTCTCCTTAATGAAGGGAATTTTTTTTCTATTTGGAGGTTGTTTAGGAAATCCCACTGTGGCCAGACTTGTGTCACCAAGGGAAGAGTTGGTGCTGTGTTATTCTAACCTAATCTAATGTCAGATTCTAAGGCAGAATCAGTGAAGATGTAATCCTTGTGTCCGTTTGCAGTCCACTTCTGTAGGCTTAAGTGGTTTCCGTAGTTAGGGCTCTTAGCATAATGTGCAAATGCTCAGCTAAATGGAACCTATGATCTCCTTCGAGGTTCATCCATCATTATTCAGAACCTCTGCTTTGTGCCATCATGCAGGCAAATGCTTTCATGTATTTATTCATCTCATTGTAAGAATTTCTGCAAGCATATGCAGACCACTAAGGCTAGCAGTGATTAAAGCCATGCAGTCTTGAGCAGATGTAGACACTTTAGTTCACCCTATTCATTTTGCTGAAAGAGTATAAATCAAGTATTTTCGGCACCAGGAAGAGAGCTCATCTGTTGCTGAAGATCACTGCTCTCCCCAAAATGTCCTTCTTAATTGTTGGCTTTTTATAACATTTGCCTGTGTCATGACTCCTTTGTACATAACAGGGTAGTAAAATGGATACTGAGCATTTCTCACACTCTCTCTGCACGACTGCAGTAAAAGCTTGCTTGTAAGGAGGTAATGGGAAGGATCTGTGATTCCTGGAAGAGAAAAGAAGTCATATCATTTTAAGAATTTGTAATCTTTCCAAATCAGTGGAGCCGTGGGGGGAGAACGTGAGAGGAATCATCATCCATGGAGAGAAAGAATTCAGTCCAAATAATTTTAATTTTAATAGGTGATAAAATCCAAGCTTAAACTAGCCTACAACAAGCACAGCCGCTGTTTACAGCAGCACACTTTTAACCACAGCTATAAAACATATTTTTTGTCTAAGGAGCATTTCTCTACTTGGTTAATTTTTGTTAGCCTTTCATTTACACAGTAGGTCATGCTTCCAGACAAGATTTCTGCTGGCCCTGAAGCTCCAAAGGAGCATTTGATTCCCGGCTTGGACCTTGTCCTCTACCTCTGTTCCTTACCGGCCCAATTAGCCTTATGCTACAGAGTTGTCAGTAGCCTAACTACCTTGGAGCCATCAGATAAAAGTTTCTCTTTCCCAACTACTCTATTCATCAGGAATCCAGCACAGCCAAGGTTTGTATAACCTGCTATGACGAACCCTCCCACTCAATTGATTTCTGGTCCCTAATGAACCATAGGCTGATGGACAATTACTCATCTTGCTGAGACATATGGGGACTTTTAAAGGCAGGGTACTTGGGAGCTTGTAAAACTGTATGCTTTCTTATTCAGCATTAGCTATAATTTCTGATACTGGAAGGATTTTAACAGTGACTGTTAAACATCATCCAGAATATCTCAGTAATGGCAAAAGCTAGTTTTTAAAACTCTCAGGCCCTTCGTTATTTACTTACTGATAAACACATAACAGTGGTACATTTAAACAAAGTTACAAGCCCCCCAAAATACGCTGCTGTGGGATTTGACATTAACAGCTCAGTACAGTTCAGTGCTGCTGTTGGGAACTGTAGTGTGTTTTACTATAACTCAGATGGATGCAATTAAAAAAAAGTATGATTATTGCCATTATTGTATTGTGTTATGACTGCTATGAAGTGTTTCAGCAGCCCCAATGCTTTCAAGCCTCGCAGAGTGTGTTAAAATCTGAACGCTGATATTTTGATGAGGATACTGACTCAAATACTAAAAAAAATAATAATCTGTTCCTATACTTAAGCACACTAATAGACAGCTAAATTTGTTATCCCCAGGGTCATAAAACTCTCCTGGGAAATAAATTATTAAAATCACTCGGTTTGTAAAATGTAAGGTATGTAATACATGCATTTTTCTAAAGTAATGGCTTGAAAAACGGCTGTCTGATTTTTAAATCGACTTAGCTTGTTGATCATTTATGGTACAGTAATGTGACTAGAAAATACACCTCTCATCCCTGTGATTTCAATTCTGGTGTAAGCTGTTGGCCTATAAAGCGTTAAGAGAATGGTTAAACTTTATAACTGTAGAAATAGCTGTTCTGATGTAGAAGTAAATGTTCTGTTTTGTAAACTGAATAAAGTGATGACAACATCAAAAACCTATCAAGGTAGATCTTCAGTACTCTTTTGAATGTGCCATAGCAGCAGAAATATCAGCTCATGTTACCTTCAGATAAGTGGATTAGATGCTCTGAGATATAGGTAATTTTGGAGAATGTTATCATTCATCCCTATAAATGGTTGAGATGGTGTGAAAGTGTTTTTCTTCCATTTTCTCATTTCTGCCATCTTCATTTCTTCCCTCCCATCTTAATCTTCCTGCTTTCTGACGTGGTTTCTGTAGAGTTCAAGTGGATTTCCTTATAGCCTCACTCTCTCTTGAAATCTCTTACACTTCCTTCCCATTTTCATTTGGCAACACACCTGCAGAACCAGAGTAGCCCATTGCTTAAGACTGGGTACTTTCTTCTTCTGTAGAATGTGCGGTCCTTAAATACTCAGTGTTTTTATTTAAGGTCTTAAAAACCATTATAGCTAGTGCTATATTCAAGTTATGTGTAGGGCCCCCTATAGATGGGTACGAATAAATAGAAAAGTTGATGACTCTTCCTCAACGACACTGCTTCTAAACAAAGACATAAATTAAGGAGAAATATCTTGATTAGTGGAAGCAAAGAGGAGTGAAAGAGCAAAGCAACAGAAGCAATGCTTTTCTTTAGATTGGTATTGAACGTACCTTGGAAATAGATAAAAAAAATTGTCTTAAAGCCACTCCGTCCACTCCATGTTCTCATCTGTTTTGTACATTTAAAAAACTGGCCTTAAAACTAATGAACCTAAAACCTACTGGTTTTTACTCCTCTAATGTGTGACTTTGTGTCTACTTTGCATCTGCATCAACCTGTGGTGAATCGTGCTTATCCCACTTGCCCTTGTGCTGATAGTGTCTTTAGCAGGTGATCTCCATCCTTGGTGCTGTGTCATATACTGATGCTCTTTGAAACCCAGATGCTGTTTGTGGGGTGAATTAATACCCCTCCGAGAATTGATACTCCTACCCTTATCAGAGGTGCTTTATCCAAGGCAAACACTTTAAATCTTGACTTTACTTGGCTGTCAACAGAAGCCCTCCCCTCAACCTGTACCATTATTTCTTCTCTCTCTTAAGACCATGCACATGAATATGCTGGCCCAGGCCCCAGAGACGGCAAGGTGTGGACAAGAGGGTGGCACTATTTGGGCTGAAAACTACAAAACTGCATGAGGAATGGACATACTGGCTTGCACACACACACACACACACACACACGAAAAAGATGCAAGCGAAAACTCTGCCCACAATGCAGACTAATTTTTTAAGCATTTAGAATGTTTCATTAATATTTATAAGGGGTTTTGATGTGGGCCTTTTTTCATCCTGATCTTGCTATTTTTCATAAACTTTTTACATTTATGCCTTTTGTCTGGGCTCTGAAGTTGAAGCACTGAAATGGCAAGGCAGAGAGCGGGCGAAAATGGAAATTTCTCTTCGAAGTTTTCTAGCTCAGACCTCAAAAGTTGGAAGATGTTATTTAAAAACACACTGCTGTTCATATCAGCTCTTCCAGCTTTTTCAAGTGTGTCACTCGCTAGTTTGTCCCTTTGAAACTGTCACTTTTTTTCTTTAATTATTATGATTGGGACCTGGAGCGTAAATGGCAATTGCAATTCCAGTAGTCACTGGTGTACTCCCAGATATTCTCAGAAGATCATATTGTATCATGAGAAATAGCTGGCGGTGTCCTGAGTGACATGGTATCTGGCCTTTCGTGTGTGACAGCTCCCATCTAGCTATCTGTGCCTGTGTGGGGTATGGAGCTGTTTTTACCTCCAGCCCTCAGACTGGGATCAAGCTGTACTACTCAACTTATCACTTTATTTCTTTTTATTTTGTTGTTTTAAATCCCTCTGGTTCGGATGACTCTGAAAACAGAAGGGAGTTTAGCAACTGGTTTGTCACGGGTGTTGCTGAGGTTCTTTTAACTTTAGGGTTGTTTTTCAAGAGATGTAGGTAGGTAATAATGGAAAGCCTGCTTGTTTTCACCACTGAGGATGTGGCTTGCACTTAAGGTTGGAATTTGAAGGGGGTGTCCAAGATATTTGTGATACTCAGCACCAGATTTTAAGAAAAACAGCAACCTGAGTCCTCAAGCACACTTTAAAACCTCGCTAGGAAGCCCATGACGTTTCTTTTATGACAAGCAGCCTGAAATCACTCATGATGTGAGAGAGGAAACGTCCTTTTGGGTTGTGAATAATTTGCAGAACAGCAGCACGTACCCCCTGTGCAAGCCATTGCTTTCCACCTTCTCCAAATGTGCATTTGAGCATTGCTCTTTTCTGCAGGATTTCAGCCCACAAGACAGTGCTATCTGCATTGTTTTGCTGTGCTGACAGACCACTCTGCACCAGAGCCCGGCCAGCTCCCACCACCAGGCTCCAGTGGGTGGAAATGAGGACAGCTTCTGTCACTTTGATCTGCTGCTTAATAGCAGAGGCCATAGCATTATTGATGGCTGTGGTACCTTTTGCTTCTGCTGGAGTGTGCCGAGGCGGTTTGTTTGGTCTTGAAATAGTGCGAGGAAATCTGTGCCCGGCCATCAGGAGCATTTGCTGCCAGCAGACTGGTTTTGGCTCATCCTTGCCCACTGTTTTGGCACCAGGCTCGGGTGGAAAGTGTGGGAAAGGGGAACAGGGAGTATCTCAGTGTCAGGGACTGATCTTGTGGGAGGATGGTGCTACTGGCTGGTGCTTGTTCAGTATCGCCCACTGGAGGGCAAAGGGAAGGCAAGGATTGCTTCCCCTGGGACAAATGGAGCATCCCTTAGGCTGCTTCATCTTGACAAGGGTCCTGTGTTTGGTGGTGAGGGGCTACTTGTATTTCTCTCCCCCAGCTCATGCAAGGATGTGTGATGTTCTTTAAAAGGAAACCTCTTTCAGTAAAAGCGGGCTTGGAGACTGCCTGCAAAATAGCAAAGAGAAAATCAGATGTAATTTGAAAATACAGGCAACAAGAGCCCGTATGTTATGTTATTTTATTTTATTTTATTTTATTTTATTTTATTTTATTTTATTTTATTTTATTTTATTTTATTTTATTTTATTTTATTTTATTTTATTTTATTTTATTTTATTTTATTTTATTTTAATTTTATTTTATTTTAAAGTTTTTTTCCATTTCTTTTCAAAGGTTGAATATCTGCACTCCCATCCCAGATCAGTTTGAGATGTGAGCACTGAAAATGAAATACATTCATAAGAATCGAATTTATAAAAAAAATAAATAGAGAAATGAAGTTTTCTTTTTCTCCTCTTGTATGTGCCAAGAAAAGAGTGCTTTAGGGGCGGGGGGGGGAACAGATATACTGTGAACTGAGGGAAACTAATACTTCATCTAACCATAATTAAAAATGACTGTCGTTGCAAATATATTTTGGGGTTATTTCTATTGGACGGGATGTATTTATTTATATATATAAATAAATAATATATACGTATTATATGTATTATTTGTGTATATATTATAGTGTGTGTGTGTATAAAATGTATATATAAAGAATACTTATCTGAAAACTAGAGTTCAAACCATCCTCATGGGAATTCTGTATCCACGGAGAGCTGTATTAAAGTCTCAGAATTTGGGAGAGTTGCATGGCAGCTGACCTGAGGCTTGTGTCACTCAGGAGGAAGATGCCAGGAGCTGTAGAAGGCCAATCATGGTGATTTACTCTTGTTAGGAGTATGGTGAGGATTAAAATGGGAATGGCACGTATACTGTGGAGATGGAAGCTCTGAAGTGCCTGAGAGAGAGACAGATCTTTGCCTAGCTATTTACTAAATTGATATTGAAGAGTTCCACTGTACATTTCTAGATCCACATAATTTTCCTCCTTCTTCCATCTGACACAGTCTCAACACTTACTCTGCCTCAGCTGTGGCTCCCTTCCTCTCATTCCTCCACCATCTGCTCCACATGCTTTCCCACAAATTCTTGACTTGGACTCCGTTTCCCAGCTCCCTGCTTATCTATCCAGGGTTACACTGGAGCCATCATAAAACCAGCTGTGAACTTTCTGTGTCAAATGAAGGAGCTTCTGAAGTCTCCAGAAGGGTCAGAACTTAATTTTTTCTGTGGTGTGAGAGGACAAGAGAAGTCTCAGGCTGTTAACAGAAGTTGAGATGATGAATATTTTCATGTTTTGAATGATATTCGCAGAGAGAAACATTTTTGGTTCTTTTGAGTTTCAGATAGTAATATTTTTATTGTTTTTTTTTTTTTCTCTGCTTATTCCTAATAGAGTTAAAAATGGTCATGTATTACTTTTCTTGCTACACTCTTCCTTTTTAGGAAAAAATCACTTCTTCAAAGCAGCAACTATGGATGCACATTTTGAGAAAATATAGATAATAGTTTTTTTCTGCTACTCCATTAGAAAAGAAGATGGACATAGAGATGCTGTTAGGAAGTGAGGTATTTCTGATCACATTGTGCATCTCTGTTTCAGAAGAGCTCAGATATCCAGAGAACTACAGTTCCTGACCTCTCTGAGCTCAGCTTTTATGGAGGCTGCTTTAGAAATGATCCCATTTTCACATGGAAGAAACACCTCTAACTCTGAATGTTAAAATTTGTTCTATCCTGCTCTGAAACAGTGCGTATTACAGAGAAATCCACCACTATCTACAGGTTGTTGTTTGTGTAGACCCTACTTCAGGAAAGTAAAAAGCAAGGCTAATTTCACTGAAAAGAAGTTGCACCTCATTTCATAGTATCTGGGTCATTTTTCTTAGAAAGAGTGCATTGATTGATATGTATCTTTTCTCTTTTGCAAAAGAAGTGTTGAAACAGTAAAGCTAAAGTTTGGTATAATTAAGACAGATTAGATCTGCTCAACTTTGTGTGATTTAGTAACCACCTTCACCACAACAGGTAGCCTGGTCGTCCCAGGTTTGGGGAATGAAACCACCCCAAAGAGTTGATAGGGAGGAAGTGAAACAGCTACACCGCTGGATTAGAGAATATTGAGCAGGTCAAGACAGTACAGAGCATTGCAGTGATTTTAGGTTGTGTTTGGGCTTTGCAATGCCAATAGCTCTTTGTCATGATAAGGGTTGGAGCGTCAATGTGAGCTGGTCACAGAGGCAAGGAAAATCAAGAGGACTTGACTCTTTCTCAGAGCCCTCAAAGCACTTCCTTGCTAGATTTGGTGGAGGATAGAAGCATTGACATAGGATTGACCCTAAGATTCTGTGATCATTGTCAGGGCATAGCGCAAGTACTTCCACGTTTTGAGGCAGATGCGAGTGTGAGTTGGTTTATTACGTTCAACAGCAGTCCTACTCATATGATTGAGCAACTTTGGGACTAAAAAAGTCAAAGCTTTTGTAAATAAGAATTATAACTATATAAACAACCACATGATTATGTTAGGAGGTGATCAGGATGATACACACAGTCCAGGAATATGGGCTTCCTTGCTAAGGGGAGACAGGTCAATAAGTGAGTTATATCAACATTATTTAACTTATAAAATAATAGCAGACTTTTTGTTTTCTGAGATGTAAAAATCTTTCTGTCTGTGTATCTAAGAATAAGTCAACTGAAGGAATAAACAAACTCTCCCCAAATTATCTTTATATCAAAAGCTTCAGTCTGTCCTTATTTCAACTCTACAAACAATATATGTGCATCCCACCATGCCCAGAAGGTCATGAAAAAGGCGTGTTTTGCCCAGATAAAATGAGCTATCAGATACTGAAAAAAATATATTCAGGAATTGATCTTTTGTGGCTTCTGTGAGCAAGAAACAAGGTTATATTAATTTTAGAACCATCTGAGCTTTGGGCACTGACTTTCATTGGCTAAGATGTTAATATTTTATGTGAGCCTAAAGCATGCCCAATTAAAGTGAGATCAGAAACATCCACAAGTATATTCAAAGAGAAGTATTAGAGTTTTAGACAGTGCCATAAATTCATGCACCAAAAAGCTGCAGTGGAATAATGGTAAGGGTCTGGCGAGTAAAGAAATAAATACAAGCTTGGAATGTCATTCTTGTAGTTCAAGCAAGTCTCGCAGTGTGAAAGCAAGCCTTGTCATAAATCCTTTAAAATAATTGCCACACATGAACAGCTGATTTACAGAGTGTATAATGCTGGCAGCGCACACCCATGGTAGCAGAGACTGAACCCTGAAATAGACCTTCAATCTGGGCATGGAGTGGTGTGCTCATAGTTGAGTTATTCCTCCACAGGGTTGCCATCTTTTCTTAGCCCCTGGTTAGTAGTGGCTGTAGAAATTGTAGGATTCTGATCAACTAGACACCTGTCCAAAATAAGACTCTTATTTTGCAGAAAACAAACAAAAAGCCCACCAGATTTCTGGAAATTCCTTTTTGTTTTCTTGAGCCATACAAGAGTTAACTCAAGCATACTGTGAACTCACCAAAGGGCTTGGGTGACCTGCAGCATAACACAGTCTTTATTTCTTCCTGCATCACTGCTGTGAAGGGTTCTGTGAAATTCAGGTATTAATGGAAAAGGCTTTTATGGTCATGTCTAGTTCTTGTGTTGCCTGCTAATACATTCCCTTACTGGCAGTGCTGCCCACTCTCCTTCACCCAAGTCAATCCCCCCCATCCCTACCTTGAAGTTTTAGCGATGTCGGTCTAGCTGTGATGCCATCCCACACAAATACAAATAATTTGTCATCTTTCCAAAGAGAATACCTTTACTCTATCCAACTAAAGAAAGTTATATATTGTTCATGATCACTAGTGCAGTTGGGTGAGTGATACAAATTCTCCTCTGCATTCCACTTAGTCAGAGCTTCCTAATTCTGTGATAAAACAAGCTCTGGTCAAGGGGCTGCTATGGGTTTTATAGGGGAGGAGGATAAGGAGGTGTGCTCGATCTGCTCAACTGTGTTGGTGTGGAACAGCAGAGCTGCCCCTTGTCCCCCTCTTCATCGGCCTCCACCAGCTCCAGACACCAAGGCTTCAGTTTACAGCTCTGCTGCAGACCAACTTTTTTAGATGTGTTTGAAAGGACAACTTGGAGACTTGAGTTTGGAAAAAATTTGTAACAGTAGAAACAATTCACCCTTTGCATTGTGATCTAACTACGCCCAAAACTTACTGTCATTTGTAGGCTTTTAAGCATGGATTTTTGATTGGTTGGTTGATTTGCTTATTTTGTTTCATGATCATCACTCTTGAGATGAAAACATCTGCCTGCTGAGTTTCAAATTCACGTGGAAGGACCAGGGACGGTTAAACCACTTTGAATAAAATAAGAGCCAGTAATAACCTTTCCTTTTTCATTTTCTCTCTTCTTTTTTCTTCATTTCTTTTTCTATTTTTTTCCTCTCCCTTTCCTTTCTCTCTTCTTCCTTTACTTTTTCCCCCTTTTCTCATTTTTCTTTTCACTTTTTCATTTTTCAAACCAAACTTCTCTGAGGTTTATGGCAGTTTTGAAAACTTCTTGCTTGTTTTACAAATTGTTACATGCTTTAGCCCTGTCTTGAATGTGACATAGGTCTGGAAAGAAAAAAAAAAACAACATGGTGCTTAAAGAAATGCCTGGTATTTGTTGATAAATCTCATGGGAACACTTCCCTTAAAAGTTTCAGCCATTTAAAACATTTTATACTTTTGCATCCATGGTCAACTTAGCCTCATGTTGCTGGTAATTATAGTTAGATGTTGGTGAATATTGAATATTACCTTCAGTTGCATATTTATTGGTTCATTATCATTCCTATATGAGTTAGTGTGGAGTTGAGGAATCTCTTAAGCCTCGTGAAAGCTAAAATTATGTTCGTATAAAATTATATTTACCTTTGTTACAGAAAAAGAAACACCAGCTTCTAGTTAATGGTGTGCCTCGGGAGCAGATTTGCTGAAATTTTCACAACACAAACTCCTAGACCTGCTCATCTGAGGCTTTTTGTAGTAGAAAACTTTGATTTACTTGTTTAACTCAGAAGGGGCATTCATGAAACTTTTGAGAGTGTTTTGTCCAAAGTGGGCATTGTAAACTACGTACAGGTGATACAAATTGCTTCCACATTTTTCTTCCATGTTTTGGTTTCATTAGAATTCCAAGTTAGAAGTATAAAGGTAGGAAGGTCTCCTCCGGGCCTCCCAGGCTTCTAGTCTATCCATGCAAAAATGACATTCAGTGCAAGAGTGAATGTACTTTATTTTATGCAGGCAAATGACAAAACTCAGTCACTAACAACCTGAGTGACTTTTAAGTAATTGATTTAGGGTGGAAAGGCTTGTGTCCCATCACCAGTCCCTTGAGCTATGTAGTCCCTAGAGAAGAAAATTACTGTGTTTTTCCTTCCCCTGTCTGCTCATCTGAGCAGAGAAAGGAAGGCAGAGGAATGATGTGAGATTCACATCTGTTTTCACGTATCAGAGCAAAGCTGTGAGGTTCAGTTGTAGTTGATTTTTACCTCAAGCCACACTGCGAGACTTTCAGTAAGGAATAACTACAGTTTGCAATTTGTTAGAGTATGAAAAGGTTTTGAGTCTGAACAGACTCCCTTGCTCTTCAGGTACGGAGATTTCTCTTCATTTGCATTGTTTTGCATATCTGCTGCCTTTGTAAGCCTCCCAAGAGGTCTAAACATGGCCTGAATTCCTCTACACTTCCAAACCAACTGAGTTTTGCACAGGCAGTTCAGTGTAGGAATTCACCTTCCCTCAAGGATCCAAGGAGTCTTTAACTGAAGGCTCTATCCTGTCTGCCGTGCACAGCTATGGGAAGAACACAATAGATTAATTCCTGATATGTTAATAACCAAAGAAAAATATTCAAAGAAAACACATGAACATGCCTACTACTTGTCTTCTTGCAAATGCCTATCACCATGTAAACCACCACTTCAGCTTCTTTGGTCTCATAGGTTATAATTTCCTGTTATCAGGGTAAGGATGTTTTAAACAGCTTTTTGTAGATGATTAGGTATTTGCTGATCATTCAGGACAATTTACAAAGATAAATATATGTTAAATGGGTTTCTTGTTAAAACCAATGTAGAAGTAACCCCTCGAGGCCAGACAGTAATTACTCCTAATAACAAATTAGAGCATTACCTACTTCTTTTCCGTTTTTCATTTTGAAGGGGAAATTACCTTACAGAACTAAATGTATTCAAACCTGCAGATTCATATTTTTTTCTGATAAAGCAAAAAAAAAAAAAATTCTGAGACGTTTAAAATGCTTTGAGAAAAGGATGGTCTCAAAGATACTTATTTTTCCAGTAACTCCATGTACCTTTGACCTTGTCTTGGCCATTCATACTTCTGCTCACTCCCTGGCAGTGGCAGAGTTGGGGATGGGCTGTGGGACATAAAGTCTCTCCTTGGGTCCTGTGTCCAGTTGTTACTGCCTGTGAGTGTGCGTTTGCATGCAGTTTGAGCGACAGACATGTCTTCTTAAAACAGAGTGAGTAATTAATACAGTCTGAATAAATGGGCTAAAGACTGTGAAGGAAATTTGGACTAACTCACTGATTTCTCTCATATCATCAGGAATTGAGCATTTGGATTCCAACTTATCCAACTCTTTTTCTGTCCATTAGAAAAAGAATAAAGATTTTACAACAACTGTTTACAGGTATGACCTTTCGTTAAGATTTATTACTTCCAGTTCCTTTCTCCTTCATGCATTCCATAGATGTGTGCTTGAGTTCTATCCTGGTTCCTCCCAGTATTTTGTCTTCTCTTGAGGAGTCTTATTTTAAACACTTTCATAGATTCTTTCCTAATTCTTTCGCTTGATCCTTTGGGTCCAAACTAAAATGCAGGCTTGGTTAAAAATGTCTCAGCAGTTGGCTCTTAATTTTCCCTAAAATGTTTGCAGTATGGAGGTTGTGTTCCACTTTTTTTTTTTTTTTTCTTATGGTTGCTTTTCTTATGTTATCCTATTAAACTTAGTAAACATTTTCAAGCTGTAAATGTCATGACAATCAAGACAAATAATTACACAAGACCTGTAGCTTTTGGGGAGCTTCCATGAGCATCCTTGCCCAAATTTTATCTGTTGACACTGGGGCTCTAGAGATACAAGGATGGCAGCTCCTGTATTCTCCATTGGTCAATCAGTGTGTGAAAAAGGATTTCTCAAATCTTTGGCACTTTTTGATTTTTAGAATAAATATCTAGGACTTAATGACAGGGGCACGTTTTGTAGCTTTTGTAGCTCTAATTTATACTGAAATATGGGGTAGTAAACGCTTCATGGTAAATCAGGGCAATGTGTTTGACACACTTCCTCCCAACTAAAGATGGCTTTGGCTCATCTAATTCAGTTATGTATGACAACTGCTTCAGATGTTTTTAAGAGCTCCATAGAATTTGTATGAGTAAGACATTTTTACATGAATTTCTGTCTTTTCACTTAAAAAGCATTTTCTATCTGGGTCTTGCCATCTGTTTGCATATCTGTCTTGCTAGACACTCACTTGAAGCAAATCACTATGCCTTCTGAACCCAGTCTTACCTTTGTAACTCAGTCAGAATTACCCCCAGTTTGGCCAGAAGCTGGCAAAAATCTGCATGCCTGGAGAACTAATACTCAATCCATCAATACTTGCTAAGATGCACCATGTTACGTATGAAAGGAGAATTGGCTAGTAATACATAAACACTGTGCTAGATTCATCTTTATCAATTAATATTCAGCTTTATCAACTATTCATAGTTAAATTTTTTGACAGAGCAGAGGTCTTTCCATAAGCAGTGCCCCCTGGTTCGTTCATGGGCTCTCCATGTTGGTGATATAACACATTATGCATTGGTCTGTAAAATAAATGGTGATTTCTGACACATGTTGGTCATTGATAGCAGAGCATTATCAATGTTCTCATTATTTCTCATGTACAATCACTCCTGGAAAAAAATGTATGGCAGTTCTTTGGTATATGCTTTTTAGTGATGTCTAAGTGTGGAAATTGAGGCTTTGGAAAGAAATATTTGTGCCACGGTTGGAAATCTGCATTTCCTTCTCATGAAGTCTTCAGTTTAACTGCAAAGTCCTCAGAAGTAATTTGCTCCTTTCCGAAATGCTTTTGTTTTGAAATATGCTTGATAAAGCAATGAGAAATACATCTGTGTATCTGGTAAATTCTTCCTGGAGTAACTGCAGCTTAACCTGTATCAATGGATAGGAGTCTTCTGATCAAAGAAGTCCAGATGAAAGTGTGTCGTGTGTAACACAATTAGTTATTTTCTCAGTTTGTCTTCAAATGTACCATTTTGTTTGGGAATATTGCAGATATATGTCACTCATTATTGATAGATTTGTCTGACTTCCTGTCAAATCTATGTACATTGACAAAAATCTATTTTGTTGTTTTTGTCACAGAAATCTATACTGGCATTTTTCCCCATGGAGATTTGGCTAGTCATTGTCAGCATGAGGTGCCAGCTAGAGCTTTTACTGTTTTTATTGTGCCAGCTGCTTTCTTGGCTTCAAATCTTTTGGTTCAGATTGTAAATGGGGGCGAGACATCCGTATCTAGCCAGCGTGCTTGATGGAATATGACAGGGACTTGATTTTTTATTTCTTGCTGCCTTTCTTAGTATTAGCAGAAGATGACATGGATGGCTTTATCTTCTGACCATTGGTGGTGAAGACATGGGGAAAGAGAGCGCATGCACGTACGTGGGCCATGAGAAATGTTAAAATGTGAATTTAAAGCTAGTCATTCCTACTGTTTTTCTGTAAGGATCTCTGAGGAGATCTTGGAGTTCATGAAAAATAATTTCCAAACATTTTGGCTGATGTTAACTCAAAATCATCGTGCTCTTTTCATAATAGTTTTGGCCTAAATTATTATAACTGTGCACATGCCCTCTGAGAAATCAGGTCTTTCTGAGGTGTCTGAAGTTTGTTTAGAGGCATCCAGAACTATCAACTGGCTTGAAAATTTAGGATTTCATTAATAAATAGTTTGTGTTTCGAGCCAATTTTTTCCTGTTTTGAAGCACTGGCAACTTTTGCAACTTTAACACAAATCTTGTGATATTTGGTATTTTCCCTAAAGCCCCAAGTGCTAGAGTGAGGTTGTTAATCTGAACTTGTAGACCTTCTAAAAGTGTGTTTCCAGCAGCAGTGTTCACTAAGAAAAAACATTGTTTACCTAGTGCAGCAAAATAATTAAAACCAAAAAGATTCTTGCCTCTTGAACTGCTGCAATTTTAAAGCCAATCTTCTGACTTTCTGGATTTGTGACTTTTAAATACGGAAAGTTAGTGTTCCATTTGCATTAAACTATTTTCATTTTAGATGGCAACCTTGTGACAGCCACCCAAACCATCGAACTAGGCCGTATATTACAATACAAATCTATGTGATGGCCAAACCAAAGGAACATTTTACTCTCCGTTGCTTGTAGGGGATGTTGTAGGAAGTTTTTTCTTTGGTAACAACTGAAATGAACAAGCTGAAATGGGAACCACTCAGTGGCAGTGGGATGAATGGGAAAGGACTTCTAAAAAGCTGTTGGCTTCACATATGGGATATGGTGTCCAGATATGACTAGAAATGAACTAAGACCCCAAGTCATAATGAACCAATGTAACAAAAAGATTTTGTTTTCTCTACTGGGCTTCCCTCTGTCCTCCACCCCATTAGACTCGCTGCCCTCGTCAGGAAAGCTTGTGGGAAGGCCAGCAGCAGTGTGGCCATATCAACACAGGCTTCAGGTTGAGCTAACAATCTTAGAAGACACCCATGGTCCCCTGCAGGCTTGTACAGCTCACACTGAAGCCTGCTGCTGCCACAGCTATTCTGCTGTTGGTACCCAAGATAGGTCGATTAAAGCTAGCTTGGATATGTAGGCGCATGCTGTAATCATTCTCTAAATGGTTGCAAATTTGGCCTTGATGATCTTTTAAATCCCTTCATTTTCAGAGTGCCAGTTCACTATAAATCACAGGCGTTCTCCATTTTCTTTATTTGATTCCAGAAAACTGTCTCTGTACTGAAAACAAGTCTTTGAAAAATGCTTGCATATCCTGCTGTCCTCTTCTACTTGGGGTGATTGCATAATTAACCTGGCCAAGTATCAACCATACAAGAGTTGAATGCATCCCAAGTTCAACTGGGGAGGTTTTTACCATAAGAATGTGCCTGTCCTGAGACTAAAACACAGGTTATATTTCCAAGTTTCTGAATATTGCTCAATGAAAGGAGAATATGCTGCCCATGAGAAAAAAATAAATAAATCAAATGGTGGTGTAATCTGTAATCAAAAGCCCTAATGGGCACAAAGCATTTTAGAACAAAGGTTTGCTGAATCTGCAAGGATATTAAAAGTGTTAAAGCCCAAACAAAGCAATGTTCCTATTTACTAAGTATAAGGAAGTTACTAGAGCACAGATAAAAAGCTCATAGGGCAGACAAAGCTCTCTGAATCCTTTTTCTTTTCCTGCAGTCAGATATGAACATATGATACATGAATATTTATCAGAACTGCAGATAACTAGTGACTACCACTGGATTTAAACTCAGCAAACCATGGCTTGCAGTTTGCATTCACAAAGGCTTCGTGCAAGTTTCTTTTTGTATCTTTTTGTGCTCCACATATGTGGGCTTGTCTCCCCTAAGCTGTCTTTTGCTTCAAACTGAATGAACCTAAAAATACAGTGAAGATCTTTGATACCAAACATCCAGTGTATATCGACTAAAGGCTGACGGGGTTTTCTACGCTCGGGGTTGACACAACTGACTCTCAAGCTGTAGGCAGTCAGATTCACAAATCTCCAGACTTAGCCCAGGTTTCCTTTTCACTCTGTTCAGGTTATGTTGAAACAGTCGTGAACCTCCCAGAGCTTCATCTTGCCTTGATTTTGTAACAGCGTCTGCAAGCCGGTGACGCAACGGCAGTTTCACGCTGGTGTAGTTGCAACTCAATCGTCTGCTACCAGCAATTTTGAGCAGCAGAAAATTGGAGTTTCTGCAGAGAGAAAGAAAAAGCTATTTTATTCACATTCCTATCCGCAGGTAGAGCAGTAGATGGTGATTTCCTATGTAGCTTTATGCTGTTCTCTTCCCTTGTACTCCTGTGCTTGTCGTGGGTGACTCTGATCAGTGAGCAGAGAGACAGACAGGAGCATCAGATAAGGCAAGATGGTGTGGGCGAGAGGTTAAAGCAAGTGAGCAGAAGTTGGTCATCTGCATGGCTTTGCCCTGCTGGGGCAAGGCTGCTCTCATTAAGGATTAGCGAGAAGTCTTCAACAAATCCTACTAATATAAGAAAGTCTGTTCTGGGCCAAACCAAAATTCCCTCTAGCCCAGTACCCTGTCTCTGACAGTGGCTGGTTTGGGAAGCTGTATAAGAATAGGATGTTGGTATGCCTTCCTGGCTTTTGGTAACTTGTGTCTCAGGGACTTTCTGAGTTTGTGGCTGGTTGGGGACGGCTACATTTTCCAACTGATTTTCCATGGGCTTGTGTAATCGCTTCTTGAATTCACTGATGCTTTTCTGCTGCTTTGTTACTTAATCGGGATTTACTCAAGTGTAACACAGGTTAATCGTCCTCCTGCAATCTCCTTGTTTCCCTCTGAGCAAAAAAAGAGGCAGAAATGTGAAACAAAAGCCAGTCCCTTCATAGGAATGAGTCTGTCTAGCTAAGCCAGGTTAGATCTTGATCCAGAACTGAACCTGCGATGACTTCTTATTCACCTTATTATACTAAATATTAATTTTCATTTCATCTGGTTGGTTTATTGTTGTTGTTTGTGGGTATTTTGTTGTTTTGCTTGTTCTTTAAGTTACTGCTTTGTAGTGTAGGACAGGGTGTCCACAACTGCACCACTAAGAGAACAGAAAGGTCACCAAAGTGGAACTGATTATTTTTATTGAAGGACAAGGTGGACAAGACCTGCAGGTTTCAACTCAACTGTGTAGCTGGCAATGGAAAGGCAGTTTTTTATCCCTGATTTGGAAGGTGTTGCCACTGTTTATACTATGTATGTGATTTAAAAAAAAAAAAAGAATGAGTCTACTTTCTGCTTTGGTTTCCAGTGTGACTGAAGGTGCATCTCTACTGAGGGTTTTAAAGCTAGTAAAGCAATTTTGGCTTGGGTGGGATGTAAGTCTTCTGTAACAACACACAAGGATGCGTACACTGGTATTCAAGAGTGATAAAATTGAGGCTTAGTGAGGGCAAAGAGGAAAAAGAAGGTAAAAGACAAGGGGAAATTACAGAGCATAGTTGAAACTCAGGAGGGAGGTACGCACGGGAAATGTTGCAGCAAAGGTAATGGGCAGATTTGCAGAGCTAGGAAATGTGAGAGGGAAAGGAGATATGCTGCATAATGTAACAGAAGTTGGCTGGGTTGTGGAGGGGAGAGGCTTTTATTCACAGTCTTAAACTAAGATAAGGGTCATCTGATTCATCATGACCTGACTAGAACCAACTCGGAGAGCTGGACTCCTTCCATGTGAGTCATTTTCCTGCATCCTGAGCCATTATTATTCTTATTAAACCAAAAAACTACACTGTGTTCACATGATAAGATTCTGGGAGAAAGAAATGAGAGAAGCAAGAAGACTTAGAGTTAAGGGATCTGGTTTGTTTACTCTTCCTAGTTCCCCTGCCACAGACTGAAATGGGATCGGATGCCCATTGGGGACCCCGATCCTGCTGTGGGTGGGATGGGGGCAAAGTAGGAGCAGCACCTCAGCACCGAGGTGGGGTCAGATCATATAAATGCTGCGGAACTTTCTTGTTGTCCTGGGCAGCTCTCCAGAGGCCTGGATGCCAAACTGAGCTCAGAGAAGCACCCAGATATGCAGATGTTTTATATGAAAATGATTTTAGAGTGATGAGCTTCACAGAGGCACAGAACTGGGGTTGGAAAAGTTTCTTGTGACTCAGCACTTCACACATGTGAGAACAGAAGCGCACAAAAGTCAAAAATCATGGCAAAAACAAAAAACAAAACAAAACCCTCACCCAAACCAGTGTTTTTCAAATCTCAAGGAAAAAAAAAAAAAAAAGGGTATTTTCTGATTTCTGGTAAAAGCTTTGGTTAGCTGTTGTTTGACAAAGCTGTTTCTGAAACATGTAGTCATACAGATTTCTGTGGGGCTCGTTTTTTAACATAAAAAATATGATTCTATGATTTAAAGGTAGTAGCGTTCATTCATTCCCCTCAGGGAATGACTCAGCAGGGAGAGCAAGGACCATCCAGGTTTGCACACTATTTTTGTGTTTTTCCTATGGCAGTCTTAAAGACCTGGATGGAGGCTGTGAAAGGTTGCTAGAGCAGGGCTGGGAAAGGAGTGGGAGATTTTCTTCTCTTTATCTGCACGTGTTTCCCCTAGATCCAGCAGCCAGAACTGGTTTTATCAGTTCTGCTGTGACACATCCTCATTCCTCCCCCACTTTATATCCCACCTGATAGCAGTGATTTTGAGATTCCCCTGCACAGGAAAGAGGAAGGTCTTCTGCAGAGTTAGCAGAGTCTCAAAGCACCCAGATTCAGCACTGAGCAAGGGTGACTAAGATGCTTCTAAGGTAAATATATGTGACATGCACCCAGCTGGCTGCGTGGGAGCCCTGCAGATCAGACTTCGGAGACCGAGATCTTTCCCTCTCCTCCTCTGCATAGCCAGTAGATATTTAATGCCTTTATTTCCTACAAAAATATCTTTGTGTCAAACATTCCCCCTTCTCTGACTCGTGTTTTGCACTGCTGTGGTCAGACAGCTTGCTGCTGTCACCGGTTGAAGTCTGAATTCCCTCTGCATAGTCAGAAATACTTCACAGGCTTTCGCCAGTACTACTCATTTTCATTTGCAAACCAAACCCAGCTGTACATCCAATCTCACTCTAGAAGCAGAGCACCATTTTCATGAGCCCTGGACCTGTGGTTTGCAAAATGTGATTTAAAGCATATGAGAGGTATATGATGGAGGGAGACGTTGTGCTGCTGTGAGATGAGGTGTGCAAATCTGTGATGTATTCAGTCTCCACAGGGTTAATAATCCCAGTTTACTAATGCCAGTGCTGAATTCATAGTCATAAGATGCCACCTCATCTGAATGTAGTCACTAAATTGGGGTTAGTTAATTGCTCTATAAAATTTCAGCGATGAACCGCATGAGAAATATGTTACACAGTGTCATCTCCAAAAGAGCTCAGAGTGTGGTCACACCTAAATTAGCAGGGACTCAAGCACCTACCTTTTCTTTAGCATATGCTGGAAAGACATATGTTGCAACATCAAGAAGATGTCTCCCAGACATTTATTTTTAAGCTTTGAGTTAGCCAGAGAATTATCAACACTCCATCCATTAAGAGTGGGTGTGCAGCAGTGAGTACATCTCTGCCACTTCTCAATCTGCGTGCTCTCACTGAAGTTATTGAACTATTTCAGAGTGCACATGCCCTACAGCTCACCTTAGATGAAGTTCTTTCATGCCACTTGGGGTGTGATAGGCCAAAGCACAGGCCAAGGTCCTCATTGCTGCCATTTCTGCACAAACATATTTTTAGTCTTTTGCTTGGGGTTCAGGCAAAAGGGAATATTTGGAAGGAAGGAACTGGAAAAATGAAAAGAGATCCATAATTTTATTTTCCACAACACACAGCAAGCTTTAGGTTAAAGCAGCTAAGGTTAGTAAAACCCAAGATGCATCAATGTGCAACTATTTGGAGGATTTAGCCTCACCATTTTGAATCCGTGTACCAAAAATATAATTGTTTGTTGTTCAAAGAGTATGAGCTGTATACAAGATTTTTGCAAGAGATTTTTGCAAAAAGGAGTCTCTGACTTAGATGACTGTTTGACATTGATACGTTTGTTCTAAATTGAAAGACCTATTCTATTTGGTATAACAGTTCAGATTCTGCAAATGCAGAGGAAGGATATAGCTTACAAACGTATTATGTGCGTGTTCTGACGTAGCTGTACAAACTTGCTTTCTTGGTCCACTGTCTTTCTTCTGTAAAACTTTTTCTTTCCCTGTAGGAATTCACTCTGGGTCAGATTTTGCCTTTTTTTTTTTATTCGTATTGCATAGGAGCTTGTTTTATGCATAGCCTCCCTGGAATAATGAAGACAGAATAAAGCTGAAGTTTACTTGGTACAGAACAAAAAATAATAAAGAAACAGAGTATTTCTGTACTTGCAAAGACTAGAATTGAAATTTCAGGTCATTTGTCTGCGCATTGGATTGCCCATTTATATATTCAAAAGAGCTGACCAACAAAATTTGGGATTTAATTTATTTTCATATGCTACTTGTCTCAGGGAAAAGATTTTGTTGAGTGCTCAGCCCCAAAACTGAATGCTTTGTCTCAGTTTAAAAGTGAGGCAGTAAGTGTCCGGAACTTGATTTTGAACTAAAATGAAGCAGGCAGTGCAAATACCCACAGTGTATCTTAGCAAACTGACTTCTGTGTGAATAGAAGTTGGAACTGGCATTAAGTCATGCATGCAATGCATCTGAAGTGAGGATGCCACTCATATTCTTAAAGCAATTACCAAATGAACAAATTAATGTTTTCTTCTACACCAATATCAGTGAAATTTGTTTTGCTTGTCCTTTGAATGTTGAAGTATTACTTGAATATGCTATAAATTCTAGACTAGCTAAAGTGCTTGAGTTGCTATGGTCTTTAACTTCCATTCATTATACCTTCTATGATCTATAGCTTCATTTTATGTAGACCATATGCAGTTAAAAATAACTGGAATTGCTGTATTTTATATATGCCTTTGTAAGCATTTCCAACTGCAGAGGGATTTTTTTTATAAATACAGAAAAACCCCAACAAGTTTTATGTTTTCATTTCACCTCTTCCCTTTTTATTTTTTATAGAAATGCTACAAAGGGGAACTTTTGATAAGTATTACCAGCAAAGCCCAGTGTTGCAACACAGTCAACTGCTGCAGAGTTTCTATTTAAGGTTACCTGGCATAGTCAGCTCGGCCAGATGTACTTCTGCTATTGGATAATTTGATTTGCTGACAATGTGCACTGCCTTAAAACAAAAAAAGCAACACACACACACATACAACAAAAAAAAAAAAGAAAAAAAAAGATGGAAGTGCCTAGCCTAGGTGACTTATATCCAAATCACACATACTCTTTTAGTTAAGATGAAATGTGAGACTGAATTTAGCCTTTAATTACATTTCCTTTCCTACCTCCAACAAACAAATTTTTATAACCTTTCCAATGAAGAGAGTCATATTTTGTGAATTAATTGCTTGGAAGCTTACCAGGAGCAAAAGTTATTTAGGAAATGTTCTATTATTTGTATTAATCAAATATCATTCTCTACGTTTCTGACTATTCCGTATGATAAATTATCCTTTTCAGGCAGTTTTGTGTAGAAGTTTATTTTTATTTTAGAGATTTTATCTGAGTTGCTATCTGGCAAATGGAAATTACACTTGTGAAGAAGAAAGCACAGCATAAATATAGGATCCATCACATTGTGTTTGAGGGATATACACTAGAGCTCTTACAGTATCATCTTAAGGACTTTACTCAAAATCTTATTTTTATAAGAATCTGTACAGTGCAAGCTATAGTATAAATCAGCATTGGAAAGAGAACAGTTTCGTATGTGTTTGAAGACATAAAATTGTATTGCTTAAGTGAAGCATTAAAAATAAGTATTACTTAAATTATCTTCCCTAATAAGATATGTCTGTCATTTTTTTCGTTTAGTGCTGGCTCTGAGGAGCATGCATTGTTCTGTCAGGATTAAAATATGAAAAACCTGTCCACATTTGAGTGTGTGCTTAAACAAGCAAGACTAAATATTAAATCTGAGTCCTCTGTACTCTGAAAAGCACTTTTACAAGTGGGAAGTTGTTCAGCTTAGATAGTTCATCCATTTTCCAGAGCCTTTTAAACCAGCATAATATACTGAATGTCAGAATGCTATAAAATCTCTTTAACTTTTGATATCTATCTGTAGATAGAAACATAAATTCTGCCATAAATTGGAATGAGCAGATGACTTGATCTAAACAAAGATGTGGTACACATCTATATGGTTACTTTGACATTTTTGGCTTAACACTGTGGGGGCAAGTTTCTTCATAGTAAAGGCTTCCAAATTGCTGCCATTGGAAATCGATGTGGGATGCTGCTAAAAATGTAGTCAGTGTCATGATGTAGCAGTAAGAGTTGATGGTTTGTCCAAGTTTCAGGATGTCCAGAAAGATCACCCCTTTCCTATTCCCGAGGACAGTGCACATCACTTTACCCAGTGAAGGGGGGATCTTGAGCTTTTTATTCGATGGGGAATTCATGTTGCCCTTCCATGGACTGCCATTTTGGACTCCGGCTCCTGGTGGTGACACCACATCTCACTTCCAGTAGTGATGCGATCCAGGAAACTGTCTCCTTCAGCCTCAATAGATCCTGACAAATTTCAAACAGTTGTGTTCGATTTGTCATGAATAAAATCAGTAACGTGTTAATAATTGCATTTTTATGAAGAAGGCACTAAATAACGGCCTCTTATGGATAGTCAAAGTGAAAGAAGACACACAATCTGTGAGCACATTCCTCACTGACCTTGCACATCACCCACTCCTGAAAGTCAGAAATCAGACATCCTTTGTGTTTCGCAATGCTGTCCACCCTCTGTTACCAGGAAAGCAAGCCCTCTGGTTTTAAAATCACTTAGTGTGGCAAAAGTGTATAATAAAACACAACGGAGCGCAGGAGGCTGGCAGGAAGCTCTCTATCCTTTTACAGCAACTGCCTGTTTGGCTGGGCAGCAGCATTGCTGGACAGCTTGAAACATTCTTACACGCAAAGGCTCTTTGGCTTCGTTTCGGGGCAGACCAGAACCCTCCTCGGAGCTGCAGCCGCCTTACAGCATTCAGAACCACTGCACACAGCTCTGACATGAGGCCTGAGCTTCACAGATCATGGTCTCTGATATTGTTACTTTTGGGACGCTGTGCTCTTGTCAGTCTGTAAAGCAATGAGGCTGCAGCATCCTCATTACTTAGGAGCATGTCTGAATACATCTTTATGCTTCATTTTTTCCTCTTTTTTGCCCCATGCTGTCCGCTTGCACCCCACCTCCACACACTTTTTTTTTTTCCCTTGTCCCAGACAACAAACAGGAAAACCACAAGCCTCCATCAGCAAGCTGTGCCTTCCTCTCCCAAGCCAAAATGCTGGAGCTCAGCACACAGATCACATGCTCGACCCCTCGTCCGCAGTTCGGTTCTGATAAAGTTCAGTGGGCTGAAACCATGGGGTTGGCTCCCCAGGGCTCAGCACTTGTCCCCATGTCTGGGAGGAGGGAGAGTCCCAATACAGTGATTTAAAGCTAGAAGGGGAGCATGCAGCGCCTCAGCAGGGAATAGCAGGCAAGAGTTACCTTGCACACAGTTGTGTAGATGCCTCTGAGGAGTTTTATTACAAAAGAAGAAAAGTTGCAACAGGAATGGAGTTTGTTTAGAAAGCAAATAAAATGGGATGAGTTTGATGATGGAGGAATCCACCAGGGCTGGGTAATATGTAGTTGGCTGCTCATGACAGCTCACATGTACGTGTTGTCCTGGTGTGACTTAGTATTTCTTTAGGTACTCCAGGGATGTCTGTCTGGCAGCTGCTTTCAGTGCATTAGTTCTAGGTACGGGTGATCAGATGTGGAAGAAGGAGGCAGAGAGGATTTGGCCACACAACAAGATATTGTCTTGCCCAAAACTACAGTGTGAGCCTGGGTCTTCTGTCCTGTGCTTCAACTTCTACTTGGAAATAATGCCTGCTTGCCTTCTTTCAGTCAGAATTCATACCTCTACACTGCAAGGAGTGATCATTACCTAATATACTTAGAAAAAGAATTAAAATGGAAATCCCATTCAAAGCCTCGGGGCTTGAGCTCAGCACATCTGTAAGAATCCAGTACTGCAGATGCAGAAGCATCTCAAGAACCTTTTGGGAAGCAGTCAGCAGTGTCATCGGCCCACCCTGGTGTCTGTGGTGCTGGTGTGTGCTGGGGCATTGCCACCAGCTGTAGAGCCCACCACCCCTTGTGCACAGCACCACGTGCTGCAGCATCTTGCTGGGACTCTCCAGCATTGGAGGTTTTCATGCTGCACTGGAGGATGCCTTGTTCTGCTCTACACGCCAAGGCAGGCAAAGCCATTTTTTCAATTTGTTCTTGATTTTTTCCATATTCTGTTCATGGTGCATTACCTTCCCTCTCCTGCGTTCAGGGACTGTGACTGTGCCTGGCTCCTGCTACAAGAGCTGGGTAATGGAGAAGTTTCATCACCTCTCCCCAAACTACACGGCCATGCAGAACCCGTGCTCAATCTTTCTTCTGTCAACACGAAAAACATACTGTTATGATTATAACATGAAGACAAGGATTCTGTTTTTACTCAGAGTGGAAAAGTTTACCAAGGGTTAAAATAATCTAACCTCTTCTTTTTTCCTTTTTTTCCTCCTTTTTTCTCTCTCTCTCTCTCTCTCTCTCTCTCTCTCTCTTTTTTTTTTTTTAATCCACAATGGCAAATGTTATTTATATTAAAGGGAAAACCAACATAGTGTTGCCAGATCGAGCTCACTTCTCTTTGCCAGCTAAAACACAAAGCAGAGTTACTGCATTTTTCGTACCTGCAAAACAATCTGAACATAGCGTTCTGTCATCCTTTGAAATGGCAAATGGAAGTCATTTAAACCAGATGAGTGACTGAGCAGGGAATTACTGCACCTACAGCACAGGATATACAGTACCGTGCACCTATTTCAAGAGGACTAGAGTGGGTGGCCGGAAGAAAGGAACTTTTTTCCTCATTTAACCTGTAATTTGACAACATCTGCAAAGAATTATCCCCAGTACTGGCATTGTAATTGTTGTATCTAACATCAATCACTGGGTAGGGGAGGTTGCTTTAAATAGACGTTAGCTGTATTACAGTTTTAAAACATGAAAGCAAAGAAAAAAGGAATGAAATATGTAAATTGGTATAGAAATTAATTACTGGAAACTTTGACACTAATTTATTGTTTAAGGAAGAAATGCAACTGGCCAGTGTGGGTGACTGTTTCATTTTGACCCTGTATGCTTTGGCAAGTGTTAGGAAACAGAGGCCATTTTATTCCAATTTATAAAAGTTGTAACCCCTTTTCTCAGGTCTCTATGAATGTACAGAACAAGAACGGGATTAGACGGCTGACTAATATTTTACACTGGAAGGACAGCAAGTAGGAAAGGTTCCATAAAGTGTAGTTCTTTAAAACAAAGTTCTTCCTTCCCAGCTCTTTCACTGGGATTTCTGTCTTTGACTTCATCAGAAATATGATTACAAAGAACAAAGTATGCACGTTTTTGGAAAGCAAAAATTGTAATTCCAAGCATGCTCCAGATTTCCAATAGCAGCTCAGCAACTACAAGAGTAGATTCATATTCACAAGTTATCAAATTTCCAGTGTGCATCCAATTTTGTATTGGGTTTTGATTCATATTTGTGGCTGGATGTGAATCAGATCCAGTATTTGTTTCTCAGAAATGTCATGGAAAAGGAAATCATTGGGTGCACTGGTATTCACAGCCAAATACAACGCACAGTACCACTATCCAGGGTGAGAGCCAGATGAATGATTATGATGGTCATGGGAATTGTACTTAACCTGGGAAAAAGTTTTAGAGGCAGAAAGAAAAGCCTTGTGCTGTAGTGTCTCCAAACCCACCACGCTCTCTCTATATGTATGCGTACATGTTCAGCCTGAAATGTTACACCATATTTTTAGAAGTTAGGAAATAATTTTTTATTTTTTTTTCCATCTGTATGTCTCTCTTTCTTTCCTGAGCCATGACAAAGAAAGCACTGGTAGCACTTCCTGAATTCCTTTCATCAAAATCAGGCTGTTCATTGTGCTCATCTGAAGACCTGCCTGTAGGCACACCTCCCAGCTGAATCTCACATTTATGTATTTTTGTGATAGGTAACCTCTAAAAACTGTTACTCATAAGGAGCCTATCTTCTTCAACATGGGCATCCCCATAAGACTTTTTACATGCATGTGTAGGAGAAGAAACTCTCAATGATGGTTCTTCCTGTAACATCTCACAACCTGTCTTTTAATTTTATATCTTGGAATACAAAGCAGCATTTCTATATACAGTTACTATTGCCTGTACATCAAATTATGTTGAATATTGGTTAATTACAATAAATTATAGGATGACAGAAAGTATATTATTTCATTTGGTTCAGTCCTATCCAGATTTCTTTCTGTTCACGTGAAGCTGTATAGAACTGCTACTTTTTCACCTGAATAGGATTTACCTTTAAGTTATTATTTTATTTTATTTTATTTTATTTTATTTTATTTTATTTATCTTGGAGTTCCTACCTGAAAACACTACCCTAATTGCTCATGGGGTGTTTTCTCGTAGCTCCAGGCTTTGGTACTATAAGCTAGTTTTCTGGTTAAGCTAAGATTTTGAATTTCCTAATAACTTTTCCTGCTATCTGATTTGTTTCCTGAAATGAAAATCAGCAAGCCTATATGTGTATAGTTGTCATGTACGATTATACGTAGGGAAACAGTTTTATGCTGGTCAGCAGTAAGTTTGTATGTTTTGAAGATTCATAGTAGTTCCTTAGTAGAGTTTGACTCAGTTGGCATGTTCTGGTATGTGTGTCCCAATGGAAAGCAGAGGTACCCAGAGGTCTGTAGGCAAACAAATGCTGATAATACCACAGAAGACCTTGAAGAGGACTTACTTGTGCCTAAATCCTGTTTATGTACTCAAGAAATATTTATATTAGGATGTTGTCAGAACAACTAGAAACTTCAGTACCAAAGAGGACTGGGCACGAAGGGATGAGCAGCATGGGCTACATCCTGATCCTCTGACCCAACAGCACTACTGCCCTAGTAGCTATATGGTCACTTGGGGGAATTTCCTTCCCTGGGAGTATCAGCAGTACCTGTACATGACTTTCTCAACTGGCCCTGAACTTCCAAAGAACGCAGTTGCACGTATAACCTGACTGTAGTGCCGATAAGTGATTTATTTTCTATACTATCATCATAATTCACAAATATTCTCTCCCTCCCGAGGGAACATTTTATCATCTGATAAGGGGCAAAAGCAAGCCAAAAATATAGGGCCTTAACTAAATGATAAATACAGAATGACATAAGCAATAAAACATAAAAGGGTGAGCGTGTGTAATACATGCCAAGGATGGCTGAGGATCAATTTAAACTAAACGTTTTCTGTTAACATGAGAATTTTTGTAAACTGGAGAAAATGAGAAGGAAGAAGGGAACGATTTATGGTGTAATGTGTGGGAGGCATGTGGTGTTAAAACAGCTAAGACTGGGGCATGTTTGTTCTACTGTCTCAGGAGTAGTTTGTCCCATCCGTACTCTCTTTCTGGCAAGCTTGCTGATGCCTTTTGTTGGACACATTTGAAAGTTGAGGTTTGATGTATCTGTATTTCCTTTTTTGGATGAACTTGGAAATGGAAAGCATTATTCAGTGAATCAAGCATCCACCTGACATAGCCTCGAGGATTAAATCTGTCCACTAACATCCCTTTCTGGTGCTCACGTCAAGGCTTTGCTGGATTTATTTTCCATCCCCATTTTCTGTGGGATGCTCACCTTCTCGGGCTGCTCCGATGGCACCATCATTACTCATGGCGTTGAGCAATATCTGTCTGACTCCTCGAAGAGCCTTATCCTCTGTCAGCAGTGCCTCTGAGGACAGTGGTGTTGCACATCCAAGGGAGGTAGAACCTGGCCATTTATCGGTCGGGATTTTCCAGTGAATTCATCATCATGCTTTAGGCCTGCAGTCCCCTCCCACCCTCAAATAAAATTCATTTTCTGATCCATGACCTCATTCCACATATAATATTTCAGCCCAGCTGCATGATTGTGTCCTGCATTTGCAAAACTGTAATTTCCCTGCCAGCTCAGTGCCTTGCTCAGTTCTTTTTACTATTATTATTATTAGTTGGTTTTTTTCGGGCTCATCGCTACTTTGGCTACCTACATGAATACACTGAGGCATATCACGAAGGCACAGGCTTGAAGCAAGGAGAAGAAATCATACGGCCTCTGTGAGGCCATTTCTCCAATGCTTCCCAGTGGGGAGCACAGATCACTAATCACTGCAGGTCTATTTATGAGTTTGGAGAGCTTTCCAAGTTCTAAAAACTTGCTGAGTTTATTTCAGGTATGTGTATTTCCAGGCCCATAAACGTTTAGTTTTAATGTAGCTGCATCAGAGAAAAAAGTGAAAATACTGCCATGTAAACAGAGAGCAGTAATTCAGCCCCACATCTCCCCTTTTAAGTGAGTGCACGGGCACATGAAGAGCGAGCGATTCTTAGATATATAGCCCACCTAGGTAAAGCACTTTCAAATGTACTTCATTTATTTATTCTAGACCATTTTTGGCCCAAAATCATCAAAAATTACTGTCTCTAGTTTCATTCTGCCCTTTTGAAATTGTCCAGATTTTGTGCTAAGAGTCTAAAGCCACAGCAAAGAAGCAGGCCAAGAGGGAAAGCTTTTGAAGAGTTCCCACAGCTGTGAAAACACGGGCCTCAGGCTGTGTGTAGAGTTACTTCAAACAGCTGCTTCAGGTGACTAAACACCTTGAGTCTCATTCATCAAGTGTTGTTTATACTGGCTGACAGACCAGACTTGGAGAATTAACTCTGAGAAAAAAGATGTACTACATACCAAGTATGGGAAAGGAACTGAGATGCCTAAATAAGAAAGAAAAGGGGGGGGGGGGGGGGGGAAGGGAAAGGGGGGGAAGAGTTGCTTTAAAATAAAACAGATGAGGGCTAATTTTATTTCATGTTAATAGGCCTTTTGATGCCCTTTGCACATTTAAAATCAGAGGAGAAACAATATCGATGGTTTGCCACTTCATAACCATGCAAATAAAAGCGATACGAACGATCCCTGTACGTTGACAAAAAGCTCAGCTAGCCTGATGTAAAATCTTCATGTTAATTAGTAGCCCTGAATAACCTATTAAAATAAGTCCTTCTTCCTAACATCCTTCACAAAGAATATCAAGTAAAAACTCCCCGTGCCGCCGCCGCCTCCATGCTCCCATTTAGTGTCAGATTGTGCAGATTCCACCCGTAGGTTTGGTGCAGGACTTATCACTCAGCTTGAGATAATATTCTTTCATCTCATATCCATATGAGAAGGTGACATGATAAGATATTTGCAATCGTGTAACCGCTTTGCATGGATCAAAAGAGGAATGAAAGAAAATGACACGAGTCAGTGTCAAGTGAAGTGCTACTAGTTAAGTAAGCTTTAAATATTGAAAGGGATTTTAAATATTTCCTTTTAATCTTGAAATCTGTCACTCGGTGATTTTATATAACATTGGAGTTGTTACTAACAACATTTTCCATGGTTTCATTCAGCCCAAAAGCAAAATCCCACCCCATCCTCGGTCATGGCAAATGTTGTAATTTCTACTGGCAATTTCTCATCTGCAACACAGGCAGATTTCAGAGGCAAGGATGTATTTTTCAGGCACTGGGATACTGTTGGGATCCTGGCGTTTGAACGCTGGCACCAGAACATAGGCCAACAGTGAGATTTTACTGTTTTTGTTTTTTTCTTAACAAGCAGTCAGACTTCGAGGGTGAATATTCCTGGAGACAAAAATAGCATTCAAAGAAAGAATTTAGCAGTAGAATATTATTTTAAAAGGAGATTGTTTCAGATGCTGTTTCCCTGACAAACTTGGTCAATAGTTTGGCAGATACTTAAGCTTTTGGATTTGCATATGCATGTATAGGCGCTGAAGAAAAATACCAGGTGGTTGACTCCTTAGTGCTTCTGAAAAACAGAAAGTTGGTGGCAGTAGATTTGCATCTTACTTTCTGGGGATGTTGCTCTGCAAAAGAGGATTGCAGAAAATAAAAGAGTAGCAGGCTTAATGTTGTATGTGAGGTATATTGGTGAACTAGATTCTCTCTTTATTTACGGTGAGATACGTTGTTCATGGACCTCCCTGTCAGCTTGTACCTAGGTTGAAAGAAGCAGGGTTAATTGGATTAAGAAGAAAACCTAAGTAATCCAGCATATATCCAAAATAAGAAGATCAAATAACTGGAATAATATCTTATTCTTCCCATTCTTGAAACAGTGATATCACTTGAAAGGATTAAAAATTAAGTTGTTTATGTCCCTGGCTAACATGGTTTGGGATGGTTTGTAACACAGTAATATTGGGTTTGTGGCTGAAAACTGCATGAGGTGCAAATTTGGGGATGTTTCATCGGGGACTTAAAAAGGCATGGGAACTGAGGAGCTAAGTCCCCTAAAAAGCCAGGGAAGGTTCAGTGACGTGATACCCCTTGCTCTGCCAACTCTGCCATGCTGGCATGGCCGAATATTGGGGCTTCCCTCTCTAGACCTGCATCTGAGCCAGGGGGTCCGTGTAGGCAGAGGGCATTTAGGCAGAGCTGCAGCTTAACTTGTAAAGATTAACGTATAGCTGTGATGCTACGTGAAGTATCTCAGATGAATATTGGTCCTTTTTGCAAGGCTGCAAGGGGAAATTAAATTGATTTGCAACATTTATTTTTGATAAATTATTTTTGAGTCTAATCAAAATATGTCTCTTTTCTGTTTTGCTCATAGTTTTGTACTGTGCAGCTCCTTTTAACTTGTAACGGGGGACTTTTGGCAAGCCTTGGCAGCTCAGCTCATGTTAAAATATAGCAAACCTACAGACTTTAATCAAAGTTGGGCCAGTTTGTGTGTGGAGATGCTCTGCGTGTGGCCTTGCTGCTTCTACCTCACTGTCCTCGTTCCTCCTCTTGCCCATTAGTGAATCTCTTGTAGTTTTCCTGCTTGCCAGACAAGCCCCAACCCCAAGCCTTTAGAAAGAGCAGGCATGCCAGCATGTTGCCCAGGTGCCACTGTTTTATTAGGTGAGTGCCTCTCCTTCCCATCAGTGCTGCTCTCCCTGCCAGGCTTTGAGTGCTGCCACCCCGTCTCCTCATCCGGACGGGGCTGCCAGGAGCCACTTACACTCCTGTCCCTTGCTGAGAGTTGAACTCCCTCCAGGTCCCTTGATTTCTCCCCTCCCTCCTCCTCCTCCTCTCTCTTCTAGCTTGATTTTTCTTTTTTTTCACCTCTCTTTGGTCTCCTTCTCTCGATGTTTTGATCACCAGGGTGGGTTGGGGTGAGATGTTGGCATTGATACGCTGAGATATTTCTCCTAGTATGTGGAATGTGACCATACTCAGGACACTGAGTTGATATAAATGTTGTTCATTTCCTTAATTAAAACCGAAATTTCACTGAAAAAGCAAGAGTGCCTTCCAGGCTCACAAAAACACTGCTCCATTTTACCACTGCAGCAAACTGCAGTCATGGCTTTTCTATGAATCTGAACCCTGACATTTGCCTTAAAAAAAAAGAGTAGTCTGTGCACTGGAGTGAAATTAAAAGAAACCAGTGATACCAGGAATCATCATTAGTTGCATCTGTGTAAACATGATATTATTTTGTAGTTTGTGGCTTGTACATTTTGCACTTGGTGCTGTGAGAAAATCAGGTATCTCTTATTGGGACAACTCAGAGGTAGTGATAATTTGATAGACAGTAAATAATCAGCCAGGAGGTATTAATGACCTCCCACCCTTTATTAACATCACAAGAGACTTAGCATAATTTTAGAGCGATTCAGATCGAATGAGGGAGATTTTTTCCTTCCAGACCGAGCCTGACTCGCTGGTTGAACAAAGAAAACAAAGTAATAAATTATCTAGGCTATACCTGGGCTCACGAGAGGCCACAGTAAGCTTCCTAGCTTAGTATATTTTCCATGTAATTTCTAATTTATTTTGTACTTTAAAAGTTTGTTTTGGCTGGCATTGAAATTTAATTTGTTCTTCAAAGAAACATAACAATGGAAATACAAAGAGGAAGCTTTTGTTCTCTCCCTAGGAGTTCTGAAAGGTAATAATTATGAAATGATAAGATTCTAAATGAAAATGTCATTCGCAAAGGTTGAGGTTGAAAACAGCACAGGCCTATGTAAAGCGAGAAAAGTCACATTTGATTCATGAACATAAATACAACCAGAGTGATTTAATTTTAAAGCATCTAATGATTTATTGTATAAATATTTTATAATTTTGAAAGGATATTCTTCAAAGCACGGGTGTCTGTGAGAACACAATGCAGCTTTGGAGAAACAGTACTCTTGTATTATTAATAATAATAGTAACGGTAGAAAGATTAATAAAATATAGTAAACATAGACAGAATAATAGCTATTTGTGTAGATTCTAACCCACTCAACAATATCCAGAATCAGATGTAGAAGCAAAGTTTTAAATTGTCTCCATGCCCCGTATTGTTGCAGTGATCAGCATATCAATGGTCCTGGTGCTTCAGCCTTTCTCCTACTCAATGAGTGCATTATGCCTCGAGGCTTAAAACAAATATATTTAGCTTTTCACGCTGTGTTTTCTGAGTTATCTTCCGAAATTTAACCCCTTCCAGCTTGTTTGCTCTCTACCTGGCTGTCTCCTGGTTTTCAACGTCTGTTTTCTGTTGATTCCTCAGTACTTAGAAATGTATACATGCTACCCAACTCCTGTACATCTTAATCAGGCAAACATTTAAGCAATATATTTCAGTGGAGTTTTCCCATGAATAATACCTGCTGGGTTCTTCCTCTAAAACAAGGCACATATTTTACAGTGAAGATGTTGGAGTTAGTAGGAAGTGCTTATTACTTCTCAAGAGATGGATCTGATAATGTTTGTGATGAAGTTACGGTGGTAAATCTGCTGCAGAAGGCTGAAGTCACCTAAGGGTCGCCAGAAATGTCTGGTTTAAAGGAAGAACGTGGTCAAATTATACTTTTCTCCCCCATTCCATCTTCTGGGAGAGCAGCTGTAAAACCCATTGAACACTTCATGAGGATTGAATAACCTTTGAGAAAACTCCAGTTATTTTATTTACTGAGGACAAAGCACAAATGAAACCTGAGCACATCTTTGCCAGCGGTACTCCTTGGCTTCCTAAACCAGCTTAACCTCTTCCTTTTGAGCTGTTCTTTAATCCCTTGCTCTGATATATTTATACATGCTTATTTTTAAGTGTTTGTGCCCTGTCTGGAGGTTCATACCAGTAACTTCTACAGTCCTGCAGTGACATAGTGTTCCCATACAGGTATTAAATATTTGCATGTGGCAAAGTTTCAAGAGAGGGTATGTGGCTTGAGGATGTGAAGTCAGATGTGAAGGAGGAAAAGACATGGTGGTCTGCATTTCCTTGATGACAAATCCTTCTCTGGACTGATCGCTATCTGCATCTCATTTCATTTTTCCCTTTGAAAGAGATCAGACAATATTATCAACTCCTTTTCATTTTCTTACTTCCTCTGAAGTCAGGGGATAGCTGGCTGCCCAGCTCTCCTCCCAGTGCTACAGCATTTTTTGGCTGACATGCATTTATTTTGTCAGTCGATGTTGTGCAATCAATCAGTTGGGCTGAACAAGCGATCCTTCTTCCTGAGCTGTTTGTGAGCTAGGATTTTGGGATATCTGGTTCACGTTTGAGTTGCTTATTCAGTACTCAAAGTTAGATGTCCTGATAATTTTAAGGGGGCAAAGAAAGCTTCAGTTTGTGTTTCTGAGCTGGCTAGATAAAATGTCTAGTGAGATTTCCAGCGAGAAGGTTCTCAGTTCTGAACTCAGAACGGATTATGTTGACAGAAACTGCTAGTTGCTTGTGCATCAGGTTTACTGCCACATCTTTTTCTTCCTTATACTGAAGGTTAATGGAGTTTCACAAAAACACTACATCTCTGTACTCATTGGAAGTTGGAGTTTTAAATAAGTTGTGTTGTAGGACCCTGATTATTGCACCTTAATTTTGGCCATATTGTGCAGTATGACTCGTGGAAATGAATGAAAACGCTTAGGATCATCTGAACTAGATGTGACGCAGTGGTATTTTCAGACATTATTGACAAAACTAACAAAAGACAACTCAGGTATTCATCTGGAAAGCCAAATAAATATTCTTTAAGAGCATTTATTCTTTTTTGTATTCAATTTTTGAATTTTTCTTCATTTTATGAAGAAGAAATTTTTCTTCATTTTATGGAAGAGGAGAAAATCTAGTAATCCTCTGTAGGTCAGTAGGAGAATTATAGATGTGGAAGTTTTTATGTGGACTACAGAAAAGATTACTGCGAGGAAAAGAACAACTTCACGTTCAGATGTAGTCCTGTTAACTCATAAGTATCTGACACATTTAAATAATTCAATAAATCTACTTCTACATGTGAAGAGTAAATAAATACTAGAGAAAAAGTCTTTACAAGAGAAGATGCTAAAACAAACATATAGGTATTGTATTTTTACACTGGTCTTAAAACCAGCCCAAGGCATTCTCCCACACTGTTTTTCAACATTATCTCCACCTGTAATAATAAAACATGTCTTCCAATTACTGTGCTTTCTATTATCTCATGTCTGTATCTAATTTATTTGCTATCCAGGCTTTACTTTTCCTGTGTTGAAGTGCTCTTTCTTTTTTTTTTTTTTTTTTTTTTTGGAAATGCAATCCAAGGTTTGATTTAGTAGGTGGAAATCACCTAGCCCCCCCAGGATATTATTTTCTTGCTGGAAAAGGAAAAAAAAAATTATAGAACCGTTTAAACAGGATGTGTACCAAACTAGAAAATGAGACTACATTTAAATGATGTATTTTAAAATTCATACACACGGTAAGACAGAATTGCCACTTTAGAAATATGCAATTGTAAAAGCCCAAAGAGTAGAATAAGTTTTAATGACCTTCAAAGCACAGTAGTCCCACTACGATTGCTGAAATATTAATGTATGTAGATTGCAAAGTAACTTATAATTTTAGTTTGTTCTCAAAGTTAATGGGACTACATGTGCTCCAACAGTTAAACTCATGTATATATATGTATATATATATAAGCTGGATAATAATTTGCACATATGAGAATATATATTTGTCAAAATGGACACATCCATTTTTTATACCACTCTTGTATGCTTTTTCTGCATATGTCCCTTCATTAAAGAAGAGGCTCCTAACTATCAGGAGCTCATAGGTTCCTATATGTCTTCAGTAAAAAGCTCACTGCAGGCCCTGTTTAAAACTTCTGTGGTGTTGTGGCCAGATGCAATATTCATCCCTCAAAGTCCATGTCGGTAGGAGTTGTTCCATTGTTTTCCATGGATACAGGAGCAGGCCCTAATTATTCTTCTAAGGCTCAGTCTCCTTTGTTGCGATCCAAAAAACACGCGATTATCAGGACAGAGGAGATAGTATGTGTGAGTGAGTGATTTATGCTTTGCTTGTTTCTGTTGCCTACGGAACATGGATTTGTTACAAGATGAACTCTGCTTTCAGGAAATTACCCACATTGTCAGCAAATTTGCTTGTTCTTCTTTAGCATTATGAACAGCCCATTTTTTCGTGTTTTTAGAAATATTTTAATGCTGGACTTTGATATATTATTACCACATGGTCATATCACAATAAACTTTCCACTGCACACACACAGACTTGAAGATTCTTAAAAAAATAGTATCAAAGGAGCAATACCCTTGGGTCCCCGCGGAGATCCAAAGGAAAAGCTCTCCCTAGAGCTGGCTCAGTTTTACTTTTCCCATAGATAATTACAGTACACAGGAGTCAGAGGTTCCAGTCTCAAATTTACCCTGAAAAATGAGGAATTTGGGGAAAAGCAACAGACAAGGGGGTTAGGCAGAGAGATAAATATTCAAAGGAGGAAGTACCAAACTGCAAAAAAAACAACACAGTAGTAAGGAAAATGAAAACTCAAAAGTGTCTGTGTGCCTTTATCTAAAGGCAGCGTGTATTGACATCACAGGGAATTTCATATATTAGGCACTTAAGTTCCAGATTTGTTTCATCAAAGCACGAATACATATGAGAGAAACTGCATTTAGGGTCTACTGTACTTTATGGATTTTTTTTAATTACTACCTGAAGGGAAATTAACCTGTTCTTGAGAAGGGTTTATCATTTCTATTGTCAAAAGCAATAGTGGTCTACCTATGATTTCGGTCTAAGCAGGCAAGTGTAGAAGGTCTGATTCTAAGAGTAAGTAAGTTAGTCATGACCTAAATAAAATGGTGAAGTGTGTAATTTGTGCGATTTCTTTTTTCTTGCAAGTAACAAAATTGGGGCTCCCTAAGTTGATTTGGACCAATGTTGAGAGCAGAGTTGTGTTTGGAGCTAAGGGCTTTGTTTTCTGTTATAAACCATAGGAAAGACTAGCAAGTTCACATGAACTTAACTTTCTTTTCTAACCAATCAAGGTATCAGCCTGAGGATCTAAAAGCAAACAAATGAAGAAAAAAAACCAGTATGTTGTATCAAGATTGAAATTGCTCTCTTTGAGGCTAGTGAAAAAGGGACCCTGTGGGGCTGGTAGGAAAGGTTATGTTTGGAGATGCTCCAAATCCAGTTGCAGGAGGCCTTGAGTTACCAGCTGAGTCTGTAGCTGGCCCTTCTTAGAGCAGGGCTTAGGCCAGATGACTCCAAAGATGTCTCCCAGGCTTAAATTTTCTGTCTTTCCATGATGAAAAACTATGCCATACATAGGCATTTGTACCTGAAGTCTGTGTTGGTCATTCCAATCATTTACTGACTTCAAGCAAGTACTGACAAAAATATTGACAAAATATTAATCATATTTTCACTTTTGAAATGCGACGTAAGGAGATCTCTTCAGCAATTGTAAATTCATCCAATAGAGGCACATTGTGTTAAAGCATTTTGCTTTCTATTGGTTCTTTATAAACACTAGAAAATACTGGAGTGCAGCAGAGAGCCACTGAGGCAAAATAAATTAATGCAATATGTTGATTGTTGCAATCAAAGAGGATCCCACAATCTCCAGTAGCCTGCAGTCTGTGAGTTTACTTCTAAGGAGTGGTTTACCTAGAATCCTTTTAGCCATGTTTTTCTTCTATGTAACTTCCCATGTCTTGAGTGTTTCCACTCAGCAGAAACCAAGGGACCATTCTGACAAGTGCTATCTCCCCATAACTGTAAAGTCTCATTCACCACATTTCTCCATCTCTTGTGTGATGGAGATAAGCTTAAGTGAACTCACTGCATTAATATTCTTAGACCCAATCTGAGTATTTTCCTGTTTCTTTGGTGATATGAAGCAAATCTGCTTTGTTACGATCACACAGGTCTCTTGTTTTCCTGTGTTTCTTTATTATGACATAGAATACTGATTTTGAAATGTCACAAAAAAGCTGGAGTCCAATGACAACTGACATTGCTGTTACAGATTCAGACTGTAGTATGTGAGCCAACAAAAGATTTTGTTTATCATCATCCAACCACATTCTTGCTAATTGCTGTCACTTACAAATGCAAATAGACAACTCAGGTAACATTTCTTGGGAAGTTCTGGATATTTTGGTTCCAACTTGTAAGTGGAAGCATCCTTCTCCTGTTGATTTCTTTGCACTCCTGGTTCTGTTGCTTGCCACCAAAGCTGATGTGGCCAAGCTGGAAATGGTAGCGCTGAGTTGGGTTGTGGAGCAGGGGAAGACTCAGGGGAGCTGACCACATCATTTTATCTGATTCAACCACGCTCCAGAACCCCACTAAGCTAGAACTTGTACCCAGCATAAACAGGATCACTGTTACTCTGTCTTCTCCCCAAGAGCCAGCCTCTGCTTTCTGCAAGCAAGGGCAACTTAGGCAGAGGCTTTAGACCCTTTTCTTATCAATTTCCCCTTGGAATCTTTATTGTGGGCTTGGTAGTCTCCCTTTATTTGTGCTGAGCTGCCTTTGCCATCTACTTGCTACTTAAAAGATCTAAATCTTCCAGCATGGTGCCAGAGCTGTTGATCCTGCCGCATGGATTAGCCGGTTAAAAGTGCATTCTTGGCTGTGCAGGTTCATGTATCGTATCCATTTCTTCAACGTTAGAAACACCACCCATTGACAGCAGGCCTCATCAACAAGTACAGTCAGAAAATGGCCAGGAATGTCAAATATTTATCCCTTTTAAAAAATTTAATATGTTCTCCTGGGGCCTGATTACAGAATTTTTTAATGCTTACAAATTTCTTTAGTGCAACAGTACTAGTTTGTTTCCAAGGAAACAAATGTACTTATACTACACTGCACACATTCTTAATCATTAAATTCTATAATCTCCCTGGCTCGTTCTTTCTTTTTCTCTCCCTCTCTCTCTTTGAATGGGCAACTTCTAAATTTATTGGTTTTTGGTTTTTGTTTGTTTGTTTGTTTGTTTTCGTTTTTGATTTGTTTGCTTTGGTTTTTTTTTTTGCAGTGGAGTCCCCAGATACAATTTAACTGCAGGTAAATTTTCAGATATGTTCTCACCAAAGGATTGTTTTAAATTACTGGGAAAAAAAAATCCCTAATTGTCAAGAGCTTTTATGAAATCATCTTAATCAAGATAAATATGTATTCTTTATTCTTCTACTGTTTAATGTGCAAATGTATTTTTCTGAAGCAGATCTTCAGTGTGATTTGATGTGAAATGTCTGGCTACAAGTGATATTTAGAAATCAGTCTTAAATGTATATATTTATATTTTTTAATTAACGATCTGCAGATTATATATGTTTACACAACACAGTTTCTGTGAAGGGAAAAGTATGCAAGCCTATAAAGTAAATTACAGATATTTATATTTACATATAACGCATTGAGTTTAAATTTTTCATTCAAAATACACTAAATATTAACTGAGAACTAATAGGAGCTCACTGGAGGGATGGCGCATTTTTAAAGTGACATTTTAGCATTCAAACCATTCATATTCTTCAATGTGAATGTAATTTTTATCTAAATGATTTCAGAGGAAAATTGATTCATTTGACTATAGTGCTCCTAAGATCAGTGGGAAGCTCATCATCTTAATATTGAATCTGTAAATCCTTTCCACTAGGGATGATTAACAGCTTTGTCAAGTGTTTATTTTACTTTAAGAAGAATATATAATTTCCTGGCATAACTCAGACAGATTTCAGTCTATTTCTTCTTTTGCGTGTCACATTCATGCTGTAGGTTAGCATGATCTAGCCTACCTCTATTAGACTTCTATTTTGAGCAGTAAAAGGATCGCCTAATAAGTTTTCATAGTTTAATGAGCATACATCAGATTGCCCTATGATTCATTTATAGTTGATAAATAAAAAACCCTCAGCAGTCCTGATAAGAAGTAATAACAGGGAATTACTTCCAGATGGCACTTTTGCTATACTACACGTGTGGTCTCAGCTACCCCTGGGATATAAACCTTGTATTAGCACAGCGACATGCTGCTCACATGACTGCTGGCTGGGAAGCAGTGGTGAACCCTTCCCAGTGGCAGGACGAGGACGGGCAGGAGGGTTTTGTGAAAGATTTTAGCTGTGCAGTGACATTTACATGCTCAGCTCTGCACGTGGATTCCAGGGGCTGGCATAAACAAATCTAATGTGAGACAATGCCCTATCTGCGGTCCTATTGTTGCAGTTTAATTAAGATGCCTTGGTTGGCCAAGCTGATCATCTACAGATTCTTCATCATATACTGTGTCAGGCAATAAAAGGTTATTGGAGTGTACACATCCCCTCCTAAAAAAAGGAAAAAGAAAAAAGAAAGAGATATCATTCGGACTTATAAAATTTCCCATCTCTAGTGAGTTACCAAGCTCTAATATTGTTTTTGGGATTCATTTGCAAACTTTTCCTCCTTTAGCTGCTCATAGAACACGTACATCTCTGCTTTGGCCATAACTTCGATGCCGACTCAGATACTGGATAACAAAGAGAGTGAGAAAATGTATATGAAGAGATTCCTATAAAGCTATCCAAATCTTGGGTTATTCCGTTTTATATGTGAAAGGGGAAAATGGTGCCCTTGTGTTCCTGCTGCTCTGGTGAAATCTCTTTTTGCAGGGGTGAGGTGGGAAGCATTTCAACTTCAGAGCAGCCAGTAATGAGCTGTGTACAGTTTGGGCTTTCGTGTGTAGACCAAGAGAGCACCATGCTTCAGGGGGAATGAAAAAAAGAAAAGTTTGCTCAAATCCATGGCTTGCTCTTCCAAGATGAGATTAATTACAGCCAAAACCAATGGTGAATGCTTCTGCTTTAAAAATAAATATTGTGAGCGTGATTGCCTTCAGAACGGGAGTGACATAAATCTATTCTGTTTCTGAAACGTTATCATCAAGTTTTGTTTGGTTTTGGTGTTTTTGCAGCAAGTGCTGCGTGCTCTTTTCTCTCCAATTTCCCGGTCAAAGTCTAAAATAGAAATTGCAGATTAGAAAATCCTTTGAGAATGGGGTTCAGCAAGTGAAACTGTTTGAAGGTAAGTTTCATACTAGTTTGACTGAATTTAATGAGCCATTGTTAGGAACCAAGCAAGCAAGTATTCTAGTGAGGCAGGAGGTATACACAAGCTGTCTTTTTAAGAAAGCATTGTAAATCTGATAACAAAGAGAGCCTGAATTTCTCCTTGAATTACCATGTTGACAAAAAGTATACTGCATGCCCTGCTAGCAAACGAGATACGTTTTGCTAGTAAAGAAAATTAGACCTTAAATTTAACTCTATCAATCCTAATGTCTAGGGCAAGGGAGAAGCCAGAGTCATGCTGAAATGCAAGCTGTTGCACCAGCGTGGAGAGAAGCACAGGCTGTGTGTGAGCCCTTGTTCTGAAACAGAACGTTTTGTGCAACTTTGCTGTACGATTAACGAGTGTGTTTTAACAGAAACTAAAGAGCACAGGGGGAAGAAAAATGTGTAGCAAGCTGCGTCTTTAACCAGTAGGGATTAAACAATTTGCGTTGTTACCTAGGAGGCGTCAAGGTAAAGGTCTCCTGTTTTGGAGGGGCTGTGCTTGCTAACCTTGGGCTGCCTGCTCCGAACGTATGTCTTTTCTTTAGCCTGAAAAGGGTTTTTTAATATTTAAAATTATTAGTTTATAGTATCCGTGTAATTTCTTCAGCCATAGGGCTTTAATTTCTTTGATGTGCATCTCTGTTCCAGCTGGTACTCCTACCACTCCTGCTGTCTCTTAGCCCTAAGTAAGGTTTCTCTCTTTGTTAAAGCTGGTGCCACTGATTTGTCTCCAGCTCTGAGAAGGGCTTTTATCCATTTTAAAAGTGATGCTGCTGAGACAACTTTCCTTTGCCCCGAGAAGGAGATTTTTTATTCATATTTGTGTTGTTCTCATTTTTTGGGTGATTTTTTTCCCTCTTTTTTAAAGAGGTATCTTTATGGAGACTTGAATTTCTCTCAGGTTGTCTGTGGGTTTCCTTCACACCACATTCTTGCTCAGCCAAAGCACTTGGGGGGAAACAGCATATCTCTCCCTTGTTGTAGCAGCCCAAGGGGGCACATGCAGTGTTCCCCTAAAGAGGGGTGGGAGGTTAGAATGGAGAGTTTTCTCATTCAGGGTGTTTTGTCAGAGAAGACCATTCCCTAAAATCATTCCAACTGAGTTGGAATAATGAACTTGTGCCAACAATTTCCTTGTGAATTGGGCTCGTTATTCATTATTTGAAATATGTGTGTTGAGTTTGTGCATTAGTGGCTTCCTGGACTTTCCTTCTTAGTCCATTCCTCTCCCCATCCCCTTTTAAAGGTTGTCGTCTATTCTGTGCTCAGTGCTTTATCATTTTCTGGAGTTGTGTCTAAAAAAAGGAAAATACTTTTAATTATACAAATAACTGAAGGCATCTTCTGAATTCATCTGGTCTAAGCTGGGGACTTGGGCTGTTGGATCTCATCAGAAGTATTTTTTTTATGTAGCACTTTCCACATAGACACATCCAAAGCACTTTGTGTAAATCTTAATTAAAAATAAAACCAAACAAACAAACAAACAAAAAACAAACAAACAAAACCCCCAGAAATTAACAAAATACACTAGCATTATATTTAAAGGATCCAATAGATGGAAGATAACTTTTAAAAATAGAAACCTTGACATGGGAGTGCTGGTTAAGAGTCTGGACAATGCGGAGAAGGTTTTCTCAGTATCATGTAATGTCTGCTGTAATTCAGGGTCTGTTGCATTAAAAATGTTTATTTGCTGTTTTAAAATAGCAAGGCAGTCCATCAGAGGCCAAATTAACTTGTAACTTGGTATAACTGAAAGTCCTGCTGCCATCTATTCTGTCTACATGCTGAGAAAGTGTTTGGCTTTTTAACAGTTTTCTTCTTTGGAGTCAGTCAGAATTATGAACTATCTGGAATATCTTATATTGCCCACAGAATAGACAAAGTGCTGTTATGCAGGCCAGCAAATAAAGCTTTACACTAATCAAATGCTCTGCTGAATAAAATATGAGCAAGTTATTTTGCATAATAAATAGCAAGCGAAAATATAAATTGAACAGTAGTGCTACTAAATAAATGAGATCATCTAAAGCCAGTTTTCAGAAACAAAAATTTCTGACTCCATCCGTTAAGTACATATGTGTGTGTGTATGGGAGAGGTGAAAGAGTGGCGACATCTGATTTTTCTTCTGAACCTTTGTGGTGTCTCTCTCACTTGGCATCACTGAGAGTTATACTGGAGGACCAGGGTACAAGAATTTTCAACAGTCATTTCTTTTTCTTTCCTCACATTCTGTCACAAACAGATCAGGGTGTGTTATTTTGTTGTTGTTTTAATTATCATGGTTTTTCTTTCTACAACTAAGAGGAAATCCCTACTATCTATACAATGTTTATAGCATGAAGAAGGTGGGAAGCTTTTCTGCACTGTAAATACAAAACAAACCAGAAAATAAACCCTAAATTTACTTTGCAAAACCAAAAGCTTCCATTCTATTTCTGCTTTCCCCAAACAAACCAGATCCTCATGTGTAGTTGCTGAGAGTCTGTCCTGTGCATCTGCATAGAAGCAAATGAAGAGAAGGTCAGGGGCGGGCAGCTGCCAGGTGTCAGTGCTTTGGGAAAATTTTTGGCACAGCAGAAAGACTTTGTTTTTCAGAGATGCTACTTTAAAACGAAAAGAGACTTTCAGAGGAAAACAGACTTATTGACATAGTGAATGCCTGTTATGTGCTTTAATGGGAAAGCAGTCTGAATAAGGTGTTCTCAAGCAATTCTAGCATTTGTTTCAAAGTTTGCATCTCCTATAGTTCCTACCAAAACTATGTGAAGATATTTATGTGGCTCAGTGGGAAACAAGACTTTAAATTCTGACTAAAGGCCTATGGGCCAGGGTGGCTTTGCAGCTCGTTGGTCATAAACCATGACACCAGCTGGAACAAACACAAAGGTTCATATTTTCAAAAAGAGATTTGGGGAAGTCATGTGTCACCTGTCACCACTGGCTACCACCAAAACAGCAACAAAAATCTGAAGATGTTAGCACATTTTCAGCTACCTCATTTTGTCTTCCTCTTTTTGTTTCCAGTTATGGGAAAGTGTCTTCTGATTTTTGGAACAGTGTCAGAAATCTGCTTTGTCTCTCCTCTTATCATACTATTTCTCCTCTGAGACTATGATGAAGGAGAGAGACTTGAAACAGGCAGAAGTTTCCCTTAAGGAGTTCCAGGTAGGGCAGCCCACAGCTTGTCCTCATGCCAGTGAAGCTCTCACCAGGTTAATGGTGCTGTCTCCAAAGATGGAGGCAGCAGAGAGTGAAGGAAATCTCAATCTGTTCCTGAGTTTCTCCTCATAAACAATCTGTCTGTTGACACCCACAAGGCATATAAACCCATAATACAAGGATTATTTATTCCTTCCTTTTTTTCTTTCACGTAAAGCCAGGCAATGTTGAAGACTTTTTAACGTTCTATATCGATGAATTTGTGCTTGTCATGTTTTTTTTTCCTAAACCTATAACTAGTGTTTTTAATTAAGGCTTTAAATTTTCTCCTTTGATTGTAACCACTACCTCTCTTTTTTTCTTCTTGGTACTCATTCCTCCCACATCTTCTGCGGGTGCTCATTCTTTCCACATGTCCTACATCCCCCACCTGACATCTCCTACTTTTTCCAGTGCCTCCCAACGCAACAATTGAGGAACTGTTTATGTCTCTGTTCTGTCTTAACTAATACCCATCTGCCATACAGGGGAAAACACTTGCCCATCCAGCTGTTAGTGTTTTGGATGTGGATAGATAATTAGCACCCAAATCCCCCAAATGTTTGTGTTTCTGCTTAGAATCCATGGTTTCCAGGACCAAACATATCTATGCCTATTCATATTGCAGATAAGTGCTATTGAAAGCATGGCAGCACAGTGACTGCTTCACTGTTTAATTCTTGGTTTTCTGAGAAATCATTTTATGAAACAACACTCTGGGCCTATGCAGTTGAAGTGATACCTAGATGTTCCAAATTTCCCCAAACCATTTCATGAACTTGCTCAACTATATATAAATCAATCTTGAAAATTTACATAGGGACAAATATGGCAAAATGAATGAAAATTAAGAACTCAGCTCACAGCAGTCATTTTCTGAAGTCAGTCTTTTCCATAAACTGACAGCCGTAAATGAACACACTAATAGAAGATATTATCTATTTGTAGGTAACTCGTTATGAGGAAACAAGGTTTGTATTTGTCATATCAGTTATTCTCAATTAACTCTCAGACATGTCTTTTTTTCTCTACCTCTACACACATACACACACTACGAAAGAATAACAAATAAATCCTATTCAAAGAATGGATTTGCATTCCCTACTGCCTACTGAGGACAGTTCCAGTGAAACCTTCTTGACTTACCTCTTGGAGTTGGGTAGCACCACATTTTGTTTAAGAACTGTGAAGTGTTTCCGAGGATGTTACATATTTTATTTTATTTTTTTAGACAGTAAGCTTTACAAAATCTTCTTGGCTTTGCATAGGTGATAACAGAAAAGCAGAATAATGAGATAAAACCTCTTTTTTTATTGAAGAACAAATTATTTCATAGCTTCTCATTAGTTGTTCTCATGGATTGTAATGACAAGGTGCCAACTTTCACACTTTAAACAGGTTAATTAATCAGGTAGTAATGAAATTGGGTGATACCTGCTTGTTGGTGTGCCGCAGCTCCTAATAATGTACTCAACTGTCTGCAAACCTTGAAAGGATGTTTTCAACTTCAGCTCTTCTCAGCACTGCATAAATAAATGCATGATACCTAGTAGGAGAACTATTTTAAAGTCACACTTCACCATTAGTAAGTTTTAAGATAGTTTTAAGATCATAAAGGGGCACCAGGAAAGCTGGAAGTCCTCACAATTGGTGTATTTATTTTCCTTCTATCCACTGGCCATATGTGTTAAATATTTGCCATGCTATCTCTTTCCCCCATCAAAAATAAAAGAAAATGTTAAAAATAATGATCTTCTAGGGTAAAACCAATGCAGGGATCTATGCAAGTGGAAGAAATATTAATAATATAGCAGAAGGAAATACAAACTTTTTTTTTTTTTGGGGGGGGGGCAAAAAAAAGGGTGAAGAAAGAGGAGTTTCAGGCTTCTTAAGAAGAAATGTAAATGTCAGTATGAGATATCTAATTTAAGGCATAACTTAATAATATTCTAAAGAATCCCATAGAAGTTTTATCCAACTTTATTGGAAAGTATAATAAGGAATGGTTGCATTTATTTTTTGTGTTTGAAGTTTAAAGATGTGCATGGTCAAATTTTCTACAGCAGATGAATTACTCCACAAATTTCGTCTTTTTTTTTTTTTTTTTTTTTTGCATTGTGATATGCCCGCAGAGCTATTCTGATTTCTAGGAATCTTTTTATTATTTTTAAATATTTACTGGCTGGTTTATGCAAACAAGTGTTGGGCTTATTCATGCACTGATCATTTCTGCTAGTCATTGTTTATCATACCCAATTTGTCATCAAAATCACATGGGTATTGTATTCATTCCTTAACAGGATATTTGACTCTTTTTGAATGGAGAATAGCTCGCATGAAAAGTGAGGGAAGAATAACAAATACAGTCTTCCCTCTTATGAATTTTTTAGCAAATAAACAGTTGGGCCAAATTTCAAAGGTCTTGCAAATATTTGTATGAATGAAGTAATAAACCAGTCAGGGCTCATCTGAACACTTGCAGAGAGCAAATAACAGCACCCCTCAGAAAACAGCAGAGCAGATTTCCAAAACGAATTTGTAGAAGTTGTTTTCAACAAGCATTTTGGATTGGTTGACCGCATATGTCCCAGTATTTACTCACAGTAAGCAGAGTAGAAAACCATAGAAAAACCATAGCACTGAACTTGGAGGCAGCTTCCTAGCAAATAAGTTTGAATGTAAACAAAATAGGTTGTTATTTTGTTTGGTTTTTTTTTTTACTTTTTTTTTAAATCAAAATTCAAATTTATTTCTGAGGGACTTCTTGTGAGCTTCATAGAAGATTTCTGCAAAATTCTGTTGACAGAATGAGAAACTCTTGCATGGAAAGCACCAGTAATTTTTCTTGCTTGCTCCAGTGCACTCTTCTGATAGCTTTTTGATCCCCGTTTTGCTTTGTTTTGGGAGGATCTCCAGTTTGCTTGTTTTCAACCATTGGGACCTTCAGTTGGGAAAGATTTTATTTTCTGGGTTAAAATGCAGCACAGCTGGAACTGTGGGGTACTCAGCAAGTAACTAAAAAATGCAATGGGTAAACAGATGCTTATACTGAAGGAAAAAAAAAAAGATCTCAGGACTAGGTGGTCTAAAAAGATTAAACTCCTCTCAACAACAGTGTGCAGAATAATGACTCAACAACCAATGCATCTTGGCCCTGCATCTCCCACTCTTTATTTTACACATTACAATTGCAAGGCATGATCTTCATTCATGACTTATTGTGGGTGACAGGCCATAATCCTCATTCATGATCAGCTATAGTAAAAAAAAAAAAAAAAAAGGGGGCACAAAACAAAAGCCCTTCATGCTACTTAGACAGAACATGGCATTAAGCAGAGTTTTCCTCATCTTAAGAGCAATACAGAGATATAACAAATGCCACAGCACAGATGCTTTTAAAGCATTTGTTTAAAAAGATGCAGCTTCCCTAAGTTGTTGTTCTGGAGGAAGAGAAAAAGCAGGGTAGAATTGCAAACATGTATATCATTACTGGAACTGCATTCCATTTATTTTCCATTGCAAAATAAATTACATAAATGGGGTTTGTATTGTAGGCTATTCTTCATCCAGAGATTGGGATAATTAGGTTTCAAATACGGTGATGTTTTAAAACACATTTAATTTAGTAAAATTGGTAAGGAAGCTACTGCAATTAAAAATAAAGGACAAAAGTTTCTTTTGCCTTCTTGGGTAATTTGGGGTGAATTTAGACTATGGCATTAGAAGTACAAAAGGTAACTAAAAATGCCATTAAATGAAATGTTCCAAGTCCAAGCAATTTCCTTCTTAACAGAAAGTAAAATGCAAACAGAGATTACTAAAACCCTGCTGTGTTTAATTTAAGTGTATGTAAGCCTTTTACTCACAGTTATTTTGTCTGGAGATAATCATGTAGATCCTCAGTGGTCAGAGCTGTGAAGCGTGTGTTGTCAAAAGTTGCTCACTCTTTGATTCCCTCTTGCTTCTGTCAGCCATGGTTCACATCATGCAAGCTCAGCTCATTCATCTTCCGACAGGGTGGGATTCTCCCATTTCTGTCTCCATCAATTTGTTCCTGTCGCCTCTGGATTGCTTGCAGAAATACTGAAAGAAGTGTGTGAGTTGTGTGTAAATTATTATTGTTATTTATACGGCTAGCAGTAACGGACTGTAGGCATGGAGCATATTATCCCTTGCAGCAACAAGCGGTGGTTTGTTTTCAAACTAAAGGGAAAATTCAGCATCTACCCTAGACTCATTATTCTACAGAAATGAAAGAGTTGGAGATGCATTGGATACGGAGCCGTATGATGACAAAGGCTGTGTTCTGGAGGGGTTTGATTTGGGCATATTACATGTGGCAAAAATGAGGGGCCAGTACCTGCCACGCAGTCCTCTTTAAAGCAAGGAAGTCAATAGGGAGACTGTGGGCAAAAAGAGGTGTTGTGTTGGAATTCGTTTTGTCACAGAGATACTTTGCATTGATGCTTTACATTGGTACCTTGAATCAGGTAGAAAAGCACTCCAAGGGAGGTGAGGGGTTTTTGGTACCCAGTGCTGGAAATTTCTTGATAGTTAACAACACGTTACGATGCAGGCACTGTTTAGACAGTCATTATTGCTTCCTTAGGGAACAGAAATTGCATTTATTGAGAGGCAGTGGAAGTAGAGTGAATGCAAAATGTTTTGCATTTGTCAGTAGTGGGATGTTGAACGATTACAGGGATGAACAAAAAGCTGTGATACAGCAAAGCCTGATGTGCTCCTCTACCAACCGAGGCAAAATTGCTGTACCCAGAGGTCAGGATTCAAACAAAGCAAACTGAAAGCAGGAGATTTCAGAGCACGCCCTGTCCTGTACCCTTGGGTAGCACCCATCTGCTGTTTGTGGCTTGCCCTGTCATTACAACTTATGTTGCCCTTCATTTTCAGACATTTCAGCATTTCCACTGCTGCAGCTGCCTGTGGGTTTTGCAGCTAAGTACAAGAAGTGCCATCAGTTTTGGAGCTCAGATCCTCTAAGACTGGAGTGAAAAGAGAGCACCAAGTGGTGGTCAAGCAGGTGGTTCTCTAACACATTTGCACTTCATGTAATTACACCTCATTCCTTTACTCACAAAAAGCACATTGTACACTCCTGTACTCATCATCATGTGAGTGAAACACAAATTACTCATCGGAGTAGTATTCTATAGCAGCAGATGAAGTGCATTCAAAGTGTGCCTTCCTGTGTATGTTTATTTCCACTCATCTGTGCTGTACTAGTTGTTTTGAGGACCAAAAAGGAAGAACCTTTCCATGTCTCAGTAAGTCATGCGTTGCAGAGGGCCAGGGAGCTAATGCAGGGAGACAATATGCCTTATCTTGGCACAGCTGTAGGCCAGTTACATTTGTGATTGTTGTGGTAGTGTCAGCACGTGACATGCAATGGCATGAGCACAGTTGATTTTGGAGGCTGCACTGTTTAAGCTGCACCTTCCTGTAGACGATATGTTTTGATTATTATTGTCGTTGAGCATAATAATGCTCCAGTTGTAAAAAGAATCTTCAAATCTTATACTCTGTTGTACTTGGCACGAGGAATGAAGTAGCTCTGACACATCCAGTTCTTTTAAGGTGAGAGCAACCAGAGACTGATGGCAATTCCCACCTGCATGAGGAAGAACCTGTGCAGGAGGTGCCAGGAGTTCCATTTTGGCTCTTCTGTAATGTGCTCCGGGAAAGTCACTGCAGATAAAAAATAAAAAAGGGAATTGGTATACAGATGAAAAACAAGATATATATCATATCAAGTGGATATAATGCATTCCTAAATCATAGAATCATAGAATGACTTCAGTTGGAGGGGACCTCAAGGATCATCAGGTTTCAACCCCCCTGCCACAGGTACCTTTTTTTTTTTCTACAAGTATTTTATTTTTTCAATTTTTATAATATTTTTTTACCTTGTCTTTGAATGGACTAGGACTTCTTAGCTGCACTTGATCCTGTTTCCACCAGCTTCTTGGTGTTTCAGATGGGAGACTTTTTGCAGCGACAGCAATTTGTCTTGTACTAATACAAGTGACAGCAAAACACAGCTTCTGCAGCACACAAGCTCCCTGGCATGAGGAGGCACCTAACATATGCAATAGCTGCTTGTTAACTAAGTGGTATCAGAATTCCATGCGAAATCTGTTGAGGAACTCTCATGTCTCACTACTGCTGATGTCCTATAGGAAGATGGTTTTATCCGCAGTCCAGAATCCTTGGTACCAAATCCTATTGACCTAGTGGCTGTGAGCAAGTGCTGCTTTGTTTTTGTGTGTGTGTGTGCGCAGGGGGAAAGACAGGCAAGTAAAATAGTTGTGTTCTTTCATGAGTCGTTATGTGGTTATGAACAGGAAAGATTTCTGTGCCTGTGCTGGTATATTGTCATGATAATTTTGTAGGGAAGAGTTACGGTGTGTGTCAATTAAAGGATTGCATTACTAGCCAATTAAAAAGAAATCATAAATGCTTTCAAAGTATACAGAATATTTGCCAACCTTTTTAATATTGAACAGAATAGCATTGGAGGAGCTATGATTTTATATGGTGCAAACTTTACGCTATTACTTCTGTCTGTCCGTGATGGTCATCGGAGCCCTGTTGCTACATTTTCATGATGTATTTTATTTTTGTAGAGATTTGACAGGAGAGCTAGTATCTGAATTCAATTATCTGATAGAGAATGCAAGCCACTTGTGTGTTTCAGGGAATTTTGGATTGCTATCAAGATATGTCCTAACCATAAACTACTGGGTTACCAAAAAACTAAACTTGGAGTTAGAGCTTAAGGATAGAAAATGATCACAAGTACAAGTGACTACCTTTAATCGTAGCCTAGTTTGCCAAGAAGAATTTCCTTGGTAGAATGTCTTCTCTGTACATAACTGCAGGAGATTATGGGCTCTTTTACTTGAAAAAAGAAAGTCTTGTTATTTCCCAATGTAAAATGTTATTATCTACCTGAGAAGTACTGTCTGCATGAAAATGCACATGCTGTATTATAATAATATTGCTTTTCATTAGATTGCATATCATTACACATGTTAGAATTATTTGTGTTAGCCTACAAAAAAAAAAACCCAACAACTATATATTTCTGGAAATGAGGTTTTATGGAATGATATGAATTACGGTTATGTGCAGACACTGGGAATGAAACTTTCTGAGGAACTGAAAACAAAGTTTCAAAGTTTGAAGTTTGCAAAAATCACCAGTCTGGAATTAAAAACTATCCTTTCCCTGCTTCTTCAGTCATTCCCCCCCAGTCTCTACTCAGCATTTGAAAAATCCTTTTGATGAAGGAAGTCAGAGCGATGGCTTCCCTGGTCATGCCAGGAAGTCTACAAGATGTCATGTCAAGAACTTGTTCTCTTTAATCAGTGAGCTCTAGATGCTTCACAAACTAACTTTGCTCTTTATCAGAAAAAAGATGTCTCCCCCTCATTACTGACACCTCATACTCAAGATAGCTGAACTGTTTAATATCCTTAGAATTAGGTAAGTTTATGCCCAGTTCTGCTCCTTTCCAGATATTCTCTGTCAAAATATTCTTTGTCAGTCCTCAATTATCACTTCGCTCAAATTGTCATTTTCTGAACCAGAGAATTGCTTGGATCCCTATTGAATAGCTAGTTAAATTGCTCGTTATGAATAATTTTCTGGTAAATGTTCTTTATATTTAGGAACCAACCCTGATTTCTGAGAATGCCTCAGTCATTTTTAGACACTTCACCAACATTAGCCGTAGGTGTTCACATATATTTCATTTTGACGGTTTCCTATTCACTCTTGATTCTTCATGCTTGCTATTGGTCTCCTAAGGCACATGGTATCTCCCCCTCTCTTCTCGATTAGATCATTGAAGCTTTTTCTTTGAAAGAGGGGAATAATTAATAGTGCTTAGTGAATAATCAAATGAAAAGGCAATTAATGAATAATGCACACCCTACGCCAATGTTCAGACATCGATCATCTGTTCATTTTGTGCAATCTTCTGAGTTCACGGGTATTTTCATTCATAAACTTGTGGTCACATGTGGATGCTGGGCTTGGATATTGCTAGCTGATGAATGGCAGAAGAGCAAAATCAGCATATTTGTTAGCACACACACACGCACAAAATTGACCACTTCATTGTTCCAGCTTTTCTTGTTAGGCTTTTGTGACTCAGTTTTTCTGCCCTCATCATCACCTCTAAAAGCTTGGAGTAAAGATTTGTGTTTTACAATGTGCTGTGCAGCCATTGGCTGTCTGAACGTGCTGTCCTGGTGCTCCAGGAACTTTGTGGTCTCTGGTTAACCTGAGAAATAGCACTGGGGCTGGAGTTGTCTTTGAGCAAGCCTTCAGCTGAATAGATGAATTTTCAATGGCCCACGAGTCCCTGCCTTGTGATGCAAGGAAGCTATGAAGCTGTTGTCTATTTGTTGTTATTTTTAATTTCCACTTATGTGCAGCAAGGTAGAGAACTGGAAAGGTTTAGAAATAGGTATTGAAAACATGATGATTTCACAGTTAATCTTGCAAGGTAGGGCTTAGAAATGCTCTCTTGACTGCACCAGCTCTTTCCTAGCTCCTCTCCAGAAAATCAGTTCTGTGATGGGTTGGAGTATGTCCTCTTGTGCATGGTTTGCAGAACAGCTTCTGAATTTAGGGACATGGCCACATGGTGCCCAGAATTTGAGCTCCTGATGCACTATTTTTGCTCCCTTGGATATGACACGATAGAAAACAAAGCTTGTTCCTTTAGCTCAGATGAATTTTAAGAGTTTGGAATAAACTTGTATATAGCTCTTCACTCTTCAATGATTTTATGAAAAATATATTGCAAGGTTTTAAAATCCAAATAAAAATACTTTGGAACTTTATTAGTTGTGACTAATCCACATAGCTTTGAACATAGATTATAGTGAATTATGAATAGACAATTTATAGGTTTTTTTATTTATCATGCTCATCTAAATGAACAGTATTTTACAAATACAATAAAAATATAATGAAGTAGTGGAGGAAGTTTGTTCATTTTAACTGACAAATATAATTTTTGTGTTGCCAATGCTATTCACTCCTTTACTTCTGTTGGCCTGAAGTTATGTGTGCATTTATGTGAGTATATACATGTATTTATGAAGTAGACATGGACACAAACACAGATACATACTGTTTTTGTTTTTTTTTTTCTTTTTTACTGTTCTAATTCATATCTATTGAGCTTCAGTTTATTGTAAGGTTACTGAAGACAAACTTTTCCATTTCCTCTACTATCCAAACAGAATGGTTTATGGTCAGCCTGGTCAGGATCAAATTCAAATGGCCTCAGAGTTCAAAGGAATGGCAATGACTCAAGCAAACCATTTTTGTAATTTGTAAATTCCATTTCTACAAAAATATATTGGCTAAAGTTTGTAATGGGTAAGGCAAGATTTTGCAAGGACAAGAGAGGGGAGTGCTAAGTGTTTTGACTCTCTTTCAGGACACAGAGTGCATGTTTGTAAATCAGTTCATTTTACATTTTCAAAGGTTTTAGGGGTGGTTTATTATTTTCACTTTTTTTCCCAACTTACTTAATGTATAAATACATGTTCTGTGTGTAGCTGTACCACTGCAGGGAGGGTATATAGGCTATGATCTAAATGCTAGCTGAATAATCTGGAGTCTTTTCATTGGATTTTATAGGGAGACTCATACACAGAGAGGAGAGAGAGACATGTGGAGATGCTAGGGCTTGTTCTTTTTGTGAGAATATACATATTTGTGAACTGTTCCCGAGTGTCCCAGTGCCCACACCCTCATCTGCACAGATTTTTTTTTTTCTACAGTATAAAAGAAAGAGAAGAAGTCTTATCCTTATTTGTCTGAAATGAGATGATAAATTGTTCTTTCCTTTTCTGTGGCTGGTCTCAGACTTGCAATAGGGAGTCTGCTGTATGAAACCACCTTCACTTTAAGTTGAAAAGATAGAATCAGGGTGCTGTAGAAAGAAGAGTAATGTTGGAGTGATTTCTCAAGGAGTCTGCCTACCACCCAAAGGAAAGCTCCTTGAATGAATGGATGGGCATGGAGAAGAGACATATGTGCATTGCTTTAGATGAGAAGGATTCAAGATCTGATGTTTAATATGAAGGAGTGGTGTCAGGCCTTGGCAGTTGGCAGTTTTGTATTGGACAAGGAGCAGAAGAAGGGATCTAATCGTGCCATTTAAGGAGGCTGAGCAATCCACACTGTGTGATGTGTGGGCTCTGCAGCTCTGCTCCACGGAGGCAGGTGATCCTGGGGGTGCAAGCAGCCTACTCTTGCAGCACTGAAGTTCTGGCCAGAGAGAGGTCAGACCCTACAGGCACACAGACTGTGTTTAAGACTTTGACATATACAAGCTGTGTGCACCAGAGCTGGGCTCTATCTGAATGATGAAGGAGAATGGAGGATCACCATTTTGAGCACCGAATTTGCTTGTGGTTCACTCAAGACACCTCTGCATATCTAGCTTGTGAGAGCTTGTCATGTTGATTGATGATTGCTGTTGTAACATATCAGATTGCACTTGGTATGTTGGTATAATATATTCTTCTGGAAGCAAATTAAATATCTCCTTAAGGTGTTACTCATTCAGAGCTTCTTTAAAAGTTGCACAATCAAGCCATCTGCGATACACAAGAATTTTAAACATATTTATCAGATATTTGTGGATCTAGTACCACCCTATTGTGTAGTTTATAATAATGATCTCCATACCTGGAAAATTAAAGGAGCCTCACAGCGCTGACATTGTTAGAAATAATACAAATGGCAGTCCATCAGTTATTTCCTGAGTAATTTTAGACATGCTTAGAAACCATGTAAGAAGAAAAGAAAATATTCTTTAAAAAAAAAAAAAAAGCTATATTTCAATTAAGGAACATTAGGATGACGTTGAAAGATATCTTTGAAATTTCCTCAACCTAAGTACTAGTATCTTATTACTCCATTGTGCTAAATATTTTGTTTATCTTTCAATAATAATAACAAAAAAAAAGGAGCAGGGGGTTAGAAATGGCTTCAGACCAAGATGTTTTGAGTTCCACTAAGCCTCGTGCATGGGGATTGTCAGACTTAATTTTCTCAAGATAGGTTAGATGTTGCTGAGATTCAACTCAGAAGTTGACTTATCTCCATTTTTTCATCTTAACACCTAATGACTACATTACAAGGATAAAAAAGAGTGTGAAATATGCCTTCTAATTTATAATGCAGATTTTTGCATAGCAGGATCAAAACTGTTATCCTGTTGTGAATGTAACATCAGAGTAAAATAACAAGCATTTTACCAGTTAACAGGCAGGCTAATGTGACAAAAGCATTTTTACATTCATTTACAGAGTGACTATCACCCTGAAGAACTCTTGGGAGATAAATGAAACAAAACAAAACAAAATAAAACTTTAATCATTTCCATAACAAAAATTAAACAACTGTGGCATACACAGGGTGGTTTAGAAGGAAGAAGAAAAGGAGAAGGGATAAAGAAAGAAGGATTACTGAAAAAACTACACTAAAATTCAACAAAGGCTGTCGTGTTAAGAAAACAATGGTGAAAAATTACTCATTTCTCAGGAGGACAATTGTAATGAGAATTGGAAACTGGTGCTGAACCAATTCTCTTCACAATCTTCAGATCTTAATCATGTGATCCTCTTAGGATGCCAGAGTCTAGTTTTCCTAAAGGCCTGTATAAGCATGTTCAGTGGAAAATCTATCTACCAGCAGGTGTCTTTTAACTTTATTTTGTCTTCAACATCAAATAAAGATTAGAAGAATGGCATGAATTAGTTGATAAGTATTAGGAAAGCAGGTGAAAAGCAGGAGGATTGTATCACAGTAAGGTTTCCAGCTTATCCACAGGCTGCAGCATTTAATTAGGGAGTTGGCCCTATCTTTCTGATGAGGGACACAGCTCATTCAAAGCTCATCCCAATAAAAAAAATGACCAGAGATTAAATTGTAGATACAGAACTTTGAATTTGGGATGCAACGTTAAGTCTTAATGAGCTTAATGAATTAATTGCACGAAGGTCTGCAGTAACTAAAAGTGTAACCGATGAGTTACAAAGCAAACAGTTTTGCTGGGAGCATCAGGTCACTGTGATTATTTCAGGAGGAGCATGGCTCCGTGCAGCTCATTCTGGGGCATATTTCATTGAAGAAGAAAACAAATGACAATTTTTTTTGGTCTGTGTATCCAGCAGGAGGAAAAAGAAACACCATGATATTCTCCTTTCTCTCCAGACCCTATGAATGTTCCTCTCTCTATCCCCTTCACGTTGACAAGTTGGGTACTTTCATTGAGAAAGTGAATCAATAAGGTGGGCTTAAACACAATATTTGTTTTGTCTAATAACAGAAAAAAGCAGCTATATTCCACGTAAAACTTGTAAAGATTGTTTTACCAGAAAACAGGCCTTGGAATATAAACAAAATATATTAAAAGGAGATGGCAGGGCATAAATATATGACTGAAACCATTACTGCCAAGTCTAACAGCGGGATACAGCAGCTTAGCGTACAAATTGTTTCGAACTATAGAAGCACAATGGTGAGCCTGTTTTATTTTAGGAAGCAGAATATTTTCATTGGGCACTGGATATCTTTGGGTACTTGGATTTGAAAGGACTGAAGAGTTTAAGAATGAGAATAAAATCCGTATGCTATCATCTCGCTGTAAAAGAAAAGAACGTAAATAAGCAAGGCTGAGTATCTGGAGGGGTGAACTCAGGATTGTTATGCTTCAGTTGTAGGGGATAGCAAAGGTGAAAGGGTTTTGTACCCACTGCACTGCAGCTTGCCTAGGAAGAAAGAGCACAAATGTAGTATGCTGACCAATTTCCAAGAGAAGTTGATCACAATTATCACGTGCAATGCAACAGCAGCCATGAACAACAGCAGAACGATGCTTTTCCTTAAGAACACGTGTTTAATCAAGACATTTCTGCACCAGCCACCCATTTGCATAAATACCCATTATCCTCTGAGGTGCTCGTTCTGCAGATGGCCCGCTCGTGGTCAGGGTGGCTCTCCTGGCTCTCCTTCTGAGTGTGATCAATGAAGTCAATTACAAGCCCATTCTGTGGACTTTCAGCCTTAGTTTACAATGATACATAGTCACCGCCATCCCTGACACTTCTCCCAAAATCTCTTCAATAAATAAGAGGATACTGGAGAGCTCTGATTTTGTTTCTTTTTCTTTTTTTCCTTTTTTTTTTTTTTTCCTTAACAGCTCTTCTGGGTCCCCAGTTGATTTTCTTCGCAAGGTTAGTTGCTAATACATTCCTAGCACCCATGCATTATTAATGCTCACTGCTCTCCAAGGTGGCAGTGACAAATAGGGAGCAAAATTCACTGACTGGTGGGGAATGTACTTTTTAGTCATGCTTGAATTTTTCAATCCATTCTCCTTGTTGAGGATTTTTCAGAAGAGGTACTGTAGCAAAATATGATTTTTTTTTTAATTTATTTTTTTCCCAAACCTAAGAAGCACTCTAGTAACCAGTGGAAAGCTTATGAGTCAGGGCTTTTCCCAGGAGGCTTTGAGGGGGAGTAGTGCAAAAAGTACCTTTGATGTTTCCAGTAGCATGGAAGTCATTGTTTTTCCTCCCATGTAGTAAGTGGCAGTTTTGACTGCAAATCGACTATGCATGCAGTCAAGTAAATTATAATATTTTAACTAGGCTGTGCATGCCAGCTGTAGCATTCCCAGAAATAATACCAAGTGTGTATCATGAGAAACATTGATTTTTAATGTGCAGATTTGTTTCTTCAGATATATAACTCTATTCATTTTGCAATATAAAGAAGCAATCTGTGAAATACATTCTTAGACTGTTATCGGTTACTATAAATCTCACTAGTAGTACTAGCACACTTGTTTAATTCCGAATTACTTCATTTAAAGTACAATTTTGTGCATGTGGTGGAGGTGCTGAAGATTTGGCAAATACCTCTTTAATATAACAAATAGCTGACTGTAAATATTAGGCTAATTCTTCCTAACGCTTAATAGAGGGATAACTCACTGGGCAGAATAATGAATTCTTTGCTAATGGCTGTACATAAGGGATTAACACCTCCATTCTGCTATCCAGAAATGCACTAAAAATATGTATATGTCTATTTTGGTGATTCTTGATATTTGTTCAGCTCTGAGCTGTATGCATAGTTTAAATCAGGCATCCTTGGAGCAAGATTTACTTTAGGATGAGAGTCAAGAATCAATCCTAGGTTAGAACCAAGGAGGGCACAGCATAGTGAAGCGCCCATAGCTTCATTTCTTAGTCCCTCCCCAGACAGTCGTGGGCCTTTTTTAATGAAAAAAAAAAAAGAAAAAAGGTCATTTATCTGAATCACCAACATGGCAGATGGGAATCTAAAGTGCCCAATCCCTTTGCAGGTCTCACGATACTCTTCTTCTTGATGGTTATGAGAGGCCAGGATTTGCATACAAGAGCAACTCAGTAAAATCTGACATCTGCAGTACGGCAATGGTTTGGTTTTTTTTTTTGGTCAGATATGATATCCTTAGGATTTGATCTTTTCCCCTCTGTGATCTACCAGTCTTTACCTTGCCTCCTCTTTCTTCTTTCCCTGCAGTGTGGTTTACAGCCTCTTCACTGCTGACCTAAAACTGCTAGCTGATTTATATATGCAGTTATAATAAACAAACAGGGCCCTTACTGATGGGTAGTACTTGAGGCTACCTTGACTTTGTGTTTGCTGTCTGAGCCACTGCACCTACGCTGAGGTCTGCGGCTGCGTTTATACAAAAGGGCTGTTGTGGAGTGAGTGGGAGCTGAAATTATGTCACCTAGGAGGATCCATGAGGAACTGGAGACCAGTTATTTTGAAGTATGAGCCGGAAAAGGGTTATATTTTTTAGTACAGATTCACAAAGATAAAAATGACTTTGGGGCATGAAAAAAAATCCCACATTCGCCTAATCTTACATGCATTCTTATGCAAAAACATTGTAATACTTATCATAAATGTTATTCCAAAAAGGGGATTTTCTCTTGCTCTAACAACCCTCAGTGTTTCCTTCTCAAAGCCATGTTCTCCCGTGTTTCCCACTCTTTCATCTACCAGGTTCCTTGTCAGTCCCACTCAACCACACACTACCCACTCCATCTCTTCCCATAGAGCAGAGATTGTGGGGAACTACAGCAGCTGGGTAAGTCTGAGAGGAGGCATGAGGTACGAGGAGTGCAAAGGATTCAGTCAATGAAAGTACTGGTTTTCCTTACAGTCTTTAGAATGAGGGAAAATTCCTTTCTCTCCCATGCAAAGCAATTGGCTTTAAGATCTCTTCCCTAATGATTACTTTTTTTCTTTCTGTAATACTTTCTAGAATTCAGTTGAAAGCCATCTGCACATTGAAACTCGGATTTGGGACAATCATAGAGCATTATTTCCAGCAGTGATCCATAATAAATAGTTAAGACCTGTAAAAACAAAAGATTCACCATTTCAGCAGGTGTCCCATCATGGGAGTTTGTAAGAAAAACAAAATAAGACAAGGAGATAGGAGGAAAATTTAAAGTAAGAATGGAAAGTGAGGATGAGAGAGAACAAGCCTGTGGAAATGAGAGGTGATAGCTCAGGGAATGTTATATTAGAAAGGGATGGAAGTGTCAGAAAGGAACCAGAGAGCAGCAGATTGGCTTAAAAAAAAAAAAAAAAAGTGTGTTCAGGAGATGTTGATGGAATCCATCCAACATCTGAACGACTCAATGAATAGCAGACTGTTGAAACTAGATGAGACGCTAACTAATTTAGTTCAGGCTGTCAATAATTTAAATCAGAATGTTGCTGCATTCAATGCTAATATGAAGACTGATTTCAGAAGCTTAAGGTTTTAAGAAGCTGAAATGAACCTGTGCCATCATTTTCCAGTTGTTATTATTCAGAAACTGTTGGGAAAATGCTATCAATTCAATTCTTTATTACTATTGTCTGTAATTTTTAGTATTTAAAGATGTTGAAGATGTTGCTTACATTTTTAAGTAGTGACCTTTGTTCTTCACTTTGGAGGGTGCCATGTATGGTGGTAAAGGGCACAGCTTTAGTACTGCAGTATACCAGTGGTACATATACTGTTTGTATTATTCCTCAATTCCATACGTCACTCCTATGAGGGTGAAAAATATCGGAAGTCCTGTCCTTGGCAAAGTCCCTAGCTGCTCCCTTCCAATCTGCAGTGTCAGAAAACTCAAATACTTAACGAATCCTCTCATGTCTGTTGGCTTCATTTAGCAAACGTCTGTTCAGCTATCATAGATTAAAGTAAAATATTTATTAAAAAAAAAAAAAGAAACGTTTTACTCATTTTGGAGATATAGTAGCTATGAGAGAGAAATTCAGAGATTTTTTTTAACAGTAATTTATGTTAAAAGGGCATGAAGTAATGTAAATGCAACAGAAAACAGTTTGTGGATGAGAGATTTTAGGAGAAAAAAAACAATTTTCTCCCAGTATAAATATCTACCAATGAAGAACAAAAGCTACACAGAAAACATTTTTAGGCTTGGAGTTGTATGTGTGGTTAAGGCAAAAAAAAAAAAATCTGTGTCCTGCAGAGAGCAAAAATTGCAGCATTGCCATGCCAGTTCAGCACAAATTGTGTAACTCTAAGGTTTTGTTCTCAGTATCTTCATAATACATGAGTTTTCTCAGTTTCTTCCAAGGCACAAGTCCATTGAATTTCAGTGTCCATCTAAGCTGGATTTAGTAGATGTTAGAAGAGATAGCAGAGAGATGACCTGTACCTTAAAAATCCAACACAGAAAAATGCTACAAGCATGCAGCACCGGGGGAAAGCACAAACAAGGTGCTGCCACATGGGTCCTTTACAATAAATTCTGTATTTTGTGCTTTCTGGGCATTAGTATGCAGTATGGACAGCCTCCAAAGCCACGGGGCTACAGTGCAAGGCTCCATGGTGAATTTCTAGTCTGATGAAGTCAGATGGGGTTGTGCTTACCTTGTAGAGTAATGTTTCATCATCAGTTTTGATCCCACTCGGTGGTCACAAAAGTAAAGATGTGAAGGTGGAGCAGGCTTTTCTTACTCACAGAGCCATGTGGATGTGTGTGTGGGTTTTTTTTTTAAATGATCCAGAGAACTAAAGACAAAGGAAACACAGTGGAACTTGGGAACCAAGGGCTAAGTGGAAGCACAAAGCTGGAAGTGAAGAAACCCTTTTTGTCTGTTTGCCTGTTTGTAGAGCCATGAGCTGCTGCTTTTGGCTTTACTCTTCTCTGAAGCATTTGGTCTCTACTTTCAAAATAAGGTTTTATCTCCTTACTGCATCCATCTATGATAAGATGTTCTCCTAGCACCTGAGTCACTAAGTGTGCATTGGTGTTTCTCAGGGGTATATTACGCACACATTGCGGGAGAATTTCCCTCTGGAGCTGCAGCCTTCTATAAGTCACTTTTCAGGGCACACATTATGCACAGGAAGAAAATACTCTTTGGAAAAACGCATAGCATATTGAGTACTTCCACTTCTTTTTGTGTCTGCTGTGTGTACTGCTGGGACCTGCTGTTCCCATCCGTAAGCCAGGACTGGGGACTCAGTGCCCAATGCCATTACGTGCTCCTCATGGCTCTTGTTTCTCACAATTTACTTGTAAGATCTGGAGTGGTATTATTTTATTTTATTTTATTTTTGAATTTCCAGTGCACAACAGCCTGCTATGTGTTTTCTCATGGGTAAAAAATAAATAAGAGAGTGGCTGACACCATTTACAGCTGTGCCTACGTGTTCAGCTCATGAGTCAAGAGCTCAGACAAAGGTTTGAAAAGGGACGTGGGTTACGGTGACAGGATGAGGAAAACCCCAAATTCAAACCACTCGTGGGCTGAGTCACCAGCACGGGAACACGAGAGCCTCTTTCCTCTAAGACCTTGTTTGTACAAGAGGTGATAGTTTGGAGACACCAAAGTCACCCAGAAGACAAGACAAACAAAGGATGGGCTGCTAAGTGTGCTTTGCAGAGCCAGTGAAGTATCAATGGTCAGCCATAAATATAACCTCTCTTCTTTTGGATAGTTTGTTTGTTCTTTGTTTTCCCTTCTTCTGGCTATAATAAAGTTTTGCCACCCTGGCCTAATCCTTTTTATGAAGGGCAATTTATCTTACTCCCTCTGTCTTCATCATGTCATGGGGACAGGTGAAAGAGCTGAATTTCCAAAGGCAGCAGTGATGCGCACCATGTATTATAGGGCATGACCTATTCCAAGCTCTGAATTTCTCATTTTTACCAGCACATACATAGCTGTAGCCTTATTTTTCTTAGGCACTTTACTATAAACATACAATTATTTAAACAGTTTGTATTTAATACAACTTTATGCTGACAAATCTCTTGAAATCCTTTGTATCCATATATCAAAAAAGTCTGCTGAAAGAAAATCTATAATATCAGCCTACAGTGCTATAGCTTCCAGTAGAAGATAATGCTATATCCCATGGAAGAATTCCTACAGTGGTTTGAAAGTGTGCTGTACAATGTTTCAAATACTGCTCAACTGATGATCAGATTAAAAAATAATGATATGGATTTATAATGGGATGGATGAGATATGGACCACGTTTTTGCCAGGGTGAATTCATCGTTTTCTTCCTTTAAGCCATTAATTTTTGTTTACAAAACACTAAACATGTTTGGTGTAAATTACCAGTTTTTGGGTTTGCCTACTGGAGATTGTTCTGGGCTCCTGGATTATTCTGTACTTAGTCGAGTTCTATTTAAGATGTGTTACACTGTTGATAATTTAAGAATTATATTGTCGGAATTTCCTTTCAAAGTTGAGTTACTTCCAGGAGCACCGTCGATTCTCTCCTGTCCCATCTTAATATTTTGTTTTGAAGTTGCATTGAAAAGCTTTGAAAAAGGATAGCTTTGTAAAATTTATAGTCTCCAACATAAGACTCCAATAGGCAATCTGTTTGCTGTACTGATGGCTCCTAACTTCAGGTAACACAAACTGGTGCATCTGTGTTGTGTGTATGAGCTGAATCATTGTGAACCCAAATTAAATTTCCATTCATATCTTGCAAAACTTAGTGAAGACCAAAGACGTGCTAATCCCGGCCAGATATCTGGCACGCCAAGTTCCATTTGGGAGATATTTTTTTCAGATGTGGAATACACTCCCGTGAACCAGGATTTATAACAGAAATGCTGACAGACAATATTGGTGATACTGTTCTAATTTATTTGTGTTGAATGGTTTTTTCATCTCTTTCCCTTTTAATGATCTAAGTCTTTTTGCATCTGGCAGCATGTTTCCTCACTGTTTACCTTTCCTGCCAAAGCAGTATCATCCATCTATGACTATGCTTTTCTTGGTTTCTTGCTCTCTGTCTTTAACATTCGGAGCCAATTTTCCGTTTATTCTAGGACTCCTGTGCTTCTGATGTTGCCATTAACTTCTAAAGTGGAACCCTGTCAAAAATGCTTTCAAGATGCAATTTTTTTCATTATGAAATATGTGGTTATGTTCTGGTATATTTTTGTCATAAACGCTGAAACATCCTACATCTACACTTAACTGGCATTTGCCATTAAAAAAAAAAAAAGACTCAAGGCTGTTCTGTTGGATGCTGAATGAGAACTTTGTGCTGCCTCTGCTGAGGATCACCATCGGGTGCTGGTGCCCCTGACTGGTGCTCAGCACCTCCTTGTGCTGCTTTACCAATCATTGCTGACACCAAGGGGAGCACATCTAGGAAATTAACTCTTCTATTTACCTACGACCAAAATGAAACAGTGGTGAGGAGGCAGCAAGACTTAAGAGATATCTCTTGGAAAGAGACTGGGGCAATGGGAAACTACCTTCAGCCAAAGAAGGGAATGAGGATAAGACAAGGGGAATCTTCTCCCTCCATGAGTACTTTTCTGGAGCGTGCTCCTCCTGCCCTAGCTCTAGACTCAAAACACTACTTTCCTCCAGCATTTCACATGGTGGATCTCAAAGGGTCTCACACCCTTGCCTCCCCAGAGGGGTTTGGCCGCCTTTCTGATTGGGTGGAACAGGTTGTAGGGAACATCCTTAGGGTTGCTCAAGCTGAGCTGGAGACCCACAACACCGTGTACATGCTCCAAGAGCTGCCTGTGCATCTGTGTTTTCGGACAGCATGTATCTGTTCTCCAGTAAACCTAGGACAATCAGCCATGCCCAGGTTCTGGCATGCTTGAGAACTGCTTATTTTCCTTCAAGCTGAATAAACTGCAACATCCTAATGGAAAAGCATGAAGTTAAGAGTGTGGATACCCTGAAGAAGTCTGGTTTTCAGACTCTTGGACCAAAATTGAGAACAAGCATTTCAAATAGGGCTTTTTCAGCTTTAGGTTTGCACAAACTGTATTTTTTTTTTTTTTTTTTTTTTTTTTCTGGATATTCTCAAGTATTGGCCTCTTCTCGTTGGACACAACTCTCATAGACAAGCCCTTAATTTAACAGCTCATTCACGCTACCTCATTTAAATAAAGATTGTAAAGGAAACTGTAATCCTACTGATTTGCAAATTAAACTGTTTTGTAGATATTATTTAAACACTGCCACTATAACTGTCTTTCATGAGAAACATGGTACAGTGAGAGAGATCAAAGATTCATAAGGAAGCTCTTTTTCTGAATTCTGATGCTCCTGGCTTCTTTAACTAATTGAAATTTTTTCTTTACAAGAACAGACCTTCAAGCACTCTGGCTGCTGCCACAAGCCTTATCATTACAGAGTTGTTACTTCCTCCTTTAAGGGACTAAGCTGGAGATTAATGGAAGTCTGTGCTGGCACTTTAGAATGAACTTTGTCTATTTTCAGTACACTATGCAAATGCTAAAACACAGGTGATTATCAATGGCCTTAGACTGAAAATGAATGAATGCATCCTTGTTTTTTCAGCTCAGAGGTGGTGCTTCGTGATTTCATGGGGTGCCACAGTACTGAATTGTGTTTTCACCTAATTAAGGATGACAAAAGCAAACTGTATTGGCTCGATTTTTGAGGTGAAAGCTTTGAATGGGGTGGCATGTGTGCCAAGGAGAGAAATTCCAGTTCTGACATTGGCACAATTTGCCCCTTGGAAAGATGTCCAAAAAGATCTGATGTCTACTGGAGCTACTGCTGTGGTGCTGGAGTGCCATGCAGGAAAGCAGTATCCCTCTGGCTCTGCCATTAGAGACTTCAGCCCAAGACTGCAAATATCTCAAGTTTCTTAAAAACGCAATTCAATTTTTTTCCTACTGGATTGGAAGGTGGACTTCCGACTTGATGCTTCACAAGAGACATGTGTCGTTGAGCAAAGCCTATCAGCCATCAAGCTTGCCTAGTTATTTTCTGAAATTAGAAAGGAGTCAGTGAATTTTCAGTGTCCTGCAAGGGTCTGACCACCTGCTTAAGTACTAAAGCCTCTCTGTAGCATTCAGTAGCTCATAAATAGTCAAAACTTTTGCATACTGCAGGATTTAGTAAAAAGCGTTATGTTCTTAGAAATGACTGAGAAATAGAAAAGAGAAAGATTCTGAGGAAAATAAATGGAAGATTTATGATTGATTTTAACCTTAAACTGTCTATAACCGTGTTAGAATCGAAAGTCTGATTTTCCATGCTGCTTTGGAGAGGGATCCCTACTGCACAGCTGTCCTGGGCTGCGTTTTGCTGATTTCAGCTCTGCATCACTGATGCTCTTCAAACTTTCTGAAGTTGAACTGCACTGAGCTGCTCATCACTGTTCTTTGTGAGCCAATTTCTGAGCTCCCCTGATCCCCTCATTCCACATTTTGGGTTGATTTAGGCTATATCAGCCTCCTTCTTTACCTCCAGGTGAATGATCTTTGAATTCCAGGCATGAGAGAGCTTCACTTTTACCATTGTTTTAACTCTGTTGCTTAATTAGACTAGAGGACTTGATTAAGAAAGTACATTTGCCTGAATTCACATGTTTTGCAACCGAAATTGAAGCCATTTTCTTGGCAGCAGGGCTTTTTCCTGGGAATGCACTGGGATGTTAATAGCCATGTTCAACAGCAAACTTGTGAGTGGGCCTCTCTGGCAAGAAAGAGCCACAGAGATTGTGTGTGACACCGTGTGCCACTGAGGAAGGTGTATGCAGAAATAAACTCGTACTCCTTGCACTTGGCTTTTCTCTATTTATAGCCCCTCCCACACAGAGCTGCCCCAGCCAAACTCCCTGGGCACCTCGCTATGCGCAGGGAGAGGCAGAGCTGCCAGGAAGGGCAGAGCATCTCGTTAATTCAATATATCCTTGTTCTAGTCTAGTTAACCAAGTATCTCAGGAGCACTGTGCAGTAAATGAAAACAGACGTTTGAGTCAGGCAGAGTAGCCGGGATTTTTTTTTCTTCCTCCCCCCCCCAATGCTGTGACTGTAATTTTCCAGCTCAATTAAAGGTCGGAAACTTAAGCAAGGAATCATAATTGCAGCAAAGGAGGAAAAACATAACAGGCAAATTCCTGTCCTTCCTCCTTCGGGGAACGCAGGGCCATGTGCTTCCACCATGGCACAGGGACCCTACAGGGACACGATGAGGACCAGACCCCAGGGCTCAGCCTGAGATGCTCATCCCCTGGGTACCCAGAGCTGTGAGAGGCTGAATTCACTGCTCAGGAAGTTCTGTAAGATGCTCATTAGAAAGGTGTGATCATACACGCAGACAGTGGAGGCCTGAGCTGAGCAGATGTCTTTCCCCAGCTGCCAGAATACCAGGCTGCATGGCAGTGATGCACCTCCTTCCTGGGTTTCTTAGTGGACTGATGAACAATGCAACACTTGACTCAATCGTTCCTCCCGAGCTCGTTTCCTTCAGCAGAACATTTCATGCCGTGCTCAGGTAGGAAGTTGGATGCTATGGTGTTCCTTCCAAAGGACCACAATTTGTCAGCCAACGAAGGCTGATTTTGGGGTGTCCAGTTCTGATCTATGCCCCTACGGCCACCTCTCAGAGGTAGCACTACTCACGGGGATGTGTGTTTGCAGTTCCCCGTTAGCTACCTACACGTGCCAAGACAGAAAACCTCCCTAAGATTCTTACTTGCTTCCTAAGTTCCTGCCAGCAGAGGTTTGTTTTTCAGATAAATGGTTGCTATACAGCTCATTCTCACAAATTACAACTCCTGACTTCCTCGTTGGCCGAGAATGGGTGGAGGATACTAACGAAACTGATAATAAGATGCCAGTGGGTGGATGTGGATGCAACATCTGTACGTCTGATCTCATGTGCTGATCTCGTGTACTGGCAGGGACGTGCATGACACTTTGTTATTCCAGAAGTATCTCAAGGACATAAAATTCCGACAGCTGGAACCTGGTCTGGAGCGTCTGCGTTATAAAATTGCTCTCTCCTGCAGCTATGTTGGGGCTTTCTGGCATGAACAGAAGAGGAAAAAATGTCCTTACTTTTTCTTCAATTAACTTAGTACGCAGCATGGGTGTGTGTGGTGCTTGAGAAGGATGTGTGCATGTGTGTCTGTGAATATGTGTGCATATAGGTTCCATGTTTTACTGCAGCTGGGTGGTGTGGACTGTTACCTGAGAGTAAGACAAGCAAGAGTTTCCTTTATGTGGATGAAACACTATTCCACCTGGAACAAAAATACTGCCAAGAAGGAAAACATACTGCTAGCCATGTGAGTTAGATGGCCCCCATCCATGGGTATGGTTCAATGGCTTTGCACTATTCCAGCACCTGGAAAAGCAACTTGACAGTCTTCCTTGAGCGTCCTCCTGCCTAAAGGGAAGAAAAAGCCCTTGGAGTGCATGAGCAGTAAACAGCATGGATTTCTAAAACAGAAATCTCGACAGAATCACCTTGTATTTATGTAAAGTGCAGAGTGAAAATGCAATGGCTGTTATACGTTCGTGTTTTAGTAGTGCTTTTTTGTGCCTCATTGCTCAATATTTACTTGAAAAAAAAATCACTTTGGTTGAAAGCTCTGAGACTGACTGCACACAAAAATAACTGTACTGAGGGGTGTGTGAACAGGACTGGTAAGAGCAAAGATACTCAGGGAGCTGAGGTAGGTCTGATGTTACTTAAGGTTTTAATTATCTGGACACTGCCGCGGTGACATCTGCCAAAAACAGAAACACGAGTGCATAAAGGAATTAGCAAAGTAAGAAGGACAATCTAGAGAAACATCTTCTGCTTCTAACATCCTTTCAAGCCCTCGCTGCTTTTAGCTCTTCTACACTTTGTAATTTGGAAAACAATGATGTCACTGGAAGCATTAACAGCAATAGTCATAGCGCTGCAGCTCATGCAAGCTGTTATGCTTCTTGTTCAACTAGAGGCTTGAACTGGGAATTTCCACATACATTTAGTTTAGCTTTTTTTGTTTTTCTTCATTGCATTTTCCATGTTGCAGAGGGATGGTTCCTCAGAGGCTGTCAGGAATGAAGCCTTGCCATGGACCCCATCACCCCACTGTCACCTCGCAGAGCTGGGACACCAAGCCATGGGCGGGCGGGATCTGGGAAATGGGCCTCTGGAGGGAAAGGCTGGAGCACTGCTGCTTCTCCGTAGGGAAAAAGGATTTTTCCAAGTTGCCCAGAGGAGAGGTGACCGTACTCATGGCCCCAGCTACTGGGAGGGATGTTTCTGGCCTTCCCACGTGGGAATCAGAAAGCTGCCTTGACCCAAGCCCTGTGGTATCTTCCATAGCAAGAGGGAAGAAGTTATTAATAGGAAAATACCGAGCTCTCTGCAAATACTTTGCTCCTCTGAGGTGCCAGTGACAGATACTATGTGGGATTTTGTGCGTGAGATGGTGGTTTTGTGATGGAAAAAAACTGGGGAGTTATTTAAATATAGGCCATGCTGTGAAAAAAGTTTGAGAAGCCAGCACTGAATCAGCCTTCCAAAGCCATGCTGTCCCCTTGCTTGTTTCTGCTGAGAAGCGTTCCCGGCTCAGGGTGGAAGCAGTGCTTGATGGGTGGCTCCTGTGTACTTGGCATCAGTGGGCCTGAGCTGCTGGCTGTATTGGCAAGGGTTAAGCAGACAGAGAATCTGACCCTATCTCTTCCAAATAAGCAATTCTCGTAAAAAAATATACTTGCCCTTAATTCCCCAGGAGCTTGAAAGTCTTTGTTGTTAATTCTTTGGGAATTTAACACACATAAAGAGCCCCGTGATAGCACAGAATTTGGGGTGGAGACCAGCCATTTGGTTTGTCTTTAGCAGGAGACCAACACTAGAAGCTCTCCCCAGTGCTCACACTCTCTTCCCATCATTGCTGAATCATAGATGCTTTTTCGGCAACAACCTCATTTACCTCTATTGCTTATTCCTTCCTTATTTCTTTCAAATGTCAACAAAATTATAACCATTATAATCATAATAAACTGTGATCCAATGCACCAAATCAAAGAATAAAGTCTGGCTCTGTACATAAAGTAAAGGTCTAAGACCACATCGTGCTTTAGTTGCATAATCTAGGTTCTCACAAAATGCTTTAATATCCTTTTTGTGTTTTTTTTTCCTTTCATGTTGCTTTTTTTCTTTCCTTTTTTCCATGTTTTTTTTTTTTTTTCAGTTTCGTATAATTAACATGGAAACGATGGTTTTGTTTGAATAGTATTTGGCTTTTAGAAGAAAAAATGGATACACTTAGCCTGCTGTGACAGAAAAAAGCTGAATTGGTATTTAAACGAGGACAATTTCTGCAGATCTTTTTGACTATTAGATGAGACATAGTTTAATTTTCATTGCTCTGAATTAGTCCTGGATGACAAGGCCCTCTTTAAAGGCAAGGCTGATAACAATACTTGGGGCCTTCTAACTCTGTCACATAGGCTTACTCTTGTTGAGGAGCTGCCCCCCAGTTTTTGAAAGACTCTCATTTGACTCCCTGAGCTATAACAGGAAAATCTGAATACCTCATAAAGCAGGAGCTAGTCCAAAGAAATTACATAAATCATTAAGAGTGGAATGAATTGTTTCCTGTGATCTGCAGTCAGCCAAGAGGCTGTTCCGGCCAGTGCAGTGCTGGGGTTCTGCCATCACAGTGACATCCCCTGCTTGACAGGTACCTGCTGTCCCCACAGCAGCACAGGGAACCAACGGGAACCTGGGAAAACCCATAAAGGAGACGCAGATATCTGCTGCTTGTCCTGCTTCGAAGACAAATTAGCCTGCTTGATTGCATTGGTGTGGGAGCTTTTATTCAGCGCCGTAACACAACATGATCTGTGATTGCTGAGATGTCTGAGGCAGGGAGTGGGTATCCAGACCTATTTCATGGCAGCATTGCACTTTGTGAAAGAAGCCGTCAAGGATTAGGATCTGGAAGTGGCCCACATTTGCTGCTGTACTATTGTGATGTGCATTTATAGGTTCCTGGAGCCTTATGAATTCTTACAGTTTATCACGTCTAACCAGCTTTTCCATTCGAGGTAGTAGATAATAAGTAAGTCCTACATCAAATAGCACAGGGAAATATTGAGTAAAACTAGCAAAAGAGTATCAGTTAAATCACAGAATCAAAGTTTTTAGATGTCAACAAACAACCAGAAAGTCTACATTATGTAGTGGTCAGAAAAAAATTGCTGTAAGGAATGTATCAGTTCCTCTTGAGCTGTCCATCTACATCAGATCAATAGCCCTTCCAAGCATGGGACATTCAGACTTTCAGCTTGAGAAATTGAAGTTCTCAAAATAAGTCAGGGTTGTAACACAAGTCCATCATTGCATGTCACAGAAATGAAATGAGTTGTCTCCTGTTCGATTGATGACTGACATAAAGCTGCGAGGAAGAAAGGGGAAAATAAACGAGACTTTTTTTTTTTAAAGTTGTTACGAACTCTTCTGTCAGAAAGTTTACACTAAGGGATCTGCTTTCTTTTCCATGAACATGCCTCGTTCCCGTTACCGATAAAAGGAGTTACATGGTGGGGAGTGGGAGGAGGGATGTGCTGGGTCCTGCAATATTGCTGCTACTCAGCGGGAGTATGTGATATAAGGAAAAAATATATATTGAGCATTTCTTATGAGAAAAATAAACAGATGGCCAGGTTATGGTAACTCTGGGAATATATAACAAGTGGCTTATGAAACTTTTCATTTAGCATCAGGTAAGAACAAATAAGTAAATAGGAAATAAATAGGCTTGAGTATAGCAAGAAGAAGATCACATCCGAGTCTGGTTGTGTATTGAAGCTCTTAGTCCAGTATCTAAGCTGCAAGTCTGGAATTGAATGCACATTTACAACCCCAATAGGAACCAGGTACAAAATTTGGCTTGAGATGTAAGTTTGATCTTCATTAAAACAAGGAGGCTGCGATTGACAAGTCCAGGATTGGTCCTACAGATGTTCAACTGACATTCAAATCAGCAGTGGCGAAATTAATATAGCTCCTCCTATCAGCTCTACTCTATGAAATAATGCATGTGAAGAATGATCTGCAAATTTTATTTTTAAGTTTTACCAGTTAAAAAGGGCCCTACAGTGCCTACAAAGAGGCTAACAAAATCAATGCCTGATGCAGTTCCTAACTGAGCAGCTTGTTGATGTTAAAGGAAATAACTTTGTTATCCAAAGTACAAGTGCTCCTCTATTATCCAGGCTTTCAAAGTGATTGAGCCTGAAATGTATTCGACTAGTGTATATAGATACCCCTGCTACCTTGGAGACCAGGCAGTTTCAATACATTAAATATAGAAACTACAGTTTCCATTGCCTAGAGCAATAAAGATGGAGACAGAAACAATAGTTATGCTTAGGTACATGCAGAGAAATTCTGAATCTGTATTTCTAAACCTCTCTGAAAGCAGTGATCCCTTGTTTTCATTTGATGTTATTGTTTTCTTTTTATTTACTTTTGTTATTTTATGGGAAAAAAATGCATTTTGATTCTCATAGAGAAGTAAGAGCAACCTGCTTGCTGGCACAGGATGCTGAAAAGCAAGGGCTTGTTCTGCTGGGATCTTGTATGTCTTCAGGAATGTTGTTTAATTTCTTTGAGTATCAGTATATTGGTCGGTAGGTTGGGTGAGCTGTTGTATCACCTGTCTGTAAGAGTTCTAAAACAGCTGAATCAAAACACTCAAGTTTGACCCAGACTATGTATAAAGTTTGCATCAGTAGTTGTGTAGGCAATATCTGCCATCCCCAGAGATGTAAAAGCAAGGAGGATATTTTCTCGTGTGGAGAAAGTGTTTGTAAAGTATGATGTACACCTGAAAATTAAGACATTCAAAAGTAAACTCAAAATGCAGTGTAAAAGTATTACAAAGAATGCTAAATCTGATGACCTTGATTTAGCCAGATGTTTGATGGATTAAATACACCAAAACATTGATCAGGTGCTAGAATGGGCTGCCCAGGGAGGTGGTGAAGTCACTGTCCCTAAAGGTGTTCAAGGAACATTATATGTTCTACTGAGGGACATGGCATAGTGGGGAAATATTGGTGATGGGTGTCTGATTGGACTAGGTGGTCTTGGGTGTCTTTTCCAGCCTTGGTGTTTCTGTGATTCAATGATTCATCTTTATGTAGGAATGAAAAAACAACTTTATGCACTGTATTAAAAGGTAAACTGTGAATGACAATCCTTCTAGAGAGGATGAAGTAGATGTAGTCCATTCCACTCACTGTATTAATTGAAAACTGATCGCAGCAAGGTCAGAGGAAAAGCATGTAGGTATTTTAGTTTGCCTCATTAAAAAGTGAATTAGAATTTTGAGTCAAGTTGATATTTTTACTGAGAGTTCAAATTAAACTTCTTTGTAATTTAAAAGGAAGATGCCTACAAGGGGATAGGCAAACATCTCAGGAAGAGCAGAGATTCCTTAGGGCAAACAACCTTTCACTCCCATTTTGACTATAATGCTACTTTAACTTTGAAAACATATTGCACATTATTGCAAGATTTCTTTTATCACATGCATGTGATTTTTAAGTATATTATAAAAAGCACATTAAATGTAATAAAAATTCATCATAGATATAAATACCAACTTTTGTTGGGAATACGTTGTGTGTTTGTGTGCTTGTTTTTTCCCTATGCGAGATCACACAGGAAATAATGCCTTGTGGGGCATTACACAGGAATATGAAGGAAGGGACTTCGATCCTATCATTCTCTTGTATTGCAGAATGATAGCTCAGCTCTCCTACAACGTGGACATGGTTAGTGGGCATGGTGGTGATGGGTTGGTGGTTGGACTTGGTGATCTTAGGGATCTTTTCCAACCTTAATGATTCTGTGATATCTTGGTCTAGCCTAAAAGGTACTTAAACCACTCACAGCTTTGCATGTTGATGTAAAATCAGTTTACTGAAGTAAAATCAGTTTCTGTGTTAAGACCCATGCTCCTTTTGTAGTCCTTGGGTCAGCTCTGATGTGGGGTACTCGAGGTCTTATTGTGCCCTGTTCAGTACCTGATAGAGTGATTATTGCCTGTGAAGTTTGGATGGAAACACCAAACATTGCCCCACTGGCAAGGAATAGATGATCAAACCACTTTGCTTAAAAACAAAGATGTTCTCATGGTTTTCTCATGCTTGCCATGATCTGCTGCTTGTTTTTGAGCTGTTCAGCCACAGATTTTCTGCATTTGACTTCAGACACTGCAGAAGCAGAACAGCTGCGAAATCAGTGAAGCAGCAGAGCAGAGTGGTTACAATAGGAAAAAAATATATACTTATTGAAATAAAACTGTCCAAGGCAGCTCCATGATGCCCTTTCACTCTGAGACACTGTCCCAGGGAATCTCCTGGGAAATAGCCAGATGTATTTTTCCCTGATGACAATGTAAAGAAGAGCAAAAGTACACATGACATCTGTGCATGTTGCTTTCGAAAGGTGATACAATGAGACTGTGCACTTTGCCATTGCTTTAATAATAATGTCTTCAATTCTAGATGGGAAAAATAAAATAAAAAAGGAGTCTAGTACAAAAAATGGCCAATGTCTCATAGAGGACTTGTTTGTTAAGCGCTGATGAGATCCTGTGTACAGTCATGCTGCCCTGAGGAGTTTATAATACCAAAGCCTGAGCCTCCAACATTTCCTAAGTACTGCTGTGAATAGCCTAGTGGGACTGCAGTAATTGAGGTAACTGTTACTTCTGGACTAGATCATGCAACTCTTACATCAGGCATTAAGCACTTACGAGAGCAGCCCCATTCACTTTACTGATGGCTTTTAGGCTAGAAAAATGTATTGTAATCACAGTTACTTACCCTTGAAAACTCAGGATACTAAACTCCTCAGGGTAGAATGAATGAAAAATATTCAAGATAGTGCAGGTAGCTATAGGAACTGCATATGCAGATGATGTCTTTTGATAATTTTGCTCCTGATGAAGCCCAGTTTTGCAGGTGTCTGATGAAAGACACTGCTACTGTGTGTGCAAGTAGGGTTTAGCTCTAATGCACACTTCTGGGTTCCAGCTAAATCCAGCCCTCAGTGACATGGCCCTCAGTCCTGGTTGTGCCTACGTAACGCCTTTGCCTTTGACAAAAGTTGCAACAATGCATGGGGCCCTGAAGCTGACCAGGGCCGCTCCATCCCGAGTTGCAGGTAGTTTCCCATATTAAAAATCAGCTTCTTAGGAGAGGAGGGCTGAGCGTGGATATCCATTAGGATTGCCTATGTGCTGATGAATTCCTGGCACTGTGTTAAATGCTATTTTGGGTGTTCTTGTTTTTGAAAGAAATGTCATGTTTGTGGTGCCACCACAACCATAGACTTGTATATCTTTGTAGTACACAATGTTGTTTATAACACTGAGATGTTTAGATATTGTACTAAGGGGAATGTTTTAGTGGGGAAATGTTGGTGTCAGGTGGACAGTTGGACTAGATGATCTTGGAGGTCTTTTCCAATCTTGATGATTCAGTGACTCCATAAGAAACTTGTTGTAAGCACTGAGAAGATGCCTTGGGCAGAATTTACCTATAGATGCAGCCATATTTCTGTTTACCCAAGCACAGTGTTATTCCAGGTCTGCCTCTGGGTACTTCCATGAGGAGGTTATGCCAATATATGGAAAAAGGAAAAATGTTTCTGAACTTGCATTGATCCAGCAGAAATGCACCCAGCTCTCCAGCTTGGAGAACAGTCTTCAGGTTTTCTACAGAATGCCCTAGATGTTTGCTTTGGCTAGAATTACTTTTTGAAAGAAATATTTAGGGCTTATTTTAAAATGTGAATGCAAATATTTTTCTTCCCACTTCTAATTTAGTAAGACTGGTTGATTTTTTTTTTCTTTTTAATATGGCATTTCTCATTATTTATCTGACAAAGAAATTACTTACTGAAATCATGGTTCTGCACAGTTCTCCATGTGTTCAGATTCCTGTGGTGTGAAGCTGAAGGGACTTCTTTGGGGATATTTTTGGAACCACAGGTATTTATTGATGCTTATCTACTGAGATAAACTGGATTTAAATGTTTCAGTGCAGCTGTTAGTGACACCTTTATTGGTAACTGGAATTCTGCATAGACCAATGGAGAGGGAAGAGCCTTCAGAAAGTCAGTAGTTCTATCATCTTTTCTCAGAAATGTAGTAGTTTCCTTAGGAAACCTGAAGGTTTTTGTGGACAGTTTGCTTGCATGGTTCATTACCCAGAAACTGCTATCGTTTTGCATCTGAGATTCTGCTTGTTTCTCTGTGTTATCACCACTGCAAACAGACTTGTTGACCTGGGTGTCCCTTCCCCATTCTGGTTGTGCTACTCCCAACCCTGCAGGACCCAAGCCCTGAGCAGCACGGTTGGTGCTCAGAGCTGTCCTTTCTGGGGCAGGAGATGCAGCCAGAGAGCTCCTGGGGCCCCTTCCCAAATGTTTTGTTCTATGATCCTATGTGGTCCTATGATTCCTCCACTTGTGTGATTGAGAAGTATTGCTCACTTGAAAAGCTAGATTTTAATGCTTTGTTTACTGGATGGAATGTTAGCCAGAATCCATGGGAGTGTGGACCCTTAAATCTTGAAATGTTCTGCAGATCATTCATGTGAGAGCCAAGCATGGACAACCCTGTTGATTTGTCTCTGGCTGCTGTGTTTAAAGGTTCTTTGTATGTATGTCAGTGTAAAATACTTAATTCTTTCATAGAAACCTCTTTTTCTGGAAGACATATCATCCTCCAGTGGATCAATTTATCTAAAGGAATGTAATCTATATTTACTTTGCAGTAGGTACTGTAGCTCTCCACTCTGCTTTCAGCTGATTCAGCTTGCTTTGACCTCAGAAATATTCCCTGCTAACTGTCCTCCTGTTCACTCCAATTTGTACTGCCTAAATGCTTACTGCTGAGTGTCCCTCTGGCCATTTTGAAAGGTGTTTCATCACACTACAATAAACGTGAAATACTGATGCACTCAAAACAGCAAAAAAGGAGGAAAAAGAAGCAGCTGTATATTGACATGGGACCAGACAGGGGCATTTATTACACTTTACTTTCATACCATTGTCTACCTTTGGCAAAGGAAGACTCTAAGTGTCCCTGGTGGTCCGTGCCGATCAATACAGCACAGGAGTTAAATTAGACCTCAAGTCAAGCACACATCTACCTTGGCTGAGATACCTCCAACCTGAAGTCCCTGGAAAATTTACATTTTTCCACTAAGTTAACCAATAACAGAGTCAAATGAGTGAGAAAAAAGCAGCTGTCTAGCCTACATCTTGCATCATTACCAAAGGGATGTTGTCCACACAGCATCTATGGTGCCTTATGAGCAAGGCAGACAGACTGATGCCTAAGCAGGGCAGTAGTTATCAGGCACATGAAGTAGCAACGATTAAGAATTTAAAAATATTTGTTAAAGGTATTTTCTATGCCTGTTATCTTGAAGGTGTGCGCTCATTTTTTCCTCTCCTTCTCCTATTCCCACAGCAACTAAAGCTGGCTTTTGTTGCTTGCACACACACACAGAGGTGTTAGTAGCATTAATAAAAATTAAATTTTCTTGTCAGTGTAGAAAACACTCACTCAATTGAAGTCCCAAATTCTGAGACCTAAAAAGATAAAAAAAGGAGCCCAGGTTGACTTACTGGTTTTATAGTAAAGCAACAATAAGCACTCAAGACTTGAGGCACATATGATGGTGTAACCCTATGGGTTAAGAACAAACATTTGCGAAATGATCTCTTTAGTTGTAAAACAGCTTAAGCTGATTCAAGGACTTGATTATGGATGAAGCCCTCCAAAAATATCCAGAAAAACTGTTGTTTTATGCAGTCACCTCCAATAAGAGGTCCACATTTGTTAGATGCCCAGTTAGGAGCACTGGTTTCTCTCTTAAAAAAATAAATATCAGAGAATCATAGAATCCTTAGAGTTGCAAGGGACCTTTAAAGGTCATCTAGTCCAACTTCCCTGAAGTGAGCAGGGACCTTCACAGCTAGATCAGGTGCTCAGAGCCTCGTCCAGACTCGTCTTGAAAGTCTCCAGGGATGGAGCATCCACCACATCTCTGGGCAACTTGTTCCAGTGCCTCACCAACCTCACTGTAGAAGATGAACTTCTTCCATTCATCTAACCTAAAATCTACCCCAAAATATGTCCATGTACTAAAAGCTAATAGCATAAGTGGCTGTGATAGCCTTGAATAGAAAACAAATAATTAAATGAATAAAAACTCAAGGAAAAAAACAAACCAATAAGTTTTTTTTTTGCAAATAAGCACCGTCTTTTGCTAGTACCTCTGTATCATTTTATCTCATGATCTAGATATTCCATCCAACATGAGCTGAAGCAGGGTAGAGGGGCTTAATCTTTGTGAACGTGATTGCTTCATTATTTTAATAATTTGAAATGTATTCAAACTTGGACATTGTGAATAAGCACAACGATGTCTTTTAAAAAGCTCCACTTGGTTTATTGCCAAAAGAGCTCTTTCCAACCTATTTGATGGTGGAAGAAATTATTTTGAAATATGAAGCAGGTAAACCTTAACCTGCCAGATGTCGTCTTCGTGTAAGCAATTTAAATTCAATTTGTGGCAGAAAATGCAGGCAACTTGTGGATCAATAGGCTGCATTCAGCAGAGCTGACATCCAACACCCGATCCATAGCCAACCTGGCTGGGCTCTTATTGCTCATACCTGAGGGACTTTCCCTGGCTTTTATCATACGGTACAATCTCCCAGGATTACAGGTACTTAAAGCTAATTAGGTCTGCTCTGTTGCCCTCCATTTGAATGCCCTCTGCTTCCCTAACAGCCAGTTTACTTTCCCAGTTCAGGGAGATAATTGCGGTGGCACACTCCGGCGGGGTAAAATGATAGCCTTGCACACACGCACCCTGCATGCCTTCCCTCGCTGGAGAAGGGAGGTGATGAGATAATAGCCAGAACAATCGCTGCTACAAGTTTACCTTGGTCACTTTCCGTGCTTTTGTCAGATGTCTGCCATCAGAGATGTAATTATGTGATTAGGAGGAAGGGGCTGTAAACAAACACGACTTCATTCCTCCCCAGCAATGGGAAGAGGCGTAAATCTCCACCTCTTCCTGGGGTACCTCCAATTCTCCATCAACTGGAAGGCAATCCAAGACCTCTGCTGTACGTGCACATCAATACTTCTCTCTCCTGTTTGTTTTTTGTTTTTGTTTTTTTTCAGTGTTAACAGCATACAGATTATCAACACAGAAACCATTCTTCATGCACATTTAAGTAAGGTTCAGAATGGAATTTGATCGTTGCTCAGATTTGCAATAATTATCATTATATGTAGGGTTAAGTGCTGGAAAAGCGGAATTCTTATTTGCCATTTAACAATTCCCTCTTCTGTCTGTGAGCTCTGATTCTCCCATTATTGTTTCCTACAAATATTCCAGATACTTATAAATATTCTATTGCAATGAATTTTATATGACCCTTCAGTTCTAACAGCGGAAGCTCCATTTTGAACTTAACCTAAAATCCAGTACAGTAAAGCCAATTTTTGAATGTAACCTATCTACCAAGTGGTAAAGACAGTAATAAAGTCACTCATCACTGTTCAAGTCCCTCTTGACATATGATTAATCCATCCAACCCCCCATCCAAAAATCCAGAGGCAGCAAATTTGCCCTTCCTGCATGCACAATGCAGAGACTGAGCATCATCCAGCACTCCCCAACTGGGTGCCACCACAGAAATATGTGTGGTAGGAATATACAGTGCTGTATTTGGGAAGGCTCTACAGTGGGCTGTACGCGCTGAAGATCTCTGCTTTATTTTCTTTCCCGTGGTCTCATGCCTCATCTCTCATTCTACAACACCATGGAAGGGAAAGTAGGAAATGAAAGTCTGGGTCAGTCTTAGCTAAAAGATGGACACTCTCCTTTCTTTGCCCTAGGATCATAAAATCACTGAATATCTTCAGTTGGAAGGGGCTCACAAAGCTTAATGAGACCAAACCCCTGTCCCACACAACCCCACCTGAACCTGTGGCTGAAAGCAATGTCCTAATGCTCCCTGAGCTCTGGCAGCTGGGGCCATACTTGCTACCCTGGGGAGCTAACCCCACCTCCCCTAATACAACTCATGCTTTTCCCTCAGGTCCTTCCCTATTTGATATCCATCTCCTCATTTATGTTTAGTCTTTTTATGAGATGTTCCTGGATTCCTAGCTATGTTCCTTACTGCCTCGTGATGATGTGCAGTATCTTTCCTTTTATTCAGATAATGCTGCCAGAATAAGCACTGGCTCTTTGCTCCATGCCAATTTGTGCCATCCCTCACTGAGTTTGCAGATGCCCCTGGGGCTATCTGTGCTGTCCTGTGCAGGCTGCATCCTTTCCTTCTGCCCTTACCATCAGGCTAGGAGACCTTAACACCATGGAAAAAACTCCCTCTTCTTCAGACATCAGGCTCTGGATGTCAGATAAATCTGTATGCTGACAGCTACGCTTTGCAAGGACATGTAAATAAGATTAATGTGTGCCTCTCATTACAGCCCTGGGGTAAGCAAAGTGGAAAACAGTCACTTTGGGGTGATTATAGACTTGAGCTACAGAGATCTCTATCTGTGTTTTAGAGACATCCACACATAAGACTCCTGGAACTAAGACTAAATAAACAACAACAAGTACTTTTGGAGACTATAGCATTTTCCAATAAATGATGCCATCATCCTGGGGAAATTGTAAGGTAGCAGCTCTGAGTACAAAGCAGATGTCAAAACATGAGCTTAAATAAAGTTTTAAGCAAGATGCAGTATTTAAACTGGGCTTTGACCTTTGTGCACACTCAGGGAAAAAAAAAAGCAGAAAACCTCTCAGAAAACCTGATCTCAAGCTGCTTTAGGCAGGTTCACTGCAGTCCTGAACATAGCCCTGTAAACTGAAGCCACGTCTTCCAGCATCAACCAAAGGACACTAAATGCCGCGGTTGTGTCCCTCTTCTCATAACTACCCTCAACAAAAACTCTGAATTTCCCAAAGCACAAAGCAAAAAAGTTATGGCTGTTGGAAAGGGTGAAAAAGGGGTAAGAATTAGAAATAGTCTGTAATTTTATTTATTTTTGTTAAAGACACAAATCCACCATTATAACCCTAGCTCCAGCTTAAAGATATTTATGTTTATATTGCCATCATATAATCATTACCTGTCCCTCTCTGTATCTTTACAGACTACCAATCATTGCAGCAACTAGATATTGATATTACAAGATATGTGCTTGAGTAAACTGTGAGTTGGACACATTGAGAGTAATGTAGTCTTTCCATTCTTTCAGAACAATCCTTCAATGTATGACACTATCCAAACACAATATTGAAAATCAAATTAAGTTGGTCCCTGTTATTTCCACAAGGTTATGAATCTACTGTAAGATATCCTTCTGATTAAACATTACCTCTCCTTTTTGTTTTATTGACCAGAAATGTTGAGGTATAGAAGGATGAAGATAAAAATTCTCCCATATGACAGAGAGTGCCCAAATCAAGACATTTTCAATCTATTTGGGTGGTTTACGGATCTCAGAATGGTCAAAGGAAGGAAAACTTGGCATTTTTATTCAGGAGGGTCCTTGAGGAGAAGGGACATTGCTTTCTTTTGAAAATTGGCTTAAATGACTTACTAGCCTTCACTTACAGAATATGCACAGCCAGGATCCAATTTTGCCACTCAGTCTTTAGTGAATGTAAATGGAAATTCTGAGCATATTCAGAAGTCTGTGGCTTGAGCATGTTCAAGGGAACAGGGAAACAGTGCAAACCTTTGGCACTGCAAATGCTATATCTGTAGGGCCCGACATCAATAGTCAATGCAGGGGGGAGTGAAGGAAGGGAGGATGAAAAAGAATTAACCCTTTTTTTTTTTTTAATAAGGAAATATTTTAGTAAAACAAACTGTCTTTTATTAGACCAAGTCAGGTAGCTGAATAAAGATGAAAGGCTTTGGGCATGTGGACCTTCATCACTTGTCAGTTGCGTTCTGACCGTGTTGTATACTTGGCACAGTAAGAGTGCAGTCGTTGCTCTGAAGCAAATGTGCAAAAGAAAGAAGAGGCTTATTTTGCCTAACATCAATCTGAACAAATAGTTGAATTGTTTATACCAAATTCTTCCAAAAATTAGCCCTGACATAAGTGCTCAAGATTCAGCCTGAGCAATTACAAATTTGCAGAATTGTAAGTGACAGAAAAGAGGGTTTTATCCTGGAAGGCGTTAGGCATCCTTACATACACATGCAGAGAGAGAGAAAAAAAAAGAAAAGGAGAGGCAGAGAGAACATATGTTGTAGACAATCCCACCTCCCATAAAATCGCTGTTGAGTCAAGTAACCTGTTTAAAAACAATGTATTCCTCTAACTACAGCCACCTGGCTTGTAATTATAGTCCTCATTAGAAACTGCTACGGGTCTTGAGTGATTAGTTATTGTTTATAAACTGTTCCACTATAGACCACCTGTTTTCATATACTGCTGCACCTTCTTGCCTTGCTGCATCATATCTATTAATAGAAAAGCACCTGTGTCATGGTTTTATGATTTTTGGTACTGGTATTCCACATCATAACATCATGTAGTGCATTTAGAGTTAAAGAGTTAATGTTCCAGCTCCGTGGACCATCGATAGTTCCAGGTATGCCTGTCTCAGAAGAGAAGAAGAACTCCATTCCCCAGAGGACTTTGCGATGCTTTGCGTTCTTACGTGTTTACGCTCAGAGGGAAAGATAAAAACTGTCTGCAGTCACGGGACTCTCTCTTCCCTTCGGGACCGAGCTCGGCAGTGGGTGTTTGTTGCAGCCGTCCGCCTTCAGCGTTAGCGTAAGGCCTTCGGTTTATCGGACACTCTCTCTCTTGCTCATTTTATTTGATTCATTTGCCTCAATTCCAATTATATTATATTATATTGTGTTATTTTCCTTTCTGATATCTTATTTAGTAAATTAGCTTTCCTCCTCAGATCGTTGCCACTGTTTTGTTCCTGGGCCCATCTCCCTTCTCCTTTTTCCCTTTCCCCTTCCCCTTCCCCGGGGTGTGGGCCCGTGGGTCCCCTGCCTCAATTGTCACGGTACCGGGTCGAACTGTCCCGCAAACCGGTGACAATTTTGGCGCCCAACGTGGGGCACGACTAGCTACCTTAGCCGGGCAGAGACATATTTTTAGAGTGAATCTCTGTCTTTTGTTCGGAAGCTTATCTGTACTGCAGGTCCTGTACGGCAAAACACGACCTTGAAGTCCAGGCGTACTGCCAGTTCTCCTGGAATATTTGTAAACTTTTCGGGTGCTGCCAGCTTGTTTGAGTAAAAGAAAAAAAAATGTTTTTACTGTTTCTGTTAAAACTGCCCTTACAGGGATTGTATTTCATTGCTTTTTCCCTTTTAATGCTCAAAACGTACTGGAACTTGGTTAAGCTTGCCAGTCTGATCTATGGAGCCTGGTCCCTATATGACAAACTAAAAGCAGTGATGGAGGCACCTGCCAAATACCTGGGCACCCCGGCTAATGTAACAAACGATACCGTGTTAACAAACCAAACAACATTTGAATGGGTGTCCAGGTTCTCCTCTCAGTTCCTTATGAATTTTCAAGATTACAGCTTAGGGACTATGTTAACGATTGGGATATCGGTCCTCCTGAATGTATCCCTTATAATGGCACTTTACACCATGTGGAGGAAGCTTTTCCCAGAAACAGAGAATGCTGAATGGCAGGGAAAGTGGAGAGTTTTAGGAAAGAAATTAGAAGCATGGGGTCCCCCGGTGCCATGGGATTTTACTCCTGAACACTTGCAGGATCCTGAGGAGCTAGGCCTGTATCTGAGTAATGGGTGTTGTGGCTCAGAAAGATCTGAGGTGGAACAGCTTATCTGGGGCTTGGCTTATGCTTACCGAGGCATATATACTGTTCGGGAGAGAGAGAGAGAGAGTGTCCAAACTGAGGCTCAGGCCAAAGAGGAAAACCTCCCAGGCACATCTGACCAGCCAAAGGAAGCACCAGTATCAAAGTCAGTTGCCCCGGTAGAAGGCCAGAAATGGAAACGTGTGTCCTCACGCCTAGAACGCAAAGAAGAGGTGGCGAAAGAAGAGGAAGATCCAGGCGAGGGGGGGTCCTCAACACCACCACCACCAAGAAAGGCAACAAAGAAAAGTGAGAGGCATGGACATAGTGATGATGAGGATGATGAGAGAGTCAAAGTTACCACGTTTCGTCGACCCATGAAAATGTCTGAGATTCAAGGCTCAAGAAAAGAGTTTATTCGACGTCCGGATGAGAGTATTGTCACTTGGTTGCTTCGGTGTTGGGACAACGGGGCCAACAGTGTGTCCCTCGACAGTAATGAAGCTCGCCAACTAGGAAACATTGCCCGTGACCCAGCTGTCGACAGAGGGATCAGCCGGTATATGGATGGAATCGCCAGCCTCTGGCAACGAATGTTAGTAGCTGTGAGGGAAAGATATCCCTACAAGAGTGACCTGGCACCTAAAGTGAAAAGATGGAAAACTATTGAGGAAGGCGTCCAGTATTTGAGAGAAACAGCTGTGGCGGAAATGCTGTATGATCCCACGTTTGATCCTGAAGATCGGGACCATGATCCAGAGAAAGTAAGGAGTACACCCGAAATATGTCAGAAGCTTTCAAAAACAGCACCAGAAAGGTACGCCGGTACACTAGTGACAACATTCAACAGATATGAGGACCAAGACAGAAAACCCCCAGTTTTTGAACTGATTCTTACACTTCAAAACTTTGAACAAAAATTTCCACCATCACACGCTTCCATTTCAGCCATATCAAGGTTAGAAGTACAGATGGAAGACGTGTTAGAGAAAGTATCCCGACTGATTGATAGGGTTGAAAAGATTGCAGCTTTCAGAAGCAAACGCCGTCCTGCTCGAGCAAATGACAGCACTAACTTCATGTCACGCGCGGCTCTGTGGAGTTACTTACGTGAAAATGGAGAAGATATGAAGGAATGGCATCAAAAACCCACCCCTGCACTGCGAGCACGGGTGAGAGAATTACAACACAGACCAACGACCAGTGAAGTTGTTCCTGTCACTACAGGTAACCAATAGAGGGGCCCTGCCCTCAGCCAGAGGAGGGAGAGGGATAATAGAGTGTATTGGACTGTGTGGATTCGGTGGCCTGGCACATCAGAACCACAAAAATATGAGGCACTGGTGGATACTGGTGCACAGTGTACTCTAATGCCTTCAAGTTATAAAGGGGCAGAACTGATTTATATCTCTGGAGTGACTGGGGGCTCTCAGGAATTGTCTGTGTTGGAGGCAGAAATAAGCCTCACTGGTAAAGACTGGCAGAAGCATCCTATAGTGACCGGACAGGGGGCTCCATGCATACTCGGTATAGACTATCTCAGAAGGGGGCACTTTAAGGATCCCAAGGGGTACCGATGGGCTTTTGGAATAGCTGCTGTGGACACAGACAACATTAAGCAGCTATCTGTTTTACCTGGCCTATCAGAAGATCCGTCTGTTGTGGGGTTGCTCCAAGTGGAGGAGCAACAGGTACCAATTGCTACAAAAACAGTCCACAGACGGCAGTACCGCACCAACAGGGATTCCTTGCTCCCCATTCATAACCTGATCCGTCAGCTAGAGAGACAGGGAGTGATCAGCAAAACTCACTCACCTTTTAACAGCCCCATATGGCCGGTGCGTAAAGCCAGTGGAGAATGGAGGCTGACGGTAGATTACCGTGGCCTGAATGAAGTCACACCCCCACTGAGTGCTGCTGTACCGGACATGTTACAACTCCAGTATGAACTGGAGTCAAAAGCAGCCAAGTGGTATGCCACCATTGACATTGCTAATGCCTTCTTTTCAATTCCTCTGGCCACAGAATGCAGGCCACAGTTTGCCTTCACCTGGAGGGGCGTTCAGTACACCTGGAACCGTTTGCCCCAGGGGTGGAAGCACAGTCCAACCATTTGCCATGGGTTGATCCAAACTGCATTGGAGCAGGGTGGTGCTCCTGAGCATCTGCAATACATTGATGACATTGTTGTATGGGGCAATACAGCAGAGGAAGTCTTTGAGAAAGGAGAGCAGATTATCCAAATTCTCCTACGAGCTGGCTTTGCTATCAAGCGAAGCAAAGTGAAAGGGCCTGCACAGGAAATTCAGTTCCTAGGTATAAAGTGGCAAGATGGACGTCGTCACATCCCTACAGATGTGATTGACAAAATTACTGCCATGTCTCCACCCACCAGTAAGACAGAAACCCAAGCTTTTCTGGGTGTAGTGGGCTTTTGGAGAATGCATGTTCCAAACTACAGTCTCATTGTGAGCCCTCTCTATCGGGTGACGCGGAAGAAGAATGATTTTGTGTGGGGCCCTGAGCAGCAGCAGGCTTTTGAACAAATTAAGCAGGAGATAGCCCGCGCCGTGGCCCTGGGGCCAGTGCGGACGGGACAGGATGTAAAGAACATCCTCTACACTGCTGCTGGAAAGGAAGGTCCCACTTGGAGTTTGTGGCAAAGAGCTCCTGGAGAGACCCGAGGCCGACCCCTTGGATTCTGGAGTCGGGCGTACAGGGGGTCTGAGGAGCGCTACACTCCAACTGAGAAGGAGATCTTAGCCGCGTACGAGGGGGTTCGAGCTGCTTCCGAAGTAATCGGTACTGAAACACAGCTCCTCCTGGCACCTCGACTGCCAGTGCTGAGCTGGATGTTCAAAGGAACAGCTCCCTCTACCCATCATGCTACTGATGCCACTTGGAGTAAGTGGACTGCACTGATTACACAGCGAGCTCGGATGGGGAACCTCAACCGTCCAGGAATCCTGGAGGTGATCATGGACTGGCCTGAAGGTAAAACGTTTGGAACAACGCCAGCTGAGGAGGTGTCACGTGCTAAAGAAGCCCCACCATATAATGAACTACCAGACAATGAAAAGAGATACGCCCTGTTCACAGATGGATCGTGTCGCATTGTGGGTAAGCACCGCAGATGGAAATCTGCTGTGTGGAGCCCCACACGACGAGTTGCAGAGGCCACTGAAGGAGAAGGAGAATCAAGTCAATTTGCAGAGGTAAAGGCTGTCCAGCTGGCCTTAAATATTGCTGAACGAGAGAGGTGGCCAGTGCTTTATCTTTACACTGACTCATGGATGGTGGCAAATGCTTTATGGGGGTGGTTACAACAGTGGGAACAAAATGGTTGGCAACGGAGAGGTAAACCTATTTGGGCTGCTGAACTGTGGAAAAACATTGCTGCCCGAATAAAGAATATGGTTGTAAAGGTGCGCCATGTAGATGCTCATGTTCCTAAGAGCCGGGCAACTGAAGAGCAGCAAAATAACCATCAGGTAGATCGAGCTGCCAAAGTTAAGGTGGCTCAAGTAGACTTGGACTGGCAACACAAAAGTGAATTATTTCTAGCTCGGTGGGCCCATGAGACCTCAGGCCATCAAGGAAGGGATGCAACATATAAGTGGGCTAGAGACCGAGGGGTGGACTTAACTATGGATGTTATTACACAGGTTATCCATGACTGTGACACATGCGCCACAATTAAACAGGCCAAGAGGATGAAACCTCTTTGGGAGGAAGGGCGATGGCAAAAGTATAAATATGGAGAGGCGTGGCAGGTTGATTATATCACCTTACCAAGATCTCGCAGTGGTAAGCGTTATGTGCTCACCATGGTAGAGGCAACTACTGGGTGGCTTGAAACATACGCAGTACCCCATGCTACCGCCCGGAACACCATCTTAGGGCTCGAGAAACAAGTCCTATGGCGACATGGCACTCCAGAGAGAATTGAGTCTGATAATGGAACTCATTTCAAAAATTCTCTTGTAAATACTTGGGCCAAAGATCATGGCATCGAGTGGATTTATCATATCCCCTATCATGCACCAGCTTCTGGTAAAATTGAAAGGTACAGTGGGTTGTTAAAAACAATGTTGAAAGCAATGGGTGGTGGAACATTTAAGCACTGGGAGAAGAATTTGTCAGAAGCCACCTGGTTGGTCAACACCAGAGGATCCATCAATCGCGATGGTCCTGCCCAATCCAGCTCTCTACCCACTGTAGAAGGAGATAAGGTTCCTGTAGTACATGTGAAGAACATGTTGGGAAAAGCGGTTTGGGTTCTTCCAGCTTCTGGAGAGGGCAAACCTCTCCGTGGGACTGTTTTTGCTCAGGGACCTGGGTCTACCTGGTGGGTGATGCAGAAGAATGGGGATGTTCAGTGTGTACCACAAGGGAATTTGATGTGGGGAGAGCGCCCTCAGTAATTCTATTACTATGTATATATGTATATATGTATATATGTATGTTGTATGTGTTTGTATTTAATGCTTGTTAATCATTGTTTATGTATATATATATATTAAGCATGATGTAATGATGTTGAATAAGGGGTGGAATGTCATGGTTTTATGATTTTTGGTACTGGTATTCCACATCATAACATCATGTAGTGCATTTAGAGTTAAAGAGTTAATGTTCCAGCTCCGTGGACCATCGATAGTTCCAGGTATGCCTGTCTCAGAAGAGAAGAAGAACTCCATTCCCCAGAGGACTTTGCGATGCTTTGCGTTCTTACGTGTTTACGCTCAGAGGGAAAGATAAAAACTGTCTGCAGTCACGGGACTCTCTCTTCCCTTCGGGACCGAGCTCGGCAGTGGGTGTTTGTTGCAGCCGTCCGCCTTCAGCGTTAGCGTAAGGCCTTCGGTTTATCGGACACTCTCTCTCTTGCTCATTTTATTTGATTCATTTGCCTCAATTCCAATTATATTATATTATATTGTGTTATTTTCCTTTCTGATATCTTATTTAGTAAATTAGCTTTCCTCCTCAGATCGTTGCCACTGTTTTGTTCCTGGGCCCATCTCCCTTCTCCTTTTTCCCTTTCCCCTTCCCCTTCCCCGGGGTGTGGGCCCGTGGGTCCCCTGCCTCAATTGTCACGGTACCGGGTCGAACTGTCCCGCAAACCGGTGACACACCTGTTTCCTGACAGTGCAAAACCAGAGGGGAACACGTATCTGCAAGAAGCTGGGGGAAAGGTCTTGCTGGAGGACAGCCCAATCTATTTGTTGCTACGAGGCTGCCTCTGCTCCCCATTCTAGAGCTTGATGAGGTTGCCCTGCCTCGCGTGCGGGCAGCACATGATGCGGTGCTGGTGGAGAACGTTTATAATTAGCCCTCAGGAGAATGGGAAGTCATAAAGCATGGATCGTGGCACTAATTGAGAAAGAGTTAAATGCTTTTACATAGAAAACACCCATTGTACAGGGAAGGTGAGGGGCATGTCGTGCAGATGCAGGAGGTGAGGCATGAAGGCCGCTTTGCCTTAAATAAACCCACGGATCGCTGCGACCCCACTGGCAAAGGCAAAGAGGAGACACTGAATTTCTTAAGGCGATTCAGTCATGTAGACAACAAACTCATGCTGCAGTTAAAATATTTAGAGCCAAATTCTGCTCTGAGTCACGCTGACTTAGCTGATTTACCCCCAAGCCCAAGCAGTGTAACCGAGAGCAGGGTTTGGGCCCTAAATTGCTAAACTGTGAATAATTATCCCACCAATAGATTTCACAACTTACCACAAGTGGCAGATATTATTTTTCTTAATTTTTAAAGGGTTGAGACATCTACCCAGTGTTGAACTGAAAGCTCCCTGAGCCCACTCTGTCCCATCAAGGGGCAAGGTGCCTCTTGCTATCCACTTTGCATCTTAAATCCTTGGGTAGGAGCTTGTGGTGATCCAGGGTGATATGCTGGCAGGGATGGGAAATGCTGCTGGGAGTGGGAGATGCAACCTTCCTGGCCTCTCAGCAGCACTTTCCCTGTCCTGCTTTAGACACTTGTGGCCATGTCTTCTCCAGTTTAATGTTTGCTGTGGTTGTTTGTAACAGCTCACCCCTCGGCAGTGGGCCTCCCCACCAGCCAGGGATGTGTTTGGGAGTCCCCAGCCTGCCCATGTGCTGTTCCTTTTTCTCTACAAGCCAAGTCAGAAGCTGACTGTGCAAGGGAACCTTAAGTGTTCCCCAGAAACACAAAAATCATTTTCCCTACAGGAGTTTTGAGATTTGCTAATCACCCGTAAGGACTTATTGTTGCTCACAGGCATTTGGTTTTGCTTACTCATTTATTGGGTAACTGACAGTTTCCAGTTTGAGATGGCACACCCTGATAGAATGGAGGATAACACAGCCAGGAAAGTTTTTTCTTACTAAGACACAGTGGTATGATGAACAACCTCGTCATCACCCTGGGTTCCCACACAGCAAATGTTAAGCACCTGTGTATTTTAGCAAATCATTGGTTGTTTATTCATAACTGAATATGTTCTCAGACCTTATTCTCTGTATTTATCCATCTCACATACCTTTTTTTTGAGTTATGCCACACCTTAAAACACCAGAATTATGCAGCTATGGTACTGAGATTTTTCTGGGTATGGGATCATCACAGTCCATCCTTTTGTTATTTTTTCACTTGTAGATGTGTTGAAACCTGTAAGCCATGAGAGTTAGTGGTGAGGCTGTGCATTTTGTTTAGGTGGATGTTAATGGGCCCCTGTGCTGCCTTCAGTTTGATAGGGACTTTATTGGCAAAAGGCTAAGGACGTCTGAGGCTCCTATCTTTAAAGTGGTGATATTTGGCCACCATCAAAGATCACAGAACCACAGAACTGTAGGGGTTGGGAGGGACCTCCAGAGATCGTCTAGTCCAATCCCTCTGCCAAAGCAGCTCCACAGACCAGATTGCACAGGTAGGTGTCCAGGTGGGTCTTGAACATCTCCAAAGAAGGAGACTCCACCACCTCTCTGTGCAGCCTGTGCCCGTGCTCTGTCACCTTCACTATGAAGAAGTGAACATTTGTGTGGAAATTCCTATGCTTCAGTTTGTGGCCATTTCCCCTTGTCCTGTCACCACATACTGCTGAGAAGAGTCCAGCCTCGTCCCTTTGCCTCCCACTCCTTAGTTATTTATAGAAGTGGATCAGTCCGTGTCTGAGTCTTCTTTCTTCAAGGCTGAACAGACCCAGGTCTCTCAGCCCTTCCTCATAAGAGAGGTGTTCCAGGCCCTTAATCATCATCTTTGGAATACTGAAGGCACTATGTAAAACGGATCACATTCCTCTCCTTGCCTAAAAACAAACTGAAGTAAACAAACAAATAAATAAACAACCTTAAAGCATAGTTCCCAGTCATAAATGCATTTTTGTACCATTTCTATCTATTTCCTATTCCAAACATGGAAACAAAATGTCGTAATGTCGACATTATTATCCTGAAACAGTTGCTAAAAAATGTATTCATGATAGTTACCTCTTTATTGCCCTATTCTAGCTTTTCTGCTAGCATTTTGGAAGGTATGTATACACTTTGGTATCTAGCAATAAGAGCACATGAAAAAAAAACAAACAAAAAACAACAAAAGATTGAAGGGTTACAGAGAAGCACAAAGGGGTCTCTTTTTAAAGTGACTAACCCAGTTGATTTCAGTAAGAGTTTGGAACATAATCAAAAGTTCTCAGTTATGAAGAACTGGCAATAGGGTCTGCAGGAAGCACAGATCTTCCTTGCCCAGTGGGTTACTGCATGTTTGGAGAAATCAGAACTTTTCTTAGCTGGTACAACCTCTCTCTTTGAAATCTTTTGCTTGCTTTTTCTTTTTTAAAGGTGTTAAAGGAATATGACTGTAATTAACAACTGACAAAAATATCTGGGTTTGAACTGAAGTGGGAAATCACAGAGGTTATTTATTTCCTCATGCTTTTACCATTTGTTCTCTTTTCTCAAGGAAGTTGAAAGACCTGAGGTTCAAACTTAATAAGGCCCCATGCCGTTTCTAAGAGTATTTACAACGTGCAAAAAATAAGCCAGCACATTTCTTATATTTAAATTTGTTTTCAGTCATCTGAGCTATTACACAGTATGCCATCCCTAAACCTTTTGTGACAAGCAGTAAATGTTTCTCAGACAAGGGAAAGAATGATGTGTTCAACTACTCTAGCTGCTTGAGCTCAGGAAAGCGACAAAACATTGGTATGCGAGCAATCCCCACATCCCAATTTGCTTCCACATCACAAAAACCAGGCTGCCTCCAGCTCATGGTCTGTGCTACAAATGTGTGTGTTTGGGGTTGGTCCATGGAGTGCCCCATGATGGGTGGCAGGAGCTCCTCTGACAGCTGGAGCTTTGGATTACTGTGGAACAGACAATGATATGGTGATTATTAACTACAATTTCTCAACATTTTCAATGATCTGCCCTAAGCCCCTTTGGTTCAGTGGGAAGCTTTCCATTTCTGGCAGTAAGGATTGAACTGGATTCTTCTGGTGCTGGTGGTTATAATACTTGCTCGAGAAACTTATCATCTCAGCTTTATCCTGATCAAAATCGGATGTCTGATGTCTGAGTGTGCTGTGGACAAACCATATCGGCCCAGATCCGTGACACTGGATGCAGCAGCTATGGATGTAAAGCAAACTCATCAGCTCAGAGTTTGTGTGCAAGATAACCGAGCAAGTCAACATGAGTTCTTGTAATGTGTCCTCATACTTCCTGAGGAAACAGCATTACAGCAGCCTTCCCAGGGAAACTGTCCTTTGGATTACTTCTAATTCTGGAGAATCTTGATCTTTTTAAGCAAATACACGTGGAAGGAAATCCTGAAGGCCTGGGTGACACTCATTAGTGTCCTTAATCATCCTTTGGATGGCGCAGGAGAGGAAACTAGCATTTTTCCCTATTATTCCTTTAACAAACTCTAGCACCTACAGACATCAAATGCACACATGTCCATCACAGAGCTGCTGGAATGCAGTGAGACATTTCACTCAGTGCTCTACTGACTCATTGTAAAAATAACCCCGCCAAGAGCAGCTGACCAACACTCACTTTTATGTCCATCTCTTAAAAAAAAAAAAAAGGATTAAAAAATACTTTTTAATGGAAATTTGTAGATTGAGAAAGACTCTTAGGTGGAAGATCCAAATCATTATTAAAGAAAAACAAAACAGTTACATGTGCACATGCTCACCATGGAAACCTTGGAAAAAACATGAAGATGAATCATTTTCAAACTGAGTGGGCACAGAGTGGTGTTCAGGGTCCCGTTTGGCAGCCTGAGCCAAGTAAAGCTGCTTGCCATCCACTCAGTACACCCTACAGGGAATGAGGTGCTGGGCTCGCTGAGTCCAAGGTCACATTGCCAGAGACATGGCATCCAAAAGACATGCAGTAGGGTAATATGAGGCAAAATAGACCTGTCCTCAGCTCCAGGGCTGCAAACTGTGATTATTTTTTCTCATAATATCGTGTTTTCTGATGGACCAAGTGAAACTCCAGCCACTGGGCAGTTATGCAGCTGCAACTAGACTGTGCTTAAGTTAATTCCTTTGAGAAGCATAGAGAAAATGATATCTAAAAAGCTTCTGATAGTCACTTTTAGTGTTTGCTTTCATCTATTTTTTTCTTTTTATGGACTTAACAGTATTTTGGCCAAGAATGGTTCTGAACAAATCTGACTGCTTGCAAGAGACTCTTTAGAAAGTGCTTGCATTTTCTTCTGAGGGTAAGGCAATTTAATGTCTCATTTTTTGTTATTCTAGGGAAAGAAAACAACCGTCCACATTCCTGCTACATCTTCCTTCAGTCAACCACCTTCATTCTTTTCTTCCTTGTATATTCATTTAATTGTCTTAGTATCTGAGAGAGTCTTTCAGCTTGAAACTTCTATCCTGAAAGCCACCTGGAAGGATTTTCAGATCAAAGAGAAACAGATTCAGATAAGCATCCAAAATATTGCATCTTCTATCACTCATATGACTTCTTGTGGATAGAGATTCTCCAGCCATGGTGTGATTCCAGACTGGAAACTGTTTTCTAAAGTGGCTCAATATGCTTTGATATTTATCATCTCAGTTATTTCCCGCAATCTACAATATCGTCCAGATCAACATGTGTGCAGGGGTCCGTGGAGCTGCAGGTATCAGACACTCAGATAAAATAATCACTACATGGCTTCAGAGCATAACTACCAGATTGTTTATTCTTTCAGATATCCAACTCTACAAACTTACTTGCAGGTTTTGTATAATTTGCTCAGGTGTAAAATGTTATAAGGGGTTATACAGAGACAAATAAGTTGTCTCAATATCCAGGCATAGGTCAAATTGAAGAGGTCCTACCTTCCAATGCCAAGACTATGTTGCTGTCCTTGCTCATTCTGTGGCACTAGGTGACCTGTGTCTGTGTCCAAACCTCAGAAATTCTGAAGCAGAAGGTTAAATGCTCTGTACAAATTTATTGCTAATCTCTCTGCAGAGCTGTATTTTTTTTAATTTAATTTATTCAGTGAAATCACAAATAAGTTTTGAACCTAGTGAATATTTACCATTATTTTGATTTAAAGTCTAATCTTCCACATCTGGATGGCACGTGGTTTCATACTTTAATTATTGAATGGACTGTTTCTTTTGCTGGATGAAAATTAAGGCAAAAGTTTAAAAATTATGAGAGGATGATTTTAAAAAACCATGGCAAATGGTTAACATAGACATTCCATAAGTGTTGAATACATACAAAAAAACAGATATACCATCCTTTTTGTGCTGGTATATCTCTCGCTGAATGCAAAGGGAAGGAGGTACAGCTGTTCATTAAAAGGTAGCTTGGACTGTACCAAGGATAAAGAAAAAGTAAGTCTCTGTGTAATGAAATCAATTTATTTTTTTTCCCCTGTATTTGTGATCCGTGTTGTTTTCTTTGATGCTTATCAGGGCTGCACTCACCCTTTACCTTTTTGCTCAGCTGGGATTTGGTGTCCTCCCATGTTAGCTTATTTTTTATGTGAATTATAACTGTTTTTTGACCAAAGAGGGAAGTTGTTAAGCGGAGAGAAAAAAGCTGACAACTATTTTCCCTCTGCTTAGGAAAATAGATCAAACAGTTTAATCAATAAAGAGAATAAAAGAGGTTAGGATCTTTCAGAAGCAATTCATTCAGTCAAAACTGGATGGAAATTAATCATAATTTATTCCTCCCAGATATAAGGCCATGCTGTGACATGCCATTTAGCCTTGTGTTCTCTCTCTGCTCGTGGCCAGTGACAGATGCTTTCCATAAAGGGCTGACTTAGGTTCAGGCATCCAGGAATGTTCCCCATTCAACCCTGAGGTAGAGGGTCTATCCATGTACCCACTTTTTATAGCGTCTTATGGACCATTCTATGAATTTTCCAGGTTGTTTTGTGAAATCCCATTGTCTCTACAGCTTAATTAAGAACCATTCAGAAACGTTGCTCTCATTTCTGAGTGCAGTATTCTGTGAGAATGCAAGTAGAAATGGAGGAGCAGTAGTGGAAAGTGGAAAAGTAGAAGTGGAAATAGAGACCTTCATATTCTCTGGTTCCATTGTGCCTATCTGGAAAGTACCTGAAGGCAAGGAGCTGAGCTAACCAAGCCACATATATCCCATATCCTCACTTCTGTGACAGGCCTCAGTTCAGAGGTAAAATTGTGGCTATGTGTGTTTGACCTTTTAAGTTGCTGGGGTGGATGAGTGACTGAAAGTCTCAGAAACAAATGACGGCGGCCTCAGGGGTTGTCCTTTGGCCTCCCATTTGGCTGTGGTTTTGTGTTCATCTTTTTCACACATCTTCCTGAGCAGCAGCCTCTGTTTTTCAGCTTCTCCGAGTTTGAGTCTGCACTATGTCATGGTGGTCTTTCCATCTTGCCAAAAATAGTCAGTTAAGTAATGCTTATTAAAGGAGCAAAAAAAAAAAACCTTGCTATCAAGCTACGAGCTGAAAAAAAAACAACAAAAAACCCTCAGGTTTGAGGAAGAGACGTCTTCTTGTAGGTGGTAGCATGAGTTCTGAATTTCTGCAAGCTCCTCTACATGTGAGTAATTTACTTTGAAGTCCCTTTAAGCATATCCTGATACGAATTAAAACTGGAAACAGCTGAGTTCCAGCATTTATAGATAAAGTCAGTATTCATTTGGAACACATAAACATGGGAAAATAAACATAAATCAGTTTTGGACATTTGCTTTACCGCATCAGCTGCTTCCAACTCTCTTGATGTTTTAAGCCAGAGTATCCAAGTGAGCATTTGTTCCAGCAGTTCCTAATGGATGATAACTTGCAAAGCTTCGGTTGGTCACTGTGGTGTGAATGACACCTAACTTGTCCGTTACAGTGCTTTATGTGCCCAACAAATAGTATTTGTGGGAGGCAGCACTGCCTGAACAGTGCTTACTAAGCTCGGAGCAATCGCTGAGGTGATGTATTTCAATGCTATGATATTTTTAGATGGAGAAAAACCACTTGAGCTAATTTTAAAAAATATTTACTCCTTCCTACTATCTCTCTAGAAATGAATATGAATTCCTCTTTCATGTCATCGTTTTGAGTATTGCCAGCTGTTGCCAACAAAACAGACCCTTTTGCTTTGCTTCCTGAAATGATCTTGGAACTCCAAAGTTGCTGAGCCCATGCCCTCTCTGTATAGGAGAAAGCTGTTTCTTCCAAATTATATATGCATTTTTACAGGCTGCAGTCTTTATGGAGACTTTTCCCAGTTATGCCCCAAATTATCTGGTCCATTAAAAAAATTCACATTAGACATTCCTTACTTGTCTCCATGAGATTATATGATGCATGCTACCATTTTCCTGAAGGTGATCGCATTTCTGATTGCTTTATTAATTTGTGTTTATTGTAGGTACTGTGGTATAATGTTTTATCTTAATTAGTATTTTTATGCCCACTATATTAAGTACGTATGTGGCCAGTTTTTTTTATGCTGCATGTCTTTCTAGTGCAACTGAGGTTTAGTGTTTGACTTCAAGATGGAAAATTTATAATCAAATTAAAAGTAATTACATACACATTTTGCTTCAAAACCAAACTGTGCTGCGTTCGAATGGGATGATACTTGAGCTTCAAATCTATATGTTCCTTGGTGAGATTCCTGTTGACCTCTGTATGATATCAACTAGCCTTAAATTCTTTGCATAAAATATGTGTTTTATTTTTCCTTGCAGAAATAAAGCTTCATCTTTGGCATTCGTTGCAAATGCTGTTTCACCAAGTTATTTTTAGTAAGACATTTTCTTGTTACTATAAGGCTGGTAAAGAGGCTATTCTTTCAAAGACAATCTTTTCTGTTTCAGGTGTGGTATAGGATTTTGTTATAGGATATATATAGGATTTTGAATATAGAAATATTCCAGAAATATTATGAGCCCCCTAAAAGCAGGTCTGACAGGCCTAGCAAAGCATTAGAGCACTGCTTTTTTTTTCAGTTGATATGAGAGATTCAGATGTTGCTCTCATTGGTTCTCAGTGGTAGACAGCCATATAATTAAATGGCTGATTCTCTTTGTGCAACTTTATTCAGGAAACACTTTTCAGCTTCAGCATTTTTTGTGTGTGTTTGTGTGTGCCTTGTTTTGTATTATATTTTTGTTTTGTTATGTATTCCTAATCTCTAGAGATGTACGATTTATTTTAATCTTATGTTTTCACTCTTAGAGTGATTAGAAAATCGTGCTGCTTTTCACTATATGCTGCTCACATTCTCACCTGCAACCTGCAGTTGCCTGCTGGCCATGCCCACTTGCAGTAAGGTCTTAAGCTTAGGTAGTAGCAACCAGTTAAGAGTCCAAATGAGAAGTATTTCAACATTTTATCTTTAGTTTTAAACTTCTAGTTTTGTCATCCATTGCTTGAGCTCGGTGCTCTGCGTTGAGTTCAACAAAGGTTGATGCAGATGCACTGTACTTTGTAAGCCAGCAGTTGAGTTGCAATGAAGAGTGAGCTGTAAATTGCACACCACTGAGTTGCTGAGTCACTTGAATATTTCAGACTGCTCTAAATGCAAGATCCAATGGGGCTGCTGAATTATCCTAGGCTGTTTTTTCAGAAGACCTTGTGTCATGATCTCATTCTGAATATGATTTTTTCCCTGATAAGTATTTAATTTGAGATTTCAGTAGTTAAGAGAATTGAATAGAGACATTTTAAGTGCTTCTTTGTCTATCATTAGAGACACCAAGTGACACAGGAAAGGATAATGAACATAGAAAGAGCCCCCAAAGCACTTTTAGATCGTTTCTTGAGAGTCAGCAGGCTGATATTGACTTTGATTAAGCACTCTCTCTGGTCCCGTTAGTTTGGCAAACTGTGAAACAAAAGTGAGCTTCCTTTCCAAGTTGTTTTCACGTAAACTCTTTTACAACTTCAGTTCTGAACTTCTTTAGAACATCCCTAGTTTGCATCTGTTGTTGTTTTTGCTTCTTTTCACTGCAAGAAAGTGTTCTTTTTAGTTGTAAAGAATCATGAGAGATCATGGGAAATTTGACAGATTTTTGACGATAAGGCCTTCAAATGTGTAATTAACCTTCTTTTCTCTTAACAAGTCTATAACATAGCAGATTCTTGTCCCTTTAGACTTTGTGTGAGGAAGGAAAGGTACTGTGACAAACCTCAAGCCACTGGTTGCCGTAAATCTCTTTGGTCCATAACACGATCCAGAAAGATACCAAGGCAGTGTTTTGTTGTAACTTCCAGCCATCTTTAGTTGCTTACAGGTTGAGAAAATGATCAAAATTATCCTTTGTTATTTTTGTTTCTAGCACATGAATACAAATACGAGAACCATAAATGAACAATAAGGGAAAAAAAAGGAATAATTCACTCGTTCTTAACATCCTTCAAGCCAATTAGCAGTAGATCCCAAGAAAAGACATCTGACAGATTGGCTGTAGTTGGCAGCATTTTCTGTGGCAGTTTGCTGCCACTCTCCTGCTTCACCTGGAAAGTCTCAGAAGAGGTTACATCGCTGAGCTGCCATTGCAGCAGTCCAAAGTCACATCCAAAATAGTTTCTATTCAAGTTAATTCCATGCAGGAAATACTGTACATATTATGTCACATATGCTTGGCACTATGTGCCACCAGAAATACATATTAATGCATTGCTAAATATTTTATAATCAAACAGTATATTATCATGAATAAAAGTGGAAAGTAGGTTACTCTCTATCCCAGCATTATAATCAGAATCTCTCAGATCATTTTAAGGGTGGATTAACTAGCTCAGCTGAGACACTCAGTCCAAAGTTACATATTTTTTATCTCAGTATCTTAAAGGTCACCCACATTAAGGGTTATATCTCTGTGTGTGTATATATATATATTTATATAAACATGCACAACTATAACCACACATGGATGGACACACATGAGCACACTGACACGTACACAGGCTGAGCACACAGAGAGTATAGATTTCTACATGAATTTGACATTGATTTCTGGGGTAAACAAATGGTTTTAAGTCTTTACTTGCCCACAGCTAGATCATAATATTCTGCATTTCAAAGTGTCCAAGTACCTTTAAAGTGTTGGCTGCAGAGTCCCCCAAGGCATAAAGCAGATAAAACCTTCTTTTAAAAGTATTTTGCTCACCTTTGTAAAAAAAGGAACTTGGGGTTTATTGAGTACAGGAAAGCCTCATTCCCATAGTAACCAATGCATGGCTGATATTGATCAGCAGAAGTCAAAGGCAAAACCTACTGACAGGAATAAAGAGTGACTATTTCTTATCCTCATATGTATTCTTCCTGGAGTTTCTGGAGGTAACTTATCCCAGAGGCATGGTGTGCTCCCTTGGAGTGAAAAATGCTCATGGTCATGTCAGTGTCACACAATAAATAGTGATTCATACCCAAAGATGCTCAGAGTGCCTCGATTTCTGACTAAATCCCAGCAAAAGCTCCCTGTGATTTGAGAAACCTTTTGCTTGAGCAAGGTGTGTGCAGAGCTGCTCCCTCTGCACAGTCTGTCTGGAGGCCTTTGAAATCTCTTCCCCATTTTTTTTTATTTCCCACCTCGATTAATGAGACCTCAGAGGTTTTTAAAGTTCCCGTTCTTTTTTTTCACCATACTTGTGGCATGTGTGAAATCTGATAAATTAACATTTGCAATCATGTCTGATCTCTCTTTAATGATTTCATTAGGTGTTAAATATGAAGCTTTTTCATGTTAAGGCATTTCTTTTTGAACTGCAGAGCTTCACAGAGAAGATCTTTGAAACCAAGAGCTCATGAATTATTAGCATTCACCACAATACATATACATACCTTAAATCCTCATCACGATTAGATCATTCCCAGAATTGACAAGTCTATAAAAATGAAGAAAGGGAACCTGTGAGAGCTGTGCAAGGAGAGATATTTTGTAGAACATGATATCACGTAATAAAGAATAAATTCTCTCAAGCTTGATAGTTTTACAAGGTTTTACATACTCCTAGGCAGGTAATAATCTTCCTTAGGTTTTCCGGACTTGGAAGGAGCTTTAACATTTTTTTTTCCCCTGACAAAACTGTTAGATAACAACTGAGCCAAAATTAAATAACCCCAAAAGTCTTCCTCTCTAATCCCTTCTGTGCATGCTTAATGTTTCATTCTCCCACTTCAATTATGCCATCTGCATTATGTCTTTCGCTCCCCACTCAAAAAGTTGTTAAAATGAAAAGTGTCACAGCTCCATTATGCAGGCCTATACCTGTGCTGGCAGCATGCTCTTCTTCTCACCTCATATTGCCTTTTGCCTGGGAAAGAGATCCCCGCGGTGCATAGGAAACTGGAAACTGAAATGAAATTAAGTTGATGTGCAAGAGCTGGAGTATAGGTTATGATAAATGAGCAAAAAAATATGCATATAAATCTGAGGAGAATGTTGAACTTAGTTCTTTGCGCCCAAAGTGGTGGAGCCTGAGTGGCTAGACTTTGTCATGTACACCATCATACGAGCTTTGCAAAAATCAGTGGTGGGACTTTGACTCTAAAGATAGCCTGGGGTTCACAGGTGTGAGGAACACACAGCTGTCATCAGCTCCAAATACACATTCAGAAGTCAGATTATAGGCATCAGTTTTAACACACTGGTGGTAGACCATTTCATTTCCTGTTGTAATCCATCTCTGTACAAGGTGTCGTCAAGACTTTTCCTAAGAACTCAGCCAAGAAACAGATAAAGTAGATATTTTTGAGAAAACATACTGGGTTTCCACTGGAATCAATTCTTCAAAGTAATAATGAGTAACACCTTTCTATATATTCCTGAAATGCTCTTGGCTTTCAGGGGATTTGCCCAAGAAGGATTGCCTTGATGAGTTTATGATTGTGTGGAGGGTGTAGTTGTGTTGAACTGGAAATAATTTAACAACGTATTTTGGAAAGATGTTTCAAATGTGCACCTATTAAAAGCACCTGTGTAGGCAGTAGTTCAGTTCTCTGCTTCATATATTTTCATAAAACCTGTTTTCCATTCATTTATATCTTACAATTTTAATACATCATATGTCAGCCTGACACCACATATGATTTGAAAATTTGGGGAAAAAATGCATAATATATACTTACATACATAGATGTACTTCAGGTTAAATCGTGCACCAAAGAACAGAAGGATTTTTCTCTGTACAGAGCAGTACTCTGGAGACAATTTCATATTTCATATAGAATGGCTGCAATATAGGAAATTTTAGAAAGCAGGTTGTTGTTCACTGTGCTTGAATCCTTGGCTGGATGTTTCCCTTCAAAGCCATTACCAACAGATTTTCCCTTCAACCACATTACCAATAGATCCATTACCCTCTGAGTAGTGATCGCTGCCTAAGAGAACCTCAGGAGCATTTGCACGACAATCAGAAAAGTGCCAGAGAAAGGATGCATTGATAACAAAAGTCTGTCCTGGGGACCTTCAGTGCCACTCTCTTTAAGTGATCCATAGCTATCAGGAAGGTCTTCAGGCACAGCTGGGATGAGAAAAGAGGTCTTCTTTGTAATTCAGTGATACCATTAAATGTTCCTTTTCATTTCTGGAGCCCAGACAAGTTTTAAGTTAGTACTGAAGCAACCTTCAGAAGTAGATGTAAGCTCCCACAAGCTTGTCGAAAAATGCTTTGAAAAACCATCAGAATGGTTCTTGCCATTCTAAAAAGTGTTAATTGAGTGATAGAAGTTTATTAATTGATCATTTTACCACAGAAAACTGGGTACTGTTTAATTTTACAAACAATTGGAATATTTCACATCAAGTTCCATCAAAACCTCTTCAATACAGAAACAAAAGCTGAATATCCAGAGGAACACTGAGCACAGTTGCTGGAGCGTTGGTAGTTCCTATAAAAGAGTAATCCCTTGGAAACAAATTCCTTTGGAAACAAAGTAGTGTCTCCAGGAGATACTAAAGGACTTCCAGCACTCCTAGAGATGCAGAAAATTAACTGCAGTACCTCCAGATGAATTGATCAGAGCACTGACTGATGTACTGCAGCCAAATGTGGGTTTGCAAACCATGCTGGAAATTCCGAATGGGGAAAAGAAGGGCAAAAGGGAATTCTGGACACTCCAGCTCACTTCTCAGACTGATTGTGTCAAGTACAGTGGGGTAGTGTTGAGAGCTCACGAGAGATGGGATGGAGAGAATCTTTACCCACCAGCAAGGAATTAGGGCCACAAAGAGAAATAATGGCTGAGGTATTTGTGGTTCAAAGTTTTTCCTTGTTGTAAGTACAAATGACATTATTAAAGTGGGGTGGTTGGACTGTATTTTTTTCTTTGCATTCTTCAGAGGTCTTTAGTGCCACATCACACCTTACCTGCTAGTGGGTTTAACTGATTTATTTGGAGACCTCATATGAAATAGATTATTCAAGAAGATGGCAAAGAAAAACAAATTATTTTCTTTCTGTTGCAGTCTGCTGGAAAGCTAATTTTCAACTCCATCCTTTCATGTGCTTTACGGGAGATTAAAATGAAATTAGTTCAGGAAGGATACTGCTCAAGATCATTTTAAGATTTTCCAAAGCTCACCAGCTTGTTGACCTGTAAACCACCTTTAGCTGGACAGATGGCAAGTAACAAATTGATCTCAGCCAATAAAAATCTGTCAGAACAATCTGCTGTTGGCAGGTGTCAGATAATTATCTCAATGAATAGATAAGCACAGTAATAAGCAAATTAGAAGCATCCATTGTAAATAACAGGAGGAATTTTATTTATTTATAGTGTCCAGGTCCTTGATCATTTATTGGGAAAAAAAAACCAAAGAAAAAAACCTGTCAGGAAAATCACTGAAATGTACAGGGTTATAGGTGGTGTCACCAACTCTAAAGATTTTGGTTTTCAGCACTGTGATTCCTATTTACTGCTTAAAACTTCTCCCAAAGACTTGGCTGAGAGGCAGCAGGAGCCCATTGCTGAGCAGTTTTATGATATATTGTTGTAGTTGCAGTTATTGCTTATACAACATGTTGTCAGAAACCTACATGGGAACCAAGACCCCTCTGCCCTGGGCACGCTGATAAAAAGACAGTCCCAGTCCCAAAACTCCCAGCCTGAAATATAAGACAACAAAAGATAAATTGAGTGTCAGTGGGCCAAAGAGAAAAATTCTATGCTTAGAAGGGTGGGCTTGGAGCATGTTGCCTGCAGTAGGATTGGAGAGAGTCACAAAACAATATTCTACCACCAAGGCTAGAGGGCCCACTATTAAGAAATGATATGAATAAGCAAATTTTGAGATGGCTTGCTGAGATGTTGTGCCTCCAGTTTGGTTGGGACTGAATTTCCATCTGGGATACACAGATCACTGTGGGCTGAGCCTACCTGCTGCACCTAGGTGGGAGCAGTGCAGTATGAGTGCTGAGGTTTAGCAGACTACAGAGACTTGCTTATTGTCACTGATTTGATCCATGAGGAAATTAGAAATAGTCTGCATTCAGGAACATTTAGTCTTTTTGTAAGATTGTGTTGTTATACTATAGGCATACATATATATGAATATCTGTATATATATATATATATATATATATATATATATATATATATATATATATATATATATCACAAGATATATGTATATATAGCATGAAGACTTGGATACAGAAGGACATGGATCCTTTCTTCCATCTATTTATATACATATACACACACACACACATACATATAAAAATATACAAATAATGACAGGAAATACAATATGTAAATTTGTTGTTAGCTCTGAGTCCTGGACCTGAGATGTGGAGGCCAGGGTGTGATGATCTCTGTTCCTCTACATCTCCTGCTGTTGGGTTTTGTGCAGGCCTAGGATGTGCCAGAGGCAAGTGCTGACCTGGAATGCCTGCTTCCTGCTTCTGCAGTGTGCATGCCTCACCCAGCCTGTGCATGCCTGAATATAGCTTTGTAACTTCTGATAATTGATCTATGGTATCCAAATGTGAATTTATGTTGCCTTACAGATAACAAGAGAAGACTAGAATTTTAAATACGTCTTAATTGCACATTAATGAGGTTAACTTCTAGTACATGTGCCTGTAAGAGAAGTTTGGTGGCAGTGTAACTTGTATGAGTGCTGAGAGGAAAGGCCAGATTCATTCTTCCTCTCTGTGTTTTTCAGTGGAGCTGTACCACAGGTAAATGTGGATCCTGAAGTCTTTGCTTTTCCAGTGATGACCCCCACTAGGGACAGGGCAGGAGATGGGCAGTGTGGATGTTGTACTGATCACAGTCAGGGCCAAAAAGCATTTGGGATTAGACTGGGGCTCTTCTCAGCATTTGCAAAGAGTAAGGAAGGAGGTATCCTCAGCAGCCTTTACACCCTCAAGGAGGGGGTTTTCTGTTCCCTGGAGTCCTGGAAGATGTGGCCAATATACAATGTCTGTACTCCAGGGAACACATACCTTCTGCATGCAGTGCATCCAATGTTACCCATCACCACAGAGATTGCCTTCCACACCACTCAGGCTTTGGCCAGGGGCTTTAGCTTCACAAGAATTATCCCACATAAATGAGAATTAATTGCTCAATTAGCTCAGGCATTTAGTCCTTATTACTCCTGATCCTGCCAGGCGAAATCATCCGGACCAGCGCTTCACTTGGAGCCCAGGTGGTCAGGTTTAGGTGGCCATGGGAAATTTAGATTTGAATATTCAGGTTTCCCACGAGTTAACCTCACAGACTGAATACTAAATACAGCACACTTTGTTTTCTTCCACTAGTAGCTACAAGCCTATAACCTCTTAGACATCTGATTCCCCCTTTTGAAGGGGATTAGAAGTCTACACTGCCTTAATATTTTGGTATATGCTATTAGAGACTGGGACATTCAAGGGGATTGGATGTCTTAATGTCTTCTTTACAGTGAGATCCCAGGGCCAGACTTTTCCAAAGTATTAGTGATGAGAGCCATCACACCTTGCCATTTTTCATGCTGGCAAGGTATTTTTTAAGACACTGTCATAAAAATGGGGGTAAATGAGGTAAATGGGGTAAATAAGGGACAAAATATTTTGTGATTCATCAAAAAGAAAAAAAAAAGGAAAAATAAGAGATCACTCAAAACAGTTGCATAAAATAATAAATGAAGAACAACATCTGGAAAGAAGCATATTTATATTCACTATTGAGCCTATTTCTTCCTTCTTAGAAGAGGAGGGAGTAGTTCAAAACTAAGGGCTCTATGCAGCTCAGCTGTGAGATGTGGATCTGGCCCATACCGTGTAAGAAAACTATTTTATTTGGAAGAGTTGGATAATTTTGTCCCCATACCTTTTAGTCTCAAAGAACAAGCATTTTCAGAGTTCCTAATTGTCAGCCTATTGAAAAGGAAAAATAGTAATTTATTTTATGGACTATCCATCTCATAATCTATCTCTGAACCTATTTTATTTTATTTTTTTTTTCCTAAAGCAAGTTCTTAGATCAAGATCACTTTAGTAAAAATGATAACTAAAAGTGACACACGGAATCAAAATATTCTGCTATGTGTTTCAATTTAGTCAGGGCAATGCCATCACACAGGCAATTCCAAAATAATGTTTAGACAAAAAGTTCAAAGCTCCTTTCAACTTGCTGCGGATTTTACTACATATTCTTAATAAACCCTCTTCATCTGCTACTGTTGAAATATAAGCTTTCAAACAATGTAAACCTAGCAAAAGCCTTTATGTTTTTTTACTTCCTTCTTTCCTTACCAGCACTGCTATTATCACATGGTGTGTTCCACATGATAAGCCATTCATTAAAGCATCACCTACTGTTTTTTTCCTCCTCAGTACCAGCTAGAACATGATCTGTCTCTGCAGGAAGACATTGGACCTCTGACCTCTTTTGTAGCTATTCCAGGCAAATATAATAAACAGGGTTCACTGAGTTTGTGTAAATCTCTGATTATGTTTACTCTGAAATCCAAGTGTTCATCTCAGGCAGAAAAATTAAGGCTGATTTTCAAATATTATGTACAAACTCTAGCTACTAAGTATTCCATAATGAGCACTTCGGCAATTTAAAGCAAATTAGGGTTCCTACTAGGCAGAGAAGATATACAGTATAGTCAAGTAAAGATTGTATGTGGCTTGATGAAAAATAGGTATGCAGAAAAACATGATACAGATTTCTGGCTCCAGATGAATTAAGACATTCAGTGCTAGTGCACTTCGTTACTGAAACTTTTCAGTGTTCGTCACTTTTAAAAGCTTCGTTTCAGTTTACTAATAATTTCTCTAACGTAGTTTGAGTAAACATCACCCTAGAGAAGGTCCTGTTGTGGCAGTATGTGCCCTTCTGCTGTGATAACAGATGCGATATTTGGGTGTTGCAGTACAAAAGACAACCTATGTATAATCCTTACATAGTAAGATTCAGCTCTATTCAGTGATTTGGTGGCCCACATTCACTGAGAATTGGTGAAAAACTCTGAAGATGTCTTTACACCTGGTAGGAATTCCACTATCGTGGCTCTTTGCTCAGTCCAGAATATATGTCAATACAAGGCAGCATATTACTTCCACCAAGGTTATAGTATTACAGGGAAATACTTCAGGCTTCCCAGGGCAGTGGTTTTGGCACCAAGCCTCCTGGATTTGGGTATTCACTCAGCCCAGTCAATTTCTGGCTTTGCCTTTGGTAGAGGAAAAGGGGTGTCTGAGAATCCAGAAATTGAATGAAAATTGGTGATGATGTTTATAAGATCAGCTCCTGACTTATTAATGAAATCAAAACCATCCTGGGTGGATCTTCTCAATTCTGCTTTACAATTTCTGGCTTCATTCGATTTTTTTTCCCCTCATTTTGCATTTAATTATTTGCATTTGGGGTTTGTGTCTATTTTGTACAAAGGAATTATGTTGCCTTATGGAAAGAGGAGGTTGGGTCTACTACAGACATTCTCTGTGTCAGATGGAAGGAAAAAGAATGAGTTAATATTCTGGAAGAAGATAATAGACATAGTTGTGCATTCTTTAAGAAGACTGCACCTAGGACTCATCTGGTTTCTCTTGGTTATTCTTTACATCTGAGAAAATGTACTTTCACTTGAAAGTCAATAAAACTGAACGTGGGAAAAAAATAATAACTAATTGCATTTGCTTAAGAAAAATATTGGAACATGGTGAAAATTCTACTGTGATAATAATCTTTACATGCAGATTTTAAGTCCTGCATTGCTGTGGTTGAGTAGAAATCACAGAACAGTCTGGATCATTACCTAACACAGTGGCTGGACAAGGGTTTTAGCATCTTTTTTCTCCTTTCTCTCTGGCTAAAATGTGATCCTCACTGGCGAGTTAAATGGCAATTTAGCAAATTGCTCTCTACATTCTGAAGTTCCCATGTAGTTTGATTTCATTTCTCCAGTCCTTTTCCTTCAAGGGTGACTAAGCAAGCACTATACTCAAGTTCTTGCAACTCACTGTTTTCTCTTTCCCAGTGGGATTTCTGTGTGGTATTACTGATTTAAAGTTTTAAGTGGCTTTATAGAATTTACTTTAGAAAAGCTGAGTGTGAAAGAACGTAGTTAGAACCTGAGCAAAAGCAACTGATGAAATTAACTGATTTAATTTCCTTGAATTTCAAGGAATGTTGGACAGAATGTGGTCAGGATTGATGTTCCTTGTGCAACAGACAGAGAAAAAAGAACAAAAGGGGAGGGGGGAGGAGGGGGAATTTTAGGAATTTTGTGCTGCATATAGGAGAAAGATCTGAGTTCCTGTAGTGAGGATGTGAAGCACACTGTGTCTCTCACAGGAGTACTATGGTAAAAGGAATGACTTACCATTACCTCATGAAGTCATTTCAGCAGGTTTTTGGTTCGATTGTTTTCATTTATTTTTGTATTGCTCAGTGAAAGCTTTTTGAAATTTCCACAGAACGTTGCTTAGAAAAGAAAGTAAATTAAATATTCATTGCGGAGATAAGACCAGAGTCTGTTCCTGTCACCTTTAAGGAGTTTATTCAGTAGGAGGGTTAGCCCCATGATAGCGTTGTTTTATGTGAGCATGGGTGGGAGAAGCTGAATCATTATTAATTGCAAATTGATCAGGTTTGTGTTTTTTTTTTTTTTTCTTTTAAATTTAATGAATTATTCATGAACAGATCCCAAACTTCTGTGAATATATTCAGTATTCACCTAACAGTTGGGATGAACAACTTTCAGAAACCAGTGATTGACAGTGAACCTTCTGGTACACTATTTAAACAATATTGATTCATGGGCATGTTAATATATTTGTCTTTATCTTGAGTCTCTATAAAATCATATCAGTTGGCAAACGTGCACAAATATCTGGTTGTGTGACCCCTCAGCCCTGGATAAAACATGTTGTACTTCATCTCACTGTAACATCTGCCCTTAAAAATTATAATAGAGTTCATAAAGATGATAGTGTTCAACCAAGTTAGCTCCTTGCATACAAACTACAACAAATGCTTTGCCATACTGTGGATGGAAAAATTGCAGTCTCGTCTTACTACGTAGCAAGAGCATTAAATGCTGTATTCCTTGCTTTCTGCTTTTCAGAGTTCTCAAACTTGATGGACATTATGAATTCTTCTCCTCTGGTATTTCCTTTCATTAGGAAATAGTGATTCAGTGAGAAATGAGGACTCAGTAGCTTATTCCATGAATGAAATGCTGACTCAAGCTGTCATTTATGCTGATGGCTAGGTGTAATTAATCCCTATATCCTCCATAATATAATATCCTATATTATAGTCAATTTTATTTCTATATTTATTTTTGCAGAACTTTATAGAGGTCTTTTTCCAGCCCACCACCTTTCAGATCCTCATATTGATTCAAAAACAAAGCAGGTCAGAGTCTCCTCTGCCCTGTCTCTCAATGTGCTGGAATTAATGTCAGAGCAACAGACTGAAAATGTCCTCAGAAAATGTGAATGTCAATGCCAAAGGAGGGTAACTACGGGCAGACTGCCACTTTATCCTTGGAAACTGGACTCTGTCTCAATACAGAATTCAAAACAACCTCAGGGCCCTGTAGCTACTTCTTATATGGAAAGATCATATATGTGTAGGAACATTGGTTATGGCTCTATGGACAAGGTCCAAATGCTCAAGGACGGACTGAAGTGTACATGAGACTGCAGCATGGTGGGAAGTCTGATCCCGCTGCCTGCAGGAATGATTTACCACATATACAGCTTTAAACATGCCGATTTGTTGCCCAGATAGTTATAAAACATAATGAATAATGATTAATAATGTTGACTGAATATTCTACCTATGTCTCACAAAGTAGGAATATTGGTAGAGGGAAAGGAACCTGATGGTTTGAGGCTATTTGCATCTGAATATACAACTTCTCCTTTAACTTATGAATACCACAGTGCCTTTCAACCTTTTCACCATATGAGACTATTAATTCATAATCTATAGTGATATCTGCTGGAGCAAGGTGTGTATGAAACCTTGACACAGCAGTAAAAGCCCATAAACAGTAAATGCCTCCAAAACAGAGGTGCTCAAGAAAATCAAGGCTCACCCAGTGAAGTGGACCTTGATGAAGACCGCACTTATGAATCAGAGAAGGCTGATGCAAGTTTTTCTGTCCTTTTTGCTGGATTGTGCAGCTCCATAACAATTGCTGAGCTTCTCCTTGGAAAGGGAACTGCACTTCATCAGAATGAACAATGAATGCACGGGGGTCTTAGACAGGAGCAGGTGTTATAGGCCCTTGTAAAGCCCTGTACTCTACAAAAATCCATAACACAGGGGAAGTGTATGTGGATAGATGGAAAAGGGGGAAATTTTGTTCTGACCTGTAATTGAGCTGGGGCTGCCAACATTGCAGTTTTGGCTCTTCTGGCCAAGAGCTAATGGGGTACCAGCAATTGGGTCAAGAAGAATGTGATCAGCCTATGTGTGTGCTATTGGCAGTGACCAAGAAATCAGTAGGGTAAGCTGAAGCTTATGTTAGGTAAGTTATATGATGCTGAAGACAAAGAGAAAATCCAAAGTAATAATAGCAAAGGACACTGGACAAATTAAGGAAGAGAGACCTCAGGGAGAACATGGGAACCCCATGAACACTCACACCTCTATCCAGGGCTTGCTATTTACCTACAATCTCCTAGTTCTTTGGAAATTAGTTCATTAGAATGAAAATAACTAATATTTTCTCGTTTTGTTAAATCCCATTTAAGTGCTTTGCTAATCATGTCATATACTGAAGCCATAACACCTTTGATCTTATTCTAAGCCTTGAAATTACTAGGAGACATCAGTCAGCATGGCTTGGGTTTAAAATAGTGTCTATAGTACCTGTGCTAAATGTCATGATGCTAACGAAATATGAATGAAAAGTCTTAATACTCCTTCCCCATTATTATTTGTAAAATGCATGCATCCATAATAAAGCTCTAGCAAAATGTCTTTAGTTATATTTTGCATTGAGCACTTCTTATTTTGAACCTGTGGCTCTTTTTCAGTTCTCATTCACAATATATAATAATAATCATCATCATAATCATAAATACGAATGGAAAATATGTTTGAATAGTAAATTTTGGCCTACTGGGAGTGTCAATCGTGGATGGGCTCTTGATTGATCAGAATATTACACAATGGCATGGTGTAATTCTTTAGTGTGATGTTGTAAAATGGAGTATTGCTTCTGTTATTTTATCCAGTTTGCTTTTATATGACAGGGTTTATTGTGCGTTATGTTGTAGCTCATTCCTCTGTTCACAATGCCTACTGATGTGTAATTATGACTTGTCTGAACTGTAAGAAGGAGCAGTAAGTGAAAGAAAATCTGCAAGCACACTTGATTTATGAGCCCTGATACTATATTACAGTCCTAATCTGCCTGCTTAACTTAGCTTCAGGCAAACTTACTGTATAACATGCTTACGATTAGCACTGCAGCAAGTTGTAGAAGATTTACTCTGTTGGAGCTATGAGACTTTTTTAAAAATGATTTAGTCACTATTTCAGTTACAGGTATGGCAATAAATTATTTCACAAATAAAGACTCTGTGTCAAGGAACAGCCCTCGAAAAAAGGCTTTTTATGCAGTAACAAAGAACAGTGCTTGGAGTGTTTTCCTCATACAAAACGTCTTAATGTTATTGGTCATTTTTTTTATGATGAAACTTCTTACACATTCTTCTCACATTCATACAATTTGTTTTATTATACTGCAGCTTTTGTAGCTCAGTACAATCTGCTTATTATAAGAATGTCTATTTGGATCCAGTGAATCTCATATTTTCAATAGTGTCCAAAAATAGAAATTACTATGGATGTGCAAATGAAAAGAAGGCCATAAAGCAATGACTTAATGTCAGGAAGAAAAGATGTAAGAAGATTTGCATTTTTTTTAATCACCATTCATGAAGACAGATGCATTCGTTCAGTCTGCTTGAAACTATAGCATATTCAGAGCAGCTACTTTTGGTAAACCAGAGCAGTACATTCTTAGCCTCGAATAATAAAGATCAGTGTTGATCATTCAGGGCTGAGTCTTGGTCTTGTTGAAATCATTGCGTGTCTTGCCATTTGACTTCCCAGGAATCCCTATTATACAGCATTCTCTATAGCAAATAAGCAAGGATCTAAAGCTTGACCCGGGGAAAGACTCCCTTTGGTTACATGGGTGGTTATCATTCGTTCCTTTGCTGAACAGGACTGCATGCCTGTAAGTAAGGATAGGTGTTCATACAGAGATTTTGGAGTTGGTCATTAGAGCGAATCTTTTCCTGGGCATAAAAATAAATAAGAAAGGAAAATAATAGGTAATTCGTGTCGTTGTAAGGTCCAAATCAGATCAAAAATGAAATATACATCTGAAAAGAATGGTAAACATTAATAAAAATAGCTGCATGGGAAGAGCCCCCAGAAAACAACTTCCAACTAGACTTTGCTTTGTTTTGAAGTACTTATTCAGCTTCTCTTTGCTAAAGCTGACATTGTGAATGCTTAATGTTATTTTTCTCCTTTAAAAATAGCTACTCACACCTATCTAAGGTTGTTATGATTACCAGTGAAATATGGACTGTTTGAAAGGGACCTAACACAAGTTATTTCTTGGTTTCTGCATTGCAATAGCGAAATCTAAAGGTCTCTGAAGGGTACAGTGAAACTGGAATTGTATATGTGGAGTGAACAATAGCATCTTTTAATTAGGAACAACAGTATTTTCAAGCTTATACTGCTTCAGTGAAGTTACCATAAACAATGAGCTTTTTGCAGCATAACAGTAAAGCTCTTAATTTCATGTTTTCTGTCTTGTTCTAAGAAATGTTTCTATTGCATACTATAGAGTCACCGTCCAGTGAGGAGGTGGCTTTCCTACAGCCAGATGAGCAGCTGTAATCCTGAGCACAAACAGGAGGTGGGGTTTGGTGGTGCTCACCCATCCACTTCTGTCATCTACCATAACACCATTTGGTAACACATGCCATTTGCAAGGGCAGAATGCACAGTCTGGGGCTGGAGGTAGCAGTCATCATATTACAGACATCATCCACAAGTATTTGCTGATGATATTGACTGAACAAAAGGTTTATGAGGCAGAAGATATATTTTTTTCTAAATGCTCCTGTGCTACCTATAACCTAATTAACTTTACTTTAGCCAGCTGAGTATACCTGGCAACAAAATATATCATGTGGCAATTAGCTTTCCTCCTTCTGGCTTAGTACACTTAAGTTGTTTATTGAAAAGGTTAAATATTGATTGAAAATGGATAATAGAACCATATTACGGTTGTATGCTAAATGGCAGAACTTGCCTGTAAAACATTTGCAGTTACCCCACTGTAATACAGTTACAGAATGGCAATCTGCTGCTAAGCACCCAGGCAAAAAATCAGAAACAAATATAAATCACCCACTATGCAGCCATTCTTATCAGTACACTGAATTCACACAAACATGTTTGGAAGTTCAGTCATTAATTATCATGATGTTGAAATAATATAATAAAAATAATAATTGCTTGTGAAGTGATCTGTTGACTCCCTTCTCTCTCGGCGGAGGCTCCTCTCTGTCTCTGCCTCTCTCCTACCATACCATGTGAAGCTGCACAGACAAAGTATCAAGTGATCACATAGCATGAACTGCAGCCCGAGGCAAAGCTTGTTATTTTACTTGAAACGGTGATGCATTTAGGACCCAGAAACTGTCAATAATTTTTTCTGACTTCCAGGGGATAAAAATCCCAATTACAGTAACTTTCCTGTGAAGCTATGGAGTGTAGTGCCACTACATGAATATTGCGATACATCCTTAACACCTATCAGCTCAGCTGTTTTATCTGTGCTGTAGACAAAAGCTGTGTGAATCTGCAAGGTTACGCTGATTCGGTCTAATTGTTGCTTGTTTTGAAAAGTGGAAAGTAGATATTCCAAAAAGGCCAGTCATACTGGGGTCTGGGGACAGTAACACAATATGACTTGGCATGCTTAAGCCAACTGACTTTGATAAGGCTGTTAATGCAGATTCAAGGGTCTTTGGTTTTGCTGTTTTTTTATTTTTTCCTTTTTTTTTTTTTTTCTTTCTATAAAACATGGAAACAAGACTGTTTCCAAAGGAATGACTTGAGAAACTGGGTTTTAGAATCAGCCCCTACATTTCAGCTGCTTCTGGAGCTCTGCGGTGTGAGAGATGAATCCAGAGTGTCACACGTAAATAAATATCAGTCCTCACGCTGGAGATTAAAAAAAAATGTAGATAAAGTGTGAAAAAATGAACCTTACAGAGTAGGTCCTCAGTGGGGAGGGCCACCAGCAGGCTTGACAGCTGCATGGTGTCAGTAGGAAACCGTGTGGGCACCGAGGATACCATTGGGTGGTTGAGGCTTCCAGTCCCTTGGGTGATGTTTCTGCCCTGTTACCTGCAAGGAGATGGCCCTCTCTCTGCACCTCACAGAGGGATGTGTGCCAGCATTATTCCTGGTGCACTCCCACCACGCGTTCCCATCTGTCCCACTCCTGGGTAGTGAGAAAGTGGTGATATAACTCGATTTAATGCCATGATAATGTAACCACGCCAGAGAGAGCCACCCACTTTGTACTTCTGCACTCCTTCAGCTGGTGAATACATCTCTGACTCTCAACTCTCTGTATGTGAGGTCTGATCCTTTGTTGTTGTTTTTTTTTCTGCCTTCTGATAACAGGAATAAGCAAGTGCTGAACGATTGGTATTTAATAGCCTGGTGCCAATATGTATTTTAGAAAGGGAAAAATGCATATACAAGATCGTACAATAGCTATCAAATGTGTTTGTTATTGACAGAACAAGAAATGCCACTCTGGAAGGCTAAAAATGAAAAGCCTGAGGTCTTTCCCTCTGGTTAACATAGCTCTGTTATTTCAGATCAGGGGCAAACTAAATGTAGAGATGTTAAAGAAGAATCTGAATGAGCACAGAGGTGAGTCTGCAGCAATACCAATATTAGATTAGTTCTGCTCATTGCATTGCTTGCTTGCTAAGGAAACACTGGGATGGAATTACTATAAATGTATTTCGCCGGATAATATTTAATGAAGTTGTTGTATGTGTTACTCTGTGATTTCCAAGTATCACTATTAAATACAAAACTGCATATTTTTTCCCTCCTTTTAGTATCTGTATTGCTGTAGACGTGTGCTCTGAGACTCTAAGGAAGATACAGCTTGTAGTGGTAAACAATAACTGAGCAATGCATTTGACTCTAAACCCCACTTCTTTATTTTAGCATCTGATTTATTCATTTATATTACTTTTTATGGTTCCCTAGTTTGTCTTCGGATCCGATTTACCTGATATATTAGGATAACATACAAAAAGCTTCACACTATTTGTGTGACATCATCTGTTCATTTGATTCAGTGGCAGTGGATTTGTGTATTTACAAAAGGTTACCAAATCGCACACTCTAATTACCTTTGGAGGCAAGATTAAAGTAGCTTGTGTAATACAATGTTGGGTTTTTTTCTGCAATTCAGTATCAGGACTTAATAGAAATAATAATCAGACATCTTGGCTAGTGTTGTAAAAAATCCTGGTGACATGAGAGATGCACAAAACATGCACTGATTGTACAGTCATGTGCTGAAATCCTAATATAAATAAGGAGAGACAAGAGAACATGTAAGATGTATGAGTGTTGATATACAGGGCAAGGTTTTTGTTTGTTCAGGAAATTATTTAACAATTTTTTATACCTATTATGAAAGCTTGACATTTGGGGAGGTACTTAGTTCTATGCATTTTAATTTTTCACAAGAAGTATAACAGCTTCAGAAATATTAGAATTGCTGTGTATTTTGTATTTCATATGATTGCAAAAGAAATGCCTTCACTGTGGTTAATTATTAATCTTTCCTTGTGTATAATGGCATTATCTTTAAAAAAAAAAGAAAGAAAAAGGAAAAAGGAAACAAAAGGGAATGGCATGTTTTTCTATGTTATCTCCTTGGTTGGTTGCTTTTGGTAATGAGGATCCAAAATGAACCTTTGCAATTTATACATTATCATGCTTAAACCTCACTGTTGTGCAAAATTTTTCAGAAGCTTCCCCTGATCAAAATATAATGCCACTGAAATATGTTGGGCAACATGTACCCTACCTACACGCATCATGTCAAATGAACTGCAGCATTCCAATATGGTGCCACATGTGCATGGAAGCCTGTAGCGCTTGGAACAGGTGCTGCCAGAGCGCGCTTGACAGAGATAGCAACACAAAGGTCATCTGTGAAAACAAACACCCAAAATATCAGCGGAAGGTTACCTTAGCACATTATTTTTTTGCTGGGGATGGGTGCTAAAAGGGTGTTGTGGTGTTGTTTTTCTTCCTGGAATGCTGGGGAATGCTATGCTTTGGGATAACGTTGGGATGGAGATGGTGAAGGAGTGGAAAGGGGAGCTTGAAATGTTAAAAACAGATAAATGAGACTGGGGCACCTTCAGGGGGCATCTCTTTAAATTTCACAGCATTTGCGTAGAATTAGCTGCTGATCTGACTCTTCTTGCATGGAAATATGCTTCTTCCAAGATGACAGCATTAGAAATATCAAATACAGGTCAGAGTCTAACAGTACAGTGCTGGAGCTTAGGCACTTTTATGAGGGCAAAGGTATTTTGTATGTTAGCATTGCATTTTACACTTCCTACCATGTTTCCAGAAACTAAAGCCTTCCTCCTGCTTTAGTTGGGTTTCCGTCAATCTGTCCTCCGTGATGCTCGTGGCCTTTGTCTGACATTTATGGTCCTGTGTTTATCACAGAGACCCAGTTTGCTCCCTCTCCTCTCCCCCACTCCTAAAATGGCATCTGAAGCTGTTAAAATAATTAACTGGACTGCGTTTATCTGGGATTGATTCCCATGGAGGGGCTTCAGCAGGTTTTCCTACAAACATGTGCGGCAACGCATTATATCTTATTTGTGTTTTTTAAAAGTCAGATATTTTGTTCTGGATAAACTTCAGAAATGCTCTTCAATTCTCAGTGAGGCAAGCATTTCAATTTTCTGCAATATTAGCAGCAGTAACTAATGATGGCTAATTTTTGCCTGTAGTATTTCCCTCAATCTGCTTGTGCACTTTCAGCTAGTCTGGCAGCAGCAGCATTTGTACATTTTCTGGTCACTAAACACTCAAGTACAATTGTAAGTGATCAGTTTACAGTTGGCCAACAAAAGAGCTGCAGGAATGTCTAAAAGAAAAAGAAATTTGAATAAATACGCTTGTGTATATCCCATATTATGTGGGCAAACACGCAGCTCCTGCAAGAGAGGAGAACGGAGGGCAACTTAAATCTATTTTAGCTACGAGAATATATTTTGAAAAACAGGATCATGCATTTATCCTACCATGCGAGGGTGCGGTATCAATCCTAACCACGCAGCTCTTGAAAATGCGTTATTGTGTTTCTTTGTGTTGAATGCAAATCCTCTTCTTCACCCTTTTTTTTTTTTTTTTTTTTGCCTTCAGTTATTTATTTCTTTAAAACATCTTTTAAAAATGCAATCTATACTTTTGAGAGAGATACTGGCTCGAGTTGTGCTACAGAATAGCACCCTCTTATTTACAGATTTGAAAGCTATCTTGTTCTAAGAGAATATTTGAGATGGGAGGGGGTAACATTTTCGTAGTGTGTTATAAAAATACACTGTTGTAAAACCGGGAGAGTCTTTTTACTGATAATGTTTCTAGAGTGGGAGACTTCAACATAATTTGTTAATCTTCACAGCCCATGGACTATTCAGATCCACCAAACAGAAATGGCAAAGAAATATTTTTTAAATGAAGAGGCAGCTCACTTGTGCCCTTATTAATTATTATTTCCCAGTGAAATTTAATTATTGCCTCGTATTTTGGATGGTGCTGTTTATGATGGAGTGGCAAGAAGAGTTTAAATTAAATCAGAACTCTGTGGAGACAGTTCAACAGCTCGTGTCACAGGGAAGCTTTCGTTAGAAATCTCACATCCTGCAAAAGATATTTCTCTGCTTTTCTGTGAAGAGGTGTCATCGTTCATGACACTGCTCTGCAGACATAATGCCAAAGAAACAGGGGGATGCACCGTGGGATTTGCATGTTTTATACTGAAATCATCTGAAATGCAGGAAACCTGCACAGCTTCATGCCTCAATCAGAGCAAAGAAATGTGCACTAAAAGGGAAATCCGTCACATTAAGTATCGAAATATTAAAGGCTGAATTGTGGCATTTGTAGAGCCAGAATCACGGGGCAGTGAGGGAACCAGAGAGCAGAGGTGCAGTGCTTGAGCAGCAGGGGCTGGAGGCACTGCCATGTGCCGAGGTGGGCAGATATCCTCCAGGGGATGGGGAGATGCACTTAGGAGCTGCATCTCTTAACACAGAGATGCTGAAAAGGATGCTCCTGCTGAGCACTTCCTCACCGTGCTGGGTACCACAGGCAGAATTTGAGCCCTGTGTATTTCGTCATTCTCTTGTTGCTGAGGGGAGAGCTTTAAATGTCAGTTGTTATTACTCTTTCTTATAAGGGTACTGAATACCCTTCTGCTGCGCCCTCCTGCTTCTGTCCACAGGCATTAGGAGATGCCAAAGTGGGCTCTTGACCCTGCTCTTGCCAGCTACAGTCTCACAGGTAGTGAAAACGCTCTGCTCTCCCTGGATACCTCTTGTTGTGTGTAAGTACAGGGAATCAGCCTGACTGGATGCATTTATAAAGGCAGGAGGCAGAGCATTCTACTCTCAGCATCTGTTGTTTTCAGTAAAGGCCACCACATCTGATCCTTAATGTCAAGAGCAGAACCTCAACTGGTAACCTCATGTGGGTCACCAGACCAGAACTGCAGCTGTGCCCTGCCATCTTTTCCCACCTCTTGGTGCTGCTGATGAGATTGCAGCCGAAGGTGAAAATTCAGCTGCTTTAAGCACTACACACATGCACACACGCATCCAAGCAATAAAGCATCCATAGTTTTGACATACTTTTAAAGCATTATAGATGACATTAAAAACAATAAAGTAAGGTTTGGAGGCAGATTTTCATCTATTTCAAGATGAGTAATCTGGGGAGCTTTGGAAGCTCCTCCCTCCCTTGACACAAACAAGCGCAAGGAGAAATGGCTTTTAACTGAAAGAGGAGAGATGTAGGTTAAGTGTTAGGAAGAAATTTTTCACTCAGAAGATGATGAAGGTGCTGGAACAGGCAGCTCTGACACGTTGTGGTTGCCCAATCTTTGGAGGTGCTCAAGGCCACGCTGGATGGGAATTTGATTTAGTAGTTGGGTAGGGATAGTGATAGGAGGATGGTTGGACTAGATGATCTTGTAGGTCTTTTCCAACCTTATGAACCTATGAACCTATGGAACCTGGGCAGCCTGATCTAGTGGCTGGCAACCCTGCCCATGGCAGGGAGGTTGGAACCTTTATAGTCCTCTTCAATCTAAGCCTTTCTGTGACTCTATGATTATATGACACAAGCACTGGCAGAGCTGGGAGATCACCCAGACCTCCTGACTCCCAGCCCACTGCCTTCACTAGCAGCTCCAGTGTTCTTTCTAGAGTGTGGTTACACAAATGAACTGTTCATTTTGGGTATAATGTGGCATCTATATGTGGATATATTTGCATGCATTGTTCAAAGAATTCCAGCCCAGTCAGCATGTTTCGAGTGAAACAAAAAGTTGTGCCTAATCCAGTGACAGAACGTCTCTGTTGAAATCCAGATTCAGTGAGTCACCAAGCGGACAGTGCTTTTCTCAGCAGCAACAGCTCACCCCTATCCATTCTGCTGAAAATATGATACCACAACAACATGTGAACCATTAGTCTTATTTATGTAGTTAATGGCTATTTTACTCTGTCAGATTTTATGATCTACTTTCATTCGTGCACGTCAGAAATGTCTACAAGTTTTGTGATGCTGGTAATTCCATGCAGCCTTCAAATCAGGACCCATGTCCCAATCAACCTAAAATTGCAAAGCTAGGATTTGTTTTTCTCGGAGCTCTTCTGGAAAAGAAAGTCTCTGGGAAGCCATAAGTAAGAGGAGAGCTCAGATTCGATTTGGTTAAGTGTACAGAAGACTGTGTGCTTACCTAGAGCTCTTGATTCTCAAAGCCCATCAGAGTAGGCATTCTTCTGATGTTATTAGTGTTTCATTACAGCTCTGAGAATACATATATGTATAGAGAGAGAGAGGGAGAGGAAGAACAGAATGGATGAATGTGTTTTGTCGTACTGAATTCTGGATTTGAGTTGGCAGCACAAAATTAGGATAGAAAAAGATAAAAGTCATGAACATATCAGAGCTTCAGTCTAGCTGGATTTTACAACTGACTGAAGTTCAAGAGTTATCCTGCACTTCACAACTAAGTTGACAATTCTAACTCACTTGGGAAGGATGAGGACATTTGCAGATGAGTTCGTGGTTGTGATGAAATTCTTTGGCCAAGAGGCTGGAGCAGCTTCCCACGAGAAAACCTAGGGGAAGGAAAGCCCTGAGCAGATCCAAGCTCAGATTTCCTTCTCTGTCTCTAAGCCAAGTAGGAAAGTGATCTTTCCTAGGCTTACCAGATGACAAAATGCCTAATCCTCATTTCTACTTATTCCAATGGATAAAAACAGGTCAGATCTATGAAAGCATGTGTCGCTTGCAAAGGTCTGCTCTGTATTGCATATGGTGCTTCATGCTGGGACTTGGATCAATGAAAAGATGAAATCTTTAAAGGAGAAATCTTCTAGGCTGCAAGGTACAAATCTGGCTTGTTTCACTTATGCATCTTCAAGAATCTTTATAGTAAGTGATAGTTAATAAAACGATGCAAATATCTTGATAAAATTGTGTTACTGGAAATAGACTCAAATTTGAAATTGACACAGTCTGTTTTCACTGTCCCTGGGCTAAGAGAATACCACAATAAAAAAACATGTAATATATGCATTTGCTCCCTCAGGAAAAGAAATTAGTTGCAAACAGATATTTAAAATTAGAGCAAATATTTTTAAAAGTTAAAATTTCCTTTTATCTGTTGTGTGATTATAGATCAGCACTTCCAAATGTACATTGACTATAGTGTAGATACATGTAAATAAATTGGCAATTAGAATAAAGGGAATCACTAATATTTGTTAATTGTACCATTGAGGTCATAGCTGTTCTTAGTGGTTTATCCTAATACAAGTGTGGTACACTTACCTTTTAATAATTTCTGAGGCAGTGATGCACAGATAGCTCTGTATTGCAGTCTTCCTTACGCTATTATTTGGAATTTTGAAATTTAATCATTTAAAAATTGTTCTTTTTGTTTATTTTTCTTTCTCTCGTATCCACTGTAGTTTTCTGCTTGATGGCTGATTTACAAATAAATTCTTTCTGCTATGTTGAAAGTCAAGGGATCTGGCCCTTAAGGGAAATATTCATAAGGTATTTGGTAAAATACTGGTTTATATTTCTCTGATTTTTCCACAGCAGAAAAACTATCATGTGGTCATGGTCATTTTATTTCTCTCTGTTATGTATCTGATATATGTGGAAAAACATACAAGATCTTGCAATATAACTCAGCTGATAAATGTTTCTAAAAACACCTGAGGACATGAAATGCATTCCTATATATATGAACTTAATCAGATTTCTGAAATTAAAAAAAGAGCAAAAAAACCAAAAACATAAGGTAATATCTAACAAGATAAACCTGGTGTTGTCTGGGTATTTTTTCTTTAATTGACAGAGGAGGAAGATAAAATGAGCTGAAATAAAAGCAACACTGAAATTTCCTTGTATTGACTGACTTGTGAGGTACTGTGCTCTGGTTTAGGATGGCATTTAAGCATAGTATGTAGCAGAAACAGAATTGCTTGGAAGGTATACATGCAAAAAAAGATAATATTTTTGTTTGAGTTACTACTCTGAAATCAGCGATTCAGATCACTGTCAGAAAATATGAGATATCTAATGGATGCTTTAGTTCACCAGAGATCTCATCCAAGCAGACTAGGATTTTCCTAAAGCTGGAAACTTCCAAATGTTTCATATCCAAATAAATTTTGCTGAGCAGCAAAAAAACTGATACATATTGAATGGAAATGAAACTCCTTTTGTATCCTTCCTTCCTTCCTTCCTTCCTTCCTTCCTTCCTTCCTTCCTTCCTTCCTTCCTTCCTTCCTTCCTTCCTTCCTTCCTTCCTTCCTTCCTTCCTTCCTTCCTTCCTTCCCTTCCCTTCCCTTCCCTTCCCTTCCCTTCCCTTCCCTTCCCTTCCCTTCCCTTCCCTTCCCTTCCCTTCCCTTCCCTTCCCTTCCCTTCCCTTCCCTTCCCTTCCCTTCCCTTCCCTTCCCTTCCCTTCCCTTCCCTTCCCTTCCCTTCCCTTCCCTTCCCTTCCCTTCCCTTCCCTTCCCTTCCCTTCCCTTCCCTTCCCTTCCCTTCCCTTCCCTTCCCTTCCCTTCCCTTCCCTTCCCTTCCCTTCCCTTCCCTTCCCTTCCCTTCCCTTCCCTTCCCTTCCCTTCCCTTCCCTTCCCTTCCCTTCCCTTCCCTTCCCTTCTTTCCCTTCCCTTCCTTCCCTTCCCTTCCTTTTTCCTTCCCTCCCTTTGTTCCCTTTGTTCCCTTTCTTTCCTTTCCCTCTTTTACAGGTAAGGAGTGGGGTAGAAAAGGTGAGGAGAAAGGAAGAAGCTTTAGGGAATAAAAATACAAATCAGGTCATGTTATGCCTATTAAATTCAGGCTGCGAATATATTTGCAATGTGTTGTTGTTTGAAAGTACTCTGGTACATAGAAACCAATAAATGTTAGGTTTCCAGTGGCTTCCACCTGTTAAGGAGTTACAAGACAGCAGTACCCTTTTTAAAGCCATTAATAATGCAGAAGGTCAATAACTAAACAGATATATTGAATTACACGCTGTATCATTATAATAGCAAGAGTTTTGTATTGCAGGTGATTTTTCTCCTACCACTTGACATTTTAAACTAGTTACAGTGCTTTCTTTAGATTTTAATACTCTTTGGAATGGTGTTGTTTCATATATCCAGGTGGTTGGGCTCCTCATAATGGGTAAAAGAATACAATCCAAAGGTAAAGGTAGTGCTTTGATTCAGTGGTATGGGCTTCTGTATATTTTGTGGGGTTTTTTGTTTGTTTGTTTGTACTAACATCAAATTACAATGCTATCAAATCCAGTGTCATTGTCTCCCGTGGACATTTTACATTTGTGTAAAGTAAAATCAGGTCAAACCAAGCCACCACCAGCATCCCAGCCCTGTTTCTGCAAAATATGTTGTCACTACAGAATGTGGTGATTTCATTGCATGTGTGCTAGTTTTCTGAAATTAGTGGCTGATCTCAGGGCACTGTGGAGCTGAATCTTCGTTGTCTGAGACCTGAAAAAATACATTAACGTAAAGGTTCAATTCAAAGCCCGTTGCCCTCAGCGGTAATTGGATCCAATCCTAAATGCAGATCACATAAACTTGACTTATGCAACCAGGGACTGGCTCCTTAGTTGTCTTCAAAAGAATAATGATGCATAAAACCTGAAATTTAGAAAACAAATCAAATTAGATTAAATCCTCTTCTCTTCTTATATTCAAAACTGTAATTTCAGTATGAAGGTCCTTCAAAATTAACTCATTTTCCTGTTCAGCTAACTTATTTGGTTTAATTAGCAGCAAACACTCTGTTGATTCTGGTCCAACAAAGGAAAATTCCATAGTTCAAACCTCTCTGAAGGAAAATCTCATTTATTTAAATATAGGAATTACAGTTGCAAAACGAAGCAATTTTCCTCAGTAATCTCTGAGCCAAAAAAGTCCTTATTTTAAGTTAAACTACCTTGAGTGGAAGATTATTTTTCCCAAACTAGTATGCCTGCTCGCCAGGAATAGACACAGAAATTTCCTTTGGAAACTACCCTCTAACTGGGTAGCAAAAAATCCATGATGATTATTGTTATTATTTTATTATTCATAATATTAGTAGTATTAATAAGGAGAAGCAGCAATCCTGGTCTTGCTAAACAGGAAAGATAGTAGATCTAAAAGTACACGAGGCCAATTGCCTGTTGGTTTTCAAAAGGCACAGGGAATTGGCAATAGGAAGGAGAGCGCTGCAACTTCAGACTGATTCTGTGATTCAGCTCATGGATCAAAGCAGATCTTAAAGGCGGATTCCTCATGCGAAAAGCTGGATGCACAGAAGTTTCTTGTTCCTCTTGATGTGATCTGCTTCGCTCAGCCAATCCCAAACGTGACATGTAAATTTGCAGCCACCACTTCCAGCGAGCGGTTAGCTCAACTGTAGTATGTGACACTTTCTCAGATTCCTACTGACATTTGGGTATTGCCAAAAATATCATGTCCGACTTTGCACAAAGCTCCACAGGCACAAAAATATTTATTATAAAACATTTGTGTTCGGAGAAGAATAGTGGGCTCCAGGAGTGCAGGGTTTTATGTTCCAGATTTTGCTGTCAAAGATTACACGGCCTCACAAAATGTGTGCTGAGCCTCTCTGGCCAAATCTTTTCTCCTTAATATTTGATGTTTGCTTAGTTTTGTTTGTTTGCTGGGTTTTATTGCTGTCAGTGTTATTTCTGGTGACTACATGACTCAGAGGGGCTAGAAATAAAATTAGAGACTTTCACCTCTAGGTCAACAGTTTCATTCTGGCCCAGAATTCAGGGACCTACGTAAAGTAACTCATTGATCTCACTCCAGTTCCCAGTTGGCAACTATGCATATCGCAAACTGTATCATTAAAATGGGCAATAAATTATCATCCTCTGCAGCAGCCCCAGCAGTGAGCTCAGTGTTTGAATTGGCGGTGCTGCTGGACCACTTGGAGGCCAGGAGATTCGTTTCTCCTGAGCTGGGAGTACAGGGGGCTGAGAGGTCTGGAGATGGTTTACCCTTACCACTCCCCACACTCTCAGCTCAAAAGCCGCGCAGAGGACTGTGTGTTGTTGTCTAGCATCTCCCCAGATCAATAAGGGGATCTTGGTGATGGGACATGATTTCATAAGCATGCATCATCTTGCTTTGTGTTCCAAAGGATGCAGTCTTAGAATCAGAGAACCATCAAGGTTGGACAAGACCACTGAGATCATGAACTTCAACCAAGTCTTAGTCCAGCAGGTTCCTTCCCTTCCCAGTAAACACTGTTTGCATTTCTCCATAGCTGCGAGGGTGCTGGAGAAATCACCTAATTCATGGGGACAAAGATGCTGGAGCACAAAGGGTTGATCACCTCCATCTTCAACATTACCTGTTTGATCTGCTGCTTCCTAAGCATGGTTCTCAAATAACAGTTGTCTCCCCCACTGAGATCAGAGCCTGGATCTCTTTCCTCAGATAAAACACAGGCAGAAATTAGATTGCTGTGATCTACAGCAGTAACAAGTGCTCTTGATTCTATGGGAAAGAAAAACAATTTTCTATAGGAAAAAAAAAAACCAAACACAAAACTATTATATTTCATTTTGGCATTATTATTGATCATAACAGGTGTTTTGAACTGAAGACCTCCATGGCTTCCAGGCGTCTGTACAAACTATCAGTTTAAACTACAACAGAGACGTCACTGGTGCTCACTAAAAAGCTATCTAACCCTTTTGTAGATCCCCAGATACTTGTATTCCTCCATTCTTCAGCCCATTGCAAAAGCAGGAGCATTTACCCTGGGATCTTTGCTGCACAGCTCATTGCTGGATTAATTTATTTCTCTCCCCTATCAATTCTCTAGCTTTACAACCACTTTCCCGTCGTCTTTGGAGCCGGCGTGCTCTGCTCTGCCATGGTACAGGTATGACTAAGTACTGTCTGCTCCCATTGAATGTGGTATCATTCGTCTTATGTGATGCAGGCTGGCTGCACGACACGACAGCACACAGTGACAGTAATTTGCACTGATCTGCCCCCACTGCTAGTCCTGCTGCTACAAATAGCAATTGATTATAATGCTGTAGTGTTATTGACTGTCACTATGAACACAAGCTTTATTTCATTTTTAAAGTAACACGCCGCAGATTTACTTAGCAGACATGGAGCAATAACAACAACAACAAAAAGAACAAAACCAAAACAACTCGAGGCAAGGAGGAGGCAGAGGCAGCAGCACATAAAACATGGAAAAAAATAGTTAACTTAGATGATTACGATACCGCAGATGAACAGAAAAGCTGTAGCTGCTATGAAGGGATGAATGCATCCATATTTCAGAGGAGCGGTACCAATTTACATCACTTGAGGATCTTGGCTCAAGCATTTGGGTCGTGGAAACCTCCCAAATCTGCCAGAATGTGGGAGGGAGAGAGTCAGCCTTTAAAACTCATTGGGATTATGGTCAAACTCAGAATGTGCTGATGCAGCAAAATGCATTATCACTGATTTGGGTTTGCCCCATCCTCTGATTCTCTCTCCCTCCAATTCAGGATACAGTTTTTTGCTCTAGGTTGCTAAAATCGATCAAACATTCCATACATACATTTTCTTTCTGAATCTTACGTTCTTAGAGCATTAATCTGCGGGATTGTCCCTTGAGTCCGTTTCAAATGGGCACAGAAATTTAGTTCAGGTAATTATCCTTTCTTTCCAAGTGAATTAAGAATCCGAGGATTCCTGCTTATCAGACAAAGTGTAGATTTTCTTCCTTAATACTTGTCACCTGCAAAGACAAGTCACACAGGTAAATCTCAAACTGCGCCTTTGTGCCCAATCTAAAGTGGATTTTGGATGTCTCTGTGGAGTAATACTCCAAGGACATTATAGTTCAGAGAAAATGGTAATGTCTACATATAAAATGTGAATTACTTTAATAGGCTTTGGCAGCACAACTCTCAACAAGACGATCCACCCCTGCTAATCTACTGCTTACGTTCTTTTTTTTTCCCTCACTCTCTCTCTTTTCTAAAGTCTGAATATGATTTCTGTAAGCTGCAATTTATAATGCTAACATCTTACCTTCATTAAAGAAGGGGAGACAGCTTCTAACTGACTGTATTGAGCTGTTGAAGAGCAACTTACATTTAAATTCTGATTTAGTGATACTTACAACACATCTGCTTTGCATATCTTTGCCCTTTAAGGCTGTATTTGTGGCATAACGAAGCACATAGCTTGCAGAGTGGCTGGTTAGTCTCCTAAACGTGGGTTTTGGGCCATATGTATGTACAAAGTCAAATTTGTTTCCTTCCCTCTTCAGGTATGACAGCCTCTGTACTCTCAAAAACTATTTTATTAGGAATTATTAGTGTATTGGTAGTGATGCTGCTTGTAACAAGTCTGGCTATGGAAGATTTATCTAATTTTTTGTTTTAGATTCCACTTATATATTTATGGATCCTTACTTAGAGGAAAATGTCTAAAGGTTGTCCGTCTGACTAAATGGGAAATGAGGGACCTAGGGACGGACTGACACCTCAAACCATTCACAAATCCTGCTTTGGCTTGCTTTGGGTTTGGGGTTTTGGTTTATTTGTTGGTCTGGGGTTCTTTCTTGGCTTTTTGCCTGCAGAGTTTGATATCACATAACATCACATAGCAATTTTGTGGTGCACTGTAATGAACAGGAAACTGGGTCCTCCATTCCTTGGCTGCTTCTGTATTCCTGTGGCCCATGGAGCTCATATCTGTGCAGGTCACAGGGTCTTTCAGAAGACATATTGGTTCCTGTCCCAATCTAGGGTGCATGTCTTCATGTAAAAATTATGAAAGGGTAACAACTTTCTGGCCTTATTTTTAGGGCTATTTTTAAATAGTTACTTTTTACTACAGTAGTGAGTGGTGGAGTGCAGAAAAGGTGTCTTTGAGTTTGTTTGTTTGGAGTTGTTTCCTTTATACCTGCATTTCAAACTGCAATTTAAGAAAAAAATGATATAGGTATCGCTTGCTTTACCATTCCACAGCACAAATTAAAGCTTGAGCAGCTATATATTTATCAATTAGCATTATTTCGCTATCCCTGTCTGACTCTCTGTATTGTCGTAACACCATTAAATAGTCATTTGCTTTTTTTATGGTAATAATCCCTTCAAATTCATTCCTTTCATCTGGATCCCTGTATGATTTTTGTTGTTCTGCTAAATCCCTATTACAGAGGCCTAGGAGTTCCAACGTCCTGATGAATAATTAGAAATGTTTTATCCCTGAGCTTCAAAAGGGTGCTAGAAATAATTATAAGCAAACATTTTATGTAGCATTCTATATCAATCCAATCCTGGTTTTATGTTGTTTGTAATTTAGATGGCAAAGAAGAGGGAGATCTTGGTTACTCGTTCCATTGGCACAAAGAGGACAGATGTTGAAGTTGCTGCAGCTTTTGTCTTCCTCTACTCTCTGTTCCTGGCACATGGATGCTCAGTGCATCCCAGGCTTGTGATGACTGTCTTAAAAGGGTGTAGTTAATCATTGTTCAGTCAAAATGAACATCATTAGACTGTCAGCGTCCTCTACCACCATCTCTTTCCTGCAAAGAGACCTACAGGCCTGTACCATTACTAAATAACACTGGATCTCAAATTGGAGAAGAAAGCTCAGATTTTGGGATGAGAAATTTGCTAATTTAGTCAAGACTAGTGTGTTGGTTGAGTCTTATTCCAAAGACAATTTCAAGAGCCGTAGCACTGTAGCTGTCCTTCAGGGGAATAGACTCTCACCACAAAGTTTTTACACATAAGGCAGGGAGAGAGAGCTGTGTCTTGAAAGCCTACAAAACTAATTGGAACACACCCAATGTCATTACTTTTGACAGCATTTTGAGAAATACCCAATCACTTTGTCATCAATTTTCAATTTTGTCAAGAGAAAGTAGCTTTTCATTGGCAAACAACCTGCTGTCCCCACACTATTTGTGAAAGTGTCCTGGCAGAGAGTAGTGTCATCTCCAAGAACGTTTTTCAGGCTCACTTTATCTGTAAAACTTTTATCTAGGAGTTTTTGTTGTTTTTTTTATAAATCCTAGAAAACTGTCTTAAAATGAAAGGATCTCAACCTGAAGATAATAAATGTTTATGGTCCACTACAACAAAGGACATAAATATATGATTCACTTTAAACTTGTAAGCTATCCTACTGGGTCTCCACTGAAACCAGTGCAAGTTTTAGTGATAAAGAATTTTATCTATTTGATTCAAAGAGGCTGTGAAAGTTTAATGCTGAAAAGGAATGAATTAATACAGAAAAAAAGGAAGACAATAAATGAACATATTTAGCAATCAATATGGTGAGGACTTGTGTGAAAAGCAATGAACAATGTGAAGATAAGGGGTAGCAAAACAGCACCTCTCTAACAATCTGCTGCTGCTTTTGTCTTCCTTCCCACTTCAGTGAAGTCTCCATCCTTTCTCTTACTTTTTAAGAACAAAAGGCAATGTGGCATCAGTGCTGGCTTTGCTGGGAAGCCATATCTTTCAGCTATTTCCATATTTTTTTTAAGTTGTTGCTCTGTAAGAACTGCTGAAAACATATCGTGAAGCACAGCAGAGAGGTGGTGGCATGTTACTGGTAAACATCATTCACGACTGGCGGCTTTGGGTGGTGCCCAGCCCAGGGACAGCACTGCACTGCTTCTCTGAATGCAAAGTCCACCACTGAATGTGACAAAGGATAACTTTCCTTTGCCTGAAAAGATCTTTCTGCAGAACTCACGTTACAGAAGACATGCCAGGTTGAATTCTTTGTTGTTGTTGCTGTTGTACTCTATTGTTTCATTGACTTATGAAAGTGGGTGATTTGTTTTCCTGGGCATGGGAAGCTAATGCAAACATCTTTCCTTGTCTCATTCTTCTCTTCTTACATCCTAGGAGAATCATTTTGTCTACATGGTTATTTACGAAAGATACATCTACTGCCTCTTTATGCTGAGATCTTGCCATCAGAAAAGCCAACCCCATTGCCTTGGAGTCCCAAACTATAAGAGATCACGTGGGCCACTCCTCCCGTTAGTCAACCATTCGTTGTGCTTACTGAGCACAGAATGCCTCAGTCTGCTTCATGCTATCCATGTCCTCTTTAACGGCCTAAGGAAGATCCAAAACCCACAAACATCATCTGTTGTCATCTACTTGCCTTGGCCACCCTCCTTTGTGAAAGTGACTTGGTGGGTGTAAGGTCTTTCATGCTCTATGTTCTTCTACAATTCACACCTAAAATTACCACTTCTGGAGGCAGAATGATGCTGTAATAAATTGTCACAAACCCCATCCTTCACACCAAGTGACTTGAGGATCTGAGCAGACTCGGTAAGAACCGAATGACCTGTCAAAATCACAGACCACGACATCTGCAATGTTTCAGTTTGGATTCAGATCCCTTTTACCTTTCAAAAATTAAAAAAATACTGTTTGGAAACATTGTAAACTCACCAAGTTATATTTTAAATGCACTGCAAAAGCTTGCTTATATCTTTGTTTAACATGCAAATGATGTGTGCTTCTAACTTTCATCACTGCTTAAATGCTGTAGAGGCACCATAAATAACCTGACTATTCAAGTTTTATCTTGTCCACTTTACACTGCACTGCTCTTGTACAGGAAATGGACTGTATTTAATATTGATGGCTCTGTATGTGTCATTTAATCGTCTGTATTGATTGGATTTCATCAGAGTGTGGGACTTGGACAGAGGCTTTGATTATACTGTAAGGAGTCTTTGCAGTTTTCTGTTACTCAACACCATATCAATGCACCTTCTGGTGTGATATCACTTTCACGATCAATACCTGGGAAGAAAATAAAAAGGAGGCCTCTAGGAAAGGAAAAAAAAAAAAAGAAAGAAAGAAAAAAAAGCTGAATTGGCCTCTAATTCCCTTTTTGCACATAGATTAAACCTCTCCAATTCAAAGGATGTTTACTGTGTGGTTTAGCGTTAAGAAGCAGGGCGGGAGGAGACAAGAAACCTGAAAGAGTCTCCGTGGGTTGTTTGTTTAATTTCTACATCATATTTTATTTATAAGCTTCAACTCCTCCTTTAAATGTCCCTAGCTGACATTTGATAGAGGATAATTTTTAACAGTTACATTTCATTGTTTCAGTTAAGTATTCCTCTTGATCTAATAACAGTGCCATAAACGCATTATTTGACCAAACTGATACTCCGAGAGGACCTTCTCCTTTTCAAAACTGCTTCTGCTCAGAATGGGACATCTGAGACCTTTCAAAGAACTTCCTTGTTTTGCCACCATCCCAAAGTGGTTCAACCTAACCTACACCCCAGAACTATATTAGTATGTGTGCCTACATCCCATCTTCCCAAGGCCAACCATAGCAGCGAGGCAGCATGAAACAATAATCCCTTGAACAGTATTAATATGCAGCAGATGGGTATTTCATAGTGCTGGTGAGAGGGCTTCCCCATCTGGGCATCCTCAGTTTAAATGGATGTGCTGATGTTCTCATAAATTCAGAGCTTCAGCAGATGACAGAAAACATCATTCAGAGTTGTATCAAAGTATAGAGAACATAAAAAGTTGCTCCAAATGGTTGTTTGTACTCCAGTTCTGTGCATTCATTGTCCTATGATGAAAGGAAATGCGTGGACAATTTATGTTCTCTGACAATGTTTCTCATCTTTTCCAGACTGGTGATCCTTTTTCAGAGATACTGCTGATATTTAAGAATAATGAGAATATTAATAAGTCTTTTTTTTTTTTTTTAAATCTCAGAAAGTGTGACTATAACATATATTAGGCGTGACAAGGTTTTTGCCAGCAAGGTCCCTATGGGTGTGAGTGGATATGCTCTAGGAAAATGGGGAAGTACAGGCTGAACCTTGACATAGAGAATGGTTAAGCAGGATAAATGAGTGTAATAGTAGTTCAGATTGCAGTGATATTTTCAGCCTGTGGTACAAACCATAACTGCATTTTCTTGGTTCTTCCAGGTTAGTGGCAAGCAGATATTTAAGAATATATAATTTTATAAATTTCTTCCCCTAGAGAGATCGGATCATTTCTGTTACCAAGAGGTAAAACTGAAGCTCTAGCTTTGTACAAAAACACCAACTGTTAAAAACACTCCTGAAACATGGCAAAGGGCTTTCTACTCAGCAGAAAGAACAGTAACAAACTGAATTGCTGTATAATGCTAAAAAATAATGCTTCTTTTGCAAAACATTGTTCATCAAAGAGAGTCATGAAGCCAGGTCTCCACAGTTGCTCTATCTGCCAGTCATACACCTCCATATATGGCTAGAAAGGAGGTGGATATAGAAACCAACTAAGTGATGACTAAATAACCAACTGAGTGACTGAAGGGGTAGTCCACATCCCTTTGTTCCATCACACAATCTCAGAGGTCCTTTCAGTTATAAAAGCAAGAGAATGCAGCAACTGTTGGAGTCAAACTGTTGTCTCCTTTACTGGAGCGATGCCTGAAGTCTCTGGGTTGGTGGCATTGGCCATGTGCCAGAGGAGAGAAAGTAGTGTACTAGTGGGGTAATCTGATCTCACTGTGAAAGAGATAATCAGGGAACACTGCCTAAAATGACAGGTATTTACCCAAAAGTGTACAGACGGATGCAAGCATCTGAGCTGCTAGACTTGAAGGATCTTCAGTCTAGAAAACAAAACTATGGTGTTAGCAAAGTACAGTGCATGAACAGATGTACCTCACTCATAGAAAGTGCCTGTAGGTTTTCTCCTACCAAAGCCAGAAGTAACTCCTGAGCAGATCTCCACTGTGAATAGTCATTGAAATTTTAAAATTATTTTTCTTTGCCTCTCTTTTATTGTATTTCTGTATTTCAATAACCTTAAAAAAAATACAGTGTTAATGGAGATGTTGTCAAACACAAATGGGACCTGAATGTTGATTTCCTAAACATGAATATTTGCATGAAAAGTGTGAGCTGAAGAGTTACACCGCTTAGGGAACGGGACAGTATTTAGTGTGCTCTGTTCAATTCCATCAGAGTGAGGTAGTTTGAATTCTCAGTGCTGAATTTTCACAATGAACTTTCTTGGGAATAAGTTATTTTCATGGTTATGAAAGTTACAGAAACTGGGTCAGTCCATTCACAGAAGAGCTATTAGCCAGCTAGAGTAAAAATGTTTTATTGCATGTTTTTATCAACATGCATGGTTCTTGTCAGGAAGAAGCCACCGCTGTCAAGGACAGCTCATCATGAGCACTGTCCAATTCAAGTCCAGTGGAATTTGATGTGTGGGAAACAAATAACTTGGCAATTTTAGAGAATAACTCCATAGCAGTTTTTAATACGGCCTTGAAGAAGTAGGAAGCACTGAAACTCTCATTTATAACCTTCAATGTAAATGAAGACCATGGAAGTTTCACATACTTTTGTCATCTGTTGGGTCAGATTTCCATCATGGCACCATTTTGTCCTGAACTGCCCATTGCAGTGGAGGCATGTTCTCATGATGGTTCCTGCAAATACCTCTCTTTGGAGGATGTTGAGACCACAAGCCCATGGCAGATATCCTTGCCAGTAATTATGGGACGGTAATGACAGTCAATCAGAACCAACCTGTGCTACATTCTAGTTGGTGACCTAAAGGTGAAAAGCTTTGATTCACATTAATAACACTTTGAGCCTCTCTGACCCACCCCCAGGATGTGATTAAGAGCCTGTTAAATTCACCCAGTAGCTTTGGATCATATTGTTTGCATTTTTCATTATTGTTGCATACTATTTGGTAACTTGATTATTTTATTTGATTACTTTAAAGTGTGTTTTTCTGTTTTGTGTTCAGGAACACGCCATATTAGGATCTCTCCTCACCTAGGAAGTATCTTTATGTTTTGCTCGTTGTTTTTTTCTCAGCGGGTGAGCAAACTGCTTTCCTTTTTCTACTTGCTCAAAATAACAAACCGTCAAAGCTTGGAAACTGGTAATTTGGCAATTTTAGACAATCGCCTCATAACCACATTTTAGTACACCTTTGAAGCGGTAGAAGTTCAAAGGCTTTGAAAAGACGACTATTGCTTTGCCTGTTGCTATGAGTCATTTGAAGTAATTGGTCCTGTCTGATGTATGTTTTGAACTGAGGAAGTAGTGCTTTATTACCACAATCAGATACAGGTTTTTAGCTAAGGAAGTGGAGTTTTCCTCACAGATGTAGATGTCTGCTTGATAAGGCAGAAAACAGACAGATGTGCCTCTGTGCGCTGGGGAAGAGGTGTGGAGAAGGAGCAAATACAAGAGCTGAGAAAATTCCATGAGAGTGGTTTTGGAAACCTTCCCAGTAAGAAAAATTCTCAGAAGCAAGGAAACTCGTATTTTAAAGAGATAAATACTTAAATTCTTATATATCAGATAAAAGTGCCCATCGTGGGTTTTTCAAGTCCTTAGATTGAAGCTGTGATGAAGATGCCTGAACGTATTTAAACTTTTTTCTTTTTCTAATACAGAATCGTAAGGTGTCATTACATATTAAGTTGGCTTCAGTATCGTGTGGTGTAAGATTGAAAACTGAGATTCGTGTTTACCTCCTATCAGTGGATAATGCATGGCATCCAGTAAGGAGTGGTGATTCTCTTTTCTTAGTATTTTACTAAAATTGGAAAAAAAATAAAAAAAATTAGAGTGCAAGCACCAGATCTCCACTGCCTGCTTCTCAGATGTGCATAAGAGCATCCTACAAAGCTAGAGCTTCCTTCTGCTCCCATGGGGGAAGGGCTGAGTTGTTACCCCAACCTGGGGCTCGCCAGCTCCTGGAGGCAGAAGCCTTGTGCTCAGATGTGCTGGAGCTCAGTCCATCCATCTGTGCCACAGACACGAGTGCAGGAATTGTTTTTGGCATGAGGGAGCATTTTTTCTTTTGGTCCTCTATTGAATTGCTCCCACTGGCTACATTGGGTCTGCAATGCTCACCGGAGTCACTGTGCAGTTTAAAACATGTCTCCACATCCAGGGGATGTTTCACTACTGATCGGAAGAAGCAGTGATCTGAGCACAAGCTGATGGTGTGAACATTGATGCTTTTTTGCAACCAAAAAAAAAAAAAAAGCTAATTGTTATCTCTTGGTAAAAGAAATCTTATGAAATTCTAAGGCAGAATCAGCTCCTGCTGCTGCACTGCAGAGTTGGAGAACAATAAAGCAGTGGCACATAATAGTAATGTAAGATACCCATTTCAGTTTGTGTGTGGTGTTGAGAACAGACTAAGGAAAGAACCATCATTTCAAAGGGAAAGGACATGCTGGGTATGCTGCTGTGTGCTGTGTGCTGTGTGCTGTGTGCATCAGATGAAGACGTAGATGCAGATATGTTGTAGCACTTTTGTTTTATCTTGCTTATGGTGACAAAATACAAAGGGGGTTGAGTCTGGCCAGTTTCAACAGATCAAAGCCTATCTTTGGTTTTACCATACCAAGTTCTACCTAATGTCACAAGAATACAAGTAAATGCCTGTTAGGCAGGACTGGGTTAGTTACTGCTAAGCCAACAAATAACACTGCCCCCTGCACTCACAATGGGAATTCCCTCTTTCTATTCAGCTTCAACAGCCCTGGAAATAGGAAAGAGTTTAGAAAGAACACGTGTGTGGGCACAGATGTGGAAGGTGGGTTGGAATGTGGGCCAAGCCTAATGTCCACTGGAGACAGTGAAAGGTGGTCTTTAGGGTCTTTATGGGATTTGGACGGGGCCTTAGGTTGAGTGTTCATCCAGACTATTGGAATAAGCTGTTGGCTCTCAGTCTGTGCTTTGCCCACACATATATTCAGACATAAATATTTGAAGATCTTTCCTCCTTTAAATTAATTTTCTGTCTTATAGTAGATCAATGCAGAAGGAACAAAATGATCCTAGTAGAGATTGTGAAGAGATGGGCGCTGATAGCTTTGATGATGTCTCCAGAATTTTTTGACTATTGAAAACATCGCATTTCTTCTTAATCTAATGTAATTGGGTTTGGTGGTCTGATCTCATCCCCCCATTTGTGCCCATCACAAGGCTGTCACATGTTCTGATAGAATAAGAATATTCTTAGGATCACTGAAATTGCCAAATCAGATTATGCCGACAGTGGGTTAACCCAGTATCCTGCCCTCTGTTTGCAGCTACTGCTGAATATAAGCAGAGAAATCTCCTGGCTTAGGAGCAGCAGTGGCTGTTTCTTTGTATGCTTAGTATATGTGTTTAGTCCTTTCCTTTTTTTTTTTTTTTTTGTCTTTTCTACTGAAGCACTTTATCTATTTTGGCTCAGTAACAATGGCGCAAAAATGTATAAGTTCATTTTTATTGATTTGTTTTATTTATTTAGGAAAGGACAATGAACATGGTTAAGTAGGCAGAAATGAAAACAGTTTGGCAGGGCTATTACAGAAGCTCCAGTTAGAGTTTACCCACATTTTGCCTGGCAAGGCATGAGTATCTTTTGTAAAGGAAAACCTAACCAATAACTTACAGAATAAATTAGTGAAAATAAAAAAAAAAAAGAAAAAAAAAAGATCCTTGGTCCCTGCCAACCTCAACAATCTGGAATATTAGTAAAATCTGGAACTTTACCTTTTTTATAGAATGAGCTTGACATCCGGATCTGGACACCAAACCTGCCAGAACTCCCCTTAGCCCACAGAGATCCTACTATTATAAAAATAGAATCACATTTCAGGCTTGAGTATGTTACACAGCAACAGTTCCTGTTGAGAGCATCTCTCGGCATCCAGCTCAATGATTTAAAAAGAAAAATCCAATGTAGTCCTGATTAATGGAAAGGCCTAGATACGCTGGTGGATCTGGAAAGCATCTCAGAATATTTGACAGACAAGACTTTTTTTTATTCTGAAGGGATTTCATCATTGTTTATGAAAATATGTGACTAACACGGCATCACTTGAAATGCACTGTTAGTTTTATACTAGCAATGCAGCTGGTCTAATAATTTGGATAATACATTTATTTTGGCAATAACTCATTGAATTTATTCAGAGTTCTTATCAACATGTTCATTTATCAATATTCCTTATGAGAATTCTTATCAATATTTTTCCATATTTGTTTTTCTTAGAAAATTCCTCAGAATTAAAGTTGCATTCTATTTGTATTAATGCAAAACAAAAGTAGCTGATTGATTTGAAATGGTGACATCAACCAGCCTGTGAAGATTTACACTTGGCCTACATTTAAGCACAGGAGCAGCTCTGCTGCCTTGAAGGAGAGCGTTTCTAGGTTAGCATATGCCCATTTAGGATATAGATAGAGCCAATCCAACTTGCATCTCCAGATGTACAGATACCTGTCCTTGGGCTTGTGTGAGACTATATTTGGGCTCCTCTTGTTCCCATGCTCATTTCTCTATCTTCTACATTACTTCCTTCTAAAAACACCACCTCTTTTCCTCAGCTTCTTCTGTGTTTTCACCAAAAAGTGTTGATTACAATAGAGGAGCAAAGCACAGGAGGCTTTTGGCTTCTGCACTGAGAGTATATGCATATACTTCAACTTCGAGTTGTCATTAATTGTCTCAAAAGCAACGCATTAATAGAAATAAGCCTGTGGAAGTCTCTTTATTTTCCTCCCTTGAGTCACTTGCTAAGCCCAGCCCCTGCTTCTTCCAATGTGTAAGACTGTCACCAGAGATCACTCAGACAGAACTAGATGTAAATATATAAGCTCCACTGAAATATAGCAGAAGCTGCACAAACCCCAGCACGCTAACATCTGTCACAGCTACTTCACATTCAGATTTTCAGAAACTTGTGTTATAGCTCAGCCATCACATCTGATTATCCTGTCACCTTGAACACCTACAAAAATTTTGGAGGAATATATCTATCGTCTTATAGATACATGAAGTCATGTATTTAAAGTGATGTGAGTGCTGCTGGTTGAGCCCTGATCTAAGTCGTACTTATACACAGGCTAAACTTCACTCGTACAAGCAAACCCGGCATTGAGAGCAAGGCTTCTGAATGCTGTCTTGTTCCTCTGAATATCGAGAATGTGTCTGGGTTGAAAATACCCATCAGTCTCACCAGCAGAGCACAATGTGAAGTATGACATTCCACTGACAGAGAGTCTGATGCAGGGAAAATGTGTGCAGAGCATCACTTGTAGTGAGCACGACGCCCATCGGAAGGGTTAGCACCATTCATAGTGCTGCTCATGTATATCCATGTCCATTTTTGCCTTTGTTCATGCCACCTTTCTCTGTGATTATGTCATGTCACACGATGTCTGGCTCTTCCTTGGCTTCAAAGAGAGGCAGCAGTGGGGAATGGAGCCGAGATATAGGAGCAAATGCAAGCCATGCTCATTGGTAAAACAGGGAAAACATATTTAGCATTTATAGTTTTTTCAGTTTCTTCAGTCATCAGCTACATAAAAGGCATTTTGAAAAAGAAGCCTGAATGCATATTTAACCAATTGACCAGAATGGCACTGAAGGAATTTTAACATATTTTGAAAAATTGCCTAAATACATATTTACCCAATAGACTGGAACAGCTCCTTCGGAGTCTCTCTGGTCTCTTGGGTACGTAATACATGTTTTTAAAAACTGCCTGACTATATATTTACCCAATAGACCAGAACAGCTATTAAGTAAATAATACACATTATGTAACTATGTCAATGATCTAATTTTTTTTGTAGCTTTTTAACAATATTTTAAATAAATGCAAAGAAGATAAAGAATGTAGGGTATTGACTAAGATGGTAAAAGGCCATGAATGAGAAGTTAGTGTATGTATGTCACACAATGGCAAATATATCCAGTTGCTAGTGTGCTATTGTGCATGTTTTTAAAGTACAAGGCATTGTCAAGTACATCAGAGCCTGAGGTGCTTAATATAGAAGATAGAGCAGCAGTTGGGAGTTGGAAAGGTCTGGCAGGAGAGAGGGAGAGGAGAAAAGGGAAGATATGAATCATAAATTCCTAGGAAGGATGGGTACATCAAGCAGTTAATTTTGAGAAAGCCTAAAGATAGCACACAAAACACTGAAAATATTAAAAAAAAGAAGAGGAAAGAAGCCAAGCATCATAGCATATGAGACCTGTGTACCCCAGTACTGTGTGCGGAAGGGCTGTCTGAGTACAGATAGTCCTCCTCAGTTCATAACCACCTTAAAAGAAAATCATCAGTTCAGTTTATTGAAGCGTTAAGGACCCTTTAAAGGGTCTGAGACTGACAAAAGTTTCCAGAATGATTTTTCTTTACATCTCCGTACATTTCTGAAAACATTACATTAATTGCAATTGATAGCATATTCTGATTGTGATTCTACTTTTTCCCCAGTGAAATAATTCACTTCTGAATTTAAACATGAACACTTACTGATTTCTTTTGGATCTGACCACGTTTTTGATTGTTTCAGAATCAAAGAGGAATGAATCTGTCTCTCTCCCATACTGTCCTACCTCACACTGAGGGAAAAGCAACAGAAAGATTCAGAGAGAAATAACGTTATTTGAAAGCGACACACTCACTTCTGCATTGATGCTTCATGCTCACTTCTGTATTTAATTTTTTCTTTTTTTCTTTTTTTTTTTCAAGTTCAAAAGTTCTGAGCAAATAAGATAGTGAGGAAGGTTTCCTATACTTTGCACAGATCTCCAGGTTGGCAAAGGATGAAAAATGGCCAGGAAGTGATGGAAAGCAGTGAAGCCAACTTTTATTACAGGCATATTTTTTCCATAGACGAAGATTCTACTTCCTGGCCAGGCCTCATTTTTTCAGTGAAATCCCTCTGCCATCCATACACATTGAAAATATTGAGTTCCCTCGTTGGTCAGCAGACACAGACTTGTTGGCACCAGACACGACACAGTCTGGGTTGGGTACCTGAGGTTCCACAAAGGTGCTGGATTGATGCTCTCCCTGGCCCTAGGTAATGGTAAAGGGAAGTCAGCAGTGAATGAGGAGCTCTGGGGCACTTTACCTTTATTTCTGCTTCAGCTTTGATAGCCAAGCCCATAAAAGAAGTTCATAACACCACGGCGACTCATCAGTTCAGTATCACTGGCGGTGCAGTCAGCAAGAGGTTTTTGGCTATTTCGCTATTTTACCTCATTAAACCCTTAACTACATCAGCCAAAGCTCACCTCTTCATTTATTTAATGAGCTACTGAGTGTTATTAATAACATAACCCTGGACAGCAAACAGCAGTTCTAAGCCAGGAGCCCGCTGGCCGTGGTGACCCTGTGGCTTTCCCAGAGGACTGAGACCCCTCTCATGCTTCATTCCACCTCTGTAGGCTGCCTGGTTTGACCACACATCCTCATGCACATCCCCTGTGGGTAATGTTTCCAACTCCCTCCCTCCCTGAACATGATCTTCATGTTGGGAAGGGACAAACAAAGGATACTGAGAATACCAGACAAAAATCCAAACCCACCTTCTGTTTCCCTTAGAGCCCATTATTTTGTGTTATATTTGCTACTAAACAACCATTTGATAATTTTTTTAGTTATTACCAGATTTGTCCAGGCTTTGACTCAGCAGCTGACAGGTGAAAGCATCTATATCCAGTTTCTATCCCTATACTTTACAATTCTCATTTCCTGAGTGTTGTTAAGTGAGAATCTGCTGTGTTAGAGACATTAACATGAAGGTAGCATTAGGCAGTACATCTATCGTCTCTGTGAGGTTGGGAGCAGCTGTATATTTATATCTATATCTCACTACTTGTTTTTAAAATCAGGCATTACTTTCATTGTATCATTTCCAAACTTACTATTCACTATTTAGCAGCCTTCCTGCAGACACAAAATCCATTGTGCAATAATTTCTAGCAGACTGCAGGAGTGTAAAAGTAGACAGTGTTTCCTTCAAAAATGGAATCATCTTTCGCAGATGTAGATGTGTACTTGTTATGCCAAGATGAGACAGATGTGGCTCTATTCACTCAGGGACAGGTGCGGAGGAAGAAGAGATAAAACATTTGTAGAAAGTGTAAGCAACTGCATCGCTGTTGTTAAATAAATAAACATTCTGCCAAAAAGAAAAAAAAAAAGAAAAAAGAAAGTTTATTTGCTTATTTTTCCCAGAATGTTTATTTTAAGCTGCAACTTAGCTGTGATTTAATTCAGATTTCTGTTCCTGCATCGATTTAGATTTATAATATGTGTTCTGTATCAAAACATCTGTTTGTATGTAACTAGGGGAAGGTACCTTGGCACACATGAAGAGCACGTATGCACATGCATACACGCAGCTAGTATGTAGATAATGGACATAAAGGTACATGCACAAAGGTGAAGAGTGGAAAAATATCTTCCTTAATTTAGTGAGGCTTTGTGCATGTGTGCGAAGGGCTGGGAGAGAGAAGAGAAGCAGATGCTGGTGTTGTCTCCTGTGGATTAAGCCAGTTCAAGCTCCGGATTGAAGGACTGTAGTTGGTAACTGTCGAAGAGCCTCACTGGCCTTTGACCAAATGGACACTAACAGGAAACCTCTGCACAGAGTCTTCCTCACTTCCCCCATGGGAAATGTGTAAAATGGTTTGGAGCATATGAAAGAGCTTGAAACTGGACAAAAGTTAGCTTCTGCTATCAGAGCCCAGGAGTGACTAGGGAAGAGATTCTGCAGGCAAACTGAGGCTTGGGATCAGCAGAGAGAGGAGGTCACTCAAATGTTGCAACACTTGTTAAATATACTGCTGCTTAAATATGTGTTTTTTTTTTCTTTTTTTTTTTTTGGTGGTTCTTTTTTTTCTGTGTTTTCATTGATGTTGTTATTTCCTAATAGCCTTCAGTCCAGCTCTCTGCAAATTTGCCATGGAAAGAGCTGAACTGAAATTCATTTTGGAAGCACTGTGACTTTCTCATCCAAACAAGGTGGGAACCAATAGCGGAAAACTCCCTCACAAAAGAAATCCTTTGCATGGATGCAGACACCAAACACTACCACATTTCCCTTGGAAGTTCCTATATTTTCTCATCTTTGGGTGTTGGGACTAGATGACCTTTAAGGTCCCTTCCAGTCCAAGCCTTTCTAGGATTCTGTGCTCTTGGACATAGGAGCTATCAGTGAGGGTTTTGTGACGAAAGAAAGAGCCCAAAGTCACATCATCAGGATACAGATGTCAACTCCTTGACAAGAGTTGACAAGAGATGTGGTGGAGCTGGGGAAATGTTTGTCCTGGGCTTTTGCTGCATTGCTTTGAAGAGCCTGGACCCATACATCACCTGAAAAACAGTTCTTTAGTATAGTGATCGCTAAGGTCTGTCTTGCCCATTTGGTGCCCAGCTTTATGTTTATTTGCTCATTTATGGCCAGGTTTGTTAGAGAGGCAGCTTCTAGCGTGCCAAGGACCTTGTTCCTCCCAGAGACAGCAAGTGAGAATGAGTGCAGATGAGAAGAGAGGAGTGCCATGAAGCCTGGATGGAGCTGGATTGCTTTTCTCTGAAATATTTAAGTGAGCCAGGGGAGGGAGGAGAGTGGGGATGATAGAGATGGTGATGGAAGGAGGAGTGAGGATCCACAGCTGTGAGGAGGACTGGGAGGAGGGGGAACAAGATGATGTGATTTAGAAAAGAAAAAAAAAGAAAAAAGAGAAGAAAAAAAACCCAACATTAATTATGGCTCCAAATCAGGAATCAGGGTGGGAAACAGCAGCTGGGAGAGAGAAAGAAAATAGAAAAGATGATTTCTCATTTGAAATACATTTCTTCAATCCTAATGCAGCATGAAAGTGGGAATTTGCTGCTGGGCATGGAAGTGTGGCCCTTGGTCAGAGGGAAGGGAATGAGCCCTGGGCTCCAGGCAGCACTGTGTGCTCAGAGCAGGGCAAACTGCATGGGGTGGGCAGGGCAAAACATGCCTGTGTCCCACTTCCATACAGCACCACTGCAAAAGGATTTGTGTCTGTGTCAGAGCATGGAGCAGGAAGCACATCTGTAAGTAAAGTCAAGTGACTTTTCTATTTCTACAGGCTTGTCAGCTTAAAGGTTTCTTCTTTCTTCTTTTATTTATTTATTTATTTATTTTAAAATTTCTCAGCAAGAGGGGCCAAAAGAAAAATAGCAAGTTTGTTCACCGTGTGAGGTTTTTTATCCTAGCTGTTACAGCTTGACCAATGAATCCAGCTTAACAAAAATATTTCCCTTTGTAGGATGAACATTCAAAGACTTCACTGGTCTACATCTAAATGTGAGATGCTACTTTGTTTGAATGCCAAGGATTGTACACAAAAAAAAAAACCAAACCAGTTACAGAGGGCATAATATTAACTCTCATGAAGTCTTGAGGAGCAATGGCAGTGTACTGCTCAGTGAGACTCAGTGAAAATTCTCTTTTTGCATACTTCCATCAATACATGTATGGGTCTTCCGTGTGTGTCAACAGGAGTGGGGGAAAGCAGACTTTGTATTTGCTCCCCGGGGAAGCTGGACATATAAAATGTGTTGCAATGGTACTATTACTTCTTTTACATTTATATTTTCTTCACCCAAGCACTGATTTGCTCCTTATTTAAGCAACATTTTCTTGATAAATTAAAAAAGCAGCAATAGCCATTACTGCAGGCTATATACAGCCCCTAATATCACTTAAGCATATTACAGAATATAATATCTGGTACTTAACGACTAACTTGCATATGAAAGCTCACATAATGTCTCATAAAACCCCTAAAATGGCTTCAGTTTAAGAGTCTCTTTAAAAAAAAAACACCTTCAGGGAATATTGTAAATGAAGTAGCACTCCAGCCTTAGAAAAAAAAAAAATCACACACTTGCAGAAATTTTTAATATAAATTGAACACATTAAAAATTAATTTTGCATGACCATTTCGCATTGCAGTGCCAATGCATAGTTAAGATAAGGCCTTAACTCTTCTTTGTTTAAAGTAACATAGAAACATGTCTCTCTCTTGGTTATCTGTACATAATTATAATTTTCATTAATCAGAAATTGGAACCCCATCCTCTTTAATGACAGCCCTGGCTGGAGATCAATGAAACCCTACCTGTTTCAGCGAGGAAACTTGGTGTTAACTTTTAGCAAGCTCATTAAAGAAAGGCATGACCTTACAATTAGATACGGCTATGCAGGGCTGCATGCATGTTTATGCTTTATGTTAATCAGGGAGGAGAATTGGGTTTGTTGGTCTTTTTTATGACACTTTGCTCACAGAAAACTCGTAGATTCTCCAGTGACGTCAGTTGTCATCTTTGTAGACTCATCTGACATAAGTGCTGGCATCAAAGTTACTATACCAAGAAACAGTATGAAGATATTTCACTTCAGTGGGAAGTATATATAGAAGAGACCTTTACTGATTTTCCTCTTCTTTGGCAGTTTTTCAGTTGGACTCGTGGCCATGGTTTTATGGCGAGCAGTTCCCCTGCCAGGTGTGCTGAGCTCTGTGCTCCATAAAGGTGGTGGCTGCTCTTAATAGAGGAGAAACACTCACCTGAGATCTGAGATGTCACTATGTCACTGTAGGCAGCAAGACCTTCCCTGGTTGGACTTTGTTGACAGATTTCTTTCTTTTAGTATCCAAAATGTATGATAATTCCTTATGTTATTTACCTGTAGGACTTAAGTTTATAACCACATTCTGAGAGCTTGTTATGTGCTATAAACGCTTCAAAATTGTACAGAATTATAGCTCCTGACATTCGTCTATGTCAGGAATTAAAATCTTAGTGAATGTTCATCAATTGCATTGTAGATGTAGAAGCAAAATAATTTGCAGTGTGGATTTCATCACTCCTGTGGCTTTTTGGTCAATAACACCTTGTTTATAGATTTCTTTGCAAGTTTAAATACAGCATTTAGTTCAAAACAGTTCTGACATTACAGTCATAGAATCATAGAATCATTAAGGCTGGAAAAGACCCCAAAGATCCCCAAGCCCAACCAGCCCCACCATGCCCACTGACCTCTTCCCTCAGTGCCACATCTCCACAGTTCTTGAACACCTACAGGGATGGGGACTCCAGCACCTCCCTGGGCAACCTGTGCCAGTACTCAACCACTTTTTCAGGGAGTAAACATTTCCTACTACACAAATTTCACTCAGCTAGTGGATTCACCTTCTGAGGAAGTGCACAACAGGAGTGTTTCCTCCTCCCTCCCCAATCATAGCTTTTATGTCTTCATGTGGTTTATGCCTGTGGCTTTCTGAGGATGACATCTTGCGAGGTAGAGCGATAAGGCTGGTGAGCCATCCTCACCACACATCATAGCTCCGTGGTCCAGCACCTGGAGCACAGGGTGCTGAAAGTTTTTGTTGTTTTAATTGACCCCCTCAGCAAACATACCCATCCACTCACAAGGCTGATTTCAGGTTGGGTGTGTATGTGTCTGCAGAACTGCCGCCACAGATGTACATGGCAGGAAGTTCAGTGTGAAAGTTGTCACGCTGTTCTTTATGGGAGAGATTCTTTCTGCTGCAACACTGCAAGAGAATAAAAAGAAATTATCTTTCACTGCAAGTCAATTTGTGGGACATAATGGCACAATTTAGAAAGGAATATTGCAGACAGTAAGACCACTTGGATTAGAAGTCTTGAATCAGTTTGCAGGGCTATATATTTCTATAGCATTGTGTTTTGTTGTGTGGGGAATTTAATAAGAGATGTAAATCTAGAAACCGTGATGGTGTTGCTGTAAAATATAAAAGATTCATGTATTATAAATAGATATGATAAATAAATTATGTGAACGTATATCTGTGTGTGATTGTGTGTATGTAGGCACACATTCACTTTTCTTTTTGAACTAATTAGCGGTGAAGTCATCTATTGTGCATTGCCCTATGACCTGTGCAAGAGCTTTAATGGCATTTCCTGCAAAGTGCTGAAGGTAGAGCCTGCTTTGTACTGAACCACAGCAGCTCCAACTTGTTCAGGTGGGGAATACCACAAGCCATGGGCAGAACAAAGCTACCACAAGTGCTGAGACAGCTCCAGGCACCACGCTGGCAGACCCAAACCCCGGGCATGACATAGGAGATTGCACAGGCTCCTTAGATCACTATTCAAAAGCTTTCTGCAGGTGAATCTTGAGTTTTAGCAATCTGCTGCATGTTCCACTGCATCTTCGGCAGCAGCCGCGCTGTGACAACTTTTTGCTGCTCTGATTGACAATGTACTGCATGGTGTGCCAGCTCCTCAGGAGCACATGCACTGCTCGTTAGGATTAAGTCACGCAAACTATCTGGTAGGCTCTTATGGCTATAGATTTCTCCTTGGTAACCTGTTCATCTAAAGATATCCAGCTATACAGCCTCCTATTTTTAGGGTGGGTGGGACTCTTCTAAATTAAGACACGAGCAAAACAAAATTGGAGGAGAGCTCCAGAACATTAGAGAAAAATCCTATGTGACTTCAGTTGTGTTATTAACTTTTCCACTTTTGCTGCAGAAGTTGTTTCTGTCAATATTTTACTTTAGCTGTGCTGAATGGGAGGAAGGAGCAGGGTCCAAGCAGATGGCTGTCAGCAAACTGATGACGGCAGTTGAGAATTAGTGTCCAAATACAGTATTTAAAACTTGCTACAGTACATAGTTTCCTGCATACGCATGCCAAAATAAATCTGGTTTGGAGAACCTTTCGGGATCTTTATTTTATTTTTGTTTGGAGCTTATTCTATTAAGAACAACTAAGCAGCAGCATACCTTCTCCTTGCAGGAGGGTGACTCCATCAGATATTAGATATAGAACCAGACGAACCAGAATCTCCAGCATTTCCTCACTCCAGCTATTGGCTATCTAAGCTTCTCTAAGAGTTAGGACAAATTGTAATTGAGCAACAGTATTAATTCGGACCCGCTTTTTCCCCTTATTCGCTCCCCCATCCACAGGCCCTGTAAAAAACCTTTCTTGAGCCAGCTGCTTTTTTATCTCGTCCGGGCAGCCCTCCTTTAAGAATTAGTAATGGATGGGTACCATCACTCTGGGAATATCTGGCATTAAATTTACAGGATGCTGAGCAGAATAGTTCCAGCACCTGAAGCACCTCTGCTTTGAGCAGATGAATGGTGCAAAAGGCAGTGGCTATTTTGGCTTTGGGTCTTCATGTGACTAATATGTTGTTGTAGATACCTGGCTGCAGTGAGGTCAGAGCAGGGGCAAGCTGTCTCTTCTGCAGTGAATTAGAGGCTTACATTCATTATCTTCCAATACCTCATTAAAACAGCTTTAATGTGGTGAACATTTGATGGTAGACAAAAGCTTTAATCTTGCAAATATCAAACACACCTGTGTTACATTTCCTCTTGCGAGCAGTTAGCAGAAACAGGTTAACAAGCTTTTTTAACTCCTTAATCTGCTGAATTTGTGTGGAAACCAGACTTTCACCAGTCACCTGAGTTTGAACTCAAAAAAAAAAAAAAAAAAAAAAAGCAGCCCGCTAACACCCCTAATTTATCAAGCTCTTTTTTCAAACTCTGACTGCTCTAGACACTTTTAATCATCTGTTTAATTTTGCACCTTTTTTTTTTTTTATCCTGATATATTATATGCAGGTTATACTTAAGGCCCAGATTTGCCCTATTTTTCTTCCTCATCTGACCTAGATTCAAATTTACACACTGTGAAATAGCTAATAAATCCCCATTAAGGTTGTAAAAGGTGAAGGTTCAACCAATGTGCAAGTCATCAAGTTCTAATGTAAAACTGAATGAGCCTTGATATTAGCAGCAGCCTCAAAAAGTGAGGCTGAAAGGCTCTACAGGTTTCCAGCTTTTTTTTATGGGAGGCCATGCTTAAATCACCTAATCCGAGACAGCACTGCTAAGCCCATACAACAACAGTGACAACAACAGACCTCAATAACAGCAAGGAGAAAATAACGGCCTTCTCCAAACATGGGATGCTGGTGATTTTAATTTGTACCACCAACACACTTCTTATTTTCCAGGCATTCCATATATTTTACTGCAAGTAAATACAGTTCAATAAATATTTCCCACTAAGTACTACAACCTCTAAATACAAACATTCATGCAAAGCCCTCGTAAAATGTTTCTTTTGTGTCTCTCTCCACATTCCTGAAACAGAGGTGTTTTTAGTTTGCTGTCGAAGGCTTGGAAAAGAACTATGTCAGTCTAACTTGAGAGAGCTTTCTTTCTTTTTTCTTACTAGCCATAGAAAGTATTACAATGATTTACAGAGACATGCCGAAAGTAAATTATGTTGTAAACGCCTGTCCCTCGGGTCGACAAAGAATCACAGGGAAAAAATGCAAAAAGTTTGAAATTCCCAACAGCAAAGGTTGACAGGAAAATATGGTGTTGTTTTTCTATGAGTAAAAGTAACTTTTATGTTGTGTTTTCCCATGAGAAATTATAAACTTTCAAAGGAATTTTAGTCTCTTGTATGCACACATAAGAGCAATTTATCTGGTACTGCCCCAGTGAAAACACTGTTAAGACTTTAAAGCTGTTAGAACTATGGCTGAACTTCATCGAGACTGCTACTACTTATTTGTTCTTGCTGCCTCTTCTTGTCAAAACATTTACTCAGACTTCGAAGAGTTGCAAGTTGGCAACGTGTTAATAATATTAGAATGCATTTGTGTCGGCCATGTGGCTGCAATATTTGAGTAAATTCATCACTTATTTAATGAATAATGAATTCACGAGAGTAGCTATGGAGACGTAGAACCATATGTAGTAAATTAAATGGGAACTTGTCAACGTACAGTAACAGCGAATGTCACCAAAGTAGTTTTGTCTGTTTTATAGCAGTGGTGATGCACTTACATTGAGATCGGTGTATGTACTTTTCTTTCTATGAATAGTACAGTCACATTTTTTCACACCTGAGTTGTAACAGTGATTTCCAACAGGTGTGGCAACAAAGTAAGAACTTACACAAGTTTCTCTTTGGTAGCAAAGGTGGAAGAATTTCAAGATATTCAGCCTGCAAATAATTAAAGTTTTGAGAAGATAGTTAGAGAACTGCAGAGGTTTGTTTATTTTTTCTGGGGGGGGGGGAAAGTCACAAAAGAAAGAGGTGAATTCATATTGCTCAGATCGGTTCTCAGCTGCCCTAGAACATAGTGGAAACTCCAGACATCAAGGATGTCTTCCAAGACAATCAACAGGGAAAATCAGGCCTAAAGAATAGCAGCAGATCTGCGAGAAGGATGCTAATAGGAAAATGTGAAAATAGGTTGATGAATAATTTTAGAAACTTGGGCCTACATTACTGTTTGCCTTCTGAGCTGTGAGCAGATTTTTGGACATCATGTCAGGTCTCAGTGGCCCTGTGTGCCCCATTTGCAGTGTTCAATGGTTAGCAATACATTTAAGAGTTGGAGGCTGAGGTCCTTACCCCCTTCTCACGTGCATAAGTGTCCTATTACTGCAACAATCAGCTATGCTGTATCATACACACTGGGTGTAAGGACCATGTTACTATGTAGTTAGGATGCAGAAGCAGCAAAAATTCCAACGACAGTTTTAAAAAAAAATCAACTTCAAGAAAGGAGAAATCAGCCATGTAGTACCTTCTCAGCAACTTTATTAGGAATTGGGAGATCTAAATTTGGGTCAGAGGTAGGCTTATTAGGAGGGTTTTCAGACTGTCAGCTTCCAACTCTGACGGCATCTAAAGATCTTACAGAATCTATATTCATAGGCTCCATTGACAAAATAGTGAGAGAAACCTAATGCCTAACTAGACTCTGATCATGGAGATGTAGGTTTGTAGCCGTGTAATGCTAGCAAGCACACGATATTTGTGTGCATGGCTAAGGTAGTTTTACCATCCTGGAAAATATTTATGGTGCAACCTGAGTGACTGAAGAGTCTGGGATCTTGCAGAGCAAGTTTCACCTGACCAGGGAACTTCACATTTCGTGCTGAGGTTCTGCTTTTCATGTAAAGAGAACTTAGTGTTGATTTAGCTGAAGGCTGTGTGTGTGTACAAGTAGGCATAACTTCATTGCAGTCAGAAAGAATATGTAGCATCACAGACACTCTACTACTGATGGTAGGAAGGAAGGACAGGAAACAGTCAAGAACAGACCTCATATAGGCTGGAAAAATCTTCATTTTAATTGTATTATAAGACTAGAACCAGGAAATATCTAGCTTGTAATGGATTTCGCTTAGGACATCCTTCAGACTGCATATATTTGAAATTCTCTAAAATGCCTGGAGATGTTTCAAGCCTTAGAGAGTTCCAGACTTGCCTCTTTTCAGGCCTAAGACCTCTCCAACAAGTAGTTCATGAAGAGCTAGCTTGTGCCACTGAGCACAGTGAGACTGCTGTCATGACTGTAGTACCTACCCACTGCCTGTCTGTGCACAGTAACCAAGAGCTCATCCTCCTAAAGACACAAATCAGGCAATGGGTCCATTTTGCAAACATAGCTCCTGGGATCCTCCTCCTAAGATTCATTACAATGTAATTTCAGGAACCCATGTCATACTTTCAAAACTTTCCCTTTATTTTTTCAGCCGTTGAGTTGTGTTACATCTCCTCATGTCACATCATGTTGAATAGCATTATTGCCTTCAGAAATGACGGAATAGAGCGTGACTTAATGTGTTTTGAATGATGTGACACTATGTGACATATGTCATAAAATCATTGTCACCCATCAAAAAAAGTGACAGATCAAATTCAAACAAATCTTACTATATACTTTTAGTGGCTACCCAATCAAGTAAAAACAAATATTTCAAATTGTGAGCCAAAAGCGTGGGAGTATGACTCATTTTTGGTCAGTCCTTATATGCTTAACTTGTTGTTTTACATTTCTTCCATATTTCTTCACAGTGCTTTATCCATTTGGTGGGGAGGAAACTTGTCTCGTTCATTTATATTATTCAAATACTGTTCATATTTGTCAGTCCATTATTTCTGAAAAGGTTTTGTAGTCGTTTCCATGAATCATCTCCATTTACCTTATCTTTCCCACTGCCTTTGAGTTATTACTGTGTTATGAAAGTAACAATGTTACGGAAAAGGTTGAATTTGTCATCTTGTAATGCAGCAAACGGAACTATCATGGAAAAGAAAATAATTCTCTGTAATTCTACATCTGAGGAATACAATATCTATTCAAAAATACCGTACTAGTTTATTTCCACCTTACACATCTTCTCATTGATCTTTCTCATGAGAAATGTAAGACAAGAAAGAGAAAATTAAAAATAGCTTTGCAGATGAATTGCTTCGTTTTCGGACTAAACCAACATCAGTATGGGAATAAGCCTAAACAAGTTTTCAAGATTTGAGTTGGGAAAACTGGCAAAATCCAGCAAGTAGTACCAACGTACTACCGTTGCACTATTTGCACAGTCAAAGTCTGAAGCTTTCCAGAAGTGAAAGGCAGTGTCACACAGCAAAGGGATATGAAAGATGGTGTGGGTGCCATCCATCATTGTGATCACATAAGGGAACCCTCAAATGTCATAAAATTCCACTTTGATCTGTTGTCACTACTGTTGGTTGTATGGAAAATCAACACTTCTAATTAGCTGCCTCACCAAAGCAGCTGTTACCTTATACAAAACCTTGAACACTGATGCCCAGCATATCCCACTAGGTGTTTGAATGTGCCAGTGGCATAAGACTGATTATATTTTTACTGAATGACACAGCATGATTCCCCTTGCAACACGTTCAAGTCAAGATCTTTAAATTCTTCACAGAGCCCAATGATGCTCCAGCCCAAATTGCTTAATAATGCTGTTTTTCAGCCAACAGGATACACTACACACATTAAAACATGTCTGGGCCAAACCAACTCCTTTCGCTGCTTTTGTTCTACAAGTGTTCCTTCTGCCTAGACTGTGGATACATTTGGCTTGTGATTCCCATCACTGGTACTAGAAGTACTATTTTATTTATATTCGGTTTCTATCATTTATGGCAGATGGTTACTTGCCCTAAATTTTTAAAAATTATCTTGGCTGCAGAATTTCAAATTAAAAGTAAACTATCCGAGTCAGAGGCAACTTTAAGTTCAGTTATTTTTACCAAAGTTATTTTCATAACGGTGCTCATCCTGTGCGTGCAAGTCTGCGTGCATGCAAACATCCATTTTTATACACAGTTTTTTGATACTTGGAAGTACTTTTCTGCTGTATGTCCCTGTTTGTATAGATTTCTTCCTTTGTATATGTGTATATATAAAGTAAGCCTTTCCTACATATCTGAAGTAGATACAAGTTGTTATATTATTTCATTTACTGAGAAGGATATCCTGCACAGGACAGAACATTTTCTAAATGAGAAGTTATAAATGTGAAGTTATAAATCAAGTTTTGAAATGCAGTAACCTCTGGATATGGATAATTTTCTCTCTTGGTACTTTTACTACTAATTACCTCTCCATTTCCCTTTCTGTGCTGTGATAGCCACAGCATTGTAGCAAGCTAAGGATGTACACTACTCACAGAAGAGGACAGTTTCTCAGCCAGAAACAAACTGGCACAGCCTCACCAATTTCAGCAGAAATATTCAGGCTTAATATGTGGCCATTAAATAATATCTAACTTGCATGCAGCATTTTCTTCTACAGGTTTCAAATCATTGCAAGAGAAATAGACCCCAATCCTGCAAACACTTATGTGTGCGTAACTGTGCATAGGGGAATAATCCCATTAAATCAATGGGATTACTCGTGTGCATAAAGTTAAGCATGTGTGTAAGTGCTTGCTGGAGCTGGGCCTGAGAGAAATGACAGGGTTTTTGAGCCACTCATACAGCGGGTGTGAATGTTCCTATTCTGGTTGTGTAGCTTCAAACACTCAAAGTCAAGTGGTATTTGTGAAGGAAAAAATTGCCCTTTTTTCCATCAAGTCAGGGCATTTTAAGAATCTATAAACAATCTATTGTCATAACACAAGCACAGCTTATAAACAGGTCTCAATAAAGCTGAACAAACCAGTTACAGGCTGAATTCACTGACAGTTTGGGTGCCTACAAGGTCTTGTGATGTATCATTTCATATTTGCAAATGTATATAAGCGGACTTGAATCTAAAGGTCGTAAAACATGTGTAGGTATGAATCACACTTTTTTTCTTGATAATCTTGGTAGTCAAGTGGAAGTCGAATTGAAAGCTAAAAGAAGCAAGCAAATAGAAATAGCAATTACGAAATCAGGGAAAAACAAACAAACAAACAAACAAAAAAAACCCTACAATCTTGTTTGTATGTAAAGAGAAACTAATTCAGCCTAAGTCAGGGGGCACAGAAGTTCGCTGTGTAGGCAGGAGATAACTGAGTCAGAAGTATTTTGGGAAAAGAGCAAAGATGACAGAGAATGCAGTGCTGTGCCTAAAAAGTCCTGCTGTCCATTCAGGTAACTCCTTATCTATAGTTCCTCTTTCATACAGAATGGCTTGGGCTGGAAGGGCTGCCAAAGATCACCTAGTTCCAACACCTTGCCTGAACTCTCCACCTGAATTTAAACACTTCAGTTCTTAGAGATGGTCAGAAGTAGATAAACCCAGGCAAGGGTGTATCTGCACATCATATTCATAGCTCCATAGCTGTTACAAATAGGTGAGCATAACCCAGAGATCAAGAATTGGTGACTGAAACTGGAGAAATTCAGTTTATCCTTTCACCATTCTGTTTATTGAATAAAATAATAATTTATACTACCTTGTGTCAGACCTTCGTGCTACAGAGTAGATGCTTGAAAACAGCCAGACTTTAAAATAAACACACAAATATTAATATATAAATTATCAGTATAAAATATCAAATATGAGCGTACACAAAATAGCAAATATGACTAAGTGACAGTAAAATACATAGGGACTAGAACTAGCCTGACCCCTATATATTACAGAAATAAAAGTGGAAAATTGTGTGTGGTCTTCCTTTGATGCCATACTCAGAATTTTTATTGCAAACACCTTTCTTCAAACATCCATTTAACATGCATCCATCTGTCAGGCGATGTTTTCCACAGCAGTGTTAATGTGCATGTGCCCCCTTCCACTTTGGTAGTTCACACCTTTAACTAGGGCTGGAGCCAGAGTGAAATAAACAGGCTTCCCCAGTTTGAGTACGAAAGGCTCAAAACGTGAGAGACTCTTCATCAAAAAGAAGGAATAAAACAAGAACCAAAGGACCGAGGAAGGGCAGAACACAGGTTCAAAAGGCAGTGAGCTTTCTTTCAAATATCTCTTCCATAAAGAATGATGACTAATAGCTTGCAAATAGAATAGAAGGTAGTACCCAATGAACACATCCATTGGCTGAAGGAAGAACCCTTTGCCCAGCTCACAAGCAGATGCTGTGCCTTAGCTTGTTTGAAGACTTCTGGTTTTAGATTCCTTCTATAGAAAGGCTTGTCTAAAGACTTCTGTTTAAAAAGTCATCAGTTAGTTTTAACCAGAGGTCCTCAAAAATGTATAATTCTAAGCTTTCCTGCAGTATTTTACCTTTCTTCAGAAGAAAAAAAAATAAATCAGCGAGATATGAAACTTGAAAAAATGCACTATGAAAGTTATCGCCTTAATGAAATATTAAAAATGCATCAGGAATACTGTTCTGGCATTAAAAATAAACAATAACATTTCTTCCTAGTTACGGTTCACTTCAATTCTTTAAAAATTAATTATTACCTCTTTAAATATTTGATTAAATTAGATTTGGGTGGGTTATCGCTATCCACAAAATACACGTTGCTCTGTATAAATTTGCTTTCTTCAGTTTCTGACATGTACAGGCGTGTTGTTTGGCTGCATGATTATTAGAAAACTAAATCCAATGACTCTGTTTTGGCAGAGTGCAAAACATATACTACAAAGTATGTACTGAATCCTGTCACTTCGGATGAAAACGCAGTATTATGTTAGAAATCTCTAATAAAAGAAGAAAAGTAAAGCAGCAAAATTACATTATACTTGGGACTTTCACATCGTATCTTATCATGTTGGTATCTCTCACCATGGTAGAAAAGCTACATTATTTTTAATAATAGTTAATTAGGATTTGGGGATAATAGCCTAGAAATCATAAGAAATTGCTAGACACGTAAAGCCTATTCTGCTCTCAATGCATGAGGGTTTATGAGTATAACTACATAGATAGGAAGGAGAGAATAAACCCTGTAGCATGTCCTAGGAGAGGTAAGACAATTATTTCTCAAGTATTTTGATAAAAGCAAATTAGTATGTCCAAATGGATAAATAAGAAATGCTGTTGGGTGACTGCAGTGGCTGATATAGAGTTATAAAATATTAATTTAAGTGGAACACATACATTATAAAGGTAGTCTATAATGATAATAATAATAATAATAAATCTTTCTTTTCTCTCCTTTTGCCCATATTTTACACAGAGATTTAGGGCTGCTGGGATGCTGGCTTGGCAGTCCAGTTTCCCCTTATGACCAAACAACCAAATAATAGCAAAAGGCTTCTCAGTCTTTTTCCTTTTCCTCTGTTGGAAGAGAGGATTTTAGAATTAAGAGAAAGATTGTCAGTCCTTGGCCTCCATACCAGTGTTGCTAACAAGAAAGCACAGAGGGAAAGGGTTTTTCTTGGCACTGGGGATGAGGACGTGTACCAGCTAGGAGCAGTGTTGCAACTCAGTTCAATCTGCCTGGACCAGAGAGGAGTGAGCAGGGATTTCGATCACAAGAGGCCCAAACTAAGTTTAAACACATGATTTAGGTGATAAAAAAAAGAAAAAAGGATTAAATATAAATGTGATATGTGCTAAAACCTCAGTAACCCAAATTTTACTTATTAAACTTCCCTTTATCAATTATGCATAAGTTTCATAACTGAAACAGCTGAAAAGGTGTGTGTAAATTTTTAGAAGGATCAACTGAAGCTAAACTTTACCTGAAACCTAATGTTCTTTCTTCTTCAAGAGAGAAATGACTGAGTTATAGAACCACACAGGAAACAAGGATGTTTGTCTTAAATTAATATCACAATATCACAATGCCAACATCTGGCTCCTGATCTTATACATATCAGGAGGATATATATATATATAGAGGATGGCTGCTTTGAAATGGTAATTGATGTTGTAGTTAAAATAAAGAGCAGTTGTCTTCAGACAAGTGCTCATCCACATCCATTATAGAGATCCCATTGCTTATGCAAAGTTCAGACTTCAGAGTTTGAATGACTGTTGAACTGTTGTGGTGGATAGGATTTCATGTCACAATATGCATCCTCTCATTCATTGAAATGCACAAGTAAGCATCACCACTTTTCCTTTGTAGGAGAGTGCCCATCAGGATGTGTTCTTAATGCCATATACATCTGATAGCCACTCAGCTTTGTGCACTACTTCTAACAGCTTTACCTTGTACTTATTATTTCAAGCTGAGACACCTAACTTTGCAGAAAGACTGAGCTTTTGGCATGAAGTGCACCCATCTATCGAAGCAGCACAGTCTTCTCAGCCTAAAATAGATCTAGAGTGGACTGAAGAGGCTGCACAAGGCATTCATCTGCCCTTTGCTGTGAAGTAGAGACACCCAAATAATAAGAGCAAAATCCGGAGGAATATCAGCTATCTTGTGGAGAATGTGAAAGAAAGTGCCTGGAAAACCAGCCTGCAGATTGAACTCTCTTCCTGCTTCAGAGCCATCCTTGGGTGCTTCAGCTCAACAGCTATATACAGCTCTGAAGCACTCAGAGTCATAGCGAAGGAAGCTGGGCACGGGCAATAGCATAGGAAAAATGTTTGCATGATTATATATGTAATAATCCAAGCTTCAGTTGCGTACTTGGATTTTGCTGTTCAGTAAAGTTTGGTCCCTCAGGCAGTCGGTAAGGTCACTTGAGGGGCATTGGGAAGTAGCAAAGAAAGGCAATGGGGAGAGCTGGCCTGTGGCCAAGGAACTTGCACAAAAGTGGAAATAAACTGTTCTTGTTTGGGGGGGAGGGGGGGGGGGCGAAAAAAAAGGGGGAAAAAAAAAGAAGAAGAAAAAAAAAGCCAGATTTGGATGGGAAGGCTGTTTCCACAGCCAAGAGGAATTATTTGAGTTGGCTAATGTAGCACGGCCAGTTGAGCCTTTGCCTTTCATATCCTTACTTGCCTGCCTCCCTCCTCCTCGGAACAGTCTGAAGGAAGGGAAGGAGCAGACAGATGTTCCTGGCCTGCGCTTCTGGGATGTCAGAGCACATCCAAGAGATTTGTCACTCTCCTGAGGCACCCAGGTGGGAACTGGGACTCACTGCTGGGTCACGAGGGTCTTGCTGTCAACCTGAAAAGTTGTTGATGAAATCCAAAAATTTTTCCAACTGCAAAAGAAATGGGAAAAAATAAAATTGAAAAAAAAAGGAAGAAAAAAAAGCAGATTTGTCTGATAGGAGGGAAAATTTATTCATCCTCTCTGCCAATTCTGTTGCTTTTTGTTGTTGCACTTAGAAAGACAGGCTGGTCCGAACAAGAAGGAGGTGGTTACCTTGTTTCCTACCTCCTAGAACCATTTTCTGGCCATTCCTCTTCTTCCCTTCTTGAGGTAAAAAATAAAAATAAAAACAAACAAACAAATAAATAGATAAAAGAGAAAGGAGAATTTTTTAAACAACAGTTTTCACACAAGACCAGGTCCCTGTTCTGCAAACCCCAAATGTGATGGCCAGGCAGTTCCCTATGGAATCTCATGTTTCAGTAGCCCAGGGTCACTAGAGGTTTGGGTTAAGGGAATAGTAGGTAACAAGTTGGCATCTGTTTGTGCTGTCCCGGTCAGTCTTACTGTCTCCTGCAGCCCAAGAATACTTAGATCCACGTAGTAATGATGATGTTCTAGTGATGAAAACCCCATAAATTTTGGCAAAACTTATTCACTCAAACCATACAGACTATTCAAGATAAAGTCAAATCATACAGTCTAATGAAAAGTAGGTAGTGGCATTAATCCACCTATCATAGAACTGTCTTCAGACTGGAAATGAAAGCTCACAGCTTTCTGCTTGTCAAGAGTAAGCACCAGTACTTAAGAAAAAAAATACTAGTTTTGTAACGGTGATATTAAAACTATAGGTCATGGTTGTCTTTCCAATTTTTAGGGAATGATACAAAGTTCAATGTCATGAATGTCTGTGAATCATCAGCACAAATAACTAGCTACAAAACATCAATGTGGTGGACATTAATGGCTCAGAATAGAGCAGATTCTGATTTTTCTTCCTCCACCTTTCCTCTCTTGCTGTTGTCACGTGAAGCACACTCCCAGCCTGAACACATCACATAATTCCTCTTTGGTTGTCTCATTGCAGCTCATATGTCCTTTATTCTCACACCATATTTAAAATCGCCACATAATTCCAATTTTGTAGGAACACTTTTACTCCCCTGTATTCATCCCAGAGAAGGAGGAATTTTTTAATAATTTTTTTTCCTTCAGTACTCATTCTCATGCCCTTTTCCCCCTGCAGTGACAGTCAATCTTCCTCTGATCTACTCAAAAACAAAGAATAAATGATAACACGCTGCTGCATTTCCTCATTATTGATATATTTCCTTTATAGAGGTGTTTTTCTTTTGGATCTCTTTTTCAAACAATGTGGCCCACTACCAACAAGTTATATTCAAGAACAAAGACATAGTTAAGACATCAGACCTTAAAGTTACCACTGTAGATAATAATCCATGTTTCATGATATATGAGACTAAGGCCATTTAAAAATATATGAAAAAGCTAAAAAGGTCTTCTTGTGCATGGGTCATCCCCCGTGATGTTCAAGAGGTTTCCTGTCTTACACATTCCCAACTGAAGTTAATGTATTCACTTAACTCTCTCTGCTTGCTGTCCTTTCTGTCTTTCCAGCAGATATTCCTCTGCTTTCGTATCACCAAATCTCATCTCAGCTGCTTCTGCTCCACCTCTGTCAAGCACACGAATCCAAAGCCCTAGTGCAACATCAAGTCCCCAAAACCAACGAGAGGAACTTTCTTTGTTCTGAGGATTAGAGTACTTTAGTGCTTATTTTTTTATCTATTTCTGTACGCTTGAAGTTTGGAGCTCTTGTTGGGATATCACTCAGCGCTATAATTAATTACCTTGTTTACTTTATGCAGAAATTTTCTTTTATTGGATAGTAGTAGTCAGCAATTGGAAGTGAACTCAGAGATCTAACTCCGTGTCTTCTGGAAGTGATCTAACTGTTGGATCAGTGTGTCCCTGGCACATTTGTAGAACAAATTCATATGTCGGTTTCCACAAAGTACTGGTAGTGTCTCAGCTTGCCAGCTCTTCCGTTCTACTGCAAATGAAACAAAATTCGAACTTTAAATCCAGCCTTTGCAACCTGTTCCAAGATTGAAATTCAAATGCACAGATCAGAGGCCACCTCTTTAACGTTAGTTTTGGCTAATCAAGAGCTTAGATGGACGTGCTTTTTCAGATATGGTGGGTGTTGTGGAAACTTGACAAAACTGTATTGTTTTGAAAATTTTTGAACGTGACAGTGGTGTTTTGAGAAGTATTGATCTCTTGTGGTTTCCATAATTTAAAACACCTTCTGGATCAGGTAAACTCAACAGGCTGGCACACCCAGTTGAGCCAAGTTTTCATGCTTTATGTCTTATATACTGAATAAGGAGAAAAAACAGAAGTGTTCAAAACAGATTTGCTTAGCAAGCCCCACATTAATTGCTGTAGTGTCCACAGAAACTTCACTAAAAACAGTGGAACACCACTTCTCTTTTAATCAAGCCCTTAATTTGCATCCTGTGAAAGGTTTCAGATTCTGACTGATCTGAAAGCCCTGCCCCAACAGGGCTGATATATTTTACAGTGTATTATAAATAATATTTTTGAACTCAAATACACGAGGTCTTGGAGCATTCTTTTTCCTGAAATGTTTTACTATATTTATAAAAATTTAAATATGCCTCTTGAGAACCAAAACCATCACAGCAAAGAAAACAACAGGACCAGACAAGAGAACACTTGTATTCTGAATACAAAGACATTTAAAAGAAGACAAAGCCTGACATTTGCCCCATTTTTAGGTGAACAAAAATACATAAATAAATTACTAAATAGGCTTATTACAGAGTCATTCTGCTTTTTCATATACCTACAGCAAAAAAAAATGAATCATATTTTAATGCAGGAAAACCAGGTGACAAGATATTTGAATTCTGTATAAGATAATGAGCTGTATTTTCATTTGAGATGTGTCAAAATAAAATACCACTGGGAGAAAGTGTGTCTTACTGAATCCTTTATAATAGGCAACATAACCAGCAATGTGTGAAACCAGAGAAATTCAAAACCGCATACTAAGAATCACCTTTAAAAGGTGGCGAGAATGGGTTATCTTTTAATTCTTACCAGCTCTTCTTTTTGAGATAGATCTCAGTGAGGAGAACCCCCACAAAGATTTTGGGGTCCACTGTGGGAACTGTTCCTCCATGGCAAATGTAGGTATTTTTGGTAATGAAATGCTCACCTGATAGCACAAAGCCTGATCTGAGCTGTCTGAAATTTGGACTTTGCACAGATAGACCTTGAAACTTGCTGTAATAAAATCAACAATTTTGTTTTCCTTGTTTTGCTTATTTCAATCACTGCTGAGTAAGTATGGCAAAAAAGAAAAAAAGGCTTTTTTTTGTGTGTGTGTGTATGAACATGTAAATCCTGAATGAATGAAACACAGACATGCCTCTGCTTTTCCGAAGGTAGATAGGTGTCCATCAATTGCCACTCTAAAATGGAAAAGTCCTAGGGACCTATAAAAGCATAGAATAGTTTGAGCTGAGAAGACCTTAAAGATCATCCAGTTCCAGCCCCTGCCTTAGGAGGGACACCTCCAACCAGACCAGATGGCTCAGGCTCCCATCCAACTTGGCCTTGAACACCTCCAGAAATAGGAGCACCCAAAACCTCTTTGGGCAGCCTGTGTCAGGGCCTCACTATCCTCTGAGCACAGAGTTTCCTCCTTAGATTTGATCCAAAATTACCTTCTTTCAGTTTAAAACCATTACCCCTTATAAAATGTCTCCACATTTCTTATAAGCCCTCTGTAAGTCCTGAAAATCTTCCTTCTCTTTAGATAACAGTCTGTTTAGAGCAAAAAACAAGGGCAGGGTCTTGGGCAGACTGTGCTGCCTTGCAGCATTGCACTGCCCTTCCTCAGTGGCTCCACAAAACCTCACATCACGTTAGAGATGTTCTGTCACCCTCTTACACTGCTCAGTTCTCTCCAAACTCAGATGGGTGACAGATGCTTTTTCCCCTCCACCCCATTTTTTCAACAGGATAAAAATAAGTGATTTAAAGGAATCTTTCTCTAGTACCGAACCAGCTAGCCCTGCCTAATATTTGCAGTCTAAATATTCGCCATATGTGGCAGTGGAATACAAGTTTGTGGGCTTATTTTTTTTTTTAAATAGAAGTTAATCCAGCTTTGAGCTGGATTAATTCCCAATGAGGTTTGAGGACAGACAGCTGTTTCTCTTCTTTCACATGGGAGTATTGCCCTCAAAAATCCACCTATACTGATCAGCATCCCTGATGCACACAAGTTGTACCTATTTTTGAACTCTTCTTCACAGTCACGGGCAGCGTTGCAATAAGCTCTGCTCCAAAAAATAAAAAAGTTGTGACTTTTGGAAATCTTTTGTTGACTATTTAGGTGTGGAATAAGAAAGGCCGCAAAGCCCTCATCTCAGTTGGAGAGTCAGGAAGGAGGAATATTTGCAAAGGAGACACTGGACAGGAGAATCAGTATTAGTGTGTAGGAGAGCAGCAGAGCCAGATAAATCCTGTGCTGACTCTTAAACAAGCATTAAAGTGCTTATTTGCTTATTGTGGCAAGCAGCAAGCATTGGTGCAAAAGACTAAATCAGATGCTATTCCCAGCAAGTAACTTTCATTTTCCAACTTGCTCGTGCTGAAAATATGGTGACTGCTCTACCAAAGTTACATATGCTTCCGTATTATTCCTTGGCCTGAGTACCCCCCACACCATATCCTCAGCCAAGCAAATTACAAGGAAACTTTCAGCCAAGAGATTTGGAGGGTGTATGGTATCCAATCAGCTAAGTTTGATAATCAGAGAATATTTATTTCCAAAGTAAGACTAAAAATCATACCTGAGGCTGGAAGGTAGAAGCCTTTGCTTGGCAAGATTTAAATATTTGTCTCTGCTGTTTTGTTTTCTCAAACAGATTATGTAAGCAAGTCAACTCATACCTAAAATGTGTCTCAGTTTGTGTTTGTTCTGCTTTTTTATTGCCACATTTGAAAATTAATAATTCAATGTTCTAATATTAGCTGTCATCGTAGCTGTGATAAAATTAATAATTCATCAAACTGATATCAAACAAATGGCACCTTTTTATGCTGGATGAGAAATATACTTTGCTACATTTTGCAGAGCTAAATTTGGTGAGATTCCCCACTTTATTTCAAATGAGATCATATTTTGCCAATTAGTACATCATTTTATCATTGCTATTCACTTTGAATTATCTACAAGGAAGACTTGTAGCAGCATAGGGTGTTTTTTTGTGGCTTTTTTTTTTTTGCAACCTGCTTATTTTTTTTCCGATGAGTTACAAGACAAGAACAGTGTTTTCTGACCAAGCAGTTCAATCATTTTTATGCCCTTTCCTTCCAATAATGTGCTCCCAGGGAAAGTATCCACCATACCTGCAGTGCTCTGGCCAAATTCCAGTTTGGGTAATTACGTTCTGCCTGTCTAAACTCTGCCTGGAGTTTCGTGTGGAGGAAGCATTGTTTGCTCCCTGCCCATTGTTGTGGGCACACGGATCAGGTACTGGGCTCATCTCTGCAGGGGCTGGCTGGGCTCCAGCCCTGGATGAAGCGAGTTGCAAGAGCAGAGCAGCCTGTGCTAAATTTGCAAAGTGTCGGGAGATCTTTGGAGTGAGAGGTGCTGTGTAAATGGGAGGTCACCAGTGCTATCTGGGGTGCAAATGCATCAGAAAGCTCAGAAAGCTTTATGGGGGAAAACACACTCACACACACACACACACACACAAACACACACAAACCAACAGAAAAAGGTCTCTTGAAAATGTTTACAAATATCCTGAAACACGTTTGAAATTGTTTTTGCTACAGCATGTGTCTTCCTCAAAGGGTGGGTTCATAGCATAAAAGATGTTCAGGAAAGTGTCCTCAAAAGAGGGAAAGCGTCAGAGGCTGGAGCAAGGGCAGGCTGCAGCTGGCCCAAAGCAGGTGGCGAGGTATTGCCTGCTCCTCTGCCACACCACAGTGGTCCTGTCTGTCCTTGGGGTCCTGCAGCACAGGGCAGATGTGACCCTGCAGGTATGGGGACAAGAAGTCAATGGGAAGACGAGTGCTCACCACTAGCAGCCCTCATGATGCAGTGATGGATGTTCCCAGCTTCCCAGGCCTCCTGTGGAGAACACCCCCTTCTCTGTCCTCCCTTATGCTCTGTCCTGCCATTGCACATTCAAAACTGGCCTAATCCCTTGCAGCTGAGCTGCAACATCCTGAGGGTGCCAGGTGATGCCCTCAGCAGAATCCAGAGCCCATCTGTAAGTGCCGCCAAGCTCTAGAAGAGCAGCTAGCTCTCGGTGGCTAAACCATGGGTGGGGCAGTTTTTAGACATGACAGGTGCCCACCAAAACAAGCAGTATGGTGACACATGAATACACCAAACTGTAACTTCCAGCTACAAGAATGCTGATGTTATATGCTGCCAGGATGTACCGGGGACAGCTGCAAGCCAACATCCTTTGAGAACCAAAATAATGCTACCCACTGCATCCCATTTGTTGCAATGTGAAAATTACGGACCCCTCTATTGATTAGTTAGTACCCAGTCTTCCCACAAGTTCTCCTCTACATTCTTCCATCCTTTCTTCGTATTTGCATTGCAGTGTTACATTACTTGTATCACGTTACACATTTGCTTTAGTCCCCATCCTGCTTCTTTTGGCACATCTGTGCACTGCCATTACTCACCTGCCTCCTCCTAACACTGAAATCGAGCTCCTGCGACCAAGTTTTTCTCACTTCATCTTTCTTCCCTTTTCCTTTCACTGCTACTCAACTATCATTTGGAAACCTGATTGGGTGATGGGGTCTCGTGATCAGTCACTAAGGCAACCTTAAAGGGACAGAATTTCTAATGGAAATTGACTCCAAAAGGTTGGATTCCGTTGGGAAATTTCAAATTGACAAATTTTCTGAATGGATCTCTCCTAACCTTGCTGTATATAATATATTCATTTATTGAGCTTAATTTTTGGTTACTATCAAAATGTATTGATCTGCAAGATAAATATTGACTTGACCTCACTTTCTCTCAGTCTATATTTACTTCTTGAGTCAATAAGTCTAGAAACTGATCTGACAGGAGTCAATAATGGTTTAAAATTCTCAAAATAGCAGCTTTGCTCCAAGGTTGCAATTTCTTATTTTAAAGTTACTGCCTTAAAAACATAACCACTCAGGAGAACTTAACACTTTATTGCACAAAGCCACTGGGGAAACACAGAGATGCCAGGAGACCTTGAAGCGACTTCAGGCCAACTGTGCCATTTCAGCTCTGGCCAAGCTGTATTTTAAATATTTTAATAGCGACCTACTGCAGTCCATCTTTTGCCCTGTGGATCCTAAAAATGTGAGCTTATTTCTGGAGGTTATGCCTGTGTATCACTGATTGGATTTGTCATAGCTAAATTGTCTTCAGCCTTGGGAAAATGCAAAGCTTGCTAATGGGTAAAGGTTGTCATCATGAACATGCCCTCTCTGTCTTAATTTCTCTGCTTTGTGAGCTGGTAATTAGCCTAGAAAGATTTTTAGAGTCAAATGGGATCGTATTCTTTCAATTTCTTCTAGTGCAGTAGGTATGTCTACAGTACATGTCTTCATCCAGATTTTTCTCATGGTGGCCTTACAGCAGTGCACTTCATGAATCTGAAGTTCATTTTCCAGTTCCTGAGGTTCCTGTCAGAATAACTTCATTATTAGATAGTTTGATCACTTCTCTTAGTTGAGACCAGTGCTGCTTTAACACCTGAGAAAATGATGGAATTTGATGAAAGGAAAAAGGTATTAGGTATTATCACATCCATTAGATGTTTTCCACTTTATGAAAGTTAAGCCAAGAAATGAAAATGGATATGGATATAGAGACAGAGCCCTTCCTCCTCCCTACACAACCACCAATATAAAAAGAAAAGATCACCATAAACTATAAGGAAGCAGCAGGGTGGGTTTTATATTTTTCAGTATACTTGAAAAGTTGAAAGGGTTGGGAAATAGAAGGTAGGGATTGAAGTCCAACAATTTGTTATTAGGAATTTTATTTAAGACTGATTTTCCCCAGATCTTAATGCAGGTAGTTTTTTGAGAAGATAGTGTGCAGGGCAATAGGTTCTAATTGAAGCAAGCTTATCCTAATATTCACGTATCGACAGATTTTACCAGTGGGTGAAGCAGGAAGCGAAGCATATAATATACTTAAGATTGCATAGGTACAATCAAATGGGAAGGAAAACAGTTACTTTTTATTCTCACTGTGCTAATGTTATGCAGAAAAGACTAGCAGAGGCAGGAAAACAGCTTTCCAAATTGAAGAGGGGAAATGGAAGAGCTGCATTCCCATTTACACAGAGGTGAAACCCCATGCTAAGTGGGCAAAGTAAAGTTTCTCACAGCAGAGCATACTCCAGAGTATTAACAAGCCTGGAATCACTGCACAAATAGTGTGAGATATTGTTTCCACTCCCTGGCTGCAGGGAACTAGAAGGTTTTGAACCATCCTTCAGCCATTCTGTCCTGCCATTACCTTTAATGAAACACAGGGTCACAGCCATGGAGATTCCCAAGTCCTGAGGCAAGAGCTCCTGTCCTGGGCTGTGCAAATAGTTAATACAGTCAGACATGGAGTGATTACAGCTGGAAATACAGAGAGGGGTGGAAAGAGGTGCCCCGGCTTGCCACGGTTGGGCAGTCCCACCGCAAAAGGGGAGTGATCGTTTGCCGTTCCTAGCTGGGATGAGAAGTCCTTTCCTAGAACTGAAATGTCATTCCTGGTGGAAACGAAGGGATTTCTATGAAAAGAATGTTCTGATTTTGAGAATCGGCATTCTCTGATGTGAAATCACTCTGCTGAAAAGTTTTCAGCCAGCCTCAGTGATTTTAATTAAATAGCAACGGCCGTGTGTTGAAATTCACAGTCACCGTCCCCGTTTGCTTGTGGGTGTTGAAAAATAACCTTAAAAAACAAACAAAAAAAAGTTTACTCTTTACTCAGCAACTTGAACAGATTTCAACTAATTTTGTAGCTGGGAGGAATGCTCACAAGGACAGAAATTTTCTTGACTGAGATCATCAGAGCCCAGAGCTGAAGCAATTGTGCAACTGAGAAAAGTATTTGGGCTTATTTCACAAGAATTATTTACTCTTTATACTATTAATTCGCACCTACAAGGAAAAAAAAAAAGAAAGGGTTCGGAGAAACTCTCTGTCTCCCCTGATAACTTCAAGATGTTCATCTGAACTGGGGCCTGACTTTCTCCAACGAGAAGTGGAGAGTGCTCATCCAAAACCATTTAACCCAGCAGTCCTTGATTTGTGCCTCTGCACCCACATGGGGAGATGCTCACAACGGGAGAAACCGATTTCCCTTTTCCATGCTCTTCCTAATAAACAAAAAGCAGCACGCAGCCTTTCTCTTTTGTGTGAGTGAAAACAACCCATTTTTTTATTAGTGATATTTTTTTAAATATTAGAAAAAGGGACAATATGCTAAAAATATGCAGCGAACAAATATCATCTGTACAGACTGGAAGAGAACCTTCATAAATTAACCTTATTAGTGCATTACTGTAAGTGAATGCCAAAAAAGCTCCTAATTTGCATTAAGATAGATTTTTCAGGTTGGCTGCATGATTTAATTAAAGAAAAGATTAAGAATCATTAAACAAGCTGCTCTACCTTGCAATAACAGAATTCATATCTGATTCAGGTTAACGAAAACACAGATGGTGATTCAGTAACTGTTGAGTTGCTGTAACAGAATGAAAATGATCCCATTAGTTCTCTGGAAATGTGAGGGAATTTGAAAATTAGCATGCAGATACATTGTATGGTGCTAGACAGCTTGGTCTGCTTGGATCATCACTGATTACTCTTTGTTTGGGTTGGCAACACTGAACTTAATAAATGAAAAAATGTTCCAGTATACCACAGTTGGAAACTGTTCAAGGTTGAAATAGGTGTGCAGACTTTCAAGAAGAGAGAGTTAAGTAAACAAATGTCAATCAATTTGGGGCTGGCAATGTTTTTTCCTTCCAGAATGTCTGTTCTTGAGAAGCAAGTGTCATCAAAATTGAAATCCTTTCCTTGATACATATGTTCGTGTGGTATTTATTATTACAAAGGTATTTTAAATGCATATCATTCATTTACAAAGGAACATCTACAATGTTTTGACACTAAAAGAGAAGAAGAGCTCAGAGAAGAATGGTTCAGGTTATGTAGCTTATTGACGAAGAAATCAAACTGTTGCTGCAAAAAAAGGTTATAACAGAAGGAGATGTAAAATATAGGTAGAAACCCTTCTAAATATTTCAGTGAATTCAATAAGGCACATAAAATGATCATTGTCACCCCATCTGGGAAAGCAGCGCCTAGGCAAGTGCAGGAGTAATTTCACTCAGCACATGAAATTTTCGAGGCACTCTCACAGAGATAACTGCATTATATAGTTTATAATACCTGAATCGCAGCAACCTTACGACTCCAGGCATGAGATTTTGATGACAAATCTTGCTGAGAACAGTGCACATATGAAAATCAGCACCACGTTTTCCAATGCGTATAGCGATTCGTTTTGTTGCATTATCTGCTCGACAGCAAAACACCAGCGTGTCTTGTCTTTCCCAGAGATTGTTTTTTTTTTTCTTTTTCTTTTTGACTTCTTAATTTTATTGCGAGTGACTTCAAGGCCAAAAGGTTGTGGGTAGGGTGTTACAACAAAAAAAAGGAGGTTGTAACACTCAGACTTTTAGGTTAAAATGTTCTCTGCTTATCACGTGTTAAGATCTTTCAGAAATGATGTAATGCACCAGGGACTGTGGTGCTACATTTGCAAACCACCTTTTTTTTTTAATCATTAATTGACATCATATAATAATGTCCAGCTCACTACTCCCAAAGTGATGGTAATTAATCTTGTGGAAAAAAAAAAATAAGGCATTTCTAGCTTTTAGCATGGAAAGGTCATAAACAGGTTGTCTTAGGTTTGACTGGATTTTAACCATCTGATCAAATTTTCCTTTTTTTAGCTTTTTTTTTTTTTTTTGGTACATTACCTTGGTTTTTTTAACACTTAACATTTTTCAGGATTGTATATAACAGAGATATCCTCAGCGACTTGGCAACATTTGAAAGCACATGTTATTACAAACAAGCGTGTCTTAGTTACAAAGGAAACCTTTTCTGTTCTTCTACGACCAGCACTTTTTTTTTTTATGGCTTTAGAAACTGTTTGCTTCGTGGTGCACTGCAAAATATCTTTTTTATTTTTTTTTTAATTTCTTCTCTCATTTTATAGTATGGTCTCAAACAAAGTAAATCACCAGGAAAATTATCATTAAATATTTTCTTGTTTCTCCAGCTTGCTCTATAGTAGCTAAATGTCCTGCTTCTGTACTGATTACACTGCTTGATTTTTTCATCTGCTTGCAGCTCCAGCTTCTTTCCTGGCTCTTTGAGGAAGAACGAGAAAGAGAAGGACTGTGAATTGTGCACTGAGTCTTCCCTGTGAAACTGTACAATCGAGGAAGATGTTGAGGGGTTATGCTGTGCACGCCAAGGCGGAGTTGGTTGGAAGGGATTGGATTACTGACTAAAGAGAATAGATCAGGATATTAACTGCCAGATATCAAATGATCTCAGGATATTTTGGTAGTTGCTGCTGCAAAACCGAGCAGACCTTTTAAATATTCTGTGTTATTTCCATGAAAGCCAGACGGAGCAAAAAAGGATATTTGGTTCGGTATTTGATTTATATTATTGCATTTTTGTTTGGATGAGAACTGTGAGAACCCAGTGGTTTTGGTTCATGGGAGATCTGGCGCATCACTTTTTTGGTTTTGATTCAAGCGGGTTCACATCCCCCGAGTTTCACTTTGACTTTTGAGTTTGAACAAATCCAAAAATTTCAAAACAAAACCCTGATGGAACTGCTAGCTTTCACATGGTTTCCACCCAAAATTGTAAACTTTGCCCCCTTCGCAAATGGAAGATCATATTCAAAGAAATATGCTTTCCAAATTGCATTAACAGAAGTTATTTTTAAGTCAAGAGAGGGAGATGACCCAAATTCTTCAGATTTCTCCAGAACACAGGGCCCAAATTCCAAATGACCTTCTCAGAAATCCAGATCGCAGTGAAGGTAATCTTGCACGTGGAAAATATCACCCCAAGGGTTTGAGTTTTGTTTCGTGAGAAAATACAAATACATCATTCCTACCTCTACCATTAATTTGCATTGGGCATTTCAGCTGTGGGTTAAGCACGGGAGACTTTCTGGATCCAGCTCTGGTCAGAAGATGCCATTCCCCTAAAAGAAGGTTTTCTCACATTGTGTGGGGTCATCTAAAATGGAAGCTTCGTCAGAGACATTTGGATGCTTGTCAGGACCTTCTTGTAAACGATGTGTCCTTGGCCAGTACGAGAAACCTCCCAAGTGAATATATCACAGAAAATCAGGCATACAGTTCTGGCACTTGTTAAGAAAAATAGATAATGAAAAGCAGAGAAACCTCTGAACATTCAGAAATAACTTTCATAAATATCCTCAAAGGAGATGATTACATATTCCAAATCAAATACCTCAGAGACAGAGAGACATACGTATTCCAGTAGGCCCCCTTTTTAAAAGTATTATTCGCCATTTTCAAATTATGCTTCCACTAAATCTTATTTATCATCATGCTTTTCTCAGCTGATTAAACCCAGATAACAGTGACTTTTTTTGGTGGATTTTTATTTTTTCTTTTTTTCCAATACTGGATTTACACGTCTTCAAAAATATTTAATACTTTTATACTGAAAGTCTGTTATGGACATCAATTAACTTACAGTTCTTTGCTGTAAAGTAACAGCATTGCATTTTACTTTTCTCTCTCCCGTTTGCTTTTTCTTTCCTGCTTTTGGCAGATTTGACTTGGTATCTTTAGCAAGGAATTACAGAATCCAGCAGCTTTAACCAGGTTATCGCTGCACATCTAGCGCTGGATACGCAGCTGACATTTCACAGGAGGCTGGAATGTTCTCCATTATCTCTGTAGAAGCACTCTGTAAACTTGGATGGGATCCAGTTAGGGAGCCAAAAACAATACTGTGGAATTTACCTGTCCAGTCAAGTCTATAAACAGTAAGTCACAGATAACATAAGCTAAAGCCTGTAATTCCTCTAACTATTCCATGCAGATACTGTAAGTTGAAAATGAAATAATTTAGAGTAATGAGGACATATTAATGTTTCAATATGAATAAATGACAGAAATCGTAGCTATGTTTGTCTGAAAAATGGTCGGGTTTTGATACTGGAGCCAGTCTGATTCCGCATGTGTCTGAGACCTTGGACATGGCGAACAGCGTGCAGCTTTACACCGCGTCCTGAAACACCCTCAGGGGAAAATTATGGGACCCTGAGAAGCTCCCAGCAGCACCATGCAGTGCTACTGGATCACATCTCGGTATGTGTTCCCATGACACTCAGAGTAGGCAAAAGAGGCCCATTTTCCCAAGTTTGTAAACAGAATGCAACTTACTTCAAGCGAAAACGGTGAGAAAATTTCAGAGAATTTTTTCAGGCATCACGCCTTGTCGCTTTTGGGATCTGGGAAAGTAACTGTGTTGCAATAAAATGGACTGTAGGCTCTTTATGAAACAGGATGGGATGTTTATATTTGACTATTATGGTGATGGCTGTTACTGAAAACAAAGAAAGAAAGAAAGAAAGGATAGATAAACGTATTAATTATGTGTCAAACCACAAGATATCTCTTAGGACACTGTGATGGGAAGACTCAAATACTGCAGCTAACGTTGCTTAATTTCAGTGTATATCGTTTTAGGCTTTATTAATCTTTAGGGAGAAATTAATTTCAAAACTAGTATTTGATGTTGTGACCTTCTGTATTTCCTCCTTGTGTTTAAGGAGAGGATGATATCCATCCAGCAGAGAAACGAGGTGGTGACAACACATGCATTCCTCACTTATGGGAACCCCTGTGCTTAGGTGGGCACGGGGAATGAGTGTCCCTGTGTCTAACCTGGAAGTTACTGAGCTATGGAGAGACAAGTATTTCCCTGCCTTCATGCCCTACTGAGAGAATTTTAAATTCGCTCAGCTCATTCCCTGTAATTTCTCTCAGTGGCCCAATAAAAAGCATCATTTTCTGTTGCCCAATAAAAAGCATCATTTTCTGTTTTTCAAAATCAAAATTCAGAGGCAGAAATGCAGCCACATTAGAGGAGCAGAAATACCTTTTAGATTCCGTGATCCAGCACATAGAAGAAGACCTCCAATTAAAGCCTCTCTCTGGTCAAGCTGACGCTTCTGTTTTAATTGCACCCTCCTGTCACCTTGCGTATTATTTTACTTTAATTTTTCAGCGGGTGTGAACGTTTCAGAGCTCCCCAAATGAAATTGGGGCTGTCAAGTGATGTGACGCTGTGTCACCACGTAGCTGATGGCCAGGAGCCAGCTCTGCCAACGCTCTGCTTTGTACTGTCCGGGGGAGAGAGCTGATTCTTCAGCAGCGTCTAATCAGTTTAAAACAAATCTGGAAGATGTTACTAGAAGACGAGATGAGATCCAGACCACAGCAGCCTCTGCATACAAAGAAGTGAAGGATTTCTTCTGAGAACAAAATGAAAGAGGTGGAAAGAACACTTGGCAGTTTCAACGCAATTATAGCTGAGAATAACAAGGAGTGTACTACTGGTTGAGGAAATGGGACTACTGGTACCTTGAGAAAGTACACGGAGATATCAAGATCTTAGATCTCCTGGTCAGCACTGGAAAATTTCCCATAAATTCGTCAGCTCCTGGTTAATTCTTGAAAAGAAACCAAAGTCAAAGAAGTTAGAAGGTAAAGACGACACAGTTATCTGATAGATCACAGGCAGTATTAAAAAATGCCTGCTTTGGATTTGTGTAACATCTTCCATCTGAGTTCCTCAAGAGACTTCAGACACCGTATGCTTTCTGCCCTATCACACACAAAGGTCCCCATTCATCTTAGCAGTGCCTCCTCATCTAGAAACCTCTCAGAAGGGCTGGATCACACAGACATACTCACAAATGAGAAACTCTGAAGGTTTTCTTCAGGCTGTTATTCTGGAAAATTTCATTTCCTTTGGACATCTTGCAGTGAAGGTGTGACACAAAGGAATGAAGGCAGAAAACCAAATATATTCCCGCCTGCAGACACCTGACCTGGCTCAGAGATCAGTATCCAACATAACATGACCAAGACCCACATTTCAGTCCTTACAGGAATTGACTGCAAGAGCAAGTATGAATCCTAAGTACCTAGCAGGGAAATGGAAATAGTTAGAGAAGTGGCAGAGGAGCTGCTGGCACCTCGCACAGTTATGGGAAGAGGTGAGAGAAGGAAGAGTCTCTGGAGACACATTTCCTGAACATAAAGGCTTAAAGCAGAAAACAGAAAGTAACTGATAGCTTCCATTTGAAACAATCGCAGATATGTTCTATAGATCAGCTATTACCAGGAGGGGAAAAAAAAAAGAGTTGTAGATCCATAGGAAAAGCTTCCACCTTTAGCATGCTGTAATTATGAGACTTCATTTATTCTGTTTGCGACAGGGAGGAACAACAGCTCTGAGCAGAAAGGAAATGCTTTCCTTATTATGGAGGCAGAGCACCAGGATGTATCCCTCCTCCTAATGAGAAAAAAAAACACTTTTTCAGACATTTTGCAGCATTTAGTCCCATCGTTTGCTTTCTCTCAGAGATCTCTTCCCTTATTTCCCTCACTTTATTATTATTATCCACATTGTTGATCATATGGGCTCAAATGAGTGAAAGGGAGCAGAGTTTATCCCTCAGCCTGCAGGGCTGCGTCTGTTTAAGCTTGCCAACTTCAGCTGAGCAAAATGTGGTGAAACATTCTTTCACCTTACATGGGAATTAGCCCAAGATCTGAGCCGAGAGAAATTCTCCCACTTCTCTGTAAAATTCTGTAATTCATCTCTTTCACTTTCCATGAGGATTTTTCTCACGGTCTGTGAAGCAGGTCAGATTACCTTAGATATTCTGTCAGTAGCTGAGCGGATCGGGTATTATAAGCTCTAATTTATGGTCTCCTGTAACATACTGTATTATAAAATGCTGAAAGATTACAGATCCACTTCAGTTAAACCCCTAAATGTCTGCTTGCTTAGCCAAGCATGGCCATGGAGGCTTTTAGTCCTGCAGAGACCCTGAGCTGACATCTCCTGAGAAGTACAGGGCACACAGCTTAAGCTATCCCTGTCCACCCAGTGAGGAACTGTGTCACACTGTGTTGTTTTGGGCTGTTGGATTTTCCACCTTCTCTTGTCCAACCCTATACTGCACACTCATCCACACCACCAACCCCTGTGACCACAAGATCCAAGATGTGAAGATTCTATACCAGCAGTACTAAATATCAGTATCCTAGCATCATTGTACAGTCTTTATTTAGCACTGGGCATTGCAGTGTATGCTAAGAATTGCTTATTGCAGCATGCTTTAGGAATTGCTTTCAGCCTTGTCTTCATCCATTCCTACTTTCACATTATTCATCTCACTATTTTCCCCCTCTCTTACTCTTTCCTCACTTTGTTGCCCCCATCGATGACAATGGGCAAAAAATGGTTGTTGAGAAGATCTGGAAGTTTTTGTCCCCTTCTACTTTCCATGATGCTCACTTTCACCAAGATTTTAGGCTGTTCTCCATAATACCCTGGCAGGGCTGCCAGCCTCTTCCACTGCTTTGAACCTTGCCTGCCCCAGGCGCAGGATCTGGCCTCTCAGGTATAAAATAGCCTCTAGCAGCTTTGTTTCAAGCACAGCATCAAATCATCTGTGAGTCCCAGAAGCTGCTGCAGTGGCTGCAGTGGGAGTGGGGAAAGAGGACAAAGTGCCAAAGCTCCCCTGGGAGGTGCACATGGAGAGCTCAGCTCTGTTCTCAGCAGAATCTTCACGTAATAGCATCTAACACCATCACTGACACTAATTACTGAGGAAGCAAGGGGGGAGCAGGCACATGCTGTGGCAGGAGAACCCTTGGCTGCTCTGTTCTCCTGTTCCCACCTCAAAACAGCCCTCGCTGAAGCCTCGAGGCCACGCCAGCTGCAGGCTTACCTTGGGAAGGAGCAGAGAGGGTGCTCCAAGCTTGGCTGCCTCTCTTCGTTTGGATTAACACATCTTCCTCACCTCTGGGAGATGGTCTCAACTGTGTTCGTGACGAGGAGAGAGGGCTAATTTATTCTGCATACAGTTCTTGGTGTGATGACCAGACAACTGGCCTGCAGACAAAGACCTGAGTCTGCAGCATCTTCTGCCAACACAAAACATACAACTGCACAAAAATCCTTTTCATAATCAGGAGGAAAAAGAGAGAGAGGAAAAAAAATGCAGCCCAAATTCTTAAACATATTCAGACTCAGCTGGAATTCAGACCAAGAGATGGACTAGCTCTTACTTATCCCTGAGGCACATTCACCCCTCCATATAATTAAGCTCTTGGGCTGTTTTGTTAGTGTTGAGAAGCAGGCTTTGCCAAAAGTCATCTGGCTTTCTCTCTTAAAACAGTGACAGGTTTTTTTCCCCTCCTTGCTAAAGAAACCTTTCAATTTCATTGCTTGTGTGCTTTAGGTATAATTTTTTTTTTCACCTTTCACAGTGTTATTTCCTACCCATAAAATTATACAAAAATGGTCATCAGTGTGCCTGCTGAGGAGACCAGCCACCGCACATTGCACAGAATAACTTTAATATTTATAAAAAATAAAGACCATACTTCTTTTAAAGATCTTGCTCTAAACAAACTGAATTATTCATGCATAGAATTGTACAGCATTAGAACACCTGTTTTCAATCATGCATAATGTAAAATCACTCATTACCTCACAAGAGCCTCTACATCTCCAGCAATCAAATGGCATTGAAACAGCGGAACAGGTGCTTGGCAGGTGGATGCAAACAGATGTTTTGGGCTTGCTTGTCTTTTCTTGTACAGGTGTGGTGATCTTGTTTTTAGCGGCGTAATTGCTGTTTAAATAGGTGATATTTAATTCTTACATGCTTTAATATTTATTTTCGCTTCTTCAATTCCTTTTTCCACTCTGTGAACTGCGTAGGCTCCAGGCAGCCCATGCAATGTGCAAAAGCTCTCAGCTGGGCTGTGAGGTGGGGTGATGCTACTGCATCATGGTGACTCTGACTTTCAGCCCACAGGTCCTTGCCCACGACACTTTGTCCCTTCTCTGCAAGATTTGTGCTTAACCACTGCAAAGACCACCTTGCTCTGAGCTGTCTGATGGTGGACAGGGGCCAGGGTATGTTTCCTGAAGGAAATCTCAACGGTGGGTGTAGGAGACAGAATAAATAAAAAGATTTATTTTCAGGCAGTGAACCAACAGTGGTCCAGAAGTACTTCGGTGCAACGTTATTCAAGCACACATTACTACTTGGCCATAACAGACAATTCCTTGTCTTTCTTTGGATTTCACCAGTGGCAAATCATTACGAACATCTTTAAACTCGACCTGATGATTTCAGCCAATGATGGATAAACCACAGGGAGAGATGATTACAGTACCAAGTCTCCCATACCTGTACCTACTCCTTGTAGCCCAACGTCTTGGGAAGTGAAGATGAAAATCAGATGCAGTGTACTGCGTCATTGCTTCATGCAGGTGGGTTAAGAACAAAACAGGTTTTCATCGTTAGCTTAGACTGCTAATCCATATGTAGGGTGTAAACAGCTGACAAATGTGGACCTGAGCTGTAAAATTTTTGGACCAAAACATGACACCATGATGAGCTCTGGTAACACCTACAGAGCATTACTACAAAAGATTTGTTTTTTCCTTTTGTTAATTTGGATTCCAAACTAAATAGAGAAAGAGAAATCATTAGTCAGAGCTTCCATAGTTCTTTCCTCTCCTCCTGTGCTGTAGCTGATTGTGGAGAGAGCAGTGAGCAATCCAACACTGCTACTAGAGTTGCTCTGTCTTAGACAGACTGATATATCAGAAGCACAAACATATATAAAACAATTACATATGTACACATTTAAGATACTAAATGTGATAATAACTGTGTTCACAGAATATGGCCAGCATCAGTTCTTAGGCCAGCACAAAGAAAGCAATCTATACAGACAAACAAATTCAATAATTTCACTTCAGTATGCCTAAATAATTGACTGTATATTTCAGCATCAGATATCTCATTTTTTTCCTTTGAATATAAGCATCTCATTATTTCCAAGCAAAAATAGCAAAAGAACCTGGGAAATTAGGGGATTTATTCTGGTTTTACCTCTAAGAAACAGGTGCTCAGATGCCAGAGTAATCAATAGGACCAGTTAATGAATCTGTCTTGAACCAAGTATGACAGAATTTAAATGACACAATTACCTTAACAAGCAGGATACCAAGTCTGATAGCTACGCCCATATTTGTATGTATATCTATATAGATGTAGCTCACACTTGCATGGATAAGAAGTACATCTAGCATTAATTTATGTGTTTATTCATGTGTAGCTTTTCCAACACGTAGAAACCAGAGGGAAAAATATCTCCTAGTATACTACAGCTTTAACTATTCATCCTGAGCACATGCATTGCCACAGGAACTCCTCCAGAAGCAGCAGGTGCTTGCAGTGAGCCTTCACACTAGCATCTCCTGGGTTCCCCTGCAGCAAGCATGTGGATGGGTGGGCCCATACCTGCCCGAATAGCTGAGCAGAGTTTCAGCTCCAGAAATCCTTCCTTCAGCACATGTCCTGAGAGACTGAAATTCCTCTCTTTCTGGGTCAGAGATGTGCGATTTCTAATATAACAGAAGTTGCTTTAAGTGAAAGAATGGCATAGTGAAAACAAGGGTTGAATCAGTGGACTCAGGATGGAATTAAAGCTCAACAAACGCTTCCCAAATTCCATTTGGGAATCATTTCTGACCATTTATTCAGTAGGAAATGTAAACACATTTCACAGAACAGGTCCACCAGCGCTCTTTCTTTGACCTCCCACCCAGCCCCAGGTGCTGGAGTTCATCCTCATCCCAGGATGAGCACGTTTTGAACCTTTCCACAAAGGGCTGTTTGATGTGGAGTGCTGCCTTCAGGAAACAGAGCCGCCCTCATCCTCCTTGTAAGAACTTTTGACCACTTTTCGCTGCAGGACCATTTCCCACAACCTTGTCTCCATGACTGGGCTTCAAAGGATGCCGTGCTGCTCTTCCCTTTAACATCCTCACCAGCCACGCTGCTTGGACTGGGAGGGGGAGCTGTACTTTTTTTCCACATTATCTTTCTGTTCATGCTTTGTGTTTTGTTTCTGTCTCAGCTGATGGCAGAGGCAGCATGGATTGGTCTCTCCAGGACGCTCCTGATCAATTTTCTTTTCACGTGAAGTATAAATTATTAACAGCTGCCAGGCACGCTGAACCAAATCACTCCCCGAAAGCCTTCCCTCCAAATTTTCCCCACGTTTTGCAAAAATTCTAAACAAATATAGAAATACCTTCAAGCTTTTCCCCAAATGATTGATAGAGATACAAAATCAAGGTAAGAGTGGAATTCCTGAGATAAAGAACTTGTAATGAAAGATATCCTTTCCACCTGTGGGCCATCTACTTAGTGCCTAATGTCTGAGAAGACATTTAATTTGATTGCAACTCTACTTGTTCACCAGTAAAACAATCACATCCTTGCTCTTCTCACTGAGATGTTACAAGGTATTTATGAAGCGGGTGGGGAAACTGAAAAGGCTGTTATCCAGGTAGCAAAGAGCCATTCAGAGAAGGACTCCCAGCTCAGCAGTGCCTCTGCAGCACTGTGTCCAGCTCAATGACACAAGCAGAGCATGGGGCTTGCACTGAGCACTCAAATACGTAGGGAGTCTTGACAAGAGCACATAGTGTTCCAACACACTGCATCAGCTTGGGTGGGCATAGAAGTCTGGAGCCACTGTCAGGAGATATTCTAGCTGGGGTTACACAAGATTTTTTTCTCTGTAATTTTAGATACTGGGTGCTGTGGGGAGCTCAGTATCTGGGAGAGGTGTAACCTTCTGTGCATGCACTGTTGGACCCCACGCACTCAAATCCCCATTGCTTGAAGGAGTGAGTGATGCAGTTACAAACCTCGGTGGTCTCCTGCCCTGTGCTCCCACCTCCTTGCAAAATGTATCAGCTTTGCGATGGGATAAATCAAACCCTGCAGATTTCTTGCACTTTGGCACTATCCCTCCTCTACAACTTGTGGGGAAAAGAGATTCTGCGATCTGTGTAACCATTTAGATATGGCCCATATTCCTGAAGCTCAGTTTCCTGCTCCCAGTGAGCAAAGCTGCACAGAAGATAGAGCACTGCAAAATTTGGGCGATATCCCGGTATTGATTCTCCCCATTCACATAGATTTTGCACCACTCTGAATACAGGTTCCCTGCAGGGACCAAACCCAGCTCTGCAAATGGGCGTTGCAGTTGCCGGGTGTGCATACGTATGTTTGCATGCACATGCGTGTGTACACGTATGCACTTAAAATATATGTCCATAAAATGGAAGGAGGCGCTGAACGCTGTGCCCGGCACAAGCCCTGCAGCCTGAGCTCAGTGGGTTTTCACCCTGCAGCTCTGCTTTCAGCCGACAGCTGCGGATCCCAGGTGGTCTGACATTTGAGATAGGGCTGCAGGGAGAGTGGAAGGTGTTTCAGAGAGAAGGGGGCTGTGAACAGCGCAGAGCCCTCATCCAGATGGAACCATTCACCAAATAACCTGAGATACTCTATTACCATCCATATGTCTCCCAGGTCTCCAAAGGCCATACTCCATTGATTTATTAGAAATCTGCTTTTTCGGCGCGGGGTTCTTTCCAAAACAGAGTATAATGTGGGATTTAGTATCATCTGAAATGCTCTTTCTTAAAAATTAGTTCTTCACTTCGGAAACGCTTCACCAGACGAGAAAGTAAATATTTTGGGATGGGAGCCCTCTCCTCACATCCCCTTTTAACAAGTTTCTTCCTGCCACGGTGAACGATAAAACATTTTCTAGGGCATTTCTGTGATAAATAAATGACTGAAGGCACAGTACCGATGGAGCAAAAGCCACCATATGGATATAACCACGCTCACAGTCTGCCTTGTGCCTATTTCTTCCTTAGCATATAAGCCTGGAAGAATTATTTTATTGTTTTAGCACTGCAAACAGTTGTTATTAGTGTATCTTATTTATAGTCGGTTCTTTGCAGCACTATAGTAATATAGAAAAATATCAGTTATTTCATCACACTGGTGAATTTAATGAACCTGAAGGTGTGTGTTATTTTAGCACTTGCTGCAGCTCCTGTGAAAACCCAATGGTGCTAAAATCTGTAAACCTGTCACTGCTTAAGTAATAACCTTGTTAAAAGCATCTTCATTTAACTTATTTCAGCTTTTGCAGAATGCAGGTTTTATTTTATCAGTGCAGGGAATAGGTGTTTCCAACCAAACCACTTATTGTAAATATATTTAATTGTAGTTCATTAATTTATTCGCAGTGTTATTGCTTTTATTTTAACACTTAGTTTAAATTAAGCGTTGTCTGGAATTGAGTTCCCATTTTCGATTTTTTTAAACAAACTCTTAATTTATATGAAATATCTTTGGTTAGAACAGTAAATTTTATTCTGCAATATGGAGAATGCTCTTTGCATTCATTAATATCCCTTTATGCTGCAAGAAATGAACTTCCTTTCTTAACAGTACAGACAGGAAAACAAAATGAGATTTCTTTTTTAATCTTACCACTGTGAAATTGGACTTATTTCTTTCATTTAAAAATATAGAGAAAATGAAGCATTGACAGCACATATTCCGAATTATCAGTTGATCCCTGCAAATGCACATCTACAATTATTGAAATTTTGGCAATTAAAAAAAAAAAAAGGGGGGGGGGGGGAAACTCCCTGCTACTTAGCATCTTTCCTCAAAAGTGAAATGTAATTTGCACCATCACTTTCTTATAGCACCAGTGATACTTCCTTCATTATTACACCGTGGCGTTGTTTGTGACAAATGATAAAAGCATCAGGTTGCCTGTAAATTTTTACAAGGTGGGCAATTATCCATCCATTATTTCTTTTTTGTTTAGACCTGCTATGCTACTGTGAATGCTGTCCTCAGAATCCTCAGAATTTTGTGCTGTGTGCCCCACAGAACCCACTCCTGAACGCAAAGGGTTTGCAGTAGAAATCCAAGTTTGTTGGCTGGTTTGAAATAATTATCAGAGTTACTTATCCAGAATGCTTCCATTCGATTGTCATTTTTGGAGAGGCTGTGTTATTTCTTCTTTTTTTTTATTCCATACTTTGGCTCTTTCACTCAATGTGGTTTTGTTTCAGTGTTTTTTGATCTGTGCTTTGGTGTAGGGCTGTGACTAATGTGAATCAGAGCACCAGCATCCAAGAGCAGGCAGCACCCCTGGTTTGCACTGCACACAAGGATGACCTGGCCATTTAAGTGCTTCTAGCAGCGGAAGTTTCTGGCCTAATCAGTCTTGATTTTAGCTTGCAAACAAGTCAAAAGTGTCGTTAAGTGTCATCCCTTCTCCTGATTTTGGTGTCAGAAACCCTATGAGGGCTGGCAGTGCACAGCGCTAGTAACTCTGGATGTCCTGCATACGTACAAGAGTGACGCAACGGGAGGTATTTACTCCTGACCTGGAAAACAGGGAGCAAGGATGGATAAGGAAGGCAACTCTTGAAGTGGGAATGAAGAATATAAGTGGGATTACATGGGTACCCTAGAGAGAAGGCACACTGTATATGCTGTAGGGTTTGTTTGATTGCAGACCCATAGAGTGCAAATATGCCCCAAGAGGAGAAAAGAGGATGAGGATGAGGAGCCCAGCTGCTAGCCCTGCTCTTGACTATTGCATTGGGATTCAGGGCAGAAGTTAAGATGCTTCACATCCCAACAGCTGCACTGTGTCTTCAGGATCTGAGAAACTGGACAATTCAACTGAAAAAGAATCCAGTTGTTTAAGCTTCGGCTGGGATTGTGTTTATATTTGTTTTGCTTGTAACCTTTTGTTTCCAGCCTTGCAACTAAAAACCTGACCTTGTCTTGCTTAATAAAGCTCGTGAAGAGGCTTTATTTTATCATATAGCCCGTCCCATGCAGTGGGGAAGATGGATGGGCGGGATCAGTGGGGCTGCAGTGCAGCCTGACCATTGCTGGAGCTACAGCCATGGCACCTCATGGCCAACTCATCTTCTGTTGGTGGGTGTGCTTAATTCTGGAGCCACACCAGGAGCTTCACTGCCATGAGTGTGGTTTTGGGGCTCATAGCTGGCCAGTATGCTTTGCTCTGCTATGTTCCTCTTCAGCCATATGTGTGAAGTTGGGTTATGAGGTCCCACTGTAGCTGGGTGTGCTGCTAAAGAAACCTTGAAGAAGACTTGCCAGAGCTAAACATCCCCTTACAGATCTTTTCCTGATGTAGAAAGCTGCTGCAATTCAAACTGGAAAAAAAAAAGAAAAGACAAACCCAACTTACACACAGCGTTGATGAGCCAGCATTGACTGCAGCCACACTTGGGAGGGAGGATGGGGAATGGCAGTGCTGATACTACATCTGTCTGAACCCTGTGCAGTAGAGAAGTATGGTTGCCAAGCTGGGAGGGGAACTTCCCTTTCTAAAAGGCAGCATAAAATGCCTAGCAATGAGTTTAATACACATTTACGTTGTATTGACCTGAGCTAGTTTATAGCTAAAGCTCCAACTATTTATCTCCAGACAAAATAATTCTTGGTCAGGTTTCATATTAATGACCTTGTCTTCTATATATATATATATTTATAACACCAGCAAACCATAGTTCTGTACCCACTGCTAGTACTAAACTGGAATTAAGTCAACGTAGTGCTTATGACTGTAGTGCTAAAAATGTGAGATTGAATTTAAAATTATTGAGCAGAAATCGGAATTTAGTAAGAATTCTTGTTCAGCCAGAATCCCACACATTGACACGACAGTAATAGCAATTTGACCCACATAACTTTTTTTGTTTCTTAAGTTCTACTGTTACAGACCAATTATACATTCCTTAAAGAAATGTTATTAATTATTGAAATATTAAAAGCTGAAACCATTGTTTTTCTGCACTTAGCATGCCTTCTAAGAGAGATTATAGAGAGCAAATCTTTTGATAGTCTTAAAATATTCACCAATTTAATGAAATTCACATTTATTTCAAGGATTTTTTTTAATTAAATCTATTGGTTGTTGGTATCCGTAAACCCTTAAGAATAAACACCTGCAGTGTTTTATTATGTAAAAAGGTAGTTTAATTGCATCATATTTATCACAGACAAATCAAGCCCTATTCAGAAGATAATAATGACACAGTAATTGGACCAGTAATTGGTTCAGGATGATTCAATATTGTACTAATAATCATAAATACTACTGTCTCCTGCTTTGGTACAAGGCTGACACTATATTATAGATTGGATTTGGTGCAATAAATATTCGTGAACTGGGTCCAGTAGTGCCTAGGTCTTTAGTTCCACTGTGTTAGTAAATAACAGGTATCAGATAATAGTACATCCTACACAAGCAATCGTTCCTCATGCATGGCGCAGAGTATGTTGTGCTCTTTTCTGCATCCCAAGATGGCTGGAATAAGCATCTGTACAGTAAAGAATCTCCTTACATTAAGCATCACCATTTGCCTCAAGATGTTTCCACTCCAGGCAAACCTGGTCACACTCAGAGCCAGTTGTAAAGTAGACCCATTCGGTTTAAATCTTACTTTCTTTGGCTTTTTGCCTGTTTGGTCCTGTTTATTCTTATTCACAACAATGGGAGAAAGGGCACTCTCAAACAGTGAAGATGAAGTGAAGATGAATACTGCAAGATGAATGCAGAGCGTTTAGCATCAAAGAAGACATAGGAGAACATATAAAGTAACCCAAAGCTGGTCACTTGTAAACTCCACAGTAGGTCAGAGAATACCCATGGTGCACAGAAACCAGTACACTATTGCATTCTTGGAGACTGTCTTGTTTCCATGTGTATTTCCTTTGTTTGGCCGCTCTGAAATACAGCAACCCATGAGAGGCATTGCACTTCTCCCTGCTGCTGCAGCCTCGCAGGGCTCTGTATTTCCAGTATGAATGGTTTGCTCTTGGAAAACAGGATTATTTTGTGCATGAAAATACCACTTGAAAGTTACCACACCATCACAGCGCTTATTGGTTGCTCCTTCTTACCAGCTGTCACGTATCAGCTACTGGGCCTGAGCTTCTCAAGCACAGGTAGCCCTGAATTAAAGGACTCACAGTCATCGTTAGGCAGACGAAGAAGAAAGAGATGGCAAATTTCCAATATGCTTCTTCCTCCCTGGCTTTCACCTGGAGCTTCAACCAGAGTTCTCCAGACTGCCCTGATGTGATCCTGCTTAGTTTTGCGCCATCTCATGTTCCCTATCACATCAAAAAAAAAGACCTTATTCATCGCAATTGTGCAATATAAATTGTCATACTGGTACCTAACTGTAATCTATTTTTTTTTCTTTTTTTCCTTCTCTGTTTTTATTTGTATGGGTAAAGTCATACGCCAGTTTTATTTCCTTTCTTCCCTTGACTTGTGGAGAGGGGGAAGAAATCTAATCAATCAAACACAATACCGTTATGGCAAAGGGCGGATGGTAGGAGGTGACAGTCCCATACCAATTGCTTGTTTATGGTGCCTTGATACAGTATAACGTGGCACACAAAGCCACTCACATGCCACTTAATGATAACTGTGAAAATCGTGCCTGTCACCGCTGCATTCAGCGGAGGCTTGGCGGACCCGCGGCACCGCTCCTTCGCCAGGGCTGAGGGCTTTCAGAGGGAGCCAAAAGGGAGTGGAGCCTCATTATCCCCGAAACAATGATCCTTATTCACTGCACAGAGAAACTTGCTTTTCATTGATGCATTATACAGCTCAGAGCTGGAATAGAGATAACGTATCCCCTTTATCACTGGAACAAAAGACTGGGGGTCTTTGCTCCTGGCTTGGAATAATGGCCTCAGCAGCCCAAACTAGTGTGTTTGTGAGAATTTACCTCTTTTCCTTGAATTGCTTTGCATTCGAGGGATGGTGCAGCAAGGCCCAGGTACAGATGGCAGCCAGGCTGAGTACAGGGCTGAGATTTCATCTCTCCGTGTGTCATCTCGCTTGCTGACAGCGGCCCTCTAAACTGAAATACCTGAAGGATGGAGGAAGGGAGGGAGATGAGGAGTGCAAACAACCAAAGAGACAACTCATATTGTACTTAGGGAAGCCTCTTAAGACTATATAGTGAAAGAGACGTAGTGTAGGCAGTAAGGCTGAAAGAAATCTCTATAAATGAAATGCCATGGTAGAATGGCACTACGGGACCAGTTCACTCATAATGGAGTCAAAGTAATGGAGCCCAAACACACCCCGGGGTGGTGGCAACTCCAGGAAGGTGTGCAACACCCAGTCATCCCTTCCTATTTCTTTTTTTCCTCCTTGATGATCCATCCCAAAGTCAGTTTTTCACTTTGCTTAAGTCTCTCTTACCTTTGCCTGGCACAGGGAGGAGGAAAGGTGAGAAGACAGGAGAGCTATCACTGTGCACAGCTAGGCAGGCAGGCAGCAGAGGTAGCAGCAGAGGTAGAGGAACAGAATGTGTTGAAAGCATCATGATCCAGTGCCAGGAAATAACAGTTAGCATATCCCTGAATGACATTTACAGGAAACCTATGTTTCCTTTTCAGGGCCATAAGCTTCAACAAACTGGTGTGTTCAGTCAGCCCTTCCCCATGTACAGTATGGATGCCACAATTTTCTCAGCATATGCTCAGCTGCGTCCTTCTGATGGCATCCATGTTGGCGCTTTTCCATCTATAGGCATGGAGGGATGTCTTCATCTTCTGCAGGAGTCTGGGGCTACTGCCAAAGGCAGGCATCCAAGCACCGCAGGCAAGGCGAGGGGAACGTTTTGGTTCCTGAATAAGGATTAGGCTTTGCAACACCTGAGCAGTGAAAATCCTGTGGAGCCTTGGTGGCCGGAGCCAGGAACCGCCGCAGCTCTGCTGAATATTGCTGAGTCGAGCCCCATTTAACCAAGGTGAGCGTGTGCAGCTGAGCAAATTGTAGAGAATTTAGGAAACAAATGGCAAATAGGCAGCCCCGTGCAATGTCCATATAAATGCCTCAATGGCTTTGGCTCTGATGCATTCCTAATGTGTGATAGATAACAATTTCATTAGCTTAACTCACTCCCAGCTCGCACCTAAGGAAAAACTGGGCCACCAGTGCTCCTACTCTGAGAACTGGTTTAGTTGTGTGGAGCCAGGAACCCTTTGATCTTTTGTTATATGCTCCTGAGGAGCCCAGTAGTGCACCATCCTAAGCAACAATACTAGTCAAATCCCTTTATAATTTGCTTTGTTTTTAATCACAAGCAGAAAAGGGGAAAAAATCACCTCTCCCTTTTTTTTTTTTTTTTTTTTTTTTTGCCCTGGAGCTTATCTACTTCTTGTCTTTTCACAGTATGGGCCAAAATATGCTCTTCTGTCTTAAGAAAGGATTGTGATGGCACGAACAGGATACCCAGTCTTGAGGGCAGGATTTTGTCTACACACTCTTCATTTATTGTACCTAATACATTCAGGAGAAGAGAATGGAATTTACTTAGATATTAAATGGCCTTAGAAATCATTCTTAACAAGGAATAAAGCATTTCCTTTACATAAAATCACACTATAGAATAAGTGCTTAAGTTAATTTAAAGAGAAAATTAGGAAAACAAAGGCGGAGTGCTGGAGATGTGGATAGGCATGGACTAGCTCACACCTCTGCTGCATGAGTTGGAAGTGCAGAAATCCTCCCTCCCCTCCTTCCTGACCCGTGTGCCTCGCTGAACTGAAAGGTAACCGTATTGATCGGCGACCATAAAAGCCCAGCAAACACAAAGCAGCCAGAGGTGATATAGATGTGAATTAAAAGCTCTGTTATGGCTCTCCACCTGATCAGGAAAACCCTATTTAGCTCAGCCCCTTGAAAGAAGTTGTCTCCTACTTTTGAGCCATTTTTCTTCTCCTCTTGCTTTTTCCAAAGAAATGATGACGGTGCACGGCTAATTAACAACAAAGAATAATTGAACTAAGACTCTAACTATCTACCTTTAAATCAAAGGGAGGAGGCAACCAATAGTAAAATTTAATCTGTCCTCTGGGGCAGGAGACAGCTTACAGGTTCAAGTCAGATAGCAAATGTAGCTAAATGGCAGTCAGGAAAGATCATGTGACTGGGGGCTAAAAACTAATTAATCTCCATAAAGCTGTAAGTGAGGTAGGTAAGATGACTTGAAATCTGATTACATTATTGCATTTAAGGAGGGAAAATGCAGCATGTATTTTTCATGTTGATTTTAACCACCTGAGCCCTTAATGACATTTTGTACCTTGAAAGAAAAACTCATATTTCATCCATATTTAAAAAGATCTACAAAGAAGCTATTGTTGGGAGCAGAGAGTTTACAAATTTAGTCTAAATAATGGTGTGGGGTGCATTTCTAAACTTTTTTCCCCCTGTAAGCCAGGCAAAGATTCCGAGTAACTATGGGAAGACGCAATGCCAAGCACAGAAAAAAGCTGAAATAAGACTTAGAGCAGGAACAATTTAACTTATACTTCGTTACAAGGAATAGAAAAAGATGCTGCACTCTAACTGACTGCTGAGGATGCATGTGCTTTGCTCCTTGGATTTGTAAACAACCTGCGACGGTAGATTTTGAATTTAGTGAGAACAGAGCACTGCTTGGGATTTCTATTATTTATAACCAGCTACAAAGCGAAGAATAAACAAACAGCACACCAAAAAATAGGACTGCAGGCAGATGGCAGACCTTAGTTCCACATGCCCCATCCAAATACACGCTGAGCACACCCACCTACCTTACCCTATGAAGGCTGATGTGCACTTTTCAGGCTTCAGTCACAGTTATGGGCCACTGTGCTTCTTGTGTAGCAGCACTCATAGTAATATCACCGAGTGGGATATGCCACGTACACACATACCCCAAAGATGGAGGCTTTCTCAGAGCCAATTAAAGATTTGTGAGCAGCAGCAGCACCTGAATGGGAACAACTTTGTGCGATGAAAAAGTGTACTTTTGAAATGTTTGTAATATACTTGATATATACTGCCATACAAGTACATAGCAGCAATAAATAAATACCATTTAAGTTAACAAGCACACGTTTATATGTACAATAATGGTATTTTTCACTAATGCAACACCTTTGATCCCAGAATTTCCAAGTCCTTTGCAAGGATTAATTAATTAAGCTTCAACACGCCCCTGCACCAGATGTTATTAAAATACTTTTATGGCTTACAAATTCCACGAAAGATGTGCTTGTATTTCATGTCATATCGTGCCTCCCATCCAAGGCAATTACTTTTCTCCTCGCTTGGCTCTACGGAGCATGGGAAATGATGCCCGCATGGGCAGGGAGATTCCCCTGCAGCTTTCAGCCTCCTTTTGCAGGTGGGGAAATTCAGAGGTTCATAGCTGCCCTTGCACTCCACCCTTTAAACAGCTCCCTTGCTATGCCTATCATGTTCTCCTAAAGCCTCACATTTTCTCTGCATACTTCCCATGTAGCTTTTTTTGCTATGACCAATCTTCCTCACAAGCTCTCAGATTTTTGCAAGTTGCTCTTTAAAGTTAAGCAGACATTTTTCCCACATGGTGAAATTGTCGTGTGGCTGAAAAATGTTCTCCTCACACACACACCTTTTCTCTCAGGAGCCAAATCATTACACGTCTTACATCTTCATTCCTGTTTTTGCCAGAAGCCAACATGAGTTGCAGATCAGAGCCTACTTGCAAGAGACTTAAGGTAGAGCAACTTGGCAGCCAAACTTGTTGGATGAAAATGTGTGTTTGCAAAGTCTGGCACAGATGGAGGCACCTCTTTCATGAACCCTTAGTCTCTCTGGGAAAAGGCAGCACATAGGAATTAGCTCTCAAACCTAATCCTCTGCTTATCACTCTTATCTAGAGCTGGCTATGAATCCTTCCCTGCACTCCGATTTGTAGGAAACTCCCACACAAAGCAAAGTTTGGCTGCTTAACTTACTAGACTTCAGAAAAGCCAAACAGACACTTGAATTTAATTTCTGTTGGGCAATTCTCAAGAGAAACCAGCTCTCTGCTCTGTCTTTCCTCCTGCTTCCAGAAGTAGGCTCTCAGGTACCTGACGAGAAGGAAAAGCTCACAGAGCTGCTCTGTGATCATGTCATTTCAGAACTCTCTTCTCTACCTGATTTATTATTTGCTGAAGCTGCTTGTGCCTTCTGATCATCAGTCAAACCAGACCAGAATTAGACCAAGGAGTTCAATTCGTGGATGGCATAACTGCACACATGCATAGACAGCTTCATCTCATGCACATCGTGCCCTAGGAAACATGTTACAACGTGCTCAGATGGTTTTGAAGTTTCTCCAAATATGTGCCAGCAGAGACCTTACGTTGATGCCCTCTTGACCTCTCTGTATTTTACCCTACAAAGTAAAAGAAAGACCACATCAATTCTTTTTGTGGTTATGGGACTCTAAGGGACAGGGACTCAGAGAGGTGTCACACATGAGCTTGAAACTCTCCAGAATTTTACCCCTAAGCATCAACCACAATCAGCCCCTATCTGTGCACCATTAGTATCCAAATTCCTACATGCAGCTGGAGACGGACCTCTTGGAGACCACCAGCCCAAACCACAGTGTGGCCCTCCATGGTGCGATAATGTTCCCGGGCTGCAGGTTTGGTCACACATGTACATCACTACCTGGGGCATTTCTATAATGCCACTGGTGAGCCTTCACCAAGCAAAGAGTTTTCCATGTTTCCTTAAATACATAATTTTTCCTTGTGATATTTGTCCTAAGTCTTGGAATTTTCTATACCTGAATTCTGTTTTTTGTTTTTTTTTTTGTGTGTGTGTTTTTTTGTTTGTTTGTTTTTGTTTTTGTTTTTGCCATACAAACAGCTCACAAGAGGCCAATTTAAAGCATCCTGTACTATTAATTCCTGCATGGCTTTTCTATAGCGCTGAGACATACCATTTTGTGACAGCCATTTTTGGGTAATGCACTGACTGACCACCAATGAGTGGAGCCTTTACTGTTCCTTGACAAGGTATTTTACAGCCTTCTTTTTTGGAGGAAGTAAGTTAATTCCTTTTACAGCCAAAGGAGAAGGAATCCCCATGCCAAACTTCAGATTCCTGACATAATTCTCCACCTACTCAGCTGTAACTGTGTCCCAGCACAAGCACATTCCCACACAAGTTAAGGGCATTGCAGCTTTCATGGACCCCTGGAGAGCACAACCTGCCATGAGAGAACATTTTCCTTAAATGAAGAGGATCCTTTAGCAACAAATAGTGATCTTACCTTTTCAGGTCACAGATAATGCAGTTGAGTCCAGCTGGTCTGAAAAAGTATTTGTACCATAGAGATGTTGGTACCACAGCTCAGCATTAATATTTCATTGTGTGAAGGTACTGTACAGCCAAAATACCTTGATTGAATTTAGGCTGCGTCTGCAAAAATGTCATTTAATGTCATTTAGGTTGCCATAAGGTGCCACTTTCCTTCTTTTTATCGTCTTACACTACAGATCCTACCCATAAATTTTAAAACCTATAAAGATTTGAGCATTTTTAGGTAGAAGTGTTGTATTGCAATCAAAGGATTGGCCCACAGTCTTGACAGTCCTTGCTTTTAGATACTTGAGGCCAAAAATTGCATGGAAATCTATCTGAAGGTTCTTTAATGTGAAGGATGGCAAGGAAATTCTGGTTTAATATAAGAGCCAATTCAACTGTTAATCATAATTATAGATAAATCAGAGTGTGCTCTATCATTTAATTTCAAAAAAAAACCAACAACAACAAAAAAAAAACCAGAGGAAGTGACAGCACATCCACGTAATAATATCAAGTGGGGAAAAAAAAAAAAGGGGCTTTATAACCTATTCTGTGCATGGGTCATAAATTACCAATCAGACATGTAGATCCCATTTAATATTTCAAAGTCTTGTTGTATATATTCTTTTTCCTTGTTCATGCTTTGTCTTTACAAATACACTTGGCCATAATGAAAATAAACCTGCTGAAGTCTCTGTGGCCTGAGACAAGCTATAACACATTTCTGCACCACGGGGTGGGCTCATGGGATACCTACTGAGAAAATGCATCCCCTCTGCGCATGCCCAGACTATTAAAATGAATTGACATGTTAATGCTGACAGGAAAAGAGCACAAGAGAGCTTGCTAAATTACTGCTCAGTCAGGCACTAGGAATTCCTGAGTGGCCAACTCCTGAGCAAAACCTGCAGCAAGGAGACGAGGGGGAAAAAAGAGAAGAAGAAAGAAGAAGGGGAGGGGGGAAAGTAGAAAAAAAAAAAAAAGGTGAAGTGGGTGGAAAAAGAAACTTTATTGTCAAATGCAACAAACCAAACAAACACTGAGGGGTTGTCATGTTAGCGACGCACCTACCCATAAATCATATGGATTTTAATCATACCTGCCACCTCAGCTTGCTTCTCCCCTGAGAAATTGTTTTCTTTTTGCTCCCTCCTTCACTCGCTTTCAATTATCTGGAAGCTGTTTCTCGTGTTTATTTATTTATCTAAAGTTCATATACAGTATGCATGCAGAAATTTCCTCTGGGGGACCAAGCCTAGGCAGATCATACAGGGATGCGGTGGAGCGTAGCAGCTAACAGCTCAGATGAATGTACTCAGTCTCAGAAAACCTGCTTTGGACCACAGTGACAAGAGAAGGGGAGGACAGAAAGTAATTAGTGTGTGTACAATGATGGATTATGGCTTAATATTCAGGCATTTCACCTTTTGACTGTTATAGGTAGGCCCACAAGCTGACAAACAAAGTCCACATTCTTGCCAATAAGGGGAAAAAATGAGAATGAGAGAAAAAAAGGAAAATAAAACACTAGTTTAAACAAGGCACGTCTTCTGTTTGGTGAGTAAATCGTGATTAGTTGTTTTATTTGTGTTTCAGACCTTTTATAGTTTTGAAAACATCATATATATGCTCATACACACACGAGGGGAACCTGAGGGACAGCTGCTTGGCACATTTCTGACAAGCTGGCATAATATTGTTTTTATGTCTCACAGCTTCTATATGTAACTTTAGTACGAAAGAGCAACTCAGTCTCTCCAATTTTAAGGAGGGAGTGAACTGCCAGTGACCTTTCCTCAGCTCTGGGAGGTGAACGTGTAGAGCAGATCCATCACAACATGAAGATCTTATAGACAACTTCACAAAAAAAAAAAAAAAAAAAAAAAAAAAAAGCCATCAGTTTTTTTTTTTTTAAGCCAGACTGAAGGAAACATAGGCAAGAGGAGCTCAACAGTGAGCTGCAACTACAGGTGAAACTGAGTTTTAATGCAAAATAAACAAAGAGTTTAGAGCAGAATTCAAACTGGAGGTTAGAGCAGGATTCAGACTGGAGGTCTGAATGTGTGGTTTATGTCTTTGAGCAGCTTTTTGTATGGACGTTTGAATCTATATTTGCTGCACAGGTATTGCTCAGTTAAAGGAACAGCTCTCTCATTTGGAACACTTGTAGAAATTAATTGGGTCACGTACGGGTTGATATTTTGCAAAATAAAGGAGTAATTGGGACATTGTATTGCTTTTGCCTTTCAGAAAGAATATTAAAACTCACAAACCTATTATTTTAATATACCAAGAACTTCATTGAATTTATTTGAGAGGGGGAATCGATATTTTTATTATCAGAATTAAACACATTCAGTTCAAAATTTCTTTCTGATGGCCACAACATGGATCTGAGGCAAGCACAATGTTTGCGTATCTTTGGGTAAATATCTTGGGTAAAGAAATTCAGCTGTCCATGCTTTGAGGTGGAGGGTGAACTTAGGATTCCCAGGATCCCCAGCTCCCTTCCCAAATCCAAGAAGACCACACTTGCATGCTCTCTGTTCCTTTGCAAACTCTGCTAAAACCAAATAGACCTTGAGAGCAAGGGGCTTATTGTGCACTACAGGACACCAGTCTTTTTGTGTAAAGGGAGTGTATGCCCAAGGCAAAGCATATCACTCACCAGATGAGGATTCACAAGCACTTCATCTACATTGTCCTCTAGATATTTTAATATTTCCCTTAAATGTTGTCACATAAGCTGAAAATTACCTGCAAAGATAAACTTCTTCTCACATTCACTGCAGATGAAGTTGAAAAAAAATCCCAGATACATCCAACTTAAGTTCATAAGCAATCTTGAATTGGTGTTTTTTCAGAGAAAATGTTTCAAAAGAGAAGTTTCTGAGAGCTCGGAAATGAGTGCTGCTTGTCCAAATTTTGTGGGTATCTCCATCAATCACTGCTGGAGTTTGCAGTGGCACTGAGGGACCACACTTAGCCACCTTCAGCCCAACTCAGTTGTAGGCATATAAATGTGTGCAGGCCCCATATGATACACCAGAAACACCAAATAATGACCAAAACAAATCCCACTGAAGTAATGCTCCACAAATAATGATGTTACCCTATAACGTTATTATCTGACCTGGATCACAGACGTGGCCTGGCAAGGAGCCTATTTCCTGACCTCTGTCTCTCGTAGGTACCTAAGCCAGAACACAAAACAGGTGGTTTCTTATGAGCAAAACTTATTTTTGAAAAACCACGTGCTTTCTGCCTGCAGCTTCTTCGACCTAAAGATCAAAGCCCTGCAGCATGTACAGTTCACTCCTCTGAAATGCCAGCTTCCTTGTTATAAATGACATGTTGCAGATTTGGTGTAACTTTCGTTTCATTTTGTATTTTAATTTGCAATCTCAGATATCAAAGAAAGCTAAACTGACAAAAGACAGCTTGTAAACCTATTCAAGTGGAGTTTTCAATGGTTTACATAAATCAACCCATAATCTACTTTATTTAAATCTCCGAGTGTACAAAAGGCTGCTGTTTGTCAGAGTAAGATAAAATGCATATATTAATGAGAATTCAGAGGAGTAACATGAAGCAACATTAAACAGTACACAGCAGTAGGATGTAAACAGACTTGAGTCTCTGTTAGTTCCCATGAATCACAGGGAATCCTTGTGGACTGGTTGGGTTCCACCCATCAGGGAGGCAATGGTTGGTCTGAAGGACTTGTGTCAGCACAGCAATTGCTCACAAACCAAGTACCCAAAGCCATTTGGGATTTGCCTCCAAAAGACCAGTGCTTCTCCAGTCTGGTCAGTATTTACTATATGCTCTTCCATCACTTCATTGCAAAACCAAGAACAACACAAATCTGTGATGGTTTCATTCTTAAGGGCCTACAGGGGAATGTGAGTTATTCCTTTCTTTTCCGTTCCCCAATTTTTTGCAAAAGGTTTATCTCTAGCAAATGGTCCAGGTAAATGCTTTGTGTTGCTAGCAATGCAATTACACTGTGTAGGACCTGTGTGAGGTAAATTGATCTAGATATAATACTAATAACTTACTCTTGGTTTCACATTACTCCAATGACAGGAATAAGTGCCGAAGTTTTGACAGATCTCAATTCAAAACAAACAAATAGATGTACAAAACAAACAAACAATCAAACAAAATCCCTGAGCTCTCTCTAGTTAGCTTCACTTCCTCCCAACCTTGCAGTAATGTGAGTTTCCCTTATGCAGTTGGGGGAAAAAATGAATAGTTACCATGGAAATTGCCACAAATCTTTTTATTTCAGACTCCTCCAAGCTACGGAGCATGTTTAAGACACACATAGAATCCACTCATCGTTTACTTTGGCAGTAATAAAACTATGATTTTTTCCCCCAAGTTTTACGACGTATTTCACAATAATTTGCTCCGCTCTTGTTCTCATTACAAAGGCAATATTAGAATGATAATGACTTACATGCTCTGTCATACTATACTACCCTGACCTTTTCAGTATGCTGCCTTTTGAAAGCTTGACAGGGCCACCTCTCCTGCACACGCTAACATGGCAGAGAACTGTGACCGGGGAATGGGAAGGAAAGAGAAGTGGATGACAGCATCAGACAATTTGCCAAATTCTTTTAAGCTTTAAATAACCTTTCTCTAACTCATCTTTTTTTTTTTTTTTTTTTTTGTATTTAAGCAGATTTTCTGTCTCTCCCCAGCACTGCATGTCCCTGGAATTGCACTGGTCAATCAGTGCAATGACTTAACCACAGTAGGTGCACTGCAAAGTGAGAGGTCTCTACCCACACCCTGCTGCTTGGATATCAGTTTGGCCCTCTGAATTATTCATCAGCTCAGGAACAAAATCAGAACTTGGTCCCAAATGACCAGACATCTCTTTTCTCAACATACACAACCTTTATTTTGTTGTTGTTGTTGGGTTTTTTTTTTTGAATGTGCATCATAGAGCCTGTCCCTTTAGACATATACTGTGCTTACTTTTGTAGGATAGGAAATTTTTTTCAGCTGCATTCCCTGCTGCAAATTCCCCTGTGAAAGATCAGGACAGCAAAGGCAGCTCCACACAACGGGGCCAACTCATTGCACAGGCATGGAGTCATGGGGGGACATGCTCACACAGAGCACGTTCCTCCTGCTCCCTCACTTGCTGGAGCAGAAAGCATCAGAAAAATGTCCCAGAAGAGAGCTATTTCAAATTGTCTGCCTCTTGTGTATGATCATTAGCGGGACAAGGCTGCATCATTCTTTGAAATCAGTATGTAAGAAGGCAGGAGTTCTTACACGACTGGAAACCTTGAGATGGGGGAAATAGTCTTAGAGATCTTAGGATGGATTTGGTAGTCGAGGCTCCTCTTGGTCCTCTTTACCCCTACCAACCCAGGGTTGGATTTGCTGTGCTGGTAGCCATTCAAGCAACACTCATGTCGCCACTAATCTCTATTTTTGGAACTGCTGTGGTTTAAAAGGAATTTTTCAGAATCCAGCTGACTTCCCTCAGACATTCCCAGATACACAACGCACCCTATCTTTCTGCAGCAGAGATGGAGATTGAGAGGTGTTCAGCTTTTAATACCTCCATCTGACATCTGTCCTCTCCAATATTCTTTGTGGGTGTCCTGAAAAGATCTAAAACGCCTGAAAATAAACTTTTCTTTTCCTTCCATTTCTCTGAAGTAGGCTGCCCCTTACGTTAGATCTGCCTACATCATAGTCCTCTATGACACTGCTTTGCCTTGGCTTCAGCAACAAACAGGGCTCTGACCACTTTCTTGATGAGCTATATGCCACCATTTTCCTAAATTCCCTCACAAGGTGACTAAGGAGTTAATTACCTCTGAACCTACTGCTTGAGGATGTCTCACTGGTCAGAACGTGGGAATGGATGAACCACAGCTGTAGAAGAGTGTGGGACTGCCATCACCCACAAGGAAACCTCCTCTTCTGGTTACCCACATATGTAGTACGTATGTTAAGCAAGTTGGAGCAGAGCCTTGGCTACTCCAGTGTCCACTTTCTGACCATACATCCTGGTATGTACATTGCTCAGCACCGAGGGCTGATCTTCTTGGGAACACCACATGTGTTGTGTCAGTCCTCAGAGTTTAACAGTCCTCAGAGAGGAGATGTTGCCATTAAAGCTTCTCTAACCAGTTTTGAGGACTTTCTGCAGTTGTAGGGAAGGTTAACATTTCACCATGGCTTTGAATTATTTTAATGTTCACAGAAGAGCCTCCAGTCATCTATTGCTCTTCTTCAAATGTATCTTTCTCTTCCTTCAATCAATAGCTACCTTTTCTTTTTCTCAAACCAATGCAGAACAACATATCTTGATAATTCCTTACTGAATTTTCATTTAACACAGGAGTGCACAAACAAGGGACAACCCGGTGTGCAAGAGACTGTGTCCATGAAGAACAAAGATATGCAACAGAAATAGCAAAGTTATGGTGACAGCAAGCAACTGGCATCTTTCTGAAACACCAATCTCATGCACAAGAGGCTCAAGAGAGAAGTGAGCTATCCTAGGGCTGGCCCAGGGAAGCAAGACTTCATAACATCTTTTAATCAGGATACACGAGTTTTGAGTCAGCTAAAAGCAACACTCAGATCCAGTCTGGGATGCTTTTATTTGCATAAGTCATAATGTAAACAGCAAATAGATCTGTAGGATTTCAGTTGACTTGTCAGAGAAAATAGATCTTTGTTGAACTAAGCATTAAAGGGGAACCAATATGGAAAACACATTGTACTGCTCAAAGGGCGAATATTTTTGATCCTCTGAGCAGTTTTCCCCTGTTTAACCATATCAGAGAAATGCCTAGTTATAACAGTTCTCCCTCTATAAGAAGTATTTTCTGAATGAAACAAACGTACTTTGGTATAACACCTCCTTCGTCCCGCTGAGGCTAAATGTGTCACACAAAGCAAAGGGAATACACTTCCCTTGCCACAAACAGCCTTGCATATCTATCTAGACTTAACACAGAGGGCAATAACATGGATTTCACACCAGTGCTCCAGGTATGTGGGAGGAAAACTGTAGCAGTCCATCTCCACCCTTTGCTCTTCCTTCTCTGGGTTATGAAACAGCAAATGATAAATAATTTAAAAACAAGCAACAAAAACAAAACCTACTCACTCCTCTCTAGAGGCTGAAAGAGCAGAAGAGTAGATAGCAGCATGATGGCAACAAATCCCCTGGGACCACTCATCCTGGCCATGGACTGACATGCAGGCACCCCTCTTCTTCATACTTGAGACTAGGAAAACATTTCTGGCCCTCTCCTCCCCTTCTCCCAGGATGGTGCATCACGCACTGGGTCCCTCATTGAGTAGAGCCAAGGCGCTGCTGCAGGAAAAAAATGCCACAGGAAATGAGGTCACCATCCATGGTACTTCCTAAAAGGATCCCCGTGTGACTCCTACTACCAGTATCCCACGTCCAGCTTCTTTCCCTTTGCTGTTCTCTTCTTCATGAGTTTCTTTTTGCTTTCCTCAGTGTTTACTGTACTTTGAATAGTTATGTGGCTACCATCCATAGGAGAACCATGGGAACTGGCAGGCAATGAATGACTGGCATGTAAAAGTTTTTCTTTTTTTTTTCCTTCTTCTTCTACTTCTGCTTCTTGAAAACAACCTTGGCGAGCCATCAGATGAAAAAAATCCATTCTTCTGCCAGCTCCTACCCAGTGCCAGTGTCAGGCTATTTAAAGCTCTCTGAGAAGTGGTATAGGGGAAGGTTACATCAAACCAGTGTAACAAGTTGCATCTTTTCCCTCCATATTGCAAATAAGAAGATGCTGATCTCACTTTTCTGCCCAGATTTGACTCAAGTTACACATCCAAGCCTCTGACATAAATGTACACTGTAGGAATCCATAATAAAGTACCACAGTTAAAACTAGCAACTGCATTTTCGATGTGAGAGCATAATCCTTATTGTTACTGGGGAGTCTGGATCCTGCCACAACAGAGGGTTTTTTTTTTTTGTTATATTACATGCCTACCAACCAAGACCTTTTATTTTATAGCTCCCTATGGTAGGGAAAGGAGAAAGAGTGGATTTAAGTTTCCAGGGAGCTGTCGGCCTTTGTAATAAGGTACATGGCTCACTGCTAGTTCACAAAGGGGGTTAGCACTAGAACTGCAGTGAACTATTCATCCTGCCAGTGAGCTCAGGTGAACACAGTGCTTGGAGCCAAACGGGAACGCTCAGTCCCATTCACCCAGTAGCTATATAATGTACCACAAGCTGAAAGCTGTTCATTGAGCCAGCAGGAAATTCAGACGTTAGCAAGAACTGGAACCAGAGCTGCTGTGATGGATGGCAATATCCAGACCCTGGGAAGCATGTAGTAGTGCTGGGCTGTGTGTGTGTGCCGTAGCACGGGAGTGCATCTCTTTCAAGATCAGTGAGCAAGTCTGAGAGTCACAGGGGAAGGAACTGAGGTGTTCATCCTCTCCTCCTCCCTGGGAAACTGAGCATAAAGTGATAGATTTGATTTATTTCCCATTGACAGCTACGAGGAAAGGAATGAATCTAAGAGTAGAATGAAAAAACAAAACAAAACAAAACAAAAGATTTAACTCTAGGAGGAAAAAGGCCTATTCCCAGGAGAGAAATGTGATACTCCCCAGCTTGTCTACTATCGGCACTGCTAGACCCATTCCCAGCTGCTCTGCATTCTTGGGTTTCATCACTCAAATCTAAGTTACAGGGGAGCATTAGCACTGGCCACTCTGCTCCTGCAGCTCTGCTGGTGCTGCTCATCAGGGCAATGCTCAAACAACACCAAAAAGGTAGAACCTGGTGCTCACAATGGAGGTAGCACTGAAACCCTCTCGGTCCCAGAATGCACAGAATAAAGTTACTTCTTGCAAGGTGAAATTATTATGTCCAAAGTGACCAAGTAGGAAGCTTTAGCATTTTTTTAGGGTTTTTTTTTTTTTTAGAATATTTAGAACATTTAGAATATTTTAGACATTCCAGGAGACCCTTCCAAGACTATGAAGCACCTCAATTCAATGTGTGTGGGAGGAGAATGGGTCCATTGGTAGCCCTCAGGTATGCACTAGGTGGCTTGGATGACTTAGCAGGGCTGCTGCAGCCCATTGAAACATCTCATGCTGAAGTTCTACTCCTCTCTTCACACTTTTGCTTCAATTACGGGCTCTGAATATGACATTAAAAATCATAGAAAAGTTTGGAAAATACCTCTAGGATCTCCAAGTCCAACCACAACCCACCCCCACTGTGTCCACTCACCATGTCACTCAGTGCCACATCTCCATGGTTCTGGAGCACCTCCAGGGACAGTGAGCCCACCACCTCCCTTCCAATAATACCTATAGGCATGTAAGATATTAGTAATTAGAGATATGACACTCTGACCTGTAATTTTATCATTTCATGAAATCAAATCACTCATTGGTAGGGGAAACTGAGGTGTGATTGCATTAAGAGCCTTCTGAAAGAAAAAGGGTAAATCACTTGGCTATCAATGGTGAGAATTCAATAAGAGCTGGTGATATTCCCAGTGCTCACTTCAACACACCCTTCCCAAACCAGACACAGTGTCAGCACTTTGCATACTCCTAACACAGAGCTCTGAGTGCAAATACTGTCTGTACAGGCTCAGAATGCTGCCAAGGCTCTGAGACCTCACGAAGTATACCACAGCTTCAGCACCACCTCTCTGGAGACTCAGCTTCCTCAAGAGCTGGTGCTCATGCAGAGGGTAGGGATGGTAGATCATCCTCTCAGCCATCATGGCCTAGTCCTGCCACCAAGCTCACACTTAGCAAGAAGGGTACAGAAGGGTTATCACAGTGACCCTGAGCTGTCAGGGAGCATGGAGATGTGGTTCTGATCCACACTCCCAGGATTTCCATAATGATGAACTCCTCTATCCCTTGCAAAACTCACTTTCTGTGCAACAACTGCAGACAATTCCCCTATACACCCTTAAAAACATGTCTAGCTAACAGATCTGAAAACCCAGCACCTGTGTGTCAGCAGAACAGCTGTATGCTTGCCACTGCTTGAGCTGCAGAGGATGCCACATTCCGATTGCTTTGCTTAGAGAAAATGGGGAGGACAATCCATTGGACAGAGAACACAGCATAATTAAGAAGCAACATACTTTCTTGCTCCTGCTGCCCTCATTTTATTTTTTCCCCCACTTACTCTGTTTAAACAACTCCATCAGTGTTCTGATGCTGATCTCCAGGCTTGCAGGGCTGTGAACTTAGGAGGCAGGATGTGTTTTCCTAAGTTCTCACAGCACTCATCACCTGGCATGTTAGGGTAGAGATGCTTCCAGTTGAACCATATTTTGTCTCTTTCTTTCTTTCCATTTTTTTTTTCTCTCTCTGTCTTCCCTGAGAAATATCCTCACTAAGAGAATTTTTCTTGGAATAAATAACGGGAGACACAAAGTGTGCAGAATCCAAACACAGGCATTCCGCACGCTGTGTGACAGCAACAAATGATTACATCCACCTCGAAACATTCACAGACGGTCATGTTTGTTTTCATTGCATTCCAGATATCAGTTGCAATCAGTCTATATATATATTTCTTTCTCTCCCGTGCGTGTTTGTGTGTGTGTGTGTGCTCCCTTTGTATAGGGAATAAAAGGAACATTTTGCTAAATCCAGCAAAGTCTTCAAAAACCTTCCAAACCTGCGCTCAGAGCGGTGCTTGTAAAAATGCAAGGAGAAAAAAAAGGGATTTTAAAGTGGAGCTAAATAGCTCAGGGTCCACTTGGAGCCATAATGTGAATTTATCCTCAGATGAATAATTTGCCTTGGTATTCCTAATTTGGCAAGTAAAGAGTGCAGCATCGCTTTGCAGCCATGGTACCTTTGTGCTCTTAATCCACCAGGGGCTACCTATACTTGTCTATCTGTACATCGGATCACTGCTAGTGGAGGTCTGAAAAGCATCTCCAGCAATCTTTAATTCATGTGATTAAAAATTCAAAAGAAGCCCTTGTACCAGCTGTTAAACTATGTTAGTAAGCTGTAATTCAGAGTTCAAATCCCAGCAAATTGAAGGTTAGGTTAACAGGATCATTCAGTGGAACTGCATTGTGTCGTAGCAACTAGAACAGTAGGTGGACTGTTTTATACAGGCTCATTTGCAGAAGATAAACTAAGGATGAGCAAACTCATAGCACTGCAAACCTTGCTTTGGATTTATTTCCCCCCTTCTCCTTCTGTGGCATGATTTTTTTTACTTAAAGTCTGGCAGACAAAACCAACTGTGGGTTTTGTTTAATCTTTGCACAGATAGAGGCAGAATAAAATCAGCATGAAGTGTTTTGTTTAAGACTATCTGGAATCTGAGAAATGTATTTTTCATCTCTGAGACTAATTACATGAAGTATAACAAAGGTGAAACGAGGCTGATGGTCTTAAGTTTACTGTTCATTCCCCCTTGGTAAATAGTGAGGAAGTGTAAGAGAAAAGAAATCTATCTTATTTAGAAGAGTTTGATGTGATTTATTCTTTGCTCAGGCTAGTCCCAGCATAAACTTCCAGGAACTTGAAGTACATGTAAGGCCAGAAGTATTATTCACAATTATTATTTATTATTAGTTCTACAGTGGTCATTAGTTTTTAGCTGGAAGTGAAAAGCTATTGTGAAAAGTGCTGTGTATAAAATGACAGTATTTGTTCTCCAGTGCTTACAGCCTTCCCAGCTTTACAGAGCTTGCAGGGAGAAGGTGAGAAACAGGATGTAATATCATCTTTAGTTTGCAGATGGGGAATTATGTCACAAAGTGTCTTTCCCAAAACCACACAGGAAGCCTGCAGAACTAGAAGCTGAATCCTGATCTCTTGAAGGCTTTAACCAGAATACCATCCTTCCTGTCTATTGAAAGACTCCTACTTACTGTATAGTGGGCTGTAAAGCAGACCTTTAATGAGCTCACACCCAGAAACTAGATGTGATCCCATGCCCATGGTACACATGAGAAATTTAAGCCCATATAAAATACACTGATAATATCTTTACTTGTGTGGTTCTGGTGACTTGATAAGGTAGATTTTGTGCAATAGAGAGCAATTCTGAAAAGGGAAGTCAATGGAAAAACTGATGGCTTGCTCAAAGTGGCAACAGAGAAAGGGAAAAATGGCCTGTTGGGATTGTTGATAGGATAATATCAGAGGATAATGCTTTCCAATAAAATATATTAAGAAAACTGTGACTTTCAAATTTGGAAAAAAAAAAAAAAGCCAAATGAAAAACAGTGCTGAGTATGAGTGCATCTAGGATGCTGGGAGAAGGAACCTTGAGCTATAGAAAGAGGTGAAGAAGAGCTTACAGAAAAATTGAGAGTTTTAATAGCAAAGCACAAGAGTTTGCACAGGTAGCAAAAAAATACATATTTGTACTTCGGAATTTCACCTCCTTGTTTCTGGTAAGATACCCACTAGTGAAAGCCTCAACAGAATTTGCATGCAACAGATCCTTCCAGTGATCTACTGACAGATCTGAAGGGAGAAGTCATGCATCCTTTGGCCATGACATCTACAAACATGAAATTAATTCCTATTTCCTACTTAAGAGGATATTTGAAATTACTAAAATTCTTAATTAGTTAAAGAAAATAAATATACATTTTAAGTGATTAATGTGTGTTTGCCTCTATGTGATCAACCTGTAGTTGGTTTCTTCCCTTGAACACCTCCATTAAGAAAAATCATTCCTGCTGTGGGTCAGATGTCATGACTAAACACATGGCACTCCCCAAACCTTTTTAATGTTTCAAGAAATAATGTTTAAAAATAACATTGTCTGACCAAGGACTGTGTAAAACTTGTGAAGGACTTGGCCTCATAATTTAGAGTCATCATCATCAACAGGCTTTCACTTGGATAGCACCTTTCATTCAAAGATCTCAGAACACTTAATTTAATTAAGCCTTTCAACAATCCCATAATGCAGCCAAATGTTATAATAACTGCTTGTAGAGGTTTGAATCTGAGACAAAGAGAGGTTAAATGAGTCTCCCAAGGTCCCAGAACAAATTAATAACATCGCCAAGAGGAGGCTGCAAAGCCAGACCCGCAGCCCTCTCCCTCACCACAATCTCCTTTCCTCCTCTCCCTCCCCGATACATGGACACAAACATGGGGGATTTCTGAGGACTGTGGTCCTCATCTTCCTGAGAAGCAGTCTGTGCTACACCAAGCACTGTATCAGGCTTGTAATGGGCACCACATCCCTTCTTTAGACTTTTTGGAGCCCTGCTTTTACTCCCAGCTCAGCAAGTCAGGTTTCCAAGCAAGGTTAGCTGTACCATATAATGGGTGGCAGTAATGGGAACATTTTCCCCCAAAATAAAAGCCTGTCACTGCTCTCCTCCACGCTATCACTTCCTCTGGGCTACCTGAGGAAGTGGGATTGTTTGCTGCTTTCCCATGGCTACAGCCTGCACTATATTCATGGTCCATTGAGCGGTCAGTTTTGCAGACTGTGAAGGCCAGAGCTGGGTGAGCTCACAGGCACCTTATCTGCACTGAGGGACAGGGCTCAGCAGGAGGAACACCTCATCCTCACCACTGCACAGTGTGCTCCAATGTTTTCTAGGAGGTCCTTTGCCTTCACAAACTGCCTCGTCCTGATTCCCTGAGACTGGGAGATCTGAAGCACATACAGGCTGCAGTGGTATGGCTCCAGGCCATACAGCACGCACTAAGCACTACCATATGTCACAGAGGCAGCTAGACAAAGTCTTCCCTGAAATGCGAAGAGGAGTGCTGGATACATGCAAAACGTCACTAGTTTCAAACCAAACAGCAAAGGTTTTGTAAAACAAAACCGGTTTACTGCTGAGCTTCAGCAGCTGCTTTCACATTTACAAATACATTTACATTCTGCAGAACATAAATGAGAAGTGATGGCTTTCTGATCTTGCTGCCAGGACCTGAGGTGGGAATTTGCCTTTTACCAGGTGTTGCTGCAGAGTTTGATGCCCCCAAGATCTGCAGGTGGAGTGACATGGGACATCCTCTCATCCCACAAAGAAGACCTGTAGCTCCTTGGCATGAATGGCCACAGACTTTACCGGAAGGATTTGGTCATTATTACACTCAGTATTTCTCCATCATGGAGGGGCTCCAAGATTAAGTATTTGACCCTCTGGTTTTGGGAACTGTCGGCAAGTGATGTACCAGGCCCACACACGCATGCAGGATGCGTGGGGTCTCGGCAGAAAGGCCCTATCACGCATTCCTCCAACTCCATAATCTCATGAACACAAATATTTAGTGTCCATCCCAGCCCCAGATTTATAAAAGGCCATCTGTTAACTGCTTTCACTGGTTCCCAATTAAGCTATCTCTATGGTGGGATTGATGCCACTCACGACTGACACGATACTTTCAATTTGAGGATAAGATAGTTATTTGGACTGATTTCCTTATGGAAAGGCTTTGTGTAATTGAACAGTGTTGAAAACAAGCGGGGCCTGTGCTGCAGACAGCACCTATTACACCAGCAACAAGTAACTAAAGGACAACTCCAAGGGCCATATGATGCTCGAGAACATGGACTTTGGCTTTTTAAAACCAGCCTCTTGTCTTTATTATCAAGAAGTTCAAAATGTTGGGTTGAAGGCTGAAAAATAAAGACAGAAAACAATGCCAATTGTACCCTTAAAAATCTAATTATTATAAGCATGATTTCAGAACCCCAGGAGCTTGGAGGCAGCATGGTAAATTATACCAATTCTTACTAAAAAAAAAAAAAAAGGCATTATGTGAGTTTTAACTACCTTGGAATAGTTTAAACTTATCTACGTTAATTAAGTGCATTAAAAATATGTGACTCAATACATAAAATAAAATGAACGTTTCTTGGAATTGAATGGCTGGATACTTCTAGGGTGCAGGCTTACCTTTAAATTCTTTCCCCGTGGAAGACATAAATGATCTGATGGGAACATTCTGCTGGTGGGAGAGCTCACCTTGCCATGGCTCCACCATGCATCCTCAATAACAGCACATGGACGTGGCCTGTCAGGGAGAGCAGAGTGAGCAGATGGAACCTGGCTTGGCTCACGGCCTCAGTGGAAAGCTCCAATATTTTCCTCCAGCAATTGTTCAAAGCATCACGAAGCTCACCTTTGAAATTTCTCTGAATGAACTGAAATTCGCTGCCGCAATTGGCTCACACATATGATGTTAAAAAATGATAATTTAATCCAGCATCAAGAAAACATGGGCTGAGACTTCATTTGACTCCCAGCTACGTACGATAAACCCAATCCTCTGCTTGTTTTGATGGTAAAATAAACTCCCAGCATGGATGGTGGAGATGTAGTGCAGCAATTTGTTTCAGTGGGCCCCATGTCCTGCTGCCACCCACACCCCTTGGTGAAAGCATGGCCTGCGCCCCTACAGGTGTTACATTTTTTACTCCCCCAGTGACCAGTAACAGTGCTATTGGATGAGCATAATATATCTCAAAACAATGTGCTGGCATCGCTGAGAACGTACATATAAGGCCACTGAGGTCCACACAGCAAGGATTGCACAATAACCCATTAAAATAAACATTTGCAACCACAGATAGCTGGCCTGAAATCCCTGCTCTGATACAAATAACATCTGGACAACTTTTGTATGCATCTTCCAGCATAAAACACCCTTGAGAAAAAATAGAAGGCAAACTAAAAGACAAAGGACCACTAAAGATTTTATTATGCTATGGGTGTGGTGCCATAAATTTTAGGAGATTCAAGCAAGAGTTGCCAAGCCTGAATTTAAACAGCATGTTGTTTTTAAAAGTTGTAACATTAGTGACGAACAAGTCCGTATTCTTACATAATTAATCCAGTGTGAAATAGAGTGACTGGAAGACATCCAGTGGTTTAAAAATAACTCAATCATTTATAAGATCCACAGCACTATAGGATTTAACATTAAGGCACAGGAAGTGAAGGCATCTTGGTATGGAGCATGCTGTTTTAATTCCACAAAAGCTTTGTGAGTTTGGCTTAACAGAGCTCCCTGTACAACCGCCCTGTGCCGCGCAGAAGCGAGGGAGGTTCCTCTCAAGTGGTCACAGGTTTAATGGCTGGGCTTTTGTCAGCAGGATTTGATTTCATTTTTCTTCACTCCACCATTTAGAGATGTCTCTGGCTGGTGATACCATAAAAGAGACGAAAATGGGAATTTTTTATTTTAATTTTCTAATGGAAACAATGGGAGGAAGACAAAACTGCACAGGGAGCTAAGGACTCTCTTCAGATGAAATGCAATCATGTTATGAATTTGAACGGACTACAGCCTTCAGTGTCATTTGTGAGAAGTGTTTTCAACTGGCAAGCTGCACAAATAGGTGCATTTGGGAGACACAGTGTGAGCGAGGCTGCATGTAAAGACATACTGCCAAGTGAAATCCTCAGTCATCACTGACCTGAAGTCATCACTTTTGTTTGCAAACTGAGGGCTCGGTTCTGCAAGTCATTCTGTCACAAATCTCCACCCAGCAAAACCACCTGCAAGAGTCAGACATGGTTGCAATCAGTGTTTCTGCAAGCTGGGAGAAAGCATCACAACTAGTTATAAACTGGGGGTGGACAGTCCACACAGAGCTGCCTCTGGTTTTGCTAATTTTTCCAAATTTCCAAGTGTAACCACTGGCAGTGCCATGTGGCCTCTCAGCCTGACATTAGGGTGCTAGCTCAATGGTGTCTCATCACTCACTGCTTTGTTCTGCTCTGTGAAAGCCCTCATGATGACACAGTTTGCCCCAAAGAACATCTGAATTCCATAAAGAGAAGTAAAGAATAAAGCAAGTGGATAGAAGGTGCCTCTTCCTTGGCAGCACGTTTCGCCTTTGCCTGGTTTGACATAGAGGATGAGAGCAGATACATCAAAACTGTAATCTTGAATGATCAAAATAAATCACATACAATTGATTTTGACTAATGTAAAACTAACTGAATACATTTCTGGAAACAGTACTTATGAATTAATAATAGTGATTAAGATGAATTAAACACACAGACTAAATTCTTCTCTACAACATGCTGACTTCCATGGAAACTGTGCATGCAGATAGGGTCTGGGCATAGCAAGTTAATTCTGAATTATTTTTATCCATTGAATTAAAGTAGTACGTTTAAAAGAATTTATGTGACTAAATGACATGCTAAACTTACCAATGTTTATTGAGCTTTGAATATGATATTCTCGAATCATCAGTATATCTGCTTAAAAATGCAAAAAGTGGCTTTGTGAAATCCATTACTGACAGAATGCAGAGAGTACAAGAAATGTGACCCAAAACATTATTTTCATTTCATTGGATAAGGATAGATTTTAAAAATCGCTAATCTCATCTCCCATTCAGTACTTGGGTCCATTCACCATTTACAAGGAAGAAATCAGATCCAGCTACTTCCACTCATGGCGTCTGTCTCAAGATGGACCCAGAAACCGTAGTGCAGTTTTTCTCTTGAAATACCCAGTTGTATTACTGTTACATATTTTTCTTTCTATAAGTTTGCCTTTTTCATAAAAGCATATTTAGATATATTTCACATACATACACACATTTTTATGTGCGTGAAATGCTTAATTTCTATGCTTATATACATATCTGTTTTTCCTATTTATTTGTCCATTTGCTTCTGTGATCATTTCACAAGTTCTTTGTGGCAAACTTGTTCTTGGACCAAAAATCTGTCTAACTGAAATATACCATGTAGCATCACCTGTGAGGATTTACAGATGTACACACAAGAAAGATTGATTCAGGCAAGTTCAAATCCATCAGGTGGATAAATGGTGCTTAAGATTTTGACTGAGAACTGCAAGGAATATGGGTCTCTGAAAGGTAGCATATGTGATGTTAACCTCTTGTTGCCTGATATCAGTTCAGATTAATTCTGTTAGAACATCTGTAAAGTTGTAGGTGACCAGAGGAGAGCCTGTATTGCTGGAGAAGATTAAAGTACGGAGTGTAAACTAACATAACTAAATGAAGGCTGAGATGCAACTTCTGTCTATACACAAGCCAGTGTGGGTTAAAAGAAGCTGAGAGATTTGCTATTAACACAAATATGAATGGATATCATCTGGTTGTTAATGAGCTTCAGGAGAAGCTTGACAGAGGGATCTGACCATGAGAACTCTCCAGCAGCCATCCCACAAGAGAATGGTGACAGGGGAAATAAGAAAACAACAACCCCAGAGGCCAGTTAATATCGAGCTTGGTCAGTTCTCAAACGGAATTTGGGCATGAAACTCAGGGCTCAGAGTGTCCCTGCTTGTCCTATGCTGTGAAAATGAAAGGGAAGGGAATGGGAAGGAAAGGACAAGGAAAAAAAAAAAAAAGAAAGGAAAAGAAAAAAGAGAAGAAAAGGAAAGAAAAGAAAAAAGAGAAAACATCTCTAAATGTTTAACACTTAGGAAAAGAAATAGGAAGATTTACCAAAAGTGATGACTTTAGACAATTCCCATCAAAATATTCCCCCCAAATATTTTGATCATTATTAAATGTTTTTGCAGTACAAAACTCACTCTTACATTATTTTTCTATTGGCTCAAGGCAGAAGAAGGCAGGACATCTGGAAGGAACTTGAACATTTATGCCTCACTGCCGCTGCTTGATCTCCTCTAGAGAAGGGAAGGCATGCTTGGATTAGTCTTCATATTCACTGTGATTAAATAGCTCTCACCTCTTGCTGAATCCTAATGAAATATGGTATGTCTGCTATGTATTCATATTTGTTCTTACCTTAGACCATCTGCAGATACTAGATGCTCTAGCTAGTTGACCATATCAGAATTTTTCTGCAGAAATTTCTTTTGCAGAAGAAAATATCCTCCCCAGGAAAAGGCTGTTGGGAAAGCCATAGTTGATTTGAAGGATTTTCTTCCTGTGTTGTTAAAATACAGCTTTAGCTAAAAAAGTTTTAATCGATTTCATTTTTATCACCAATTTGAAAAATCATTGTGATTTACTAAAAATATGATATTTTTGGAAATCCTTTTGTATGAAGAATGTTGTGGTTTTGAATTTTCATCCAAGGGTTGGATTAATTTCTTTTCTAAAAACAGAAAATATGTAATGGGAAGGGATTTCCATTTTCTACCCAGCCATGACATTTAGTGGTATTATTATAATTAGTTATTTTCATTCCTTTTATGTAGAACCATTCATAAATATTGTACGTTGTAGCAAGTTGAGTTTGGGCCTATCCACAAGCTTGTTTACACAGAGTAAGGCAGACAAAACCAGAATCCAACTTCTTCAAAGCATATATATATATGTATGTATGTATATATATATATACATATATACATATTTATTTCTGAATTTGTATGAAAATATAATTACAGGACAAGTCAAAATATGTTAAAAATCAGTTTTTAATTATCAAAGAACCAAACTAAAATTATTCAATGCATATAAATATTCCAGCTTTCAGAATTGCCAGGGAAAAAAAAAACCAGTCCCACCACTTATAGATCACGAATTAGAAAAGTGATTAATTTCCTTTAGAGATACCTACTGAAAAATGGTGGCATTATGCTCTTTTGAAATAGATGCTGTGGCTTTTACAGATACTCTTGGTACAATCCATTTCTGTGAACTGCATGTTAGAAGGCTTTACCACTCCATTATAGATAAGTGTTACAACTGGGCTGGGAACACATGCCTTCGTGCCACAGCATCTTTTGGTCTCCATCAGCTAGATGCAGGGAAGAATAGCTGCAGTTAAGCTTAAAGTTGGGTAAGAAGGAATGATAGGTTTGCCCCTGCCTGGAAGTGAAAATCTGAGATCTCTGAGCACTGAAGGTATGCAATGGGAAACAAATCTGGCCTGTGAAGAGGGCCTTTGGATTTGCAATCCCATCCAACCACCTAATGACATCAAAAATTTCAGCAGCGTTTCATACCTACTTCTTGCAAACACCCTTCCTTTGTATGAAATCCAAATCCTAGCTATAAAATCACATATTTGGCTCACATTTAAAAACTGCCCGAGTCATGTCACTCTTTTTAAAAGCAATAACATTTTAAAAAGTATAATTGCATTATTATTCTTTGACTTATTCATAGTTAATAATCAGAATAGATTGTTCCAACATTAAGATGACATTTTTACACTCTGTTTTCAGTAATATTAAAGTCTAGTCCAGCCCACGCAACTTAGATGAAATATTTCATGCGATATCAGCTTTTTGGCAGCCATTGGATTTGTGTACCCATCAAAACTGCATCTTCTCAGAAAGAATTAAGAAAAAGTCATTTACCCAGTTAATTCTGTAACTATTGATTTCAGTGTAAACCCCTTCCTCTTTATAAGATTAATTTTGTTCTTCCCATGTCCCACAGAAAAATCTTGTGCCCAAAGAAAAGCTGCTGTGGAAGGGATACAAATGAATCTACTTAGATAATTGTAATTCCAGTCAGACACTGGCACCATGTAGCTCATGTTTTATCATAAGGGACCAATTTCTAAGATTTAGCCATCAGTCTAAAGAGTTCAACAGAGTTTTTGTGATGTAACAATAACAGCATCCACAAAAGCCTAATGGTTCTAATATTCAACATATTTTTATCTATAAAATGAGGACTTTGGGCCCCTCAGCCCATCAGTGGTGTGTTTGGAGGGGTAACCAAGAAAGAGAATGTGGAATCCTGAATGCTGCCATTGGTGATGCCTACCCTACCTTTGAGAAGTAACATCAAGTAAAAACCACACCGGTTTCATGTGTTTTGTAGTGGTTTCACCACAAAAGGATTTCCCCCCTCCTCTTTTTTTTAATCAAAGACTGATTAATTAATTCTCATTATCTCCATCTCTGTCACAAAGATAGCATGGTGACGCTGTCAGAAGGCTGTTGTAACTTGCCTCAGGCATGGCTGTAATTTGGTAGTGGTTGAAGTGTTTGCTCGTTATTTCAGTAGGTCCCATCATCCCACGCCCACAGAAAAAAGGTTCATAGGCAGGAGATGTGTACCAAGTAGTACAGAAATAGGTGGTAATAGCACAATGAGCCTCACTCTGAGCAACCCTCAAAAGAGCAGAGCAAATAAACTATGGTCTCCTACTTTTACAACAGCACCAGAAGAAGATTCAGACCAAGTTTGGACAGAAACCAGTCTAAAAAACAAAACAAAAACTCCCTTTCCAAAGCAAGGGAAAATTTGTATGCAGCAACTGTTATTGGGGTAGAGGGAAGAGTGAAAAAAAGCCTCTCCTAGAAGACTTGCAGAGCAGCAGCCTGCTAAATGTGATCACATCAGGAAGCAGTCCTTACCGCAGCCTCATCAGGGTGAGCTGAGACAACACATAAATGTGGGAGACCAGTAGGACCAAGTGTTACTGGCAGCGTGCAGTACAAACTGAAAGCATCCATAGACAATTGAAACCACATTGCACGGATCATCCTCAAATCACAAGGTTAATGCAGATCCAGCTTTCAACTCAGTGAGCTACATAAACCAGATGAGGTACAGCGAACAATGGCTCATGCGTGTGTCCCAGTTTCCACCAACAATGTTAGCCACATTGGTGGTGACTCAATTTGTTTCCATCATATGCTCTTTAGAGTCGCCTCTGGCGGCTTTGATTTTCATACTCCTTTTCCAAATGAACATTATTCAATTGCAGCAAGAAAAGTTGGCACCCAGCAAAAGGCATATGAAGCTCCATTTTCATAACACACTAAATGACACAAGGTTTAAGGGTTGCTCCTCCTTTTGTTGACCCTTCTGGCTCAGATTCAGAGTTCAGCTCAGAGCATGACATCTTCCTATACAGCTATACAGGAATCAGCAATAACCAAATACCCATATATAACATTAAAAAAAAATAGCCAGGTTTGGAAAAAAAATGGATAGTTATCCTATATGTATATACACCTGCCTTTTATATGGCATTGTATTACACCTTCTTTAGTGCAGAAGAAGGAAAACACTAAGAAAAAATAACATAAATCTATGTCTGACCTCAGTGAAAAGATTGTCTTTCTCAGAGCAACATACTGAAACATGAAGTTTGCTCTCCCAGCATTATTTGTTTAATAGAAATATTTTCCATACCACCTGGTTCTGGCAGAAAGTCAGAATTTGCATTTATATGAGGTAGTTTATCAAATATAACATACAGAAGTCTGTTAAGTACACATTGCATTTTGTTTGTGAGAAAATCTGTTTGTATTTAATGTAGTTTTTAAATTAACCTTAATGAAAGCCTTGAAAATTGTTGTTCTAAGCATTTGAAATATGCAACAAGAACTAGTGGAAGACATAAACATGTTTTCCATTATATGTTATCAGATAGTCCAAAATTACTACAAAAAAGAACGTGGGTCTATGTTAAATTAGAAAGATAAGCAAGCATTTAGTTAAAAGGCAAAGGTCTTTAGAAGAGTAAAGCATCTGACAGTTAACCCCAAAGTCTTACCATCTCCTACTAAGAGGAGAACAACACTTGCAGAATAGGGTGTTTTAACCACATCCACAGCTCAGATGAAACACGGGCTATGTTTCATAGAAATGCCATGTTTGTTCCAGCCAATATTTATATAGTAGTTGCATTCCCATGGCTGTTTTGAAGATCTTACTAAAGGAATATCAAACACGATTTGCCCACAGCTCTATCTTTTGGAAAGAACAACCTAAAAACACAACCTTTATAAATGGTCTTGCTACACATAATCCCTGCAGTTATCAAAATACTATTTCCTTCTGTCCTCTGCTGTTTGCTGGTTTAATTTTCTTCTTTAGCATAGGACGGGCTATTTTCAGTTGATAGTTACACTGGTGACTTCACAAAGAACATAACATAGGAAGGAAAAATCTTTGGCATTAGGACTTTCTTTCCAGACTTTCCTCTTATATCAGATTAAATCTTTTATAAAATGCCAAACATGGACAGGTATCAATAGGGCATTCAGCTTATATGATCAGTGAGATTAGGAGAAAGTAGTACCTAAGTGGCTTGATGATGAATTGTTGGACAATAATCATTCAAATATAGCAATAGAAGTATCACTGGTAGTGATCAAGGAAGGGAAGGAAAATCTGACTAATGACTTTGTTTTACTATTCTGGTAACCCTTTGCATAAAGAAAACTCAGTAAAATCAGGTTTTAATCAGGGTGATATTTTTCTGGAAACTCTTTCTTCCCAACACATTCTGGCAGTTAACCAGTGTCTGAATAACATTCCCACAGTAAGTTTTGAGTCAAACTTCTTTTTTCATGAGCAACTGCTCTGGAAAACAGGAAAATCAAAGAGCTTTTCTCAGAAAGTCTTTACTTTTCTGAGAGATACATAAAGGCAAATACCAAGGTAGCTTGTTATATAGTCACAGATTACAAAAAAAAAAATGTTAAGTTCTACAAGAACCCATCCATTAAGAACCTAATCATAAGTATCAGGTCTCACTGACTTGCTGATTGAGAAAGTGACCAAGATGTGTCATCATTACAGACGGTTTGCACACACTGAGATTCAGATTAATCAGTGTAAGTCTGCATCTATCCACATAGATCACCTCAAGTAATCATCTGAAACTTTTCCCTGTCTACATTTAATATATATCCTCTCAACATTGTGTTGGAAATTTGGAGTATTTTTGGTTTTATTTTGGAGCACATTAGAGGCAGGGCAATCTAGCTGTCATCTGCGTGGTGGAATACTGGAAATCCTCTTTGGGATCACATTCTCAGTCTCTAGTTTTAGAGGAATGATTTCCTATAACTGAGCTACAGATCACTGTGCTTGTAGGTTGTTCAGAGAATAGCAGCTCTGCTTCACATTAAAAGTGTAATTTTTAATAGCCAAGGAGGAAAAAAAAAGGAAGAACTGAAAAGTTGTAATATGAAAATTTCGCAGCAGGGACTATTCCTAAGTATTGTGTATTCTCATTGTATATCAATAATAACTCATTGATTTCTGAGGTTTCTATGGTCCTTTCCAGCCAGATCAGAATAAATGCAGGACATCTGGGACAGTCAGCCTCCCAAAAACCTTCACCCCTTGGCTTTCCTCTTTTTTCTATGGGATTGTTAATCAGACACTTAAAGAGACACATGAGAAGCCTAATGAGCTTTGTCATTCCCTTTCCCTACAACTTACAATTTTAATGTAAAGGGCATAGAAACCTTAAAATCTCCATTGTTTCATGCTTCTGGCTTTATAAATGGGAACCTAGAAGGTTTAAGAGCTTGACTGCATTTTCTGTGTTTGCAGGCTGCAGTCCATAGATGGGATGGGGGATGTTGACTTCTTGGGTGTTGCGAGGAACAGAGTTGTTGTAGGAATGCTGAGAAGCCGGTTTGGGTGAGGGGAAGACCTTAGAACAATAGCAGAGAGCTTGAGGACATCTTCCATTAATAAGAAAGTTCTTGGCGTACATAATAGCCACGCTTATGAAAGTTTTCTGAGCCTTTCCTAAACAGCTAAAGGAGAGTCTTTTCAGGCTTTTTATTTTGAGAGATGGAATGAACAGAATGTGCATAGTCTTTGGACACGATGGGGAGAGAGATGGAACTGTGCATTTGTGCCTAGGCCAAAAAATAATTAAGGCAATAGTATACTGCAAAAGAGTATGTTATGAAACTGCTCAAGGAGAGCTTTTGGCCAGATACAACTTATGACAAATATTTTTTGCATTAATAGTCCTAGCAGACAGTATTATAAATACCTAAATGTATTTATAGATGGTATTTCAGGGTGTCATTCTGGTTGTTATTTACATGATAATATATTACACATTTGGTTTAAGAAGATACTGAACACTGTCTAACAGTGAAAAATTAGAATGAGCGGAGGTTTAGGGCAACTTTGGAAAGATCTGGGGTTTCACTGTGAAAGCCAAATAAGAGTTTACTGTAACAGGAAAAATATACCTATGAAAAACACTAGAGCTACAGGGTCATGGCCCGTGACACAGAAGGGATACAGAGGGTCTTTGGAGCAGGAAACTATTTGGCAACCTTTCTGCTGGCTGGGAGCAGTGAGAAGCTAATTTAGTCAGTGGGTAGAAGAAGCAGCTCTCAGAAGAAGAGTTGGGAAACCAAAAGCGGCCGCACTGAACTATCAAGAAATGCATTTTGAAAGTTATTATGTAACATTACGGTCAAAACTGGAGATAAGAAGCTGATGCATCACAGCATTAGTGAAGTCAGTGTTAATATGTTTGCATAGATAAGGAAGATTTGGCGTAGTATACAGGCATAAAAATGAGGAGCCAACATTAGCTGAAACTGAGCTCAAAGCACCATTGCCAAGAGATGTAATTCTTGTCTTCATCTCCTGGAATATCAAGGTTTCTATAGTTTACAAACATATGGGTTTTCAAAGCTATTACAACTGTGACATCGATTTAGAAGCTACAAATAGGCAAGAGGTTAAGATTAGAGCTGGCCAGGAATTTTCGTACAAAACAGAATTTTGCGTTTTAGCCAGGATTAGTTAAGATAACTGAGCTTTACAACATCATACTGCCAGGTGAAAAAAATGACTCACTTGACAAGCTCAGTGCAGCTGGGATGAGTACTTTGGAATTGTGTTTTCACATAAACATTCACAGAGTGTTGTCATCATTAAGAAAAAGATGCACTAAAAAGAATTGTACCTTCAAATTGTTCAGGCTGGGGAGGGCACTTCGGGCGACGCTGCTTTCCTTGGTTTTCATAAAAGGGTGAGATGGCTCTGGCTTCTCTGTACAACAGGACAGCTTGACCCTTTATGTCATACCCAAGGTCCGGTATAACCTGTGTTTATGAAAAAGTTCATCAATATTGGAGAACAAGTGTTCTACATATAAATTAGCATGTGAAAAAAATAAATCCAAATAAAATCTTCTTTCATCAGAAATTTCTCCTTTGAGCATGAAACCAATACTATAACAAAATTGAGTAAAAGAAACGACCAAATGTTACCTAAGCAGACAAAAGGAAAAAAAGAAATAGATCATATTGTGCTGTGGACATTTTTGCACGAAAAAGCTCAGTCACAGAAAGTGAAAAAGCCGACGGAGAAGCAATGCAATCCTTTACCCAATCACTACGTGCTCAATCAAAGAATTCTAAACTTCAGCAGAATTCACTTAGACACTGGGGATTAAATGGGCAGAAACCTAGATTACAAATCAAAGAGCACTGAATACCGCTTGTATATGTTCAGCCTATGAAAGCTGCTTAATGATTAAAGTCATATATGCTTAAAAAAAGAAACAAACAAAAAAAAAAAAAACCCGAAAAAGCAAAACTGTTGAGGTCTGAGAGTATGTCTCTGGATTGACAGGTCATAGGTTAAATCCAGATGAGGGTCACTCAAGCCTGGTGTTAGTCTAAATGAGTACAACATTAATGCTGGAAAATCCTCACGATGAGCTCACCACCTGTCTGCTGCAGAAATCCGACCAGTCGAGGCTCAGTTCGAACTTGATGTTTACTTGCATTGCAGTACTTGCATGCTGCTAACTAGGGAGAATGAAGTTAGTAATCTGGCTTTTGATTTCAATCACTTTGTCTATCCTTAATTTACTTTTGTCTACTGCCATATGAAAAGGTTCTACTTTTCTGTTGCAAGTACAACAGGACACTTGTACTTCAGGAATTTCATTTCAATGTGATTTTAAATGTTGGACTTAGTCAGGAAAACAGGAAACTTTCTTTTTAAAAATGTCTTATTTAAAAGATGTTTTTGCATCAAAAGAAGAGAAGTCTGGAAAAGATAAAGGAGAATTTGGGTAAACTATAAATTGGCAATCGTAGCTAGGTCGATAGATCCTGATCCCAAATTAAAAAACAAACAAACAAAAACTATTGATACAGAACTGAGCCTTGAAAAAAATCAGAGGGTTAAAGTAGCCAGCACTTAAAGGAAAGAGGAATAGATCACTTACTACACATATTCCATTATATTTTAAAAACTCGTAGGGTTGATGTGAGCTTGTTATCATTCATTAAAAGATAAAATTTGCTGCAAAAGGTACATACTTTGCAAGTGTGTAGCAGCTAATCTCAGACCTCTAATAGATTTAACCTTGTATATTCATAGATATTTAAAGTGTTACGGTTTGAAGGTCATCTCCTCTGTCTTAGAGTGAAAGGAAAGCAAAGAAAGGAATAAAAATTAGACAGAATTAATTCTTCAAAAAGTTTTTACAAATCAAAACCCTGCAGTTTCACACTGAGAACAAAAGAAGCATATTAAACACCAAAGTTTATCAAGACAAATTAGGTCCCAGTTTCAAATTTTCTTTAATCTTTTGCATCTGAACGTTTTTTTGCCTCATGCTGTTTTCCCTAGTTAAATGTTAAAATGAATTCTAGCCAATACCATTGACTTCCTCCCTTAAAAATATTGAGACACATAATAAAAAATTAATTACTTCCCCTAATTTCCGTGTGATTCTTTAAAAAGATGTAAAATTCATTTAAAGTAAGTGGTGACTTTGTCTTTGAAGATCACGACAATTAACATGGATCAAAGCTTAGGTTCTGTAACGATGATAGCTTATTAGCATAATGAAATTAACTTAGAGACAAGAATCTTTAATAGGTACAACAAAAACGCTTTAATAATACTTGAAGAAAATTATGTATTTGCTAGAAGTACAACAGTTTCAGACTTTCTATCCAATTAATAAGTTGTTAATTAACTCCTTTTCCAAACAATATGCACTTTAAGTTAACATCTGCCCATTGGATAGCACTTTCCTATGGTTTTTTGTTGTTTTTTTTTTTCTATATACTGTGGAACTGCCTCACTGTTTTACTGGGAATTCCTTGTAGGACTATTCTCATACTAGGACTAACAGGACCCAAATATAGTAATATGCTTTCTGTATCTAACCAATTAAATAAAGGAGAAGGCTTATTTCAAAGATGAGGAGGAGTGGGTAATTCCTTAATTATGGCTGCATTGTTTGCAGCAGTGCTGTTTCAGATTTCTTTGCATTTTCAATAGAAATTATTTTCTTCAGTTTATATGTCTGTGTAGAATGGCTCTCTGCTGACTAGTGCCTTATATGGACTTGACTTGGGAACAATTTTCATATTTCTTCAAATATCTATTTATAGCTCCATGCTACAAGATTTTATAGCCTTATTTATAAGATTGTAAATCAATAACTATTGTTTTTAAAGATATGGAGTGGGAAGGTTGCTCAGAAAAAATTAAAACAGAGCCGCATCTATAAGAATAGTATTTTCATAGTCTTTGCTTTGTAGTGTTAAATAATAAGGGCTTTCAGGACTTTAATTTTTAATTACAATGACACATTTTTGTTTTAGGGGCTTCTGCCTGCATAGTAGCTTGGGGATCAAAAATTTCACAGAGCATTTTGCTTTTTGCAAGTGGATTTGGAGAACACACAGGACTGCATGGAATGGATAGGGTTCAAGGCGCCAGCACCAAATGCTCAGGCATTTGGAACAGTTGATGGAACAGTTATATAGCTCTTATTTAAAACAAATGAATTATTATATTCTATCAGGTCAGGGATCCATGTTTTAATAAATCCCTAATTACAGTAACTTTTCATTTAATCTGGCAAATTCTAAGCAAGTTAAGAATTTATGAGTTGGAATTAGCAATAAAAAATATGCCTGTCTCCTAGTCCACTCGAGGCCACACAGGTTGATCTCATTTTGAGTAACAAGGAAGCCAGGAATGTATCTCCTAAACAGGGCACTGTGACATTGTATTTTTGAGGAAAAAAATAATAAAAAAAGAAACAATCTGGAAGTTCTCATTTCCCTGTCTTCAGAGATAACAAACAAAAGCAGCACAAGAATCAGAACATTTCTGAGGCCATCTTACACCTTGGAGAACTCTTCTACTGCAAATCTAAGAGTACATAGACCTGTTTGAGCAACATCCATCCAGAAATCTTCTATCCAGTTGCTGCTGGCTATGGTTATGTTTTCCATTTCTGACCCAGCATGGCTCTGTGCAGTCCCACAGTACAGCCACCTTGAAATGGGAACAAAATGAGTCCTGATAGCAGAGTGTAGATAAGATCTGGGGAGCATCGTGGGTACCAATGGTCTCCACATAGCACCAAGACACTATGGAGAGTCATGTAGCGCTCAAGGAGATGCATGCTTTCATGTGGTATTTTTACCATTGGAATTAAAAGGTTGATTACCACTTCAAGTATGTCTCCTTTAGCCACAGCCACACTTTTGCTCCTTTGGAACAGCATCCTCATGAGTAATAACTAATCAGCACTCAGTACGTGCACATGGTGTGCACCACTATTGACCAAGACACCATCTTCTTAAGGGTGGGAATGAGATATAATTATTAACTCACATGGGAACTGCATAATCATGAGTTGAAGCTGAGAAAACCACTGTTTTCTGCACATAAATAGGCAACACTACTCTGCTATTGTCTCTTCGATGAGCACAAATACAGTTCTGGTTCTTCCACCTATAGATTTTTTTTTTCTTATTTAACTTCTTGTAAAAGTTTAATTTCATTTTGTCATAAATCAGAATAGATTTCTCTCTATTATTTTGTTTTTGTTTTTATTTTATTTTCTTCTAAAATGTCAAAGGCTAAAAACCCTTGTTTGGAAAGAAAATAAAAGAAGAGCAAGAGCTGTGCAGTGCAGTAGCTCTAGGGATTTGGAAGTGGCTGCCTGTGGGCTCCTGCAGCCCACGCACTACTCACTAATAACAAGTAAACAACTGGAACTTCATGAGAGGTGACAGATGTGACCACCATTTTGCTCAACCATGTCCAGGTGTACCTTGTTCCCAGGGCAGTTCTGACACTGAAATTGCTCCTGAACCAGAAATATGAGGCCCTGTGCAACTGCTGGGTTCTTCTTGGAGTACACTTAACACTGGGAGCACTGGAACCATGTCCTTGAGATGATTGGTGCAGGTGGCTGAGCTCTGTAGAAACCAAATGCACCGACTCACAGGAGAATCTGCCTGAAAAATAAAAAAATTAAAAAAATAAAGGAAAACATTATTTCCTACATTATTTCCTTTTAACGACTTGCTTTTGGCAAATCAGGATCTGGGGGGTAAAATGTTTCCGAATTGTAAGTCCATCTCATAATTCCTCTGTTGGAAGTTTGTTGGTATCATATTCCAAGAAATATGATATTACCTTGGCTGGGAAGTGCAGTCTAAAGAGCATCATCACCTAGTTCTTTGCTTTCCTGGAAGCTTCCATAGCCTACCAATTTCTCCCTGGATGATTCCCAGCTAAGAAAAGGTCTCTCTCCTTGCTTATGAAAATCAGGGTCTTAACTGCATTAGGTGCCATGAATACGAGCCTGAAATATTAGAGGTTCCTTTAAATAAGACATTATATGCTTTATTAGAGAAAAAAAAAGCAGCTCATCTATGAAATGTACTTATTGTTCCAAATTCTGAGCCAAACTTCAGAGTTAGGCTGTAGGTGTTTCTAGAGCTTTACTGGGGCTTGACATAGTGCCAGAAGATACTAAATTCTCATTTTTAAGTGAATGACCACTGCATAGAGCTGCCAACTGAGAGCTTCCTTTAAAGTAATAATAATAAAAAAAAGCTTGCCAGGGATAACCTCAGTAAAACTGATGCTGATAAATGCATCGGTTTAAAGATGATCAATACTACACTCCCATTGTTTATGAACGGTTTTATTTTTTGGCCAGTAGGATATATTTTCTTGTCCAACTTCTACTTCCATTGAGGTCCTCTTGTCTTTTTCTTGATTTTTGAAACAAAATACACTACGATTAAATCACAAGTACATGTACAACATATTCAGTCAGCATAATGCCATGGAAATATTTGATTTAGTGGGTAAGGTGGTGCAGCATGTTTCTCAAATGATACAATAGTTTTCTTCACCAATACTAACCCAAACTATATCTTTAGGATAAAATACTGTATATTCTAGGTCTATTTTTAATTGGTTATTCTCTGAAGTAACACCCTTAACCTGTTCATGTGGTTTTAGTTCCAGCTTTCTGTGATTTCTCGCTGTTTTGTCCTGGGTTTGGATTTCCCTGGATGTCCCTGTTGCTGTTCCTGTCATTTTCAGAATGATTCATGTTTCACAATTTCATTTGCATATTATCCTCGCTGCATGGATAAAACAAGTACAGGTTTCCTTGTCTCCAGGTTCACAACTGAGCAAAAAATTTTCTCTCCTTCCTTCCCATTCCCCACCCTGCTGCAGTCAGCTCCATTGCTACAGACATTCACTGCATCATTGTGGAGAGACATCAACAGAAACCACAACTGTGAGGTGAGAAAGCACAAGCAGGTGAAAAAGAAACAGATGTTATCTCTTTACTGTGTGTTTTTGATGTCTTTTTTCCTTTTTTTTTTTTCTTTTAGAGTACCACATATCATAGAGGTAGAAGACAGTAGTTGAACCACAAAAGACAGTGATCTAAGGACCACATACCACTAAAACCACACAGAAGGATCAAGAAAAGCGTGTAATACAGGAATTTTCACCTTATTCTGTTCCTGCTGGTTTGAAACCAATTTTACTTCTAGATTTGGATAATTACACACTAAACCCTTAGCTCAGTCGTTACCTTTACCTTCATCAGCAAGCTGAACTTTAGTTTCAAGCAAGGACAGCAAGACAAACTGGTCCAAACCAAAGGATGAGTACAGCAGTGGGTTGACCCTCAGTTATGCTGGTTGTGCTCACTGCTTGCATTTGTATTCTCTCCATGTGTTGTTGTACACACCAAAAACTTACGAAGTCAAAGATCACACACAACTTTAGGAAAATTACATCATGTGTTAAGAAAAAAACAATCCAAATCTAGAACCTAAGGCATGGTGGAAGTGCTGTAGATTAAAACTGTTGAAAAAATGAGAAAAGAGAACACAAATTTCAAAGTAAGATTCTGGTGCCGAAGCAAAGCTGCAAACATCTCAGAATTACAGTTTGAATTTTGGGTGGTCCTGTGTGGAGCCAGCAGTTGGACACAACAGTCCTTGTGAGCCCCTTCCAACTCAGGATTCTATGAATGTATGACCTAGCACCAGCAAAGGCTGCCCAGAGAGATTATGGAGTCTGCTCCTTGGAGATCTTCATAAGCTGTCTGGACATGGTCCTGGCCACCCTGCTTAAGCAGGGTTTGGACCAGAGAGACCCAAAGGTCTCTGCCATTCTCAGCCATCCTAAGATTCTGTGCTTTTTAGAAATATTGCCTATTTCCTTTCCTTCCTCATTTATAAACCTTCAGGAATCATCCTGAGCAGAGAACGACTTCATTAGTTGGTCCCATGCAGTGGATATTACTAAGTATTTGTTATACCAGCAACAAAAAGCAGAAAGGAGTGTGCTCCATGTGCACTCCAGCTAGTGCATTATGATCCAGTAACACAATCCACAATATGACAGTGCTCCTTTTGGACCTCATTATGAGCACTCAGTATTCACACCACATTTATCTGTTGGTTGTTGTTTTTACAAGAAATCAAGTTTTTTGCTTCTTTTATACCTATTTCACAGATTTGCAGAAATCCATCAATTGTTGCCTTGCTTCCAGTGATTTACATTACTTACATTGGCATACTTTACTTACATTGACCTCACTCTAATTGTTGGGATCCTAAATTCTGCACAGATGCTATTACTGTGAATTCAACTTTAGATTGCAAGAAATTCAGGACTGCCATATGCTACCTTTTATGAGCTTGCAGTTTGTAATGAATATCCATGACTAATGTTTGTGACACAGGTAAGCCCATGATTACAGAGAGCAAAAAGTTTACTAAACTTTATTGCTGCACTTTTACTAATACCATCAACAACAAATGCACAGGAACTCCCATGCCTGTGTGTTGATCTGAAAGACCGCTTAGTTCCTCTTAGCAATGTCTGCAGCCATTGTCATCTGGGGATTCTGAAGAGATTGCCAAAATCTTCCAGATTCATATATTTTACATCAGGGTTGATAGGATGGCTGCCTTTAATATTCAGTACAGATCAGACATCTTTACATTTTTGGATCAGCTTGGATCATTTTTCTTGGCTATTACTCTTTTTTTTCTTTCAGTCAGTTGGGTCAAGACTATCTGAAGCAGCATAAGAAGTATTTACATGCTAGAACTGAAACATTTATTAAGAGCACAGTTTCAAATATTTTAAACAATTGCTATATAACAGTAGGGAATACCTATTCATAAGTAACTCAGTCTTTATTAATCCTCAAGGATATGAACCAGATATTAGTTAACATCTGAATTAATTTTCGAAACTATAACCAGCCTTATCAGCAAATTTAAAACTGAAAAATTAACGTCCAAAAGCAGACAAGTGAATTGATTGTACAGGGAGCAATTAGCTGCTCCCCAAAATGCAAAGAGGAGCTCTCCCTGCAGAGAGACACTGGGCTGTGTCTCACTCACACTGTGGGATCTTGCAGAGCTGATGATGCTGATAGTGATGAAGTGTGGGAGATACAATGTGGCACACGTTGCAAAGCCTTGTTGAGGTTGAAGAGAGGGCGATCTGGCTTTAGCAATCTGTTATCCTATTGAAATGTAGAGCAGGAGCCCCACTGGGGAGAAGTAGGAAACCATTATCCTCAAACTGATTTTACTTAAGGTTAAATAATGCATGTTTTGTAACTGTGGGAGATTCCTGTGCAACCTGGTCTAAGGAGCCTGCTTTGTCAGGGGGGTTGGACTCAGTGATCTCTAGAGGTCCCTCCCAACCCCTACAGTTACATGATTCCTTTTTTAAGAGTATGGATCTGCATACTACCCCTGTATAAAGAATGTCCACTCCAAGGTAGGACGGACTCAAAGTGACAGCAGAGACCTGGTCTTCAACTGGAAGCAAATAATAGGTGAGATGGTGAGAAGCTACCTTTTTCCAAGGATTCTGAAACTTATTCAAAAGGCACCAAGCACTGCCTTAGAAAACTTCTAATCAGGCAATTAAAAATCACAGAATCATAGAATTGTTTGAGTTGTATGGGGCCATAAAAGGTCATCTAGTCCAACTCACCTACAGCTCCATCTGGGTGCTCAAGGGTCTGGTCCAGACAACAACAAAACAGTAAAAAGCAAATTAAGAGTCCTGAAAGTCAAATTTAACCCACTTTGCACTAATCTATTGACACCCAAGTGTGCGGGAGGTGACTTACCCAGAGCAGCCAAAGGTCAGATCCCATCTGCAAATAAAGTCACAGATATTAGCCACTAAAATTTGCACTGGCAACTAAAAGTGTTAAAACTCTTTACTGTGAACAGTTGTCCATCCAGTAATTGACTATTGGCAAGGTAGAACAAAACCACAGAGGAGATATTTTATGTTTCCATTAGACAGTAAGAGACTGAAGGTGAGCAGAGGGAATAGAGTAATCCATTTATTCAGTGCTCAATAATATTTTTCATGTAAAATATCAATGAAAATAACCTAAGCAATAGCAAAGGAAAACTAGTCCTTCATCAATAACTTTTTGTCAGCAATGGATGGGTGAAGCTGCTGAGAGTATAACGTGGACTCAGGTTCCAGAAAATATCCTAAAAGGAGAGAGTAGCAGAGATTTCCACCGACTGTCCCCATTTCCTTTTAACACAAGCGAACATTTCACCTGAAAAAGGAGCTCCAATACACAGACTGAGGTAAAGAGATTGCTTTCCCTGGCTTTCAGACAAAGTAGAAAAAACAGAGATTTGTGAAAAAATACAAAAAACTTTTATGACTTATGATTAGGTTCATAAACTTATTAAATTTCATTTTACGCAACACAAGTGGGAGGCAACAGGGAGAACTATATCTGAGTTTATTAGCTGATCATTTTAAGCATTAACGTAACCCTGCGGAAAAGGCAACATGGACTCAGGGTGCATCAGGTGAATTATTCTCAGGATGAAGCAGTAATGTCATGGTAGAAAGGGCTGGGAGAGCTTGCTCTGAAGTACAGAGGATGGTGAATTCAGTTGAGTTGAAGCTCTAGAACAGGATCACTCATTGCTAGTTAATGTATCAGTCTGTTAATAATAGAGAGAAGAAAACATTATTCCAGCTAAAGAGCAAGCTGAAAAGGAAACAGGAGAGAAAAGGAAAAAAAAAACCAAAAAACTAAATTGAGTGATATAAATTAGACATACATATATTTTCCCTGTAAATTAAAAAGTCTTCCAACAACAGAGAATTGAGGTTGTGGTGCATGCTCGCTGCATGAACAGGGGAGTCAGGAAACCTCAATTATGTCAATAAGCAATTAGTTAAGTTTTTGAAAGGGAATAAGGAAAATGCAGAAGAGATGGGGAGACCTGAAAACCCATTAAGTTCTCTGACAGTAAAATTTCTATATCTCTACCTGGTCTGCATCCCATAGACCTGCCTAAAACAGCACTTAGCTATTAGCAGTCAAACAGTAAGATTCTCCCATGGGCAGAAATCACAACTTAACCAGGAGAGCAGAAAAAGAAATGATTATGTAATGGATCTGAAGCACCAAAAAGTTTAAGTTGCTAGTGAAGAGGCAGTGGTGAGTTTGTAAAAGATCCTGTGTTCCCAGCAACTCAGCGTCTATGTAGTGAGGCAGCTAACGAAACAGGAATGGGAGTGCTGCACTCATGAGTCACTCTGTTTGGAAACCTTTACATATTAAAGAAGGAAAAAAAAAAAGAAAGGAAAAAAAAAAGCCATGTGTTAAAAGTATCTTAGCCAGACATGTTCTTTCTCTTAAGCATACAACAAAACATAACTGTCCTCACAATAAATATCCTCTGTTTCATTACTTTAGATCACTTTTCAGTGCTGTGATCATGTCACTAGGTTTGTAATTGGCTCCAAAAGAAGCAGCCATCTAAATATAAACTTCTTGCTTCCCAGTCCACTTTTGTCTGTGTTACTTTGAGCAGAACCACAAGAGTTCAGGAGGTCTGAGCCTACTAGTGACATCGATGGGAACAGGCTCAATTCTCCTTGTCTAAGGAGACTAATTTTCTTCTCCACACTGCAGTTTTTAACAGATACTCAGGCTGTTCAGATCTTTTTCTATGAACTGAATTAGAGAACTGCAGCAGAAAGAAGAGTATGGCAAGTCTATGTGAACAGCTGAGGTACCAGCAGCATTTTGATCAGTACCATCAGCTGTTGGTGACATCCAATATTTTCTTTTGCATCCTACACTAGGTAGGGGAACATGAAATGAATTATTTTGCTTTTAACTGGAGAGGAATTTAAATAATAGATCGCTGAAATCATTCTTAAGCAAATCTTTAAAGGGTCACTACTGTTGCTCCTAGGATCATATTGCTTCTTAACCTTTATTCTAAGATTTTGTACCTTACTGTGCAATATCCTTGAGCATAACAGCTCAGAAGCTTGTTTTCACCCTGTTACAGATAGAACAGAGACATAGCATGGGAATTCCAGTTGTTTTGTTTTCATAAGTTTTTGCAATATGTAATGGTTTATTTTCACTACCTCTGGAGCCAGGAAAGTTGCATCTGTCATGAGTAACTTCTGTAAAAAATATGATGGTGGAGACTGAAGAATAACAAAAATGCTTTCACACTGAGAGGCCTCTCCCTATAATAACAGCATTCATCAATAATTGTAATAGCAAGTGGCAGCGAGACTTAAGTGTCCTTAAACTACCTTTGTGCCTCTACAAAGTTACATTGTCCCATCCTACAAAAAAGGCTGGAGATTCCCTCATGATAAGACAGGTCTGGGCCAAATAGATGGAAGCAGCAGGAAAACCATCTCCCAGGTGGTTCAGATGGACATCTAGACCAAAAAACCCCACCCAACAGGGGTAGGTAAACTCCCACAGAGCAGATCAGTGCAGCATAGCACTGAAAGATACTCAAAGTTGCTGGGATAATCTGCCATGGCCCGCAAAGATTCACTAACCAGAACTCCCACAGCCCCTGAATAATTATTAGTATCTTTCAGGAATGAAACCATAGATATAAGACAACACATCAAAAACTTTCTAAATTATTTTCCAACTTTCCATTACATCTCTACATTTGTAACATTTCCCTAGGTCCAACTGGTCACAGTTTTAATTGTACTTACAAGCAACGTTGCTAAAAATGGGCACAGAGTTCTAAACCCAGTGTTTTCTTCATTATTTTGCAACTTTGGGAGCGGGCCAACATCATTGCAAGATTTGGCATGCATTTACCTGGAAAGAATGAGAAGGTCCAGATTTCATTTCAGCTTTGCAAGGTCTCTTCCTCCCTGCACCCCCTTTCCGAACAAAATCAGGGCAAGCAATGGAATTAGTCAATGGGCAAAGCTGATCATTCTGAAGTTGATATGGATCAGCATGGCTCAGCAGGCTTCTGGGGAGCAACCCCTGAAAGCAAGGTTGGCTTCAAAATCCTGCATGCTTTGTGGGTCACCATCTCTCTGCAGATCTGGGGGCATGGGGGGATATTTTTGCCCTCTTTTTCAGCTAAAATCAGTTTGCTACATGAGAGTTGCATTGTGCTTGGGCTCAGAACTGTGAACTCCAAAGGTCAAGCTGATAACCCCACCTGCAAACTGGTGCCCTGATTCAGATCTAATGAAGGACCGTGTTATCTCCTCTTTTAGAGCTTTAATACAGAAAATCATCCTCTTATATCAGCTACTTCGTGAGCAAAGCTCAAAGATACCTTAATTTTTACATCCAAGTTTGTCAGGCAACTAACAGATTTAAAAAAAAAAATTATAAAGTACTTTAAAGTAAAATATTTTAACAGCCTTGAAAAACAGAGGGAAATAGAGGTTACCTCCAGCTCTGTTCCACCAGAGCTGTGTCCTGTAGTGAGTCTCAGTTCTGGAGATGCTGCTTCTTCACTTGGTTAAAGTGAAGGCTCCATGGGATTGAGTTCCTCCAGAAAATCACAATAAAATCACATTTCTTACCTCATGGAGTCAACTTACTCTGTGGAGACTGCAAGCCAAAGGATGCCCACCACAGTGTCCCTTCTCTTTTGGGATGCTTTAGGAGTTCAAGCATTTTTCTACTCAGCCTCCTGAAGCAGTGCTTTTTCCCAAGGGATGTCTAACTTCCTCCTTGCATCCTACAGAGTCTCACTAACTCCCGTCTCCAAACACAGCATTCTACAGGGAAAATGGCCCAGCAGTCCATCACTGAGGGAAGGAGATGGGGGCAGCAGCAAGAAGCAGCCCCAAGCTGGGCTGAGAGCAGCTGGGAGGGAGCCAGATGGGCAATTAAAGGGGTACAGCCAGCTCCTCAAAAAATAGGCTTTTAATTGTTGGACATGTTGCAAGAGACCCGTGACATAAAGTTGAATTATTTTTGTTTTTGCTCAAACAGCAAAAATGTAAATGCTGCTGTTTGCACAGATAATATATATATATATATGAAGTTGTTGTTGCAAGACAGCACTTAAAAGGAGGCAAATATTAATCATCTCCTTGTAAGGCAAGTTTAAAGTAACACATCAGCCATTTACTGGGAGCAGCTGATGGGCAGTGGCCTGTTGTGCTGGCTGGTGTTTCTTCCAAGTGGGTATCAAATGGGTCCACGTGGCAGGAACAGAAGAGAGCTCCAGATGGGAGTGCAGTTCCCATCTTTTGCAGAGTAAATCTGCTGTTTGAGGCTATATTATATGACTGAAATTTTATACATATGACTTTGTTGGAGCTGAGATCTCTTCCTTTGAAAATGTGCTACAATAATAATTGCATTTACCAGTTGCCAGTCCTTCTCACAAAATATTTTTTTGTTGTTGTTCCGATTGTGAAATTAATTGTCTCTAGCTAATATAATTAAAAACAAACACTTCTGATTTCAGAGGAGGGAAAGGGGGGAGAAGGAAAAAAACAAAACAAAACAAAACAAAAAAATCCACACAACTGCAGTCCTGGTTTTCTATTGACAACAAGAAAGCTCTGCCATCCCTGAACTGTTTAATTATTGAAATGAACTGTAACAGTACACTGGATTGTTGCCGAGGTCAGCGAGCAGTGCTGGATGTCAAGAGGAAAGCAGCAGCTCCGAGAGCCCTGCAATGCCCCAGGCTCCGTCTGAAAGCCCACACACTTTTTCTCAGGCATTCAGCCCCCGATAGGTAGCCTGATAGCACGGCCGATTTGCTGGTGTTACAGAAGTCTGACGGTGCTTGCTTGTTTTAAGACAAGCCAAACTATGCTCTGGTGACCACCGTGACGCTGTGATTCCCATGCCCTATCGCATTCCTCTTTCTCAGATCCCAGGCATTTTTTTTTTCCCCCTACGTGCAGTCCAGGATGTAGACAAATGAATTCCAAGTGACCTATGTGGGGGTGGACTCTTTGGAAACAAACAACAAAAATAAGATATCTCCTGTCCTCACTTTTTCATTTGCTTGTTCCCTGGATACAGTTTATTCGTGGCAATGAAACGCACATTGTGTCTCTGGAGCGAGATCCAGCAGCAACATCTTTACCACCCCCTATTTTTTTTTCCTCCCTTCTCCCTTTTTCTATTCTTTTCCTATTTCAGTGCTTACAAAAGGGACCTTGTTTTACGTTATCTGTTCCTCTGGATGCCATTTTGCTCCTTAAAGCTTATCATATCAAGGATTTCTATTGATCTAAATATATATATATACATATATATTTTAGAAAAGTTTAGGAAAGTGGAAATTTGGAAGAAAAAAAAAGCGTGTACATATCTGCACTGGCAGCAGGATCTGCTTTGCAAATTATCACTGTGTATCCAGAGAAAGGGGGAAAAAAAACTTCTTTTAAAACTTTCAACGTGAAGAAAATTCTGTAGATAGAAAAACTGCTAGAAAGAAATAAAACTGCAGTTGGGGAACAGACAATAAACATTTCAGATTGCTTTATGGCTCACTATTACAGGCAACTATCTTGCTTAAGTAGGCATAACATTTTTCACAGTATATATTTAAGGTTTTATTATGGTTTGGATGAACAGCAGGAAACCATCGCTCTTGAAGGGAGGGGAAAAGTAATTTTTACCAGCCCAGAGGCCTGGCAGGTAGCAAAAGGCACTTTGCAAGCAGGACACGGGTGCATGAGTTCACTGTATCCTGAGCAGTGCCATGCATGACATCCAGCTGCATGGGCTGCTGCAATGCAAGATGCATACACGGACCCTGAGGACCAGCACCACTCATGCTATTCATGCTGGGTTAACTGCATTAGGGTTTTTACTGTGGCACCAAAGGAGAACATAGCCTTGAGGGTAGCCTGATTTCAGGGGCCAGCATTGGAGCATTTGGGGCCACTGCAGGCTCCTATGGAGCAGCTCTCCAGGACAGTAAGTTACGCAGTGACATCCACCTCTGGGCTGCCAAATCCTGACAGCTCAAAACAATGGAACAAAGAGTAACGGGAAAAGAACAGTCCACACCAACGCATCCAGCATTGTCCTGGATTCCCTTCGGCTTGGTTACAATGAGTGACGTCCTTCGGTCTGGGGGTACACCACTTCTGCCAGGATCGACCCCAGCCCAAGCCCCAAACTTGGGAACCATGCCACAGCCAATAGTGCCCTGCGTATAAGTCGTTATGCAAGAGAAATTGGAGTCGCTTGATTTTTATCATTATTATTCCCCACACAGCAACAGCTTGCCCCTCTCCTCAGTTCACTTCTGTCTCCATTTATCCTACCTTTCCCACCAGTAATCCAGATCCTCCAGAGCACAGAATGAAGACAAAACCTTCTGATATGCAAAGTTTCCCTCATGAAGTCAGGCATAACCATGAGGAGCTAATTTCTGTGTCCACTATGTAAACTGAAGTAAGACATTTAGCAGCTTATTCCCCCAGATGTGCAGCGTCCACTGTATGTCCCTGCCATTTAATTTGACAGTTAACCTTCTGAGGGCTGGTAGTCGTTTTAGATTAACCTTTGTATCTTAAAAATTAGTAAGCAATTTCCTTCTGGTTAACTTTTTTTTTAATTGTTAATTTTTCCACCTATTTCCGGTGGTCATCCCATCTCCCACATTCATTCATCCCTTTTAATGCATCACTCTGTGAATCAGATTTGGTGGAAGGTAGAGGGACCGTTTGCTAAGAAACTGGAAAACGTTTTTAAAAGAGTAAGATGAAGCATTTGTGCCTTAGTTTACAATTATAATAATATAAATCTAGAAACCATTTCATGTATTAAAGCATGCATATTAGAAAAAAATGTTCCTTTCTATAATGGATAACCATCTTAGGAACAGTAGAATGTGAGTAATTTGTCAGTTTTTCTTTTAATTAAAACTGTGAAAATAGTTCATGCACTGTTTGATTCAGCATCAGCATTTTGGATGGGGACTAAAACTGACTTCCTCTTAAATCTGTGGGTTTCTCGAGACAACTGGCGAAGTGTGCCTTAATATTAAGCTCTTGAACCCAAGAGAGGTTGGCTTGTTTCGAGACCAGTAAATCAACAGATATGGGAGTAATAGCTCTAATAAGGCTCAGGACTTCTAACACTTTGGTAAATGCTCTCTTTTCCAAGGCAGCATCCATTTTTCCTCTCAGACAACTTGTTTTAATTCATTGCATCATTACCAAGCTGGTCCACTGTAAAATGAATTAAAATCATGCTAGTTAGAACAGATTCATTCTAGGTATTTTTCTCAATGCAATTCATGGAACATTCAACAAATCTATTTATTTATTTATTTATTTGACAAGCGAGAAATCTGTCTGGCCTAACTCTGAATCATTTTCTTATCCCTGTTACCTTGAATCTTCCTTCCTTTTGGAGACCATTTCAATCAGTGTGAATTGTGGGCATTTGGTCTGTTCCCATGTCACAGTGGGGAGGCACACGTTACCTGTGCCTGTTCCAGAGCCGTATCAAAATCTGCCTAACCAAAAAACAGTACTAGTGTTAGTGGAGAGAAGCAATGTGTTCCTTCAGAACATGTATTTTTTTTTTGCTGAGAAGAAGATGAGCACAGAATATCATGTGGGTTGGCTATCAAAGTTCTCATCCCTCTGCATCTGTGTTAGACTCATCTCCCACATCTCCTTCACCATAGTTTCACCATTCAGGGGGCAGAAATCACTGTTATGCTTCCAGGAAACTCTCATCCCTTGCAGCATTCAGCTTTGAGTTTTAGTTTCTGCTACCCTGCCTGTTTTCATAAATACCCACGGCACTCAATAAAATTAAAACATCAATGAACAAAACAGATCCGTATGAAATTTTCCCCATGGATTAGGAAAGGAGAGGAAGCACATCTGGTAGAGGAGTGTCGTGTTGCTAAATATGTTCAAGTTCCACTCTGATAGGTGAGTGTAGCTATCGCCTAATTTATCTGCAATGTACCTGAATGCTCCTTGGATCAAAGCCTGGGGAATGCAAAGGGAAAGGCTGAAAATTAAAAAAGTGCAGCTGAAAAAAAAAAAAAAAAGAAACATTGAAATGTATACTGTAAGCACCATGGTAGCCCCTTTGTGAGAAAGAGCTCTTACTTGATTCCCTGGGAATTACTTGAAGACAAACATGGTGAGAATTACTTTGGAGAGAATTTGAGGGGAAGCACACCATGAGTAAGAGGAGCAGATGCATCTTGAGAGTTCAGAATTCTTCCTGCCTCTAACTTTATGTGCCCTTTACACAATCTTCCACTAATTTTTCTACACTGATAGTCTATAGAACCTAATTACGCAAAGTTTCTAAAAAATCCTTATATAAAATGCATAATGCCTGATATCTGAGTCACAAGCACAGTTAATGTAATCTAACACATATTGCGGGAACCTACTGCACACAGATATTACCAATTAGCACATGATTTTAACAATCAACATTCATGCAATTAATAGAACACTTCATATTCCTTCTAATTTTGAGCTCTGCATGAGCATATGTTATCATGACGGAATGTGGGATCATTTATTTATACTGGAAGCAAGGCTCCACACAGAAAGCTGAGATGCTGGAAGTTAGCTTAGCAGGGAAAAAGGGTTCAGCTTTGCATTGAAAAATAAATAATTGCAGTCTGATTTTTAAAAGTTGAGCTGCAGCCTTACCTTCTCCTTGATTCTAAACTTCTGAAAGGGAACTTGTGGTCTGATTGCAGCAGGGAGCACAACTGGCAATGAATCAACAAGTGGGTGAACACTTCTCCCTAGGACTGGAGAGCACAACGTTATCAAGATCCACTAAAAAGAAATAACCCTACTGTCATGTTGTATTACTTAGATATTTTTGCATTTACAGATGATATTAGCTGAACATCTTGTTTTCCTTAGCACATTTTTTGTCATATTTTTACTGTGTTTAGGGGAGAATTATTATTCTTATATGCCAGATGAAGAACAAAGGTATGAAGTGATTAAGCCATATCCCCAGAGTATTTAGGCACCCATTCCCATCAAATTGCACAAGATTAAGGCATTCAATACTTATAGGATCTGGTCTCATCTTCTTTCCTCCCTGCAGAGGAAGCAGGGAGCTGAATCCTTGTTCTTAGAGCCCCAGCAATTGCCAGCCTACCTGACTTATCTGGGTTGCTAACATAAACAAAAAGCAATTGAAACTTACTTTAATGACTGAAATCATAGATGCATTACTAGCTCATTAGGGAGAAAAAGCTGTTTAGTACAAAGGTGTTTTCTTTTACATGTCGGTTGGAAAGAATCATACCACTGGTGCAGCTGCATTCCCATTATGACACTGACAGAACATCAAAACACAGAGGTTGGACGAGTTTTCCCTCCAGAACATCCTCATATCTTCATCTTCTTACAGAAAAGTCTCATGCATTCCCCACCAGCAAAATCATTCCCACAGGATTCGCATCCATTGGCAGCTCACCCCATGAGCTTCAACCAAGGGTATGCCAAGGCCCTGCTGACCTGCACCTCGTGTAAGAAGTTGCCTGCTCTGAACTGCCTTTCCAAGAATCTTGAAGAATCCAATAAGAGTGAGAGATGGTTCTCTTCCACTTGCAGGTGTTGCAAGATGGAGCGTCTTATGGCAGAAGTGTCTGCTGCACAGTGGCTGCCTGCTCCTCACCTGCCCAATGGGTGAGTGAAAGCATTGGGTTCCTTTGGACCTTTGCCTCAGGAACTGCTCTAAGCCTCTGCCTCAGGAGGCTTTTGCTGCGGGGAATTTTCCTCCAGCAGCAGGAACTGAAGCAGCTGCAAGAGCTGCAGATGTAGGCTCTAAATCATCATGTCTTTCCCTCTTTCAGGACAAGCTCCTGAGAGGATTTGGTTTACCACACATCTGATGTGCGTTTATGTGTTGTGGAATGGGAGTAATGCAATGATTCTCAGGGCATAACTGTTGTGAAAAACATCTGAGGAGTTTTCATCTGGTCCTTCACACCCACCCACTTCAAGGTAGCATTCACACAGCATCACCTTTGGGGTAGCAGCTGTTTCAAATCAAAATAGTTCATGGTAATCTATAGGTGGCCAAAGAAACGAGAGATTTCAACAGTGGCTGCTGTGCTCCTATAGTTACCTCAAGGGCTCTTCAACCAAATTTGTGTAAAAGGGCTCTGAACATCAGTATCTGACTGCCTCATTTCCATGCCTTGAAACATATGTGCGCTGAAAGCAATCTTGATTTCCATGATGGCAATGGAAGATACGCAACTGTAAAGAAATAAGAGAGAGAAAAAAAAAACCTTCATATCTCAAACTCAGTTTGCCTGAGGCAACTTCAGCCCAGGTAATAGAGCCTAACCGGTGTCCCTGGCAGAGCGAGAAACTAAGGGTAAAGGCTTTTCACACTGACTAAATATCTTTTTTGTTATTGTTGTTGTTGATATCAGTAGTAAATATACATTTTTTTAACCATTATTTTTACTGAAGGCTTAACTGCACAGAGAATCCAGGGGGAGCAGAAAATCATATAATTGCGAAGGTTGGGGAATTCTCTAAAAATACGTAACCATGACACCCTTGTCATTGCCAATCAAGTGATCTTGATAAAAAGTAAAGTAATTAGCCTTTGAGAAGAGCATAAAGCTAATTAAAAATGACAACTTAGTCATCTCCACAAACAACGCAGAACCAGTCAGTAGTTCTAAGTGCAGCATGATGCAATGCTCTCACCTGCCAAATGAGCCTTCCTTCGAGCCTGTTAAAAGAAACTACACTTTATCGGATAACATTTTTTCCTTTGTTCTAAATTTTGGATTTGCTTCATCTACCATCCGGTACATCCTTTGGTTCTGTGCATGCGTGCGTGTTTTACTGTCTTTTCCTAAGACTTTTGCCACCTATCAGTAATTTTTATAATCTAAATGACATTTAGGAGCATACAAAGTCATATAAAATGAGACTATAAAATGTGAAGCATGAGCATATGCATTGTCTGAAAGAGTTACAAGTTACAATTAATAACTTCATCCTCATAACAAAGTTGGTTCTTCAAGACTTCCTAAAAAATAGCCAAAATCAAAAAGAAACCCCCAATCCCTCATATATATACAGATCTTTGGGGCTTCTGAATGCCCAAAGATGTTAATAGCAGTTGTTTAATTAGTATTTTTGGAACAGGAGTGAATATTACTACTTTTGTTTGCATCAAAAATGCTTGAGCAGAGCACATTTTCAGAAAGTTATCACAGTTGCTAACACTTTTCTTACATGTACCAATATCTTGCAGGTACAGAAGACAACAAATGCCTATCTTTCCAAATCTTAAGACTCTATGTATTTTCTAATACAATATAAGTACATGTAACTACATATATTTGCTACAGGCAGTAGTCCATGCTACCTCTATTGCTTAAAACCCATCTGTTTTGAACAGTTAAGGTGTGCTAACCTACAGTGTATGCAGACATATTTGTCTCCATCAACTTTTGGTGCAACTCCTGAACACATACCCACAGGCTTAGATTCCAAAAATCATCCAGTACTGTCATGCTTTGGTCTAGTCCAAGCACTGGTATCATCAGCAGCTTCAGCTGCATGCTGCTGGCACTTTGTCCCACTGATGCACTGCCTTCAAACACATAGAGGAAATTCAGGTTTGATCTTCAGAATAGGAACTGATGGGCAGAGGAAAAGAGATTTTGATCAGACTTTCCCTGGCTCATGCTAGTGTTTGACTATAGTTTAAGTTCCAGCTTGCTAGGAGAGAATAGAATAATGATTTAGGGAAGCCTTTAGGCTGCAGAAACACAATGCATTGGAAACAACCTGCAAAACAGAATGATAGTGACTCAGAGCAAGAGCTGAAAACTTAAGCTCCTTTGACTTACCGGATGTAAGAGGACATGAGTTGGTAAAATAGTTACAGATGTGTATCTAGACGAAATAAAAAGACCTTGCAGCCATTCAGAAAAAAATGTATCTGCTTGTGCTGCATTGCTTCCACTCCTATGAATGCATAAAGCAGAAATAAAACGTTTGCTTATATTTTGAACAAATGCTGGATAAAACAAAATTCTGAGCAATGTTAAACCAGATAAGGACTTTGATCCTGCTCTGTAATGAATCGTAAGGCACAGTTCACAGAGGCCAGCTCTGACTTAGGAAAGCAAGTTTCCTTAAGCTTCCTTTGCAGTCAGGGGAGAGGGGATCATCCATCTTCAGCTGTTGCAAAGAGGCAGCGTTCTATTTGAGTACATGGAAACAGACTAACATACACAGGCTGACTATACTAGGCCATTATCCCAAATGTACAGAACTGCACCTCTTAATACGTAATTCTTTACGTGCCAAATGTGACGGCATTGGAGAACTTTTCTGAGCTTCGATTTGCAATCTTCTCGTTGAAAACATTTCCAGTGTCAAATGGGCCCTCTGGCTGAGATCTGCATCAGGAACTTGATGCAATTTTGAATGATTCTAAGGTGCTTTTTTATTATTAACATTATTATTTTCATTTCTCTCTTTATATTAAATATTTTATAAATATAAAAAACATTTTTATAGTTCCTGGAGGAAACAACATTTTCATAAGCCTACTGGACAATCAGGCGGTTTGGTCTCAGGCTTTTATTCTTTGGTGTAATAGAACATAGAGTAGATAAGAGAAGGGTTGCTTTTCTTATCCTTTTTTGCTTTCCCAAAGTGAAAAATAAACTTCTATGGGGATGAAGTAGTAATCTACAACACATGCAAAGAGAAAGTGTCTACTTGATTTTTTGACATTACACTTGTTTCTGGAGGGAAGGGGGGAATGGAAGTGAGATATCTCTATAGTAGAGAGAGAAGAAAAGAATAAAGTCTCCACTTGCTCTTGAACCTCTCATCAGACCTGCAGGCTCATAAACTTAATGCCACGTTTAACCCGGACAAATAAATGGAAAAAATACACTGTGAGGAAAAAACCTACACTGGCAGCGGAGAGGGTTCAATGACCTAATAGTTCTATTTCCATCTCTGATTTCTTTGATACTATTTATAAAAGGGAAGCAAAAATGATGGGCCACTCCAAACAACTTGTTAGCATAAACCAAGAGCAAGCATCCAAATTGGCAAATACCTCTTTAAGACTTGCACGGCTCATGGAGCCAAGGAGAAGACTAATAATGCACCTCTCCGAAGGTCCTGGGGTATGTTTATTTCCCATATTTATTTAAAAGAAAATCAAAATACTTTTAAGCAAGTCAGCTGGTTCCAAATTTAGGAACAATTGAACAAAGAGGAATCTGCTAATTCCAGATGGAGTGCATATAGTCCCTTGGCACTTATTACTTACCAAATGTTTCAGAAAGCAAACACATGACCTAAAAGATTTTGTGAGTGTGGGGTCCTCAAAAAAGCTCTTAACAAGTCATGTCTTTCCAACCATATTTACTTTACCCACACACAAAAACCCACTTAGTTTTCTCTTTTTTTTTTTCAAGAAAAAAAAAAATATATATATATATAAATGAGCAGACAATGCTCCCTTTAAAGACTATTTACGTACAATTCAGTCATTCCATCAGGCCAGGGGCTCTGTAGGTGTCTCCTTTGAAAGGTTTCAGCTGTGGAGCATCTGCTCCCCGTGCATGAAGGCCACCTTTCCCTGCTCTGTGGCTGGTGGAGGTGTTTGCTAACGCAGGAGCCCTCCCATACAGCAGTGTGGGAAACAGGCACCCACAGCCACCTCCTCATCTCAGAGAGCTAGAGCAGGTTTTGTGTTTGGTTTTTCTTACATCTGGTCCTTTTCATGCTCCTAGTTGTACCCCAAAGTCCTGCACATGAATGCCATAGGAAACTGAGTCTGATAAACACAATTAAGAATTTTTTAATGAGCATTGTATTTCATTATTATAATAGTTCCCTTCCCAAATTAAATACTTTCAGGGAGGTATAAATTAGAAAACATGAATTTGTAGCAGTTATACCCCAAATCAAAAAATCCTGCAGGGACATTTCTCTTTGCAGCAGCAGCCCAACCCCAGGAGCACATCAAACCTTCCCAACTTCTGCTGCCCATATGGGAGCATTTCCTACAGAGGGTCCATCCTCTTTAACTTCTGGGACAAGCCTAGCTCCACCAAAGGGGCAGAAACAAAGAGAACAAGCTGTGAAATAAACTTCGGGCTTAATTATCTTTTTTTTTTCTATTTCTACTGATAGTTTTAACATCAGGATAATAAGGATAATATAATTTTAATATATACATACATAAAAATATATGTATATTTAAAAAAATGGATCCCCTCCTGCTACGAAGGGGAAGAAAAAAAAAGAAGCAAACAAAGAAAAATGTTTCAGACAATGAATTGGGATTAAAAGAGATCTAAAAATTATTTTTCACTACATTAAAAACAAATAGGTATATTTTAGTTACGGGTTTTGCATAAGTGATATCTATTTCCTTAAATCTTCCTTTTTTCTTTTTTTTTTTAATTTCCATAAAATCATAAGGGCTGGAAAAGATCACTAAGATCTTCTAGTCCAACTGTACACCCATAGATATCTAAAGGGAGGTGAGAGGCAAATCACAGAATGAATGAGGCCAAGCTTTCTTGGAGTGCTGTGACAGGACAAAGACTAATGGCTTTGTGGTTGGACCTGATGATGTTGAAGGTCTTCTCCAATCTCAGCAACTCGGTGATTATATGATTCTAACACTTGAACATAGGAAGATCCACACCAACATGTGGAAGATCTTTATGGCAAGGGTGATGGAGCACTGGAACAGGTTGCCCAGAGAGGTTGTGGAGTCTTCTACGGAGATATTCAAGACCTGTCTGGATGCCTTCCCGTGCGACCTACTGTAGGAACCTGCTTCAACAGGGGAGTTGGAGTTGGTGATCTCTTGAGGTCCCCTCCAACCTCTGACATTCTGTGATTACATTAAGAACAGACGTGTAATTTAGTAACACAGTCTGCATAAAATCTATTTCAGCAAGGCTTCTTTTTTTAATTTTTTTTTTCCATAGAATCATAAAGGTTGGAAAAGACCAAGAATATCTCGTCCAACCGTAAACCCATCGACCTATTTTCTTTTCACTTTTCAAAACCCTCATTCAGTCTGCAACCCTCTTACCAGAACCTGTATAGATATCATATTTTCACGGCTGTAGACTCATACCAGAAGAAACGTGAGGGCAGATGTACTTATTTCAGTGCAAGTGCCAGCCCTGTGCAGGCTGCCCGTTGATGGAGATGCACCCAAACTGCACTGCCACAATCCCCGAAGTTTTTGCTCCACCACTATTTCTCTGCAAATCCTTAAGCTGCACCAGCTGACTCCGCTGAACAAATTATTTTACATTTTTTAACTGGAATGCTTTTTGTTTTTATTTTAATGAATCCCTTAACTCCGAGTTTAATTAAACTCATGTTTTTTAATTAATTACCAACAAATGCAAATAAGGGAAACTACACGAACATGTATTCACCGTTCAAAGATAGATACAGTTGTTGTTTTTTTAATCCTCAAGAGTCAGGATTTGAAAATCTTTAAGTCTTGAGGGTCACAACCCCCAAATTATTTTCAGTTGGGGATTTATGAGAATATCTTTCTAGTGAATGGCAAGAAGCTCAATTGCGTAAAGGAACATAAAGCAAACTGCAGTTTCATTAGCTTAACCAAGTTGTTCTAGTTAAACAACAGTACAAGTCAGCAGAATTAGGCTCCTGTGTAAGTTATAAGAAGAGAAACGTAGAATGTAGGAACTTCTCCACCAGAAGTGTGTACAGTTAATAGTCCTAAATGCTGATAAATGCAAATGCAGGCTTATTAAGTGCTCTCTCTGGTTATCCAAGTTCAGCTACAAAAGAAAAGGAGAAAACAAGAGTTCAAGCAACAAAGCCCAAAGCTCTGGCAGCCAGGAAACACAAATTTAAGGCATGGAATATACTCATGCTTAAACCTTGGAAACTGCAAACACCTCCAGGCAGCGCTCTCCTGGTACTTGCAGTGGCTGCCAGCACCTGAGGACACTGTGCAAGGGGGTTAGCTTCTTTCCTGTATAAGAATCATTATTTTCAGCATGAAATATTTCAAAATCTCTTGAAATATTACTCTGAAGAGATTCTCTGATTACTTTTTCAAGTTAAAATATCATAAAAGCAGCCTGTCCCGTTTCCAGAGCTAATACGGAGGATTATTTAAATTGCTACAACAAGAAGCCAGGAATCTTTGTTTCTGTTCCCTTCCTAGGCCTGACATGGATGAATTTGGCTGTGTCCACGTGTCCCATTTAGCTCTCAGAGCCCCAGAATTACTTCAGTTCACATACAGATCTCTCCAGCTTGCTTAACCCTGAGCTGGGAGATGAATTCTGGCCTTGCTGGAGCACAGCCTGGAGCCCAGCTCAGCATCCCATCTCTGACACCACACACAGCCAGCAAGAAACCCCTGAGCACTATGTTTTCCCCTAAAAGCAGCAGGTAATGCTGGTTTTCCTGCATGGCAAAATAATTTTTTTACATGCAGCAAAACTACATACCTATGGAAACTGTGTTCTGCAATACGTCCTTCACAGTTCCACTTCTTTTTAATCGATATTAAATGATGTTTGGAGTTTTTATATTTATATACACACACGTCTATGTACATCACTTCTACTTATCCCCATCCCATTCTCCTCCCCAAAATATGAGGCAGATTTATCCGCCATTTACCATGGAGCAGGTCAAGTGGCTTTTTGACACCAAATTATCTGCGTTTCCTTAAAAGGCTTTACTGCCCCGCAGGATGCAATGTGTGAATGCACTCATTTTTGGTGCCTTTTTCCCCACCAAGAGGAAAAACAATATCTTAGAGGCATGCCTATGTCATACAGCTTCGGAGCAAGTGGGAATTTTTCCGACTCTCTGTCCCTTCTGTGTCCTCAGATGAAAAATGGGAATAGGTCACCCTTAATGAACTTATGCAAAAAAATGTAATTATGTTAAGCTTATCTAACTGACGTATTTTGAGGAGGTTAACTAAAAGATGTCAGATGTGCAAAGTTATTTGTTGTGTTTAAAGATACTTGTGCTCTCATCCTTGGGAAAATTCTTCACGTTCCCTGTCCTGCTGCACTTAGCAATGATCCTATCTTGATTGCATTCCAGTTACCCCGTGTCAAAAATAATCAGGAAGAGGAGAGATAATGCGCGGGAGCATTCTGGGGAAGGCAGCCATCCCAGTGACTCCTCCTTCCCCTGCTTGCCCAGAATGAACACATGCAAAACAAAACAAAACAACAGAAAGAGATCTGTGTCCACCCACCTCTTGAGCAGTACAGTGTTCTGAGCACAAGAGGATGGAGCGCTCGGAGCATCACTCTGGGCGCACAGAACCTGGGCTCCCACCCAGCCGGGCCTCAGCGAGGTGGGATTTTCCTTCCTTAAGAAATATTGCAAACAGAAGATTCCCATGTTTGAAAGGTCAGAGGAAAAAATATAATACACTCATGAAGAGACAACCTCATTAATCCTGTTGTTCTTGGCCCAGTCAATAGAAGAAACATAAATGCTGTCAGCACTGTGCCGCTAGATAAAGGATAGAAAGTGGGAATTAAATGTTTTACTGCGAGGACTGTTCTGATGGTTTGAGAACATTTCTGGAAATAACCTGAGCTGAGAAAATGTTTCCTAGGAGGAATACATGCTGTGGGAAACTGGGTGGAAGATAAAGTTTGGTCAGTGACCTTCTCACTATCCTCTAATCACGCAGCACGCTGCTCAAAGAGAGAAAAGAGAAAAAGAAAGGGATATTGTGCAGACAGAGATGCTGTACCTTCCTGGCACTACATGAAGTGAAGTGGAAAACACAGGGGTATCATAAATCTCTATTTCATGCTCTCGGATGCTGTAGTGAAATAATAATCGGCTGTAGCTCGCAGGGAAAAAAACGTTATTTTGGTTTAGGGCACTGTAACAGCACAAAACACAGTACACTTCCAGTGAGCATAAAAACAAATGACAAAGTTGCTAAAAGGGGAACATGCCTTCCCGTCTGTATAACGTTAGAAATTGAGAGAGTGCATCACATCTCTCCCCCCAGAAGCAGCAGTGACGGAGGGCTGCCTCTGCCATGCAGGCAGCTCCAGGAACCACCCGTGGCCGAAAGCCCTGCTTAAATACACGCACATGAAAGCATCAGCAGCGTTCAGATGCTGTCTGTGTGCAGAGTGAGTAAATATTAACATACGTGGGTACTCTTGGGAAGATTAAGAAGCCATCAAATACAGCTATCCGCAGCGCTCTGCACACTGACGGAGTGTTAGAAAACTCCTTTCTTTAGCTATTTGCAGGGAATATCATTTTCCTATTTAATTTCTTATACCTTTTTCCTTTAAAACAAAAGTCCTGTAATTACTCTCTCTAAATAGGAATCGTTTCAGGACCAGTGCTACAGAAATGCCAAGACTTTTTTTGGTTTCTATATCAAGCATTTGAAAAACACAGTGTGGTCCTCCTGAAGCAGCACCACTGAGGTAAAGCCACAGTACAGAAGTTGGGTAAATATTTTCCTTGTGCTCATCAGTAGCTGGCTGTTGACAAACATCCTCCTAGAGTGGTAATGCAGGATAATGCTGTCATTACAGGGGGATAAACACTGCGGTTGCAGCGCGTCTCCATCGCTCTCAAAACAGAGGGCATGCAGAGAATTATACAAGATCTTCCAAATATTTCACTAGTCAGCACTGAAATAACTGCAGAAGTGACTGGTGAGGTAGTTCAGACAAAAGGCAGGGTAAGTAGAACTGCTCAAAGTAGAGATAAACCTTTTCATTCTCATTTTCTTTTACTATTATTATTTTTAAGTGTTAGAGAAAAAAAAAAGGGAAAAGGACTGGACAGAACGAGATTTCCGTCTGTCTTTTTCACTTGCTGGTTGCCTATCAGACATGAAACAGAACGGGTGCAGTAAGCTATTCTCTTATTTTTCTTCCATCCATCTGGAAACAAGAACTACCAGAAGTCTGACAAGAAAGCCTGATCTCCAGCCAGATTTCTAGAAATGTTAATAAGAGTTCCTTATTCAAAAGTCACCTTCAGAACTTCTGAGGTTTTTTTCCTGATAGTTCCTATGTCTCATCCCTGACCACAGTTATTTCTGGAAAAGGACCAAAACGTGTCCTTCAGGATTCTCCTGCTACCATATCTAATGAAATATATTGCTCTGTAGAACTATATCTATACATCATACATCAGCGTGATAATGCTGGTAACTAGAGATGAGCTTAAAAATAAAACTTTTGAAAAGATGATGGACAGTAACGTAAGAACAATGGGAGTATTTCACTTGTGGGCTTTGATCAAAGGAGTTTGATGTGGAGAGAGCATTCTTTCTGTTTGAGTGCCAGCTTGGAGCTTTCTGGATGCCAACCAGAAAGGTCTCAGAGACACCTCAGCGATGGGGAACATCACTGCAGCTCATGTGTGGCTTGATTTCATAGGATCATAGAATCATTTAGTTGAAAGGGACCTTTTAGGGCCATCTAGTCCAAGTTTCCTGCAATGAACAGCTGGAACAGCTCAATCAAGGTGCTCAGAACCTGGTCCATCCTGACCTTGAATGCTTCCATGGATGGAGCTCCCACGGAGGGGTATCCATGGTTGGGGCATCCACGGACTTGCTGGGGGTGATGTCTCCCATCCCTCAGAAGCTGGAGAAGGTTCTGTCTACAGAAAGAATGTGGCATCACAGGAGGACCTCAGAAAAATAGGCAAAGGCTGCAGAGGCTCAGTCAGATCTCCACCTCCTCATTCCATCGCTTCCACTGGGTGAACTTCAGGACCAGGTGGGACCTACTGAGGCTCCGAGCAATGCCACATTGCAGCACCAGCAGAATTTTCCTGCTCCATTTTGTACAGCACAACTTAATGGCCCTATCGACATCTTCTGTGATAAACGTCCTGTGATCAGTGCAATTACTGCGTGTCATCACCACTGTAAATTTACCCAGCCTGAAACCATTTTAAACTTAAACTGCATACTTAAGAACTACTATCCACCTCCTCTTTGTAAATTAGCTATATGATTTATCTGTGGGAACCATTTCAAAAAGTATACATTCAGAAATACATATACCACATGATGTCTTTTCCATATGGCATCTCATAATTATTTTGCTGTGTGTGAACATGATGAAAACAGTTTCATAATTCTCTAAGGGTTAGGGTAAATTATTTCAATTAGACATATTTCAGAGCAAACATTACCTTAGGGTTTATTAATAATAGTACCTGAGAAGGAACAGCTGCCTTTTAAGCAGCGAGAGCTGTCAGCTTCTCACTGCCCCCCCCGTAGCACCCCTTTTGTGACTCTAAAAAAATGGCAGATTTTCTCATGCTTTACCTAAACAGAGAACTTGGCAGCAGAGACCTGGTTGTAATCCTCAGCAAGGGAGCTGGTGGGTGGATTTTTTCCCTATAAACTCTTGTATAAACCACACCAGTCTCCTGGTATTTATTTTGTGTAATGTTGGAAATCATACACAGATCCAACAGGCCATGTAAAAGAGTTTTGTAACTTCCTGAAATCCTTTCAGAAGAAATCTTTCCTCCAACAGTGGTCCCAGGTCATGGGGATATCATCACCAGTTTTTAAGGGCAAGGTTCCTCAGCCATTTATGAGAGCAAAACATTGAAACTAGGCAATGAAAATCAACATTAGATCAGCTAATTATTAGGAATTGCTAACTGAATTATTAAAAAGAAAATTAAATTGTTGAGGTATATGGACCATTTTGTAAGCACTGAGCTTACAGGCAGCGTGTCTAGGTTTTTAGTGCCCCATTCCTCATCTAGCTGTTTTTATGTATTAATACTGTCATATGGCATGCACTGATTTTGAACGACATCTTCTGTGGTTACGCTTCCCTGCAATTAATATTTCTATGTTCAAAGGTAAATGCCTAAGAATCACTTAGGTGCAACCAACTCCCTAAAAACGTGATGCCAAAATGTGCTGAGAATCAATTCCATTTCTCCTCAACCCACTCTCCTTGCAGGGTTGAGGAAACTGACCTTAAATACATGATCATTGCAGCTATGTTGAAGAAAGGAATAAAATGTATTTTGGGCGATAAATTATATGAATACAATTGTGGAGAGGGCTTGTGTGACTGGCTCCTTGCTACAGCCTGTGGGGTGGAATAAAGTTTTCTGTGGAGGTGTAGGTCTGAGTGGGAAGTGGGGAATTAGTTCCCACCAGCTCTGCTTATCTAAGACCATGCATGGCGGAGAGCTGAAGGCACCTGGTATGGGCCAAAAAACCTAAAACTCAGAGTCCTCTAATAATGTAGGTGAAAGCATTTCAGAATAAATATGATGAGAAATTAACCCTCACTGTCAGATGTGATGTCCCATCCCTGGGAACTGCTTAAGCTCTGGTTGGATGGGACTTTGGGCAAACTGATCAAGTGGGAGTTATCCCTGTCCATAGCAGGGGGTGCAACTAGTTGGTCTTTCAGACCCCTTCCCACACATACCATTCTGTCATTCTATGACTGTCAGACTTTGAATCTTGCAGTCCTCGGGTAGCTATAAACTGAGATGGAGCAGGCATTTAATTTATATAATGTATCACTGCCATCACCTATAGATATATATTTATTTTTACATAAATAGCAAAAAAAAGATATAAAGGGAATATACATAAATACATAACTGTAGGTATAATAAACACATACACTGCCCATGATAGCTTGAAAGCCAATACCAGGATATCTAAACCACTTACCTAGCACCAGGCAAAACACGGGAGTTACACTATAGCATTATCACACTTTAATCTTTTCATCTTAGCTACAAGAGGGAAAAAAGCATTTCTAAAGAGAAAAAATGATTGGTAGAAGGCATTCAACCTATAAAATATTTCCTTTTGGTTCAGGTCCTAGTAGTTTTGCCTGGCTCAGGTTCAGGCAGCTCTATATCTCTGCTGAATGATTTCCAAAGGGTCTCTTGCCCATATCTTTGTGCATGAACACTCACATTTAGACATTAAGTTGTCACAAGAGAAACAGTTTACTTATCTATCTTCTACTGCATTTTGATTTTCCTAGGATTTCTTCAAGGAGGAAACTTGCATGGTCCCAGCCCCACAAAGACATTCAGTGCTGGGAGCCATAGGCTCTACTATTTCATTTGTGAAGAACGTATTCTCAGTTGTGGAAACATCTAATCTCTTTCTGCATGTCATGCAAGGTGAAGACTGCTTTTATATGAATTCTAACCTTTGCTGTCCTCTCTGCTTAACCCCATTATTTATTATTTTCCCCATAAATTGACAAACACAATTACAGTTCATATGGTTTTGCACTTTTCAAAATACCATACTTTGCTGAGTACAATTCTTCGAACAAGTGTGCTTGAAGAAATTATGCTTACATGTTGGTTCTCTCTGTCAGACCTTTCTTAACCACTTCCAAATTCATCAGCTCACTTCAATTCAGTTCAATAGAGAAAGAAGCCCTGGAGATAATTAAATTCCTGTAACTTCTGCTAATGTTGGCAGCTGCAGACAGGTAGGAGATTAAAAGGAGTGCCTCTGTTGCAGGAAGACTACGACATGAGGCCCTACATCACCACTCCTCCTGGTTTGGGCACAGACAGTAGATACACACTGGGTTCTGCACAGCACCCAGCTTCTCATGCAAGAAGCAGCTCAGGGAAAGTGAAGGCATCATCTGTAGGCTGTATGAGGGGATGGGAAGTAGTGCAGGAAGGTGAAGACCCAGTGGGAGAGCAGGGAGATGGAGGAGCCAAATTCAAAGGTAAGGAAGCTTCCGTAATTCTACGTCCAAGGGTAAGTTTCTATTTTTGTCCTCATTTCCACAATGTCTTATTCTCAAAGCACTGTTTCAGCCATTTTCTACATCACAACACAAGAGCATCCAAACGGACAGGACTGCCTGATATCCAGACTGGAGAATTTTGTACTCAGTTCTATACCCTGGCACAACATCTTGTCAACTGCCTACTGCTTCTGAACTTTAAAGATGACAGCAGCAACGCAGCAAGGGCTTGTATCAACATCCTTCTATACTGTAACTTCTTGCATACTACAGTGCTCATGCTATTCTTAAACCTATATAGTGCACAAATAAATCATGTGTATGCTCATGCCCAACAATTATGCAATATTCTCTGCCGACAACAGGACAAGACTGGGAGTTAGGAGGCAGACTTCCAGCTGGTAGTAAAAGTTGTTGGACTGTAGAAAGTTGTGGTGGTTTGGTTATTTATTTATTTGTTTATTTCCTCTGTCCTTTTTTCCTCTCCCACACTTCATCTCATTTATTAGTTCAAACTAAAAGTCCTTCAGCAGAAAGCTTTATTTTCACCAGATGTTTGCATGGATCTAACACACTGGGAGCCCTTTCTTAGTTGAAGTCCAGATGGCCCATAGCAAAGTAGATAATAACAAGACTCACAAACTGTCTTTCTTATGTCTGTATGACAACATCACCTTTGAAATGGGGATACTTGACTGTGCTGTAAGAATACATTTTCACTTGTGTGTTTAGCTGTAATAGGCCCACTAAAATACAAACACAAGAACTTAAAAGTGCCTCCATCAAAATTAATGGGCAGTCCGACAAAGATCAAATTTGTCTTCTGACAAGAAATTAACAGTCTTAAAGCATCCGAGATTCTGCCATGCCTGCCTTGTTTCTGCTCTGCCACACTGCATTGCATGCTGTACTTAGTGAACACGACTCTTCCCCTGTCCCAAGAGAGAGAATGGACTTCCTGCAAATGTTGTCTACCACCCATAAGTCTGCCTCAAGATCTATCTATAAATTTCCTTGTCTTTTCAAGAAAAGATATTTTCCTTGACAAAGGTGATTATCAGGTATTAAAGTCTAATCTTATAATAAAATTGTGAATTAGCAAACCTATTTCTTACTTAGTCAAAAGAAAATCCCTCTTGCTCATACCTTGTTATGTTTGTATTGCACATCATCATCACTGGTATTTAATCATCAAGAAAAAAAATCTCAAGCAGAGATATTGACATGAGCCAAGGTGGTAAGGTAACTCACTTCAATGTGTTTTTCTGGCTGTTTTATTTAACCCCAACGGGCTTTTATTTTGTGTGTTGACTTGTACAATAAATTGTTTTATGAGATTGAGTTTGCTCATATATTGTTAGTGCACTTAATTAAACTCAGAAATGCTTAATCCCTTCTAGGACCCTGATTCTATCCTGAAACATGGTGTTGTGTGGTCACCTTGGTAGGAGAAAGTCCACGTAATTTGACACAAATTTCAAAGGTCTCCCTGAAGCATTTTCTTGTATGTTGCATGAAGGGTGGGGGAGGGATGTGGTTGAACATCAGCTGTTGAATTGCATCATATTAAAGGGAAGGACACTGAGAAACACTTGGACCCAGTTCTAATACCCATGCAGTCTGGAGGTACGGCTTTATTTGGGTCCATCTGTACCCAAAAGCAGGAGTAAATTATGCATGTGAGAGCTGCACATTGAACACTGATCTACTAGTCCTCTGCCACAACAGGAGCCCACGCAACTCCAGATCCACCTGCCTCCAATGTACTGATGACTGCTCCCTGAGGAGTGCCCTTCAGCTTCGAGCATGCAAAATAGGTGGCTCTAGAGCAAATTTCCTCAGTGTGATTTATTCCACACTCGTGATAGCCTAACAAGTGTTCCTGAGCCTCTGTGGGTGTTTATTCAAGAGGGAGCTGGCTATTTACATTTCATTCTACATTTCCTTCAGCTGGATCAGAGATCCATAAGCAAAATCCAGCAGTGGAGAACTTCTGAGAAGGCTTTGAACTCATAAACAATAAATCATCCATACCATAACATTTTCAACTCTGGAAGATAGAATTTGGATAACTGCTTTTGGGCAACACACATATTCTTACAACACCTGTACTGATTATTTTTCTTAGATGTCTTTGTGCTGATAGCAAAGAAACAGGACAAAAAATCTCTTCCCAAAGGGCTCCAGGAACCCTCTCCCATCCTTGAGCAGGCAGGCAGAGCTACCTTTCATCAAAGATGGAACATCTGAAACACTCAGAAGGAGCTACTCAAGCATGTGATCCAAGAGATGGGCAAATCTCCGTAGCTTCAAGGCTTGACATCGCCCTCTAATACAACCTGAGTTACAGACACCCAAGATATATTAATTCCTGCCCATTCTGCAGTAGTTCTTACCTCCACGATCTCCAGATGTCACTCCACAAGGTACATGGGAAGACTGAAACATACCCATTTCCATCCCTCTCTTTTGTCTAATCCACTGCTGACTACATTTTCCAGTAAAGGTGGTGACATTTGATTGAGGCTATGACTGAATCAGACCTGTGAGGGATAAATAACAAGGAGCATTAAGTAATTTTTCTTGCAAGAAATAACTTTAAGCAATTTTCCCAACACTTCTTGGTTATGCCCAGATTTCTATGGTGCAGTGACACTCATAAAACATGCCTGAATTTTTTTTAGTATTAGACACACTAGAAATGTTCAAATCAGCACTGGCATAGCATGACCATGTAAGAAAGGCTGAAAGGGCGTCACAGGCAGGATCATCTTGATCTGATGACCCATTTCAGCTATACGTTAGGTAAAAGGTAACACACATATCAGTTGTTCCGCACCTGAAAGCATGGGATGTTGTTGGAAGTCGCTTAATAAAGGTTTGTTATAGTGCATCCATTGAAACCAGACAGAAAACTCCTACAAAATCCACCTTGATTATCATCGTTCCATTTTTGTCAAATGCAACAAAACCAGGAATAAACAAAATTCTGGAAAATAACAGCATGAAAACAAGGCAGAATTTTCTTATTTTCACAGAGAGATTTGGTTTTAGCTTTTGGGAGGAGATTGAATTCGGCTGACATTTTTGTATAACCAGTACATCCTTTCGTCACTGCTGAACTGATTGAGTTCAAAGTCGCTGAACAGAAATAACTGGCGGGCCAGTTGTGGATCTGACATTCAGAATTAGGCAGATGGTAAGCACAAAAATACAGTCTGGGTTAAATACTGACCACATTTGCCAGAAGCACAGACAGAGAAACCCTATCCACATCCAGATCATAGGCGGAGCACACACAGATCTACCAAAACATTAAAAGCAGGATTCAGTATAAATTATTCCATCTTAATAGTACATGGACATCTGACAGTATTTTTCTTTCATGCACTTTTCCTTCATAAGGATGGAATTTCACTCTGTACTGGACACTTTGGCCAAGTGCTTTTTCCCAAATGGATGCAATCCCCTTTCTGATCTGAGTGCCTAACACCAGTCTCCTACCATCTCATCCAGACACGCTGCCCCACTGCGCTGACGGCTAGGAGGTGATATTTAAAGCCATGCCAATTGAGCACAACAGGGGATAGGCAGAGCAGAAGCAACAGAAGGAGGATTTTGCAAGAGCTCACTAGGTCACGTTAAACTCCTTCTCTGGCCTCGTCCGATGTCCAGCCCCGTATGCCTGAAAATCTTACTTTAAGCTGTTGCTATTTATTTGGAAATTTACTGTGGCTGTGGTTTAACTCTGTATTTCAGAGCTATTCTTTAATTGATATAGTGCTCTTCAACCCTCATAAACAATAATCAAAGGTGCCAATTCCTTGGAGGACAGGGAGGCAGGTGATCAATACCAGCAGATGACCAGGTCTCTGTAGGAACGTTATTTATACATCAAAATTTACACTGAAGAAGAGAAAGCAAGTCTGTATAAGCTGTATTTATTCATGAAAAGACTCGCACCTTTGGCTAAGCTTTAGTAAAAGCCTCACGGACAAACTTCTTTGTTTCTGTCAGAAATAAATATTTATTACTGAACTGGGAAAAATACTCTTACAAAGCCTAACTATTTTAATAAAAAATTTAATATGTTTATTTCTTCCAGACAGGAGATAAAAAGCTGTCAGACAAATAATGGTTTAAATTACAGTGAGATGTTTTCTTTACCTAATCTTTTTTTTTTCCTCTTCCCTAAAATCTATGCAGCATGCTCTGAATTTTTATTTTTAGTAAGAAATGTCAAGGAAACACTTTATAGTAAGTGGCTGTTCACTATTAATTCTTTTGTTATTAAACTTGGGAACATTAATTAGCATTAATCGCCTTGGCACTAATATAGATTTCCCACAATAAATTCTTTACACACATATACAGACCCTATAATCTAATCAAGCAATTTTCTCCTACCTACTTGGAAGGGAGAAAAAGAGAAAGACTGTTCTTGTTATTTCTAGATTTTTGGGTTTTTTTGTGGGTTTTTTTTTTTTAAATTCTGAGAAGGAGGTGGTGCAGGAAAAATGGAACCTATATATGAACAGAGAAAAACAATAACTGTTGCCACAACTCAATGCATGTACCACTCAGTCAGGAGCTGTGTGCTATAGTGAACTTCTGAGTTCATCACTGGCATTTTGATAAGGAAAATAGCTGTACATATCTCAAAGTCATCAAGCAAATCTATTTCTCTGCAAAAGCTGAGATAGTAAGAAAACTTGTCTTTTTTTTTTTTCTTAAGAAAGAAAATAACTTCTAAAATAGTTTAGTAGTAACTAGCACAGTGGTTTCTAGTGCTGCTCTGATGCAGCCCAAATTTCCAGCACCGTTGCTGAATGCTGCAGTTTAGTGAGACAAACTTTACATGAATTTATCAAAAAATCTTTCTCACAGAGAAGGAATTTGAAGTTAAAAATGCTACTTGCTGTGAACAAGATAATCAGGAGAGTATGTCCTGCTCTGTCAGACCCTGGTGTTTTACACAGCAGAAAACTGAGCTACTGAGCTCTTGTCAAGCAAGCCATGATCTCATTTACTGATTTTCACACTGGCAGGTACTTTCTTTAAACCACTGCAGATAACTTTGCAAAATAAGGTTGTCATTACTCCTCAGATGCCCTAACTTGAATAAACATGATGAATGAGTATGCTTTATTTCTCAGAACAAACAAGCTGCAAGCATGGAAGCTACAGTGTGACTGATTAAGTATGTACGTTGCTTGCCAAATCTCTGCAGATCAACACAGGACTTAAATCTCACTTTTAGACTTATAATTATTCTCAGAATGAAGTTTCCATAATGAATGCTTCAAACCATTTATTTCAGATATTGATTTACAACTGGAGGCCTAATATTAATACCTTTCTTGGTCGCCGTGGGCCTTCAGCACTAATCAGGCTCCGTGCAGGTAGAGGAGAGAAAAACTACTCGATACCCTTCAGAGGTGTAAGGTCCAGATGAAGCAAGCCCATTCATCCAATTCATTCATCCAAAATCCAACAGCAAAGAATTACAACCCCAAACCAGCAGCTCCTTAAGTCCTCTCCTCTCACTCCATGTTAGATTTAATTTTAGTCTTTCCTGGCAAAACCTGAACAAATCAGATTGAGCTTCTTTTCCTACCCAAGCTCCCACTCTTCCTCTCTGAACTTCTGAGCTCTTCAACAAATTTCCTTTTATTCCTGAGAACTCGGGTGTCTTTCACTATTCTTTAAAATCATTCAAGAAGTGCACATTTTAATATAAAATTCAGTCTTTATAAATTATTATTATTTTTTGGTCTAGGAAAATCACTGAACCAGCAACACGTCCCAGCTTCATCAATTTGTATTTTATATAAAGAGGTTGTATTTGGGGTTGTATTTATTCCTTGTGAAATACAGATAAAAACACCAAGAGTACAATGAAAATCCTTGCTGGAAGAACCTACCTCATACAGTTCCATCTAAAAATATCCGTCTCCTCAGTGGATAAACTGCACCAAGTTCTACCACACTGGTAGTGTGCTAGAGCATAGACCTTTGCATCTAAGCAAAGGTAGCAGAACAAAATATCCCTTCTTCATTTCCCTCCATCTATCCTGCCACGAAGGCAGCAAATGTTCTCTCAAGGAGCCTCTGTCTTTCAAATGAGAAACATCTTACCACCAATTCCACAGCACAATGACATGGAACAAATAATGTTACCTGCACATTCATCGCTTGATAACAGTTCAGTGCTGAATTTCTTTCAGTACCCATCAGAGCACGGATTTTCCTCCTCCCAGGATATCACAGAGTTATCAGTATTGACAGAACCAGGTTAACAGCAATCAAAATAACACTACAATTTCCTGCCCCTAGCATGAGTGAGTGTGTAACTTCTTTCTCACCTCTCTTTTTTTTTTTTTTTCTGAGCTTAAAATTCACAAATTTGGGGTTGCAATAAAAGTTACTGTAAAAATTCACAAGTTCTGAAAAACAACAGGTTGCAATACAAGTTATTGTGAACCACGGCGTAACGGTGCATCTCACTTTGCACCCCGCCCAAGGCCAACCTGGGCTCAAAATGACTTTGTGAACAGGTCAGTTCTGCTAACTGATGTCTTTCAGCTGCACGAAAGCAGTGCTCATAGAAAGGGATAGCTGAGGTTGCATAGCGTATCTCTGTAATAATAAGAAACAGACAACACCAGTTCTAAAAAACACAGAGCTTTTCAGTTTATGCCAGAATTAAGGAGAGCTACCATAATCCCTACATTAGCCTAACATATTCTAAAACAAACAAACAAACAGAATACACCCCACAAGAGTCTGTCAGAATTTCCTGTATGGTACTTTCTCGTTTTCAAGCAATTCAGATGTGATTCACAAGTTTATGGTTACCTTCTGGCAAAAAAAAGAAAGTAAAGAAATAAAGAAATGCAAACATTTTCAGCTTCTACAATAGGAGAGGCAAAAATGCCTGTGACTTAGCGAACCTGTCACAACCTATAAGCATAAACACCACAGTTTTATATCTTCAGGAGGAACTTCAAATATGCAGAACAGCCTCTGGTTTTAATCTTATTTTTTTTTCCATTAATGATTGACCTACATAAGCAACCAAATGCTTGACACTTTTTAGTGGAACAATGTACATTTCTCTTACATGTTCTTCAGCTGTCACCGAAGTCCCCAACCAATAATTACAGAAGACTGAAGACTGGAGTATTACTGTGGTTGCTGCAGTATTTAGGATAAAAAAGAAAAAGAAAAAAAAAAAAAGTAAAAAGGAGGAAAAAAAGATTAAAAAAGAATAACCTGGTGGAGATTTCAATCCATTAGCAGCACTGAGCTTGCCAGTTCTTTACTGCAGCATTTGACAAGGCTGTGAGCCAGAGATTAAGGCACGTCTCCTGAGGAAGGAAAGGAACAGGAGCTTCCACACTTCATTAAGGATACGTTTTATTTGCAAACTGCCAGCCCACAGAGTGGCACTGACTTTTGGGTCATGGAAAAGGTTGCAGTTGTGCACTTGAACTGTGCCAAGCTGAGCTAGATAATACCCTTAGAAAAGCAAATCACAGAAAAAAAATGATAAGAAAAATAGGGAAATCTGTGATCACAAACGACCTAAAATAGGACTTAAAAAGTACCTTGTGCTCCAGTCAGGTTTTTCCTCTTCAAAAATTGTACTAAAGCAGGAAAAGTGCCCAAAACAACAGGGAGCTGTTAGCTACAAAATGCATATTCATGCTGTATTTTTTATAATTTAAACATACATTCTCAGATTTATTTCACATTGATTGCTTTAAAAATGTTAATGTCCCTATAGAGTCGAGCCTTATCATTACTTGATCCTTTGCCAAAGACTGTACTGGCACTCCACGACCGTATACATTTTTTACTAAGCTATTGTTGCTTTTTCCTGGCTTGTTTTTCAAAATCTGAATAGAAATGCATAGCTTGTACTGTTCAAAGTATAAGTCATAAATCACTCATCGTAAAGGGCCAATTCTTGGAGTCTTTATTTGGTATTTGCACTGGCAATTTCCCAATCATTTTCAAATAGAGTTGTATTTGAGAAAAGGCGTGGATGTCAGAAAAGGTAAGTTTTCTTTGCTCCAGGAAAAAGAGATTTAAGAATAAACTTTTGTGTTCAGACCCAGATCTTCTTTGCACTAATATCAATAGAGTTGTTTGTAATTAAATGCGTTCAATACCACAGAAGTGCCCAGAGGAACTTTATCATGAAATTTCACTAAAAATAGGACTTGAATACACATATTTGCACTAAAAGTGATCAGAAGTGACTTTTGAGCTGCTCAGACTGGACAGGAAGTTGTTGTGGTTGCAACCATTGCAAGCATCATCACAACTATTGCACACTGTATCATGTACTGCAAGAGGTTCCCACACACTCAGAAATCATAGGAAGAAAGAATAAAAAATTACAATGCCTTTATGTTGCTTTGGCATACCCAATTCTTTTGTAAGGATAGTGGCAGGAATTGGATCTAGAAGTCTGGACTTGAACAGCTCACAAATATGAAGAAATCTAAAAAGGAACTGAAGGTCTACAACAGACATCAGTGGTAACCTACAACTCCTGCAACGTCATTTACCCCACCTGGCATCAGATGGAGGCCTTTGGACACAATCCAGAAATCTCTCTCTGCAGCTGGAGGAGTGCAGCAAGAAATACTGGCAGAAGTGAAAGTGCAGCTACATCATAATCTGAAATTATGGCTGTATATCTTCATCAATACCTGAAGAAAAAAAAATAATTATTTCTCATTCTTTCTTCTCTTAAACGCACCCAGATCCTGGAGTACTCAGTTTTATTTCACGTATCCATAGAAGGGTCTATCTTATTCAACCATAGCTGAGTGTTGGTTCCCTGTACTTTCACTGTAACCCAAGATGTCACGATGGCTTGGCAACCATAATTAGCAGCAAGATGGCACCTGAGCTCAGTCTAAGCAAAGATGACAATCTTTGGTAAGCATCATTAATGAGATCAAGAAATCTACTTTGTTCCATCCCCAGAGCCATCTCTCCTCTCCTCCCTGTTTTGCTATTCATGAACATACAGGGAGGAAAAAAATCAACAGCTATGAAGAATTACATATTTCTTGTCTTCTCCTTTTAGGATAACCAAATGTACGAACTTTGGAGGAACAGTTGAACTATTTCTAAAGCTGAGAGTAAGGCTCAGCTCTGATTCAAGTTTCACGATTAAAATTATCAGCCAAAATACAGCATTCACCCAGAGAAGAAGAATGTCATTACTTACAAGAGAGAACATTTGAACTGTTGGCCAACTTTGCTTTGTTCCTATAAATTTTCTTCACTTGCCATGTTCCTTCTGCAAGAGAAAAAAAACAAGCTATAAACATTAGTTAGCTTTGTGGTGAGGTGTTCTTCTGCCAACCTGAGGTTAGAAGTGGAGCTGAGATCCCAAGATCTAGGCTTTGTATTATAGTATTGTATTTTTGATGCAGTAGTTAGAAGTCAATTACTGTTTCCATTATAAACCCTGTTTTCCAAGGGTTTATACCTCAACCATTTTCTTTCCATCATGCTGAACTTGGCACACAAGCAGTATGAATACACAATTTTTAAATAGACTAAATGAGGCTGGCTCATTTTTAGATACAGAATAGTCAGAAACTCTTTGTCAGATGACTTTTATTCACTGAATTTAACAAACTATAGTTTCATTTTAAAACCTGATTTTGTCAGTGAATTGTCTCTGTGGTTGGGTCTGATATCTTTTACCACTTCTAAGGAAAATAATTGTATTAAAAAATACATATATGAAAGCCTGTTGACAAAAGTCTCTCTATAAGATCTGATTTACTTGGCATTTCAGGTGCCAAGACTCCCATGCCATATGTTTCATTGGAAACCATTGTGTTATCAAGACTCTTATGGCTTAAAGGAGGATTTTATTCCAGTAACTTTTCTTCCTTTTGGCAAACTGGGTCAAGGAAACAACTCAAAGGCCAAAGTCATTGGTAATAATCTCTCTGGGTAATTCAGGAATCTTTGGAGCTGACCTGGGCAGAGGAACTGTCCCCACAGGTCTCCCCACTACGACTCAAGGCTGACGGTGGCAGGCAAGGCAGATGGAGGGCTGTCCACAGGCCAGGTGAGAGCCAGAACAGAGCGTACCCTGTGTAAAGACCAAGATCCAGATGGCCACTGGCTGTTCAAGCCCTCCATCTGGGGCTGCGTGTCACTCAGTAATTTCACTCAGCAGATGCTAATTGCTTAAAAGCTACTTCAGCTTAGAAAATTCACTTTGCCAAGGCCACAACGCATGTTTTCTTTGACTTCAATTTCCATGCATTCCTTCCACCTGAATTTCCTGCTTTTTTTTTCGCCTTAATTGAAGATAGTTGGAATCACAGAGCAGTGACACAGAAGTTTCACAATTTGGCTTTGCCACTAGTAAACAGACTCACATGCAGTTCATCCCTGTGAATGTCTATTTCTATAAAAAAAAGGTTCGTTTCTTTTGAAGTACAAAGAACTCCAAGCTGATTTTTACTCTGAACGTTTGTAATTTTTTTCCAACATAACTTCCCTATAGACAAAAAACGAAGCTGGACCAGCTACTTATTTTTTAAGATGACTGATATCACCCTGAACTTCTAACATACATTCCCACTGACATCTCAAACATATTTTAACAAATATATATTTTTAGAACATTCCAGTAAGATATGCAAGTTTACCCTAATTTCACTTCTTTAGGAAAATAAGTCATGATAAAACTGTGATTTAACCAAAATCTCATAGAGGATTGGAGTCAGAAACAGGAAGAGCAAAAACATGATAGACTTTCAGTGGTTGCTTTCCCAGCACGGAAAACGAGCAGAAAGTTATCAGGTGCTGATCCAAACTCTGCTGCTGATGATAGATTTCAATAGGCTTTAGATCAGAACATAATTTCTCGTTTACTTTGGAGTGTGAAAGGATCTAGGCTGATGTCTGTGAGATCACCCAACATTGCTACCTCTCTGCACATAACCATCACACATCAAGGTTGAGATGATTAAGCACAACACAGATCTTTGTCACTGTTGCCATTTCTATTGCATTTTTAGATTGGTGCAGTTTTTTCTTCTGTGTAATAAATAGTGCATATTCCAGAAGTAGAAGACCCAATATTGGCTTGTCATCTTCTCTTTCAAGCAATCACCTCAACCCACATGCTCTGAGTGCATTCTCAGTTCATGTTTTTGTGAACACTGACAAGAACAACTTTCTTGAAAGCTATCAAAGCCATCCTCATTATCCTTTATGGGTTGTGTAGAAAATGTCACCGCTATTAGACATTTAACTGGAGTGCAGCAGAATGGTTTTGCTGGCCCCCTCCAGTTCTTCGAGTAAAAGCTCTGTTCATAATCAGTTTCTGTTTTTTTTTAATGACCCTCAAGAGGTCCCTTCTGGTACACTTCAGTTCCCTTTCTAGCATCCCATTGATTTTACAGACTTTAGGAACTTGCTCTTAACCTTCTGCTTTTTCCTGGATCGCTGCTGAATGATTAGGCACTACACAGCCTTTTGTTACCCTGTACACCAAGAGATATCTGGAGTATTAAAACACCAGCTTCAATAATGTTTGCTAGAGAAAGAGAGCACTCTTCTCTCAGGGCTATTCACCCTATTTATATGCATGATTTTTGGGGGGAGAATGACTTCAGATTTTTTTTTCTAAGAAACAAACAAACAAAAAAAACCAGAGCTATCCTCTTGAACACAAGAATGAAATTCACTCAACAGCTCACATCTATACCATGAATTCTAGCAGCAGAAGTGGATGCATTTAGCATTGGGAAAGGGAGGGCAAAGCCTGGTGGGCAGAGCGTAAGCATAAAAAGCAAATAAAAAAAGAAAGGATTTTAAAGGCTTTTCCAAACAAAGTGTTTCCAGTTATCTGATTTGATTCACATGGAGCCACATTAGTGCCAGAAGTGCATGCTTGCAGGGTGTGGTTTCTTTTTTTTTTTTTTTTTTTGAAGTTAGAGTGGTTGGAGGGACACCTCTCTTAAGACAAGTCAGGTAAATTCAAGGAGAAAGAGCTTGCTGCAAGGGCATCATCTTAACCACAGTGAAGCAAAGACGCAAGCTGTGATTAAAAGCAGTGTTGTTCCAAAAGCTCTGCCCCTTCTCAGATGCTCTTGCTTCACCACAATCCTGCTGCAGGAAGGACTGCTTGCCCTCATACGATTTTATGGCCACTTCAACGTCATGCAATCCCCAGGAAATCAGATATTAAACATCAATGGGCCCCTTGGAAAAGGTAAAGGATGGAGCTCTGGCACTATTCTACAAAACATCCCCCAAATTCTTCCAGGAGGGTGAAGCTCAGGCAACCCCATTTGTAACCAACAGGTTCGGAACAGCACGCGGGGATGGCTGCTGCCCAATTACCACCCGCTCAGCTCTGGCTGACTCTCTGAAGGATGCTGGGAGGAGGGGGGGGGAAGAAAGGAGGGGGAGAGGGCAGAAAACAACCTTAAACCCAAAACAGAAATGGCATTCTTCTGCTTGTTGTCGAGACGCCAGCTGAAAAGGAATCATTATAAAGAGGTGGATGTTTTCGGGGGGAGACAGAGGACTCACCCGAATGATCCCAGTTAAGGGCCTTAACAGAGAGGCGGCTTAACTCCGCTTTGGAAGTGGTGAGCCGCCCTGCTTGGCTGAGCTTGGATTGTGTTACTGCAGGAACATCACACAAACAGGGATACCCCCTCCTTTTAACAACTGTTCGCTCCCGAAATAGCAACACAACTTAGCAATATTTTGTATCAAGACAATTACGTTGTTGCATTATTGTAGTCTTAGTACCTCATTAAAACAAAAAAATGTTAAATCCTTGTTTTGTTGAACACAAGAGATGAATAGTAAATATTGATTTAGAATGAATGCAAACATTTCCCTAGGAGTGGATAATTACAGCCTTTCTATGCAAAACACTTATATTTGAAGAAGCACTTCACTTACTTTGCCATGTGGTATACATTCTTTAGTACATTTTAAATTATACGTTGTCCTGGACAGTGTCTGCTCTATAATTTCTTGTGTCTCTACTCCAGAGTCAGTATGTAATTTTAAACTGCAAACTTTCTGCCAACTAGGAGAGGAGAACAGGCTTAACTCTTTCCCGGAGCCACTCTCAGGAGCAGCCCAGGCTGCACACACAGACGCGAGGCTGGTTTGTTCAGGGCTGGAGCAGCACCGAACGAGTTTGGTTTAGCTGGAATCCCACGAAGATGCTACTCCCAGCAGTCTTCATTTTCACACGACATTTTCTGATTACGTACAAGGCCTGATGTGCTCTCATTTCCAGCCAGATCAAATGGAGTCCAAAAGTTTGAACAAACCGGAGAATTTGCAAATGAAGAGCTGAGCGTTTGGAAGAGAGCGTCTAGGCTGAAAGCTCCCAAACATATACTTGAAGCAAATTATTTATCCTACTTATTTTGGCATTCAGATGCTCATTTGCAGACAGAATGGGATGCACTCGGCTCTTTCTAAGAAGAGTCAGACGTGCGCACGATGCTTCGTGAGAGCAGAATTTACGCACAAAGCCCCTGCCGTGCATTTTAAACCATATAGGTTTATTGGGTTGCAAGGCTGGGACGTAAATTCATATGCAGCTTAATCAGGCTACATGAATGTGAACACAACATACCCCTGCAGTAACTCGAGAGATTAATCCAAATGACTTGTGCATTTTGTTATCTTATGCAACCACAAGCACCCCAAGCGCACGCATTTTACGGGCCAAATTTTCCAAACCTGGGACCTTGCACCTAAATTATTTCCATCAATATTCACGTCCTCGTCTTCCCTTCCTCAAAACAGTGAAAGGTCTCCATGGGTATTTAAACACTTCTCAGCCCACACAGCATTTAAAGATACACTATGTTCCCTTGACATACCACACCAGGAGAGGCTCTAAGTTTTGCTGGATACAGAAACTTCAGCCCCACAGCAGATTCCTTACTCTGGTTAATCTGCTGCAGTAATGAGTATTGCAACGACACTCAAAGAGGAAGCAAAGAAGATCTGATTGTAAATCCAGACATTGACCATGAATTGCATCAACTAACCCAGAACCAGCACTCTGAACAAGAGCACAATGCTGCTAGGAAGCTTTTACATTTGCCATATACTCCGATTACTACCAGTACTTTCAGTAAAAATGAACTACAGACTACAGCTCCAACACTTGCATACACACTTGAGTTTGCCCACAAAGCAGATTCCAGTGTGAACCCTCCTGTATTTTCAGCCTGGAAATGCATGGAGTATCTCTCATTGTACATTAGAGTTAAACATGGAATTAAACAGATTTGAGTAAAGCCCGCTTGAAGGGGAAAAAGATAGAGATGTAGAAGAAAATGGAATTTTATTTCAAAATAAATGCACTGTCCAGGGCAAAAAAAAAAAAAGAAAAGAAGTTAAAATGAGAAAGACTAAAAGTATATCAAAATATAGAATGTGCTAACCAAAATAGAGAAAGTTTGCTGGAACAAGCAGTGAGGTGCTAATGTCCCATATTCTCCCAAAGATACTTTTGATGAGCCCCTTCCCTCTCCCCCTTCACCCATTGCCAAACCCCACCATGCAAAGTTTTTACTCGGCAGCTGATTGCAGTGTGATACATTTCACCAATGCGTGCCTCCTAAGTCAGCTCTGTACTTCCAGAGAAGCTTAATGGAGCATTAAGGCAAGAGACTTCAGTCCTGTGGGCAAAGCTATGTGTCTACAAGGAAAATATTCAGCCTCCCCACTTGGCACCTACCCCTTTGTTATTTGGAGGTAGCCACAGCTCTGCAACAGCACCCAGGATAGTCCTGCTCAGAGCAACTGAAGAAATCTCCCACTGGAATTTACTGGCTTTAAAATTAGCTTTTCCCCTTGTCCCTTATTCTGAGGATTTGCATAACCATAGGGGAAAAGACGACACGAGATAAAAATAAATTTGGCTGCCGCAGATCAGAAATCAAGGGGAAAGTGTCAGGGAAGTGTTTTGCTTTGGGTTTTAGTGGAGACAAAATAACTTAAACTACTAGGAAAGATAACGTATGAGTAAGAAAATTCCCCGAGCAATCAGAGGATGTGTTTTCAGCTTTTTTACATTTTGGTTTTATTTTCTCACAGCAATGAGCAAGGATGGGATTGGAGTCCTGTTACCACGCTGGCACAATCCGCGCACCCTACCTGGATAATCAGGGTTCGTAAATCATCATTTTATAAGAATTTAACTTTTCTGCTTCCAACACAATCAAACGCAGTGGTGAGGGGGCCACTAATCACGACAAAAAATACACTTCAGAGCCTTTCTTGAAGTGCCAACTCCAATAAGTTCTCCAAGTGAAATTAAATGTACGCTGTTCTTCCAAACCACAATTTCCCCCTGGGATGGACGAATCTCAAGTGGGGGCTGAAAGGCCAGTTGTACCATAGCCATGGGTTACACCCATTTTTGCAGGTTTTTTTAACTACTGCATGTAGCATAACTTGTATTCCAGCCCACTCAGTGACTGTGCTTTCCAGCATTGGTAATAAAAAAAGAAGTCTTCATAGTTTCCACATTCCGGCACTAACGAGTGGGCCAGTCCGTATCTCCCCTTGGTTTCTCATACCTTGGTGTTTGTTTGCTTTAAGCCTTCGCTGTGAAGCAAAGGGCAGAAAAAGAAAGATCTGATACGTGGAGTAAAGAATGGCTGGTGCTGAGTTTGAGAAGAGCAACAAAGAGTTTCAAACAGAAATTAAAGTGGAAAAGGCCTATTAGCCCTCACACTTCATCTTCCTGCCAACATGATGCTGCTCCATGGAATGACTTTTTTGGTGGGCTCAGCACTGACCACTTTGGCCCTACCACCACAGAGCTCCCACCCTGAAACCCCACCATCTGGGATGTCCTCTGCACCTCAGCATCCCAGAACCACCCAGGGCTGAGGGTTGAACATCCCTGTTCTTCACACTGCTAGGTACCAGCAGAACCCCACCCATGGCTAAGGAGCCAGCACTGCCCCACTGGCCAAAGCAAACACTGTGCCATGCAAGTGGATAACAAAAACAGAGCAGAGGCTAAATGCAATGCCTTCCATGGGGGACTAAGTGTGGAGACAAGGCTCTTTTTTTTTCTTTTTTTTTTTTTTTTTTTACTTTTTTTTCCTCCCCGTTCTTCTTAGAAGGGAGGAGAAACATTTCTTGGCTTCTCTCTGTAAAATATAGTGCTGGAGAGGAAGAGGAAATAGTCTTGGGCACTGGCTTCAGCAGATATTGATCTCTCCACACACAGAAGTGGATATTGACCTCTAGCAACCCCGCCCCCAGTCAGAGAGTGGGGTGAAGGAACACTCTCAGAGATAGGAAGAGACATTTTCACCTCTTTTCAGTTCTGCCATCCCTCTCAGGATCCTGAAGAACACATACATTCTGGCAAAAAAAGCGGGGCGAGTGAGTGCTGCAGCAGGGCAGGCAAACTAGAAGGGAAGGGTGGAGTGGGGTCAAGATTTCCCTTCTCAGTTCTTACACCATCTCCAGAAAGCTGGTGGTCTAGGGAAGCACTGGGAAGGGTAAAGGCCCTTGCCCATGGCATGAGTTTGATACGGAAGTAGAACAAAACGGTACAAGCACAAACAGGCTCAAAATATTTACAAGAAAAAGAAATGATGCTTTAGCAATAATGGCACTCAAGAAAGATGCCTTTTTGTGAATGCTGCCATGTGCTTGTGGCTGCAGTATCCTTATCTAGTCTCATCCATCCTCTATTTATTTTGTGGCCCAAGTCCTCATGATGCTCCTGATCAGAAGGGCTTGGGAGAGCACACAGCTGATTTGCACACACTGCGGGTTCTGACTTCTCCATGACACACATCCACACTGGAGCTGATGAGGCCTGAAAACAGCCCAAGCAAATAGCCCAAACTCTCTGCATGCAGAGGATTTTTGAGTAAAGTGCCCTCAGATTACACTGGCTGAGGATGGGCAACTACCTTGACATCCCCAATAGGAACAATGGAACCTGGCAGGCAGGCTGCACCTTGACATCCCCAATAGGAACAAGAGAAACTGGCAGGCAGGCTGGTTGGGGCCTGAGCTTTGGCACTAGATGATAATCAGGTGCAGGAGAAACAAATCTGCAATTCCTCCACACAGAGAACGCTAGCAGAGCTGGTGGGGATTGTACTTTCCTTCTGAAAGTGTTAACAAGCAGCGAAAGAACTGAAGCACATCTAATTAAAAATGCATACCAAAGCATAAAGGCAGAGTATAAAAGTAAACAAATGGCAGGGACCAGATTTGTTTGCAATAAATGAAGAGGAAAACAGCACACAATGCAAACTCATCCAGCATGGAGATGGAGGGAGGCGAGCAGGCGAAGGCAACATGCTGCAAAATATCTTGAAACAAAGTACAATGTGACCAAAAAGCAAGAGGCACAAGCACGCAGGGCACAATAGTGATGGTGGAGCAGGGGCAAGGTCCTTGGTAGGAACATTTGCCATTGCATACATGGCACTGACCCATCCTTGGAGGTACTCGAGACCAGGTTGGATGGGGCTGTGAGTAGTCTGATCTGGTAGGGGGCATCCAGACCATGTCAAGGGGTTGGAACTCTATGATCTTTATAGTCCCTTCCAATCCAAACCATCCCATGGTACTACAATTGCACTGCAACATGGATGGACTGAGGAAATGGTGCCAAGCAGAGTTCCAGCTCAGCATGTGGGCAAGCCCTTGTGGGACACGGCACAGAGAAACACCTTTGGAGGGAAAGAAAGTACATTTGGAGATTTGTGCTGACACATACCCAGGGAGAGGCAGACACACTGAGGCTTGGGCTCCTCTGTCTTACTGAAGGGCTTGTGGCTGCCACAGTGAGCACAGTACACTCCTTCCTCTGGGTCTTCATAAAATAAGGTGGGTCAATTGCATCCAGGCAATTCAGACACCCAGAACTGCTGGCATGTTAGTCATGTCTCAAACAAAGTCCAGCTGCGCTGGCATGTCTTGTGCTTATCACACCTTCACTGCAAGGGCAGCACAAACTGCTCAGAGCCTGGCAGGAGCACACCATCATCTTGCCTTACTGCAGGAGGGCCTTCCTCTTTCCCATGATTATCTTTCTCTTAGTTCCTGCTGTGCTGCATGATAGTGATCACACCATTTCTCAGAAGCTGCTGTTGCTTGATGACTGCAGATGAGCCCTGTCATCTGTTTGGTTCTTCAAAGCATGATGGGCCACTGTGTTCATCCCCATGAGATCCCCAGCCATGCACAGTTCCCATCCAAACGGGGATAAAAGTTCAATTTTATTTCACAGTTTTGTCTTCCCTAGCACAAATCTTTTCTGACAGTGTTTTCTGACTGCTAAACTGATCCGTTTTGAGCAATTGATCTAAAACATCTGTCTGAGGGGCTGAAAGCAATGCAGAGAGGATACTGCAGCTCTCTTCCAAAGGTGTGGAAGAGATGAGCACCAAAACATTAGGTGACAGGAGGAAACTTTCAGGCAAACAAATGCCCTGTACCACATGCATCTTTTCCCCTGAAAGTTTTGCCAACTGCCATGCAAACCAGGAAGTCATGCTTCTAAATATTTAAGGCTGCATTTCTCTTAATTTCCATCTTTCGTAAGACTTACATTATCAAATGTCAACCTACATTTGAGGCTGTTTAATCTCAGGGATGCTGATCCATCAGGAAACATCTAAAATCTTCCCCAGAAGTTTGGGCTTTTCCTCTTCTTCTTTTTTTTTTTTTTTTTCATAGAACCATAAAGGTTGGAAAAGATCTCTAAGATCCCCAAGCCCAATGCCAACCCACCCCCACTGTGTCCACTCACCATGTCACTCAGTGCCACATCCCCATGGTTCTGGAGCACCTCCAGGGATGGTCGCTCCACTACTGGGCAATCTATGCCATTGCTTTCCCCTCTTTTCTTACTGCAGTGCCCACGGGTTGGTGGGGGGGACCTATGCAGACTTTTTGTAACACACATTAGGAGAAGGGAAAAAATGTACATCCTGACGTGTTTCAGTTTTCCAAGAAATACAATGAACTGGTAAAAGAGCAAATTTCATTCGGAGTGTATTTTAACTGTAAAGATTTGTGTGCAATGGATGCATAGAATATTAGTTCCGCAATAAGCCTGAATACCATTCCCAATGCTTGGCATTACATACATTTTTTTTGTGTTTAAATTACACTGCTTACACTTTTGCCATGTTCTTGTATTTATTTTTGTTATGCGTGCTCCTTACTGCCAATGTAAATTCATTTAATGTTAGGAACACAACAGTTTTTCAATACCTTTCTGCTATTTGGCTGCACAATTAGCTTCCTAAAATATGATTTATTTTAGTTGAGCTTAGTTTTGGCAAGGAAGTTGGGGAATGAGGGGGGGGGATTTTTCGTGCAGGCACAAATTTACTACTGGGAACACTGCTATGAATGGCATGGAGGCCAACATCAGAAATCCATCTTACTCACCAAAAGGATAAATCTACTGGGGATTAAGCATGGCCTCTCTCCACCCTCTCCTTCTGCAGGCCCTGGGCCCCCCTCCAGCACTCACCAGCTTGGGGTGGGTCTGGGACTTTGTGTTTCCTTCTGAAAAAGGGGCTGTTAGAGAGCAGCACTGGTTCTGGATGTGCTGGATGGCATCCAGGGCAAATTGGTTCATGTCTTAATAACGCCACATCTTTCTAGGTCATTAATAAATAAAGAGGTTTGGGGGGGGGATAAAAGGACCTTTTTTTCTTCACTAAATTAAGTTATGCTATATAGCCCCTACATAATTTGCAGTGATCTGTGGTATCTTAATACGCTCTGTTCTTTGGCCCCCAGCTCACATGTGCACTTAAGAATATGCTTAAATTTAATGCAGAATGCGGCTCATTTAAATAAGAAAATGTTTCTCTGCCTCTCTGGAGGATGGTACATGCCAATGCCTATAGATATTTAGGCACCTGTGCACCCTGACTCCTGGAAATAGCCACATTGAAGTCAGTGGCAAAAAACACATCAGACTGAGTGAGTATTGCAGATGCTTTTTTACACACACATTATTTTATGCACAGTTACTTTTCTTCTTCAGCAGGCTGCTAATCACTTCAGCAATAGTCTGGACACCTCTACACCCACAACACCAGTGGACCAAAGGAAGCTAACAGAGGAGTCATCTCTAAGAGCAACACAAGTTGAGTGTTTCCATGTTCTATCTTAAAGCTAAAGAAGCTGTCTGTGTGTGTGTGAGCAGATCTAGACTCCAAACAGAAACTCAGTTTCACTAAAAAGTCAATCAGCAATTCCAAAGTTCCAAAGAAATACGTCATCTCCTCTAAAGAAACTAAAGAAGCTATATTGGCAGATACATGGGCTGTGTGTAGATAAGGCACCTATTTCAAACATCAGTGTTGTATTGGTACTTGTTTCTAGTGCATATCCAAGACAGCCTATTGCAATAGATTTATTTTTGCTCTGAATATTTTTCTATTATTTTCTATCATATGGTAAAATGTACTAAAATGACTTGGCAGCTTCTTTGGGACTGCAAACAACATAAGGAATATGTATCTAATGCTGCACAGGACTCCACTGCCACCCCTTTTCCACTCTATGTCTTAATGCAAACAATAAATAGAGAAAACATGCGTAATCCTGAAAGTGTGCTGTCTGTACATTGTGGACATAAGGCAAACCTTGAAGCATGTGCCTTTCCCTCCACTTCCTCCCACAGTGAAACTTTAACAATGGAGACATCATATATTTTGGATATCTTTTGGGTTATTCTGCATGTACAAGTATAAGACACTAACTCAAAGCAGTGCACTCATTATATTAAGGTGCAGGATGGCTCTCGTGTTGCCTTCCCTGCACTCAGCTCATCAGGCCCTACAGAGACAGGTGAGGTTTCACAGTACCAGATGGCCAAGGGATGAGGATGGCTGCAGCCTCTGGCTCACATTTCCCACCTGTAAAGCAGGATGGTAGGCAGGGATGGCAGGAGAAGCCACGCTTCATGTCTTTCCCCCAGACAGACTGAGAAATGGGGACACTACACATCCTCTTACACCACTCAGCTATGAAACTGGTGCGGGGCTTTGAATAATTAACAGCACCGACCAGCCTTGCCTGCTTACAGGAGTCATCAGGAGAGATTAGCTGGAAGCAAGCACTGATGCTCTTAAAGTTCTTATGTCTACAGCTGGCCTTGTTTTTCTCCCCCCATCTCATTTAGCACCAAATCCTCCAGGTGCTCGCGGGACGATCTGACATGAGCTGTGATGGCGGCTGGTCTCCAGAGCCCCACTCAATGCAGACCCTGGGCTGCCTCAACCCCTCCTCCATGGTGCCAAGTTCAGGTTCCCCAGACTTTGCTCATTGTGCCAGCAAAAGGGCACGCAAGCCACAGGCCATCATGCTAAATTACTGTAGCACCTCCCTTACCCTATGTGGACTTCCAGCACTGAGAGTGCATTTGTATTTTCCTCCTGCTACTTTAGATTTATACAAAAAAATGCCCCAATTTCCATTTATTTGCAACAGAATATTGCCTGTCTTCTTGTTTTATCTTTTCAGCTTAAGAAAAATAACACGGAACGTGATCACCACTAACGAGATGGCACATTCCATATAACTTGTCCTGCTGTGTTGTTTTATTTACCAGCTTTCAAATCCCTAACCTTCGTCTCTCCAACCTCCTTTTAAGTGAAAGGATCCTCTCGTCTCTGTGAAGTCCCTATCATCTACACTGGTTTGCATGTTAAAGTTTCAGCATGCATTTAGTCAGCGATGGTGATTCTGCTTAATGACTCCTATACCCCTGCTAATACTATTTTATCTGGCTCTAATATTTTAAGATCTTGTCTAATATTAATGCTAAATGCTAATATTAAAGGTTTGCTACTAATATTTTAAAGCTCTATCTGCTGGCGCACTAATGTTTAGGGAGGTGCTTGAGGGTTCATTGTATTGGCAGGACTGCCAGGGCAATTTTATCATCCTCTGTGACTATTGCATAAAAATCTAGGCAAAGTAAAGTGAACACAGGGACAGATATTAGTCATTTATTTACTCAGATCTCAGAATTGGGTGGAATACATATATAATATGTGTGTGTTTCTCACCCTGCGTTTTCCAAATAAACAGAAAAGAAACCCAAAAATCATAGCCCCAGGATGAAGCAGTGGTGAGGACACCATAAGGATATCTCCCACGGGGCCATGTGAGGAGAGGAGCTGCAAGACCCCTGGAATCTCAGTCCCCAGTTACATCCCCCCCAGCATTGTCATTTGCAGTACACCTACAAAAAGCCACATTTATCTTACCCTAAAAATTTGAAGGACAGAAGAAAAAATATTCTGACTTCACGTCAGTTAACACGAACCTCTGCTGTATGCAAAGGGAGAATAATAGAATGCACTCCTCCTTTGAGAAACAACCTCTCCACTAAAAATAAAATACAGTGCAACTTTTATTTCACCACTGTTTAAGAGTTAATGAAAGATTTGCACCTGTACAGCTGTTGCAGACTGAAGCGAGCTTGCGGAGCAAATGTGTTTTCTGGTTGAGACAGTTGTAAATGCCTTGAGTAAAAACACTGAGGACTGCTAATGGATAGGTTTATTTTAAAGCATGCCATCTGCTATCAATCATAGAGAAGTATAGGAAGCAAGTTTGGCTGTGCTCCCTCCTTGTGAGCCTGATAAAGATAGGGCTGTGGTACTCTGGAACATTTAGTACTCAAGAGAATAAAACATCAAACCTACTCAGCAGCTCCACTAACAATAATAAAAATGCCTCTGCCTAAAGGTGACATTCTGAATTTACGATTATTTGTGTCTATAAAGTGTATTCTTTGGCTCCTGACTCATTCTGACTGTCTCACTACAAGAACAATACATTAAGCCTGCCTGAAGTAAATGGAAATCCTATCCTTTTATTAAAGCAGCAGCCAGTACCTGAGATGTTCTAATGCCCTGTAGGACCCAAAGAAGGTTTCCTGCTCCAAGTTTATTCTTTTGGTAGGATTAAAGTCAACTGCAGAGAAAATGCTTATTTGGTACACTCAGAATGAAGTCCTTCTTCAGTAAAATGTAGTTTTAAAAGGATAAAAACAAAAGACCCAAGGCATATTCTGAATATGCAAATCATCACAAAACAACGGCTACAAAAACTGCAGTTCACCCTGTGATAGCTCGTATTTCATGCTACTTAGCATTCAATACAGGAAAAACTTACACTGGAAGAACCTGCCCAGGAAAACCATGCACAAAATATCCAAAAGGTGTGTGCCAATCTTCCTTCCTAGCAGCTGACTTCACATACACTGAGATTCTCCAGAAGTGAATCCAGGGATTTATTTATTTTTCTTTTTTTTTATTTTTATTTTTTTATTTTGGGTTTTTTTTTTCCCTACTCTGCATTTTCCTCAGCTGCAACATGCAGAGCTACTTCCCTGGGACACATGAGCACTTGGTGAGCTCCAGAGGTATGAATCATTCCCCTGGCTAACAGCCCTCTTCTCTCATTGCCCCCCGATGCTGGTCAAGGGCCCTCGAGCCTGTCTGCTTAAAAATAATCAAGCCAATAATGCTTCCTGGCAAATTCAGCTGATATAAAACACACTTAGCACTGAAACACTCTGTATCCAATAACATTAGGCTCCTATCTGCAGCTTAGCAAAATTCCCTTGCAAGTCTGCTGCTGATGGGAAGTATTGCAGTGGAAGCTTGGGGAAAACCCACCTGGTGATCAAGCTCACGAGCCTAATTAACGTTAATAGAGAAATCAAAAGTGGGCAAAAATTGGAGCGGCAGCATGGAAAAAAAAAAGTGGAGTACGCAGTAGAAATAGAAGGAAGATAAAAAGCAATGGGAAAAGTGAGTTTGCCTTTGATGTCTGCTCTGGAAAGTGACGGTGATTTCTCTCAATGCCCCTCACACCCGAAATGCTGTACAGTAGGCCATGTCCAAGCATAAAGAAACAGAAAGCAGAGGATTAGGCTTATTAGGTTCACAATATTAAATCAAGGCTGCTTCTGTTCTGTATTCACTGTTTTGGTCCTCAGGAGCTTAACTGTCTCCAAAGCCCGTGGTCAAATGACTGCTGATTTCAAAGTGTTAAGATCAATCCCCTTATCTGAGACCAAAAGAGTTGAGAAATAAAAATAAGCTCTTTGGTAAGGATCAAAACTAGTGGATACTTGAAATGAGAAAGATGAAAGATTACAAAAAAATTAGGAAACCATAGAGACCAAAGGAAACCACAAAAGTAGAGAAGGGTGTTCTGTCAGGAGATGGACCATCTCTTAGGTTGCATTGTCACTTTGCTACAGGAACACTGAATTAATGGAAGCAATCCCAAAGTACACAAAGCAAAGCTCATGTGAACAGAAACCCCCGCAAAAAAGTCAGTTATTGAGATATCCATGCTCAGCAGCATCAGGGGAATAGATCTCTGAAGGTACACCTCGCATCTAGGTGAGGATTTCCAAAGAACAAGAGCAATACCACATCTCACAAGGAACGAAAACCAATGTCACTCTCTTACTATTGAACTCTGACTCCAAACCACTCAGGTACAAATTTCAAGTCGGTCTCAGAAGAGCACATCATAACAACAAGGACTCAGACCAGCTATGGCCATTACAACTCCCAGGAAGATCAGAAAAACTCAGTTTATCCAAAAATTGCAATTGCATTAAATCTTTCACAGCAAAGTGTCTGTTTCTCCATATATCCCAATCAGGATATTGAGTATCACTGGGAGGACTTCATGTATTAGGGATGGAGCTTTTGAGTAGATGGAAAAAAGTCATCACAGACTCACCCACAGCCTGATGGTCACACAACTGGTGAGAGAATCAACTCTGAACTGGGGAAACCCACGCCGTAGTCAACATCTGGCAGGAAAGATTTTCTCCATAACTCTTTGTAGGGAAAAAGAAGAATCACAGTGGTTCTATCTTCTCCCTCCTGAGAAATGGAAACAAATTAAAAGGTTTGCAGATCTGTCATGACATGAGATTCTTGTTCCTGGCCAGCCCTTAATCACCTTAATCACTTAGAGGTTCAAAGGCACACTGTTCCTACCAGAGATGGTGTTGCAAACTCTCCAGCTTCTGCACAAACCTAGCAGGTTCCTTTTAGGCTTATTCTTCAATACAAACAGTGCATTTTCATATGAAAGCTTGCAAGCTTGGAGCAGCTTGCTCACCAGAGTTCAAGTCCCTGGCACAGAGTTCATAGCAGCTCTAATGAAAAAGCACAATGACTGGGCCTGCGTCTCTAAGATTAGACATTAGTGGCCATATCAAGAAGAGAAATACCTGCAGATTAGCACTGCAATTTGCTGCTCTAAATCTGAACCTTCTAATCTCTCTCTCTTTCTTTTCTTTTTCTTTTTCTTTTTTTTTTAAAGTAAGTAGCAGCCCATGAATATGGGAAAGGAATTAAAACTACATTTACTAAGTGATTTCTAAAATACTTCAGCATGTTTTAGAAAACCGACAAGTCATTAAAATATAGTTAATAAACATTATTCAGGACTCTCTGCCTGAGATTAACGCTGCTTTAAAATCACAAACGTTCATTGGCTCAGGCAATGCACTGCTGCAAAAGTAACTGCAACTCATGTTCTTTGTTTAATTACGTACATAATGGCCAACTCAGGGCTTACCTTGTATTTGTGTCCTTTTTTTTCCTTAAAACATTATCAGGGTATTATAAAAGTCATTCAAACCTTGCATCCAGGCAAGCAGGGTTGCCTCCAACACTGCTGGGTTTAAATAGGTGTTTGCAGCATCAGCATTTCTGGTGGAACAAACTTCATCTTCCAGATGTATTGGCATGGTGCAAAGGCTGAAGTTAAGGACAGTTCAGAATCACTTTGCATTGTGTACTGCCACTCTGTGTTTTTCCATCCTTCTGTATTTTTCCATCCTTGTGCATACTCCAAAGTTCAAAACATGGCAGGAGAGGGCTGATATTGTGGAGAGACTCAGTGTATTTTAAAAATGAAAACATTACTATTCATAGCCAGCCTAGTAATGTAGTTTTAAAAAAAAAATCATGGCCTAATCGAAATTATGTCCATCTAACTTGAGATAAGCAAAACATTTGCAAATGTTCGTAATGACCACTTATAACCACTTGCAGGATTTAACTACACAATATTTTAACTTGCAGGATTTAATTTTGCAGCTTTCTTTTGTTCTTACTTCTTTTAGTTGTCTTTAAACAATAAGCTATTTGATATTCAGAGTTGTCTGTAACCTGATGAATGGCTCTGATTTATGCCATCCCCCAGACATCAGAATTCTGGATTTGAAAGCTGAACCACAAGGGAGACCCAGATCCTCCAACCAGTTTTATTTCTCAGTCTTTTAATGTTATTTGGAGTTCAAAGTACTTCACCCATTCTCCCTTTGTGCTTCTACTTACACACAAGCCAGAGTAACACTTTACACTGAGCAACTGAGATCATTAGAATGATACCAGCAAAAGTGTGCTTGAAGGTTCTAACGAGGCAGGTATGATTTAAGCCTATTTTGCCTACTCTATACTAGAACGCTGTATTTAGTGCTGTGGCTCTATTCAGCTCCAAGAAACTCCATGAATCTGCTTATCTTCTTGTAGGACAACAGTCACCACCACCATGGCTTGAGCATTCTTGCTCCATCCTGCTGAGCAGAAGGAAGCAAAAGAAAGCAAAGCAGAGGGAAGCAACATAGTCCCAGGAAGGGCAGAGGAGCAGGGGAAGAAGGTGTGAACACAGGTGAGAGCCACTTTAGCAGGATGTACTCTGAGAGTAGTGTGCATATGCAGATGCTGAGGTCCATTAGGGACTCTCTGGAGCGATGCAACCTGGAGAGGGCAGAGCCCACCTTGAACACATTTTGAGACAGAAGGGGATGACTAGAGGCTGCAAGCAACTGTCGTGAAAAATGAGAGAAAAATGACACATTCAATAAGAAGGGAAAAAAAATCCTTAAGAAATGAGGAATGAGGTCTTGTTTTCCTTAGCCTACTGGTGAGAGAAAACCACTCCCAGAAATACAAGTATTTAAACAGCCTCTGACAGCAACAAAGCAAAGGACTCCTTTTGCCAATGACTGGGGAGAGCTCAGCTGCTTGCTGCAAGCCAGAGGGATTTGCATCCAGCCCAGAGCTGGGAACACTGTTTGGAGCAGACATCCCTCTCCTTGGCCACCCCAGCGCCTGCTGCAATAGGCATGAACCAAACCAAAGGCCTGCACTATGTGAGCACGTTCCCATTTGGATCTGTCAGCTGGTCCTGTACAAATGTGAAGCTTAAAGGGGTGGCAAAGGTGGTCCCAGTCAGCGTGGGGTTATAGTCCCATCTTCTTCTAGGGTGCTCCCACTTCCAGCAGATGAGAACAAGCCATCAGTACAGAAATATGTGAAAATATTTATCGCCCACTCCTAGCCACGTTGAAAAGAAACCTGTTGTGGTTAAATGACTCGGTCAGTTCTTCAGGGATTTTCCAAAGTTTCCTATAAAAAGAAATCTGTGGGAAATGAATGATTGCATAATCACTAACACATGCCAATTCATGTAAGCCTATTATCTTTTATGGTGTTTTGTGCTCTATTGTCCTTACTCTGGTGAATTGCTATCTTACAATTCTTTTTCCCTGTTAAATTATTTACACATTTTGCTCTTTCCAGCCCTTTTGCGCCAGTATGATACTTAGCATCCACATTAGGAAAGAAAACAAAGACAAAGCATCCCTTCTCCTTTTTTCACATCATGTTTTTCCCACCTTCACATGAATACCAAAACAACAAGCTCCTTGAGAACAGGAAGGACCTTTTCAAATGAAAGGAGGCAATAATATTAGCTGAGTTTTTAGGCCACAAGAGCTTTTTTGTTTTTGTTGTTTTTTTTTTCTTAAAGAGCCTACATTTTTACAGAAGCTTGCTAAGGTCCTGGATAGAAATTTTCAGCATTCGTAACTTTAACATTACATTGTCCTTTGAAAATGCTGAAAGTTGCCTACAGGTCATCTAGGCTCTTCTTAGAAATAAACCCCAAGTGTCTTGGAAGCCTTAATTACACTGTATTTCATTTGGATTCAGGTTGCTGGCAGACTTTTTAAAATCTGTGTTGTTTTTTTTTTACTTACAGGAGTCTGACCTTGCCTGAAAGCCAACAAGAATTTCACCTTTATAATTAACATCTAGTCATGTTTCTGAGGTCCTTTTTGTTTCGTTTTGTTGGGGTTTCTTTTTGGCTTTGCACCCTTCCCAAGAATAACTGGTTAAGAAATTTATGAATCACAGTGAAGGAGTCACCTTCCCAAAAGGTGAGGCCTCCAGCACTGCTGCATTTTTAAGTAAGTAAGGGAAAATTAAAGGAGATTCATGTGACTGAGGAGCTACAAACTTTTTTTTTTTTTCTAAAATAACCCAGTTCCTGAGAGCTGTTGAGTTCTTTTAACAGCAAGCCTCAGGACCAGAAAAGAGCCCAAATTACCTGCAACTATCTTTAGATTAAACCAAGTTTAACATGAGAGCACACACTGCACTGCTAAAATGGCTCTTATGGAAGTGCACATGGAGGGTCCATGAGTTATAGGTTCATGAGCAAAGTTTCCAGTCCTAATTGCAGGGTAGTATAGCCATCCTTTGGCTACACTGCACATATTCATCTGCAGAGCAGACGTATCCAGTTCTTCAGAGCACATTTCTGCAACTTGTTCCAAGAAGTACTGGAAAGAGGCCTCATGTCTCCTGGACATGATGGTACTCTGCCTCCTGTGTTTCCCTTGGGAAGCTGTCCTTTGGGACAAAAGAACAGAACAGAGCTGGCAGCACTTTAAGGATGCCTTTCTGAGATCCCAAGAGCTCTCTATCCTACAGAATAAGAGATCAGGCAGATGAAGCAGGAAACCAGCATGGCTGAGCAAGGACCCGCTGGTCAGGCTGAGGGAAAAAAAGGAAAAGTATCAGCAATAGAATTGGGACACCCACCCATGAAGAATATAGGGATGCTGTCTGCTCATGCAGGGATGGAGTCAGGGAACCCAAGGTGTAGACGGAATTAAACTTGGCAAAGATATGAAAAATAAAAATAAGGAATTCTTTAGATACATGAGGTAGAAGTGACAGGCAAATAAGTATTTAACGCTCTCTGACAGGTGAAAAGGGAGAGCTGGACTCCTAAGACATGGAGAAGGCTAAGATACTTAAGTGTTTTGCCTCAGTTCTCACAGCCAGTCAGTATTCTGATGCCTTTTATGTCCCTAAACTTCTAAGCAGGGGTCAGGGGAACAAAATCCCTCCCAGTGTAAGAGTAGAGAAAGTCTGAGACCACCTCACTAGGTTGAATGTTTAGGAGCCTATGGAGCCAGATGGCATACATCCCAGGGTCTTGAAGGAGCTGACTGATGTAGTTGCTAAGCCACTTTCTATCATATTTGAAAAATTATGGCAGTCAAGCGAAGACCTTGATGACTGGAAAAAGGGAAACATCACGCCCATATTCAAGAATGTGAGAAAGGAAAACTTAGAGAACTACGGGTTGATGAGAGTGCCTGGGAAGATCATGGAGTGGATCCTGCTGGAAGAGATGTTAAGACACATACGAGATGAGGAGATGTTCCAAGACAGCCAGCACAGCTTTCTCAATGGCAAATCATGCCTGATCAATCTGGTGGCCTCCTATGATGGAGCAATGGCATCAGTGGAGACAAAGGAAGGACAACCAATGTCATCTTCCTGGTCTGGTGCAAGGCCTTTGACATGGTCCCACACCACATCCTTACCTCTAAATTGGAGAGAGATGGATTTGAAAACTGGACTATTAGATGGATAAAGGATTGGTTGGATGGTCATGGCTAAAATTATTGGTGTTAATGGTCCTTGAACAGCTTGCCCAGAGGGGTCAAGTATCCTCCATCCCTGGTGTCATTGAAGGCCAGGTTGGTTGGGATCCTGGGCAGCCTGATCTGGTGGGTGGGAATCGTGCCCAGAGCAGAGAGCTGGAAGTAGATGATCTATAAGGGCCCCTCCAACCAAAGCCTTTCTATGATTCAGCAGCACAAGACAATGTAATCTTTGGATTGGAAGCATCTATTTGAAAGGGTAGCCCAGGGGTAGGTTTGGAGGTTAACGGAGGTCAGACCTGGTGACTCTGAATACCAGGAAGCAGGCAAGCAGTGATCAATTACCGAAAAAGTGTGGACAGGAGAAATTTCTGTTCTTACACAACACCCTCACAAACACACAGACCCCTGGTATTCATGTGGTAACTCAAACAGTTGCAATAACAATTGACCATTCCTGAGGTATTCCTGTAACTCGATTTCCCTCTGAACAAGGAAGCAATGACCAGAGGCTCCCCATTTTATGTGGAACATTTAACAAGCTCTGACAGCTCCACTGAGCCAATATCAACTGCTCTTCTTTAAACTCCCACTCTCACCAAGATCACCAGGGGTGCATCTACAGCAGAAACATGCCAGGCCAGCAAACAAGTCCTTGCAAACTTTGCCATCCCTGCATAGAAAACAAAAAGTTCTTTCCACTGTGTCCATGATCTGGCTGTTACAGACAAAGATACTCAGTTCAGACCTCCTGTACTAGTCCATTTATCTTAGGTGCTTTCTCTAACATACACATTTCTGAAACTAGATTGAGTTTCTTTCAATTAGAAATAATCTTTATAACTATTTGCCAGTATTCACACCCAGCAAACATATGCTTGCTGTCAAGGGTCCCTGCAGACCTCCAGAATTTGTCATCCTCTGCCAAGATCAATCTTTTCAAATGGGCAGGTGCCCAGAAAAGTTTATGGACAATTGTAAAGGGCATCCATCCTAAATCATTCTCTAACATAACATCAGATGGAGGATCTATTCCTTTTTACACTGCCTGAATCTTCTCTTGATTCTCCCTTCATTAGATTTACTCATTTTTCTATAGGTGTAATAAGATCCACTTCAGTTCTACCCCTTCCCGTGAAATAGAAGAGCAAGCTAGTGAGTCTACTGGTAATATTTTAAAGCCTTTTGTCAGCCTATATAATTTTATAATCTTTTTGTTATTTTCACTTAAAAAAAAAATTGTAGCTGATCAGACACCTAATGCTACTTAAGTGCACATAGATTTTTTTGTGGTTGAATAATAACATCTGTTTTGATTTTCCAGCCACAAAAGTGCATTTAATCTGGCCTTCCTTTATTTGAACTTTTCACATCTGCTCAGGCCTGCTTCCCATAAACTAAATACCAGATCCTTTCCCAATGTAGGAAATTTACCTGCACCAATCATTGTCCCAGCTCCAAAGTCTTCGTTATAGGAGTCAGATAAAAATGTCAAAAGACTAATAAATACATTCTTAGTACGCTGTATATTTATTAAATGTTACTGTTTATTTTCTCAGTCCCAAATGATTGATATTCACAAGCTTAATCCTGCAAAACTTATTGTCATGAGTGACTTCATTTACTTTAATTGAATAAAGTATGTATGTCATAGGATGGCACCCTGTGTTCCAGACAAAATTCAGAGATGAACTTGTCCCCAACGTATTAGAATATCAGCCACAAATTCAGTCAGTCCAAACTAGCAGGGATGGTCAGCTCCAGTGTGCTTTCAGCAAGAAAAATTGGAAGGGGAATTCTGCATGCCATTTCCAGGGTTATCTCCACATTTGAGTTATGAAAAGATTGATTTATCTGGGAGGAAGAATAAACCTAATCAGACTTTCTATTTAATTATTTAGTTTCAACTGCAGCTCACATCTCAAAACTTAGATCTGTTTAGTTTAAAAAGTTGAAGATGGAAAGGGTGCAAAACTCAGTTTAAGTCAAACAGGATGAGGAGCTTTGCCACTAAGGCACTCTGTATGTCAGGCTAATATTAAGTATCACTTTTAGGCTCAGGGCTGAGGTACAGAAGAATTTTGTTCTGCTAATGTGACCAGGAAGACATGCAAAAACCCATCCTCCTCACCAGCCTCTATGGTGTTTGGTGACCTTCCTCTAAAAGGATATGATCTTCTATTTTCACAACGAGACAACATTATTTCATTATTTTATATTTTAAATCTTTAACAAAATTTCTGCTCTGTGATTTGGCGAATCTCATTAACAATAGCTTTATCAAACCTAGCTATCCAACAGTACCAGTGTCTTAAATAGATGTGAGATAGGAAAGCTCAAGGACCACAGTGGTTTTGTGAACAGTTCGAGAGGAAAGGCATTATCTATGCACTGTCCTTGATTTACACCTTGATTCCTTCTCCTGCACAAAGGAATGGAAGTATGTCATGATGGAACAGTTGTGAGAACCACAAAGAACTTAGCAAGTCAGAAATGGATTAAAAACGCACTTTATGGCTTGTTAAAGAAATCCCCTTGTTCCTCAGAAGCATTTTGAGCATCTTATTAGTAGTATTTGATCTGACTAACATATTGACTAGTCATTGGAATAGGAGATGAATCCTTTTTGATGAATCACAGAGGGAGTATAAATTCAAATGAGGCACTTTTCCCAATTTTTATTTTAGTATAAACCCAAAGAGCCAGTAACATCGGTAAAGGTTTTTTCTGTGCCCCACAGAAGACTATCCTAGTGATATTTTAAATCATGCATTTTCTTTCTTTGTTAGAAGTAATAGTTGCATCTGTATTTAAAACAAGTGGAATCATAGAATCATTAAGGTTGGAGAGGATCACAAAGATCATCTAGTCCACAAGCAACAGCAAGCTCAAAGTTGCCTTTTATCCACTATCTGAAATGCCTGGGATTTATTTGGCTTACAAAAATACTTTAAGTGGTTACCTTTTTCTTATTGTTTTAAGCTGTGTCTTTCATGGAAGCAGTACTTTACCATCAGCAGGTCATGCAGCCAGTATCTCATATGAAGCAGTACACAATTTAATGAATGAAAAAAAAAAAAAGGGAGATAGTTTTCGTGTCAGAGAAATTTCAAGAAAAAATTAAAAAAAAAAAAAAGCAACACAGTTCTTTCTGTTGATCTCTGATCTGAAATGTTTTTGATCTATTCAAGTATTCCTCCTGGGACTAGCTTCATTGCTATCCATATGGGCATTGCTAGGGAGTTGGTGGGCAGACCCACAATTCCCTAGCCTTTGGAAAAAGCCAGAAGAGTTGCTTCTAGTCATTTTTGAGCAGTTTTATGTTATCTAACTTTTCTGCACTTAGGAATAAGTTGGAGACCTCCAGCTCATTTTGAAAACAGTAATTTATAGCTGCACAGGCATTATGATTTTACAGTGTTTTGATAGTTACGCCTTCACTATCCAAATGGAACATTTAAAAACAGATTAGAAACCATTAGTCTTGGAAATATGAAGGGTTCTCAGCCTAAAGAGGAAGTCGGTGTGTTTATAGGCTAATTGTTCTTCTGCACCAAGGTATACTGTTTTACTAACATTTCATATTCTTTTCTAGGAACAGGTTAATTTACACATAAATAACTGTACAGGGGTAAAAGTGCTGCATTATAAATCAGGAATCTGAGTACTCAGCCAATAGGTACTCTTACTGACTTCAGACTTGAATTTAGATTGGAAACCATTTTAAGTATGTCTCTTATTATAATGTCCACCATATTAAACTGTCATAAGTAATTTCATCCTTCAGACACAATAATAATCATAAATTAGCCTCCTGCTTCATTAGAAGCCTTTTATTTTAAGTTTAAATACCTTAGAGATCAAGTTAAATCAAATCTTTATGTTTTCTATACCTATCCCTCGACATATAGGAAAGATCAACTCAATCCAGACCTTGCAGTAGGTGGTTTATTTCACAAGAGACTGACCTCAAATGCTAGGTTCAAATATGCTTACACTCTGATGAGTGCCAGGTCCAAGCCCCAATCTGGATCCCAAACTTGTGGTATATGCCCATCTGTACTTGAAAGCAACGTTTTGAAGAAAGAGGAAAGATAAGACCATGAAAATCTCTGAGCACTGCATACAAACTGATTTATGGACCTAAGGAACTTTTTTTTTTCCTTGCATAAAATCAAAACTACCACAGGATATCCCGTCCATATATACCATATGCTTTTTCCAACTTTGTTTAAAATTCTTAGTGTCACAATATTCCAAACCTTCAGAGCATCTGCCTTTTCTACAAGCATTAGCTACTCTGCAAGCGGGGCTGTAGTCAAGAATTATTTTTACTAGAGAAAGTGATTTTATCTGTTTACTTTTTGCTGTATGGTTATGGCTGGTGAAAGCACTGTACACAAGGAAATTCTTGGGCAACAGCCTGAAATATGATTAATACTCTTAAATGACAAGTGCGTTTATTTCATTGTAACAGACTGTATACGCCGGGTCAAGACACATGCAAAACCAAGTCCCACAAACTGTCAGTGCATGCCTTGCAGGATCTTCTGAATGCAGTCTTCATTTAGAGAGCAGTCAGAAGCATGTCAAGCAAAACACCAACAACACGAAAGGAAACTTATAAATGTTTGCAAATTCATTTTATGGATTAATGACCCTGCATATAAGAATTGACATTTCCAGGACAAATCACTTCTTAATCCTACAAATATTTCAGCAGTTTTTTGCTTACACTAAAGCAGGGGCAATTTTTTCCTTCTTCAGATCAAACAAGACCTAAAATCTGGGAAGATTTAACAGCAAAATAAAAACAATGGGGAATGAAAATGTTAACCATCTGCAATTGCTGTTGCTGCTATTCCTTATTACATGATATCTCTATCAATGACATTATATTTTTACTTTTCTTCTCTCTCACAACTTTTCAATCTATAACGGTTAATCAATTATAAACAAGCACTTTGACTGACTTAAAAAGTGGCAATCATCTCCTCTAAATTTAACAGTGTAAAAGTCAAACACCTACTCTAAGATACTCGTGAAGGCTCCTTCTATAGATAGTGGTGACAGATTGGCACTTTCAGAGAGAGAGAGACTTATCCTACCTGTCTTACACACTTGTTTTAAGATGGGACTAATTACCCTCTGGAAGTACTTTCTTCTTTTCCTTCCTAGGACTGACTTCAGTTAAAAAAGCAACACACCTGTTTTCTTAAGAAAAGAAAGAAAGAAAGACAGGCAGGCAGAAAACCAAGAGATTATTTCAGGCCTTGATCTCAAATCCCCCTAGAGCACTGTTCCCCTAGGATGCGGAATGTCCTCCTAAATTCAGATGGGAAGGGTAAGAGAGGCAGGAGCACAGCCAGTCTTTACAATTAGGCCCATCACCTGTCCCGATTACACTGCCTTCAGGACTGGGTGAAAAACAAGGCACAAGAGAATATGTTATCCTGTATTGCTCTACCCATAGAAGCCATGGGGCTTACCACTGCTCCAATCTTGGTGGAATTCCAATGACAGAAACATTTTCCAGACTTTGGCAGGAGAAAGGGACTGGCCAATAGTTATTCTCCTTCAGCGGGACAAAAGCAAAACCAGCATCTTCATTCTTTACATGAGATCAGCTCCAGCTCAACACAGGGAAAGACCACACACCAGCCAGTGCTTCAGGACACAAGCCTTAGGAAGCAGTTCAACGGAAACATCTAATGCCCTAAAAGTCACTCAAATGAAAAGATGCTGATGCCGATGAGGGAAGAAACATTCTGCTTGGCTTCTCTCCATTTTAAATTCTGCTGTAGTTACAGTATCTGGATTAGACTCCAGGACAGTATTTCTGAAGCAGCGGGAACCCTGCTTACTGCATCAGTTTTAAATTATAAGCCTTCCAAAGATGTCAACACCACTTTCCTGTAGTCTTTCCTGAAATTAAAATGCTGAGCTTTTCCCTCGAGCCTTCACCGAGTCATATGGATCCGACGCCCAGTGCCACCATTTGTATTATGATTTGCCTGTGTTGGGTCACTGCTATGTCTTCGTTTTTGCTCTATAGTCAGCCTCACTCTTTGATGTTGCTCAGTCACTATTTCCTTTCCCTTTACTTTTATCTCTGTCCTGGCACTTTTCCTTTAAGCATCCTCTCTACCAGATGGTCTCCATCTCTCCTTCAGAAGTGCCCAAAATATTCCTACTGCCTCCTCTTGATCTTCCCCCAGCAGCAAACCTCTTCATCCTACCAAGCTCAAATACCAATGGATTTCTCCTCCTTGCTGCTCTGCATCTTTCTTACACTTTGAAAAGGAATTCATTGGATGTGGCTAACCTCCAATCCTCATTATGCACAATGCACTCATTTATAAGACTTTACCCAGGAGAAAAATTCAGATGGGATATATGCTGGTACAACAACGTTTTTTCAAGTGGAAGCACATCTGATGTCTTCATGCCAAGCTGGAGCTCAAGTTTTATACAGGAGCTCAAGTTTTTCATTTGGAAATCCATATGGATCCTTTAATCTGAAGGTTGAAACAGCTTTGGTGAAGGATGCTGAAAACAATGATACTTTATATTCAGCAGCATAATTGTATAAAGATTATTCAATACCACGGTATAATCAGAAGACTCAATAGTCTCCATATTATGTATTTTTAAGGTGAGTTTTAGAGACTGTAAGATGAGCCTTCAGAAGTTTAGAGAGGAAAAAATATTGTCACAACTTATATCTTCCTAATAGGTCACTGAAACTCTAAGGATAACAATTGCATTTACTTGCATTTGGAAGTGCACCATAATCAAGAGTAAAGCACAGATACTCTTGTGGAAGTACGAGCACTTACTGAATGCAGCATAATAATGTATTCTATATTATATGAACACAGCGAGGTGGGATTTGTTTTTGTGTCTTTGCAAGAGAAGAAAGAACTCTGAAATGACCTTCTGTTCATAAGTTGCTTTAAAAAAGACTTGGCCTGAAACCACTTCACTACTATTGATATAGCCTGTTTTTGTACATAAATCTTAAATATGAGCATTGCTTCAAAACTAACTAAGTAATTACAAAGCTTTACTTTTCAGATTCAATTGCCATCAAATCCTTTACTGAAGTCCCCTTGGCACTGTCACTTCAAAAATCGAGATAATGCTGTATAGTGTCTTGTCTTTTCAGTAAAACAAAAGCCTTATTGAATACATATGTGTGAAAACACTGCAAACAAAACCATCTCAGCAGACACCACCTAACTTGCTCCCGGTGACTCTCCCTGGTGCCCTGTGTGGGCTCAGCACTCAGCTTCTAGTCATCACATCACTATTCCACTCTTTTTGTCCTTAAAATTGAAATGATAATAAAAAGAAAATTCTACGAGACACTGAAAACTATTTTTTTTCCCTTGCAGAAACCTGATAGCAGACTTCAGGCACCAATAGAGAACAAGGTGATCTAAGATTTCCATATGCAGAAAACTGCCAATCAAACAGTACATCCTTTTTTAATCTGCCCATTCTGTCATGAATATACCAGAAACCTCATGGTTCTGATAATCTCTCTGCTGCCAGCTTTGTAAGGAAAGCTTGCAATGATGCCCTGTCACAGAAATGTTAAGGTAGGATGAAATTCCAACATTTACTATCTTGTGTCTGCTTATGCTCTGGAAACAGGATGACTCAGGAATGTTTTCCTTCTTTCCACGCATCCTCTTCCTGCATATCCTACACTTTTTTGTAGTTAAAGCGTTGGCTCAGCCCTGGGGATCCTATTACTGCAGTAAGGCAGTAGCACACCATGCCCTGGTGGTCCAGATCAACTTCTTTCTTTCCCATCCCCTTGCTGTGGTTTCAGGTGTCCAAGTCACATAAACTCTTCAGCTTTACACACTTTGGGCATCTGCTGATGGCAACAAGCATACCTGTTCTGGTTCCCTGCTGACTGCACCAGGCAACTGCCAATCATGGTCCACTGAGTTAGGTTTTACTTTCAAAAGGCTTGTCACTCTTATTAATTTCTGGCATCCTTGTATTTCACTTTCATATCAAAGAGCCTCAATGGTCTTCAGAATCACAAAGAATCTCATTCAAAAATACATTTTTGTTAGGAAGGTGAGGTAACAGGACTTTTCAGTTGTGAAAGGCTAATTTCAGTGTGTTTGCACTAAAAAGCAAAACACTGCTACTTCTCTTTCTGACTCATTAAGTCCACGTAAAAAAAAAATAAATAAAGCACACAGGAATTATTAGAAAGCAATTGACTGAATACAAAGAAGGAACAGCAAATAGGCTGTTTATCACAACTATGGAGTGTGAATCTGTAGCTCAAGTGCCAGTAACAAAAGGGACACCAAGTCTTTATAGAAACATCCATCCAGGACACCATCACAAATGGGAAGTCAGGCGAGATATTGTACTTTAATCTCACCTGAAAGCATAGTAATTCCAACACCTTCCCTTCACAATGGGAAGCTGTGAACACCTGATGCTCCACTCTTTGCATCCATGATGTGCAACAAACACCCACTAGAATGCAACACAGGAGATCAGAGAAGACAGAAATAGAAATAGTTTACTTACAGATTAGAGGCAGATAAATGAGTGAGAGAAGGGTGAAAAACGTGCAACACAGAAGGGAAGATAGGAAGGAAGCTGTTCATCTTATACATAGGAACCAAATTCTGCAGATACACTTCCTATGTAATTTTGATATCTGATAATCCAAAACACTTTGCAGGAAGCAGGCCATGCCATTAGTTTAAAATGCTGTTTGGAACACAATGGGACCTTCAGATTATTCAGCTCACACACTGGACCTCAACCTGGGCAGCACCGGGGTTATGGCCCAGATTTTCACGCCTGAATGTAGACATCTCACTCAAGTGAAGAAATCCTGGGAGTTTTGTCTCAGAGTTCACACATCTGAACCTTCTATCATTTGTATTTGCATATCTAGATGTTCTTCAACATCATTATTTACTAGGTATACCAAATATACAATTTGAGCCCAGTTTCACATGCACTACTGTAAGGACATAGATTAGTCTACCACAGTTAGCAAGGGTGAGTGAGTACTAAGCACAAATACTATTTTCCAATGTGATTAACATAACAACAAACAATCTATAAAGTAAGGCGATTGCTTGCTCATCAATTCACGCAGACCTGCCTGGTGGGAACACAATATATGCATTGTTCACACATGGCAAAAGTTTTCAAGTGGCTGTATCCATTACAAGGTGAGGGCTGTGTTCCCACTACGCACATTTTCAACTGGCCTTAGTCTTAAAAATAACAGTAAAAATCAAACACAAACAGTTATTTTCATTCATTTGGGATTTGGCATATGTGCTATAACAGACAGAGATGGAAACTTCTAAAATAAATTACGGAATGTACTTGTCAGTTTATTAATCAAAGTTTACCTGCTTCACATTACAGGGAGACGAATTAAACAAGCTACTATGGTGCTCAGAAAACATCTGCTAACAAAGTCAGAAGTAATGATAAACAAACTTGAGTTCCCTTTGTGGTTGATTTTCATCCAGCTGCATTTAATTATAAAAGAGCTATCAAAGAAAGCTCCCCATTAGCAGCGAATTCAGAATGACTTCAGAAGAAAATCCCAGAGCCTCCAGTGATATCTCTCAAACAACTTTCTCATCTCGGCAAGTGATTGAGAAGAGCTGAATGAGACCATTTTAGTGATCAGTTCTCCTACTAGCTGCCAGAGTAAAATGAAGATGATGTACTTTTTCAGAGCCTCTGATTGGCCATTTTCAAATCACTCTTCTTGGTAGCACCTATAAGATCTACCAGACTCTCTCCAGCAGCTGATCTCTGCCATATGCAGCAGCGTCAATCAAGAAACACAAAGATAACACTAAAAATTACTGTATGCATTTTCTAAAGCATAGCATCTGCTGATTTTGCCGAGAAAGTGAACAAATTTGTTGTTACAAGCTTTTTTGTTTAAACAAAGTCTTATCTATTTCAGTATTTTTCACAGTAGTTCAAGATACAGTGATTTATAAATACCTAATTCTGGTTTACATTGATCTGGAACTTTTGCACTGATGTACCTAGAGGTGTGTGGATTTGGAGACTGATGCTCTAAACCAGCATGACACACCTGAACATTATTAAAACACAGCAATGACTTTCTTTCCTTTTCTTTCCTTTTTTCTTAAAAAATAAAATATAAAATAAAATAAAACTGAAAAACAGATATCCAAGACCTGCGTGGATGCCTACCTGTGCAATCTGGTCTAGGGAGTCTGCTTTGCTGCGGGGGTTGGACTAGATGATCTCTGGAGGTCCCTTCCAACCCCTACAATTCTGTGATTCATGCATATCACAGTTCCCCTGAAACTTCTTACACTGATAATATTAGTTACTCCATGAATGGGTAGCCTATGTATTGAAGTGTATCCAGAACTACAAGCAATTACAATAAATGTCCATTAACTACAGCAATAATTATGAACCCTCAAAGGAATCTGTGTACACAGCAGTGCACAAACAACTCACAAACTTTAGAAGTTTTAGATAATGACAAGGAGGCAAGTATTATTTAAAAAAATCAAATCTTTTACTCCTTCCTTTTCTTTAAGAAAGTAATGGGAGATTCTTCTCTGAAATCTAGCTGCTATCTGGCCAGCAAGTAAATATGAAATCAAAAACCCAGCGTGCCAGATACGCACAGCTGTATTTGTGCTTCTGCAGCTCCCAGAGGAAAACACACCACATGTCAGTTACTTGACTTAGGGTGGGTTGGTGAGGTGTAAGTTAAAAGGGCAGCTGTACACTCTGGGAAAATTTCCAGATTCATTTTCTACCGTTTGCTTTCACAATGCCACAAGCAGTGTCAAAGAGGTAGGGATGTTGGGTAACGCAGGTAGAAGATAGAAAAACTTTTCCTACAGCTTATTTCTTACCCAGTCCCCAAGCTCTCTTGAAAAATCTGTAGGCACTTTATAGAGGATTATTTTCCTGCAAGAATAAAGGGGTTGGCTCCAACTGCTGCTATTCTAAGAGGTTAAGGAAAGAAAAGGCATTATTATGTATCCACATGGCAATCAACTAAGGTCTCATGCAACTCTTGCTGTTGATGTGGTTCTTCCTGGCTCTTCCAGAAAACCACTTACTGGTGTACCTGGCCTCGAAGTTTGAGAGCTGAAGGAAGAAAATGATAACACAGTTTAACAGACCCTTTGTTTACGTAAACATCCATCCACAATCTGTGTCTGATGGGGTGAACATACGGCTTTAATTTTACCCTTGGCACATGGATCAAACAACGTTGCCAATATCTATTGTTCTCCTCGTAACAATATGCCTGGTGGTTTCAACATATCCTCTCCATTAGCTGGCTCCAGATCAAGCATTACTGTGTATGTGCTTGTGTCTTCATAAAACTGGAATATGGATTTTTTCTTTGTACCAAATGTGTAAAAGAAGGAACACACTTAAGAATGGTGGTCAGCCGTCCCCGTGAGTCATGAGAACAACTCGCCTCAGATCACATGGCACAGCCAAGAGGGAAGATGGGCTTGGGTTGCATTTCCAAAGCCCTGGCCATAGAGCTTAGCTCTTTCAAAAACCAGAGGAAGTGGTGACTCAGATCTTTATCCCATTTTATCTGGGCTTCAGCTAACCTTTCTGGACTTGGTCCATCTCTGACCTGCACCAGCCCCTCAAGGACACACTAAGTAGCTCTAAGAAAGGCAGTTTGGGTGTTTTCTCAATTGCTTTTGCCCTCCTTATTTTTCAGTTTAACTTTCTATTTCCTGCAGAAGACCAAGCTAAGGCAATTTTTAAAATATTCAGCATCTGTAAGGCAGAGTAACTGAGAACTGGGATCTAGTGAACAGCACAAGGAGAAACCTCAGATGGTCTTCCTGAGCCAGAGCAGCTTGTCATCTCCATGCTAATCTCCCCAGCTCCTGCCTCTGCCCCTGGACCAGCAACACTGCTTTCTTATGTTTCCAGCAGCAATCAAACTTGACATTTCTCCACTACATTGTGCTACATTTCAGCCTGTATTTCCAAATGTTTGATCCAAAATTTATTTAAGTCAGTGGAAGGGATCTCATTGCCTTGAATGCACTTTGAATCTGTCAGCTTCTTTGCACCTGAGCACCAATGCTTGGTTTTTACTAGCTAAATTAGTGGAGAAGTATGGCATGCTATCACTTTCACCACATTGGAACATCATTCACAGAGAAAAAAAAAAAAAGCCCTATTAAAGACAACAATTATATTTGGGCTATTTTTGGAACTTACTCCATGTTCAATGGTTTCTTTTATGAGTGACATTTTGCTTTCTGCAAGATGATATTCAAGAGGCATCATCTGCATCAGCTGAAGTTGCATGGCCCCAGCCATTTGCTCTGCCCCTCACCAATAGTTACAATTGTGGGAGGAAACAGACTTATACCTACCACCAGTGCTCTGAGTCCTCGTGCAGCACAGAAACACAGTGAAAGCTTGCAGAAGCACCATGGAAGGAGGCAGCTCTGGGAGATAACATGGTCGTGATTAACTATCACCATAAATAGGGATTGGCAAGCCTTTTTTTCTTCCCCATGCTCTCACGACACTCCTCCTCAGTGGAAGTAGTAATTTTGAAAAGTTTAGTTCTTGATTCAGTATTTCTATTTTCTTCCAGCTGCCCTATCTCTTGCTTCTCCCTCTAATTCTCTCTGACTTCAGTGCTTTACTTTTCAAATGTACTGAATCTAAGCCCAGTGCTTTGAATGATTTCCCTGACCCTGCAATGCTGCATACCAACACAGATAGATATCTCTTAGGTTTGCTTTTATCTATGCTAATTTGGCTTCCTTCTCACATTTGCAAGTAGAGAGCAACAAGGCTTCCTGTGCATTGCAAGTTAAAATTTACGTAAATTTTAAGAAAAATTAGTCTAGAGACTGCTTGTGCTCTCATACACATGCAGCTTAGTTTACAGTCTGACCTGCATGTGTATGCTTCAGCTTATTTTTGACTGCCAGAAAGCTAAGGTTTAAATAAAAACTGGTTAATTAAGGCTATCTAGAGAATGTAATTATCACTAGTGTACAGAAGGAATGTAGGATTTTTTTGCTCTTAATCGTGGCCTGGCAAGAGAAAGGAAACAGAGGTGGAAGAAGCTTTGTTTTGTTTTCAGAATTACTGTTTTAAATATAGGGCCATAGCACTTCTACCATCGCTCCAAACACACTGCGAAGCCCAGCAGTGACAGGCAAGTCATAACCACAAGTGCCTTAGTCAATCCACAAGCAGAATCTTTCACAGAATAAATCTGGTGGTTTCCATTTTAATTTTTTTTATAGTTTTGTGGGTCAGAATAAGGATATGAAATTATTCCCCAAGAAAGCCACCTGCAGAGGGTAAGGAGACTGGGTGTAGCCAGAATAGACCTATGATTCCAGCCATGTGGATAAAAAAACAAGGCATTAACTCTGAAACTGTCTAATAACACAGTTATTAACTGATTATTATAGAGTAAATTACCTTACTAGAAGGGGAACCTATGTGACACGTGATATTTTCTGCAATCTTGCACTGTATGTAAAAAAAACAATACATCATATGATATTCAAATGGCTTTTGGTAAGCAAGTAAGCAAGATTTTTAACTGTGGACTGATTTCTGATTTTTCCTCAACATTTTGTGTTACAAGTTTCTCAGCTTTAATATCACTTTGGCTTCACACTGAAATTGCAAATTATAGATACAAAAATCCTTTGGTCTAATATCCATCCAGCTTAATTCTTCCTGGCCACTGTCCCACTGGGCGCAAGAACGGAGTTTGAGATTTGAGACAGTGAAATTCAAGAGCCTAACAGACACCACAAGCACCTGGGTCAAGCAGCTGAGTTACTGCAGGTTGCATTTGACTCATCTCTCTCATCCATGCCCAATCTACCCTCAGCACCCACTGGAACTGTGCTTGGGGTATGTTTGCAATAACAGAGAAAGGAGCTTCTAACTAAACATCTCCAGTTTGGTTTGAAAATGACCTGTTATTGAGGGAAATAAAGCAGTATTAAACCAGAAGAAAGTGAACATTGGCACATAACTAACACAGCATTGTCAAAGACATCTCAGAGTTTAATTTTAGCATGGAAAATATGGCATCTCAGATACCATGATATGGGTGTTTGTTCACAGGCACTGTACCTGTCAACTATTATTATATTGATGCTGCCGTGTTCCCTGAACTGTTTTGATTTCTGAACAAGAAGAGAATTTTCTCTGATGTGCCATCTGTAAGGTACAGCTTAGCAAAGAAAAACTTTATCTCAAATTTTTAATAATTTTCAGTCAATTCCAATAAAATCTGATGCATTTTTATAATACTTACAAAATAATAGCAAATGTGACTCACCACATGTGCCACTATTTCATTTGATATTCCTCTTCTCCCACTGACTTTTCTTTCGAGCACAGAATGCAATTTAAATGTCAACTCGAACTAAAAAAGTTTCATTCCTGTGGAGATTGCTGGTATCTCATGCAATCTCAAAAAATTGAACTGTTTTCCAGCCCTTTAACTACTTCCTTGTTATTTTAGTATCTCATCATGCAGATTCTAAAAATAGCAGATGGTGGAAGGGACAGTCTATCACATTGTTTGTTTACATACATGACAGGACAAAATGGTCTTTTATGCCTAAAAAGGTTCCCACTGCATTACAGAGTCCAACATTCATATATCGAGTATACCAGTACACACTGGAGGATTAAATCTCCAGCAAGGCCACTGCTAAAATGAAGAATATAAGCCAAGGGTGAAAAAATGGTAGGGAAGGCAAAATTAAGAAGGAAATTTACCTTGTATTTAACATCCACTTGCTGGTCACAATATAGATAGTAGGAATGTCCAGGTACATTAAATGTATAGAAGCATCAAAATTGGAAAAGATCTCCAAAATCATCTAGTCTGTCTGTCCACCTGCCACCCATGTTTCCCCCTCTAAATCATGTCCCTTAGTACAACATCTAAACATTTCTTGAACACCTCCAGGGACACTGACACAACCACCTTTCTGGGCAGCCTGCTCCAAACAAAGGTTTGCTTTGTTCTTTCAGGAGACCCCACGTTTAGGCAATTCGTCAAAGATAAAACTCATGAGGGTAGTATTTAGAGTCTTAGATTTGGTTTTAGGAATTGCTTAATTCACACACAGAGATGCCTGTGTCCCCCATGAACTTGTCTAACAGGATCTGTTAGACCAGTGACTCAGTACTCAGGTCAGGCTGGGTCATGGCAAACTATTTTCAACTCCAGTTCACTAGCACAGGCGGCAAGCAGTGATGCCAACCAACAGCCCCACCTTAATGGTAGAGCTCAAATCCCTCCGTTCATTGGGCAAACTTATACCTGCCTTTCTCACAAAAAGCACCCACAAGGCCAGATAGCTTTCATGACCTAAGGATTTCATGACCATAGCCTAAGGATTGCTTTTCCATTTATTTTCCAGGAAGGGTGCTGAATGGCATTCTCTACTCCTTATAACATTGCACAACAAGCATGGGAAATATGAGGAAAATAGGTGTCTGTTGACATCAGACAGATGTCACAATGTTTATATTATAAAGACTAAGCCCTGAGATTTAGCCATAATCTCCAAGTCTTAGTTGACTAAGCTATAACACTGCTTTAACAGTAGAGCTCACCCATTTATGAGGACATACATGTTAAAGATTCAAGTGTTCATTTTCTCCATTACAGGTGTTGAAGAAATAATTCAGACCGAGCTGCTTAATGAGAAATAAGGCAAAAAGGACTTTGGTATTAAAACACACCAAGAATCCACTCCTGCTTGATTTTGAAAGCTTGGAATTGTCCTAGTCTAAAGGGAAATTTTGGATAATTCATCCACTGCTGTCAGGTAACAGCTGCAATAAATAAGTTAGGACATCATTAGTTCCTCATCTTTTATCTGCTTCTGTAGCAAAATCCATCCACTGCAGTGAATAGGGAATGATCCTGCAGAAAATGTTACCTGTAGGTAACAGTTTGTAACAGCATCTGATTCTACATTTGGCAAAGATAGCTCTGCTCAGACCTTAAGTAGTCTCCATCACTGTATGCTAGGTCTGGATTCTGATCAGACTTGCACCAATTAGTGCAGTTTGGTGAAGCTTCAGAAAAGAGTTCTGTCCCACAGGAAGCCATTCCACCTACAGTCAGAGTTTCATTCACCTCTTAAACAACAACTAATAGAAAAAGAAAAATACTATTTTGCCAGAATGACTGTAGGTGAAGCACGTCCAACTCACTAACACAGCACTCCCAGCTTAGCATCTCAGCTGTTACGATGATCATATAATCAGCAAAACCACAAAACCAGCAATAAATCAAATGTGGTATATTACTGTTGGGCATAAGTCTGACATCTCATTGCAGCCTCTTCAAGTCTAACCATGAAGAGGGCAGCCCTCCTGCAGTCCTGTATACAGCAGGATGCCCCAGATCAGGGCTTAGTAGGGCCGCTCCTCCACAGGAGCAACTGAAGAGCATCCTACACAGCTTTATATACCTCACAGAGGTGTTGGAGGCCATAATTAATTACTGTTTGTAGAACTCACTGAGACCGTTAGAGAAAGGCACTAGAGAGAGAGAGAGTGGTGTTATAAATTATTACACTTGAAAACATTCAAACTCTTCAGCTTTCCACTGCCTGCCTCCTCACCAACTGGAAGCGTTTCCTTTTCTCCTCCTGAAACTAAATTTGCCCTCTTGACACACACAAACCATTAGAAAGACTGTATTTACAAGCACCTAGCAGTATTTTCTCAAGTTTATTTTGACATTGACTTTTAATCAACTTGATGATGTTTGAAAAAGCTAGTTCAATGTTTTGCTAAAGAGGAATATTAAACGTACATTGATTGTGTCTACAAAGATATGCAATTAAAAAGTATGAGTCAAGTGCTGTTATTTAACACTTGACTTTACTTATTTTGAGCTCTTGTGGCCCTGTTGTGTACACAGCTAAATGTGCAATGCTGTGTGTTTCAAGTAAATCGACTGTAAGCAATTTTATATTTTAATGAAAATAATTATGGTTTGAGTAATATGAAGTGTATCTGAAGTATAACCCCCGATGCTACTTCCTTAGAATTAGCTGTGATATAAATTATCATGATTTATTATGGTTACTCTGTGCTTTATGTGTTTGTAGGGGATCCTGGCTAGCAATGATGACTCTTAACTAACAAAGAATTACATTTCAAAAGCAATTTTTTTTGGATCTCATCTGTAATTCTTTTACAAAAGTGATATGATTTAACTATGCTACAGTATGTGGTATTGCAAAGATGGCATTATTGTGCTGTCATTTTGACAGCTTACTTTAATTTACACCATTTAATGGATGAATACTTTTTTTTTTTTTTTTAAATCTGGTGTTACTCTTTCTTAATATACCATATGCCATCGATCCCACATGCACTTCTTTGCATAAGCACACTAAATTATATAGTGGTATAAAGCAACTTATGTGTCATATACATCATATCTGTTGAGTGACACATCAGAAGCTGAGGCCGTGTTTGCTCTTCAAGGGTACCATGGATCCTACGACATTTCCTAGCCCCAAGCTATGTTATACAATACCTTGTGTACTGATTGGCATCTGTCCACCTCAGAGATAGGCACATTTTGGATACACTATACGAAAATAAATGCATGCAAGTCATTTGCCTTGGTAGTAGCAGCACTATAGAAAATTTAAAGATTATAATAATTACACTACTGCAAAAGCTAGTATCTGTAGCAGCTGGTTTCAATTGTGACCAGTATTTTAGACTGTTTTGTCAAACAAAATCTTTTCCAGTTCCCTAAAATGTTTTGCCAGCTAATGGCAAGTACCTAGCTATCAACAGGAGCAGAGATTGGACAATTGTTCCCTTTGTCTTATTTTGGGGAGGACAGCTGGATCATTGTCTCTGAATTTTTCAGTAAATATGCTGTCAGATATTCTCTCATACAATGAAAATGTCAAGGTTACTGGGGGAAGAAGGCAGATTTAAGAAAAAAAGTGACAATAAGGAAACTGGGTGGAAAGTTGATGCTACTCTAAGAAATTACTTTTATTTGGGAGACTTCTGTCTGCTTTCCAAGGACAGTTAAGAGTTAAACAATTTAAAGCTATAACAAAAAGAAAATTAAAGGGGAGAAAAAAAAAAGACAGCCTAAGCATTCCATTCCATTTTCTTCTAACAAATATTATTTTTGGACAGAAATGCTGCAAACAAAAATGCAGTAATAGATAAAGACTTGTAAGCAGAAGGTATCCAAGGTTGAAAGGGATTTTGTTGACATGAACTGAAGAAATACAGCATACCTTTATACTTACTTAGCTCTTTGATGTTGTACATGATACCTAGTATGGCATTACAACCAACTGTACATGTCATAAAAATACAGAGATTCCATGTGGAGTAAACCTGCAGTGAATTAATACCTCTGTCAAGGTGTATCCTGCTATGTATGCTATGCATTAAGCCGTCCTTGCTTCAAATTCCAGCTAACACGTTCTCGACATTTCATATGACCGAGAACATGTGAACATTCCAGCAAAACCAAGACAGTTTATTTTAAAATTACATCAGACTAAACCAATATACTTGGAATAGGAGAACATGAGATAATTAAAAAAATAATAATAATTGTGGGGGAAAAATAAATAATCCACTCTTTTGTTTGTTTTATTTTTTAAAGTGAAGAGAGTAGCTAGGATTTTTCTGCTGTCCATGAAATTTTAGAAGTTTTGTATGACCAGAAATGAGTTATTTGTACATAGCCAGGGGACATATACTATTAATGGACATGTACTTCCAGAAGCTACTGAACGTTATCAAGAATCTAAATGATGTTCAGATGCCTATTAAGGAAGATACAGACCACTGAACAGTGAAGACGAATGTGATTTTTTTTTCCACATGCTACTTTGAGTGGCCACATCAATTAGAAGAAATATCAAACCTAAAAGAAAAGCCAATTAATACTTAAGTGGTAGAGAAACTATTTATTTTATAAGAGACTAATTCTTTTATTCTTTATTTTCCCTTCTAGAAGAGATTCAGGATTTTAGGTTTTGCTGCAGCATTAGAGAAACTGAATTTGTTACATCACTGGCAGAAACTTTAGAGCGAGGAGGAGGCAGTGAGCTCTTTCCCCCTTCAGTGTGAAAGAACAAATTGATGAAGATTACAAGTTGGACTCAATTGGATTCATTGAGAATCCTCTACAGTGTCAAGTAATGAATCACCTTACCCACTGCTCTCAAGAAGAACCCTCCATAGGATCTGAAATGGACACTTGCCTATCTCTGGGGTAGATCTCCTCCTGTCCTACTTTCATTATAGAAGAATAAAAAAAGAAAACAGAACAGCAAGAAAGTTTAGAGAAAACTGATTAATCTGGAAGCAAAAGTCAGTGTTTCCCAAACCAGTCTTTATAAGATATATTTCTGGGTACTTCTACACACCTCTTTCATCTGTTTTCAGGGTGGGAATGGAGGTCTGGAAAAATTCAGCTGGCTTAAAAATCCTGATGGAAAGAAGAGGGCTTCTGGACGCTGAGAAAAGCATTGAAGCAGACTGGTACTGTATCATATTTGTTTCTGATGGATTTAGTTGGTCAGCCCACTTCCTCTTTCCATATGATACATGCGCACTGATCTAAAAACACACACATATGGACACCAGCATATAGGCAGCTAATGCCAGATCAGATACAGTAAAAGTAAATTTAAGAGGTTATAAATGTTTTTTTGTAATAGTATGTATTCAATATTGTCATTAATATAAGAGTTTGCAGACATAATCTGAAAGCTTCTCTCCTCTCTTTACGTGATCCTAACATAAAGATGGAAAATCATTTCAATTCAGCATAGTAATGACTTTGCTACACTGTCATTAGAAAGTGATTAAAAAGGCAAAACAACTTGTTTTTGGAGAACTCCTTTTGTAGTGAAAATTAGTCAGAAAGTTTCATTCCTGCCATTAAGTCACAAAAAGGGGTGACATCTCCAGTGGGGAGGAGGACGTGGGACCAGGGGGACCATAGTGTGGTTGGTACAACACATACTATCTGTCACATCAAAGGAGAGACCAAGGTCTTGTGAAATCAGTGCTGTACCACCTTCAAAGCCACGGCCACCCCCCTCTGCATGGTTTCAAACACAATTCTGGCATTGTATGCCTTCAAGAAGCCTGCCACAGAAGCATTTTGTTCAAAGAGATGGTGAGATTTGCTTCATCAGATAAGTGCGAAAACCCTATCTAATGTGGTACACGAGGAAAAAGACACAGCCTTAAAAACACGCCAAATTTTGTTTTTATGCCACCCACATACACAGTCATTCCTTCACCATCCTGAAAGACAGCAGTGAGTGCTTCTTCCACATGCTGCAGACCATCCTTACCACTTTCACGACTGCTGGAAGCCTGTGCAGGAACGACACCATCAAAAGCACACAGCCAGGTTCCCAAGGTCCTCCATTCCCTTTTCAGCACAAAGCTGGGTGTGCAGCACACCGAGTTCCTTTGGGTGTTCAGCTCAGTGAAAAACCTGGCCACAGGATTGAAAATCAAAGGTACTGCGCTGAGAATCTGGCACTTGCTGAGACGTCAGACTACTTATGGTCAAAATACGGCTGTAACCACTAAAATATACAGTTGCTGCTCATAATCAGCAGTACTTGCTCACACAGATAGTTTCATTGACTTCAGTCACAGGAAATACTAACTTATCTGGCACTGGAAAGTACTCCTAAGACCTAGAAGACAATAGCATAAATATTATTCAGACAGAGCTATCTTTGTCCAGCAATTAATCATGTATCACCCTAGCCTCAGCAGACACAAACCAGAATCGGTGTTACTTCTATAAATGTTTCTGCATCACCTCACAAGTTTGGGGGAGTGAGAGATGGGTTTATTTTTATTCCTTAGCATAAAATAAAGAAGTAATGAGATGTTACAGGGAGAGATGGAGGTTTGTTGGAGTATAGTAACGTATTTGCAAAGCACAAAACTATCACACAGCACCTGAGAAAAGATAAAAATATTACAGCCATTTGAGATATAGTTTTGTTCAATCTCAAAAACAATCAAACAAAATAACAAACAAACAAACAAACAAAAAAAAAACAATCAGTCATACAATCATGACACTCTACTTTTTGAAAGGACAGCTCTGGGATGGTTCCTTAGTAAGGGATTGGCTCTATAACGTCAGCTAACAGACCAGAATGCACCATCAGCTGGGTGACAGATATATTTCATGTCAAGCACATGCTCCAGCATTTGTATAAAAAAGTCTTCTTATTATAAGCTCAGGGTCTTGGGATAGACAAGGCATAGCAGGGTCTTACAATATTTTCTTAAAGTATAGCACAGCCTTGCAAACACAGCTTAGCGTCTTGGACTCGTCTCATAAAGTGAAAAGGGCCATGTGTCTTGTAAAGACTGGCCCCAAGGGAACTGAGGTAAAGTATTTTTGTAGCCTTAACACACATTTTCCTTGTGTTTATGGCTTCATTATTTTAGTGGGTGTGTTATTTCAGTGTGTTTTTCTGCTACTTATTTTCTATCTTTCTTACTGCTCTTTTTTTCCTTTTATTAAATGGGGAAAATGGACTCAACAGATGATGGAGAAGTCTTTATAGCAGAGCTACTGGTTTTCATCTCTGCTCCAAGAACCTCAAAAAGTCACACATGTAATGTGCTCTAAGAATATTTCTGTACCATTACAATATTAGGGTTACTGTTAATGTCTGGTCACTGGAAAAGTTCCCCTTCCAAACAGAGATGAATACTTTTAGACATATATCTTTGATAAATAGATAAGAGTTAAGACAAAGTGAATTAAAGCAGTACAACAATAGCAGCAGTGACAGAAAAAAATGTTTCTGATAAGCAGGAAAAACCAGGATTAGGATGTGGTTACTTTGTAATTGCAAAATCTGATCTTCAGCAATCTCTGGCTGAGTGAAAGGAGAAAAAATAAACAAACAAACAAATAGTGATACTGAGAAACATTACTACTTAGTTCTTCTAAGGTTAACTCTTCTAAAGTATTGATCTCCTCAGCTGTGGAGGTGGTCCCTACCATTGAAATCAGTAGGGCATACATAATCTAGCACTTCTCTTTTTGCTAGAATCAGAGGTATGTGAACTGATGCTGTTCAACACAAATGTACAAAGAAAATAGTTATTAATCCAATGTGGCTAAACTAACATATTTTCTGTTCTGTTTACCATCCAAATTTCCAGTTTATTAATTATCACATTTATCTAATGGTAAATTTACATCTCTTAATTTCAACTCACTTTCCAGAACTGCTTTATTGGTCGCTTGTTTGCCTAATTAGCAGTAATTTGCATATTAACTAAGCTTGTACATTCCCTGTGTTTAGGCACACCAGTGATCACCAAGTTGTTGGTCAAAGTTTTGATAACAAGTAATGCCTAGATAAATTCTACAAGCCACCACCCAAAGGCAAAATAAGTTCACAGAAGGGATGACTGGGTAAAATAATAAGAAGTCTGAAGCTTTTTTGAGACCCCAACCAAAACCTTGAGTCCAAGGGTTTATTATCATTATTATTATTATTATTATTATTTTGTCATAGTCTTTTGTTCTGTGCCAGAAAAAGAAAAAAAGAAAACCTGAAATACCAAGACAAAAGGCTATTGGATTGTGACATGAGAAAAACCAGGAAGGAACGGAGACCTCATGAGAAAGCCTGTTTCACAACATTATTACATAGCATTCAAAGCATATAAGTACCTAGGAACAGAAAATGGTATACTGAGCTAAGAAAACAAAATGTACCATAACATGATGAGTTACGTAGCTTACCAAGTCAAAATATCCAGTATGTTGCATTAAAACCTGTCAGGATCCTTACATTCCTCTCTCATGATGTGCAGGCTACATCTTCAGCAAGTTGCCTTGCACAACAGGAAGAGCCTGTTAATTTTGAGTTGTCCAGTCTCAGCAAAGCATCACAAAGCTCTTCCCTTTGAACTCTATCTCAATAGCTCCGTTTGATTTTATCAAAATATTTGGAAAGCACGATGGATAGGCATGAACACGGTATAGCCATAGTTGATTTGAAAAGTTGAAATAAAAGGCAGAAGCATTCTCAACATTAGCAGGTTGCTGTAGTTAACAGTTTTACTGTTTCTAACAAAACAAGAGATGTAACAAAAATAAATACGTAGAAAAGATTTGACACAAAACAGTTTGGTAGGAAGCAAAACATGTGACTGACACAGCCATGAATGAATACCATTTTACCATTTAAGAATCTAAGGTATATAATTCCTCCATTGTTTAAATTTTCCTTTTGTTTGTTTGTTTTTTGTTATTATTTTGAAGTTTCACAGAACACTTGTGATTAAAATTCATCTCTTACCCACAAGACAATATATTGCACTTGATCTATGTCACACGTTTCTGATGATATACCTCAGCCTACACCAAATAACCTAATTCTGCTTCTACACCAATTTGATAAGACATTAGTAGAAAACTAGGGGGGATAGACAAAAAGACATTGCTGACTGACAAAATTGAAACTGCAACCAGAAACTACTCCCCACAAATGCTTTTTGCTCATAAAACCATTAATTCTACAAAGGCTATTCATACAAGCTCACTCAGTATTTAGGCAGGAGAGCTGTGCATTATCTTTACAGGAGCTTTCTACAGGTGATCAGGATCTAACCCTTGAACCAACTGGACTTTGCCATCCCTTTCCCTGCTGAGATCTTCTGAACTTATTTTCAAACTTTATGCAGCTGTTCCTAATGACCATGCAGGACAGCAGCCACCTAGAAGTGGATCTATGTGTCCTTTTCTCATACTCTTTCACTAGCTTTTCTAGAAAATTGCTCATGCAGCCTAACAATCTAGCCAAGGGCCAAAACATCAATTACCACCTATATTTCATTAAGAATGCTGTTTCTCCTTCAGTTTGGAAGTCTTCTCTGAAAAGTAAAAACAGAATCAAAAACTCTGTGATCTTAAGATCACTACTAACGTGTAAACTATGCTTAAGTAAAGCAAAATAGCAGAGAAGGAAAGGGTTTTATTGCTAGCACAATAGAAAATTAAACATCAAACTTTAAACAAATTGGACCGTTCATTTTTGCAGCAGCAAAGGAGTTTATTATTTCACTATTTCATCTCACCTTGTGTCATTAAAATATAGGACATAAGTAGTAAAACACAAAGTAAATATGCACATATCTTTACACCATGTAGTGTAGCTATAAATCTTATTCTTTGATAACAGCTGTACTATAGCAATCATTTGAGTAGTGCAGCTGCCACAACAATATCAAATTTTATAGTTAAAAAGCAGTCAAAACTTTAATGGTACAGTGGAGGTAGATATATATTGTGCTATAAATAAACATTATCTAATGAAGAAATGAAACATGTTTATTTTTCCTTGACATATTGTTCAATATCATATATCTTTGCTCCTGCAAGCTGCTATAATAGCAGCCATTATACTTCAGCATGTATAACAACAAAGCCTGTAGTTGTACTAATTATGTTGGATTTAAATGAGCAATGGAAGAAATTCAGACAACGTGGCCTTGCAAGCAAGACCTTCATTTCATTAAAGCTGTATCTTAAAATGTTATCAGAGTTAACATGTGCTGGCAGAGGTTCTGAAGTGGTTGGGAATGCAGTGAGAAATGAGTGGGTTTTCCCCTTAGATGATGACTTTTGCTCTGTTTGTCTGACATGGTGTAATCAATCCAGTGAGCAGGAGACCATGAGAGCTGACGTACTACTGAAAAAACAGCAGTCACTGCCACGTTATCCAAAGACATATAAAATACTTTGGAAAGATAGAGTGTCCAGTGGAGGCAGGTTTATGTCCCTCCCAAGTCAATACATGCCTCAAACACAGTCTCAAAGAATTGACAGCCTCTGGGAGCACCAGGGACTGAACAAGTGATGGTTGTACTTCTGGAGATGTGTATGGCCCTACTGGCTCCAGCGAATGAGAGCATGGAAGCATGGAAAGGATTTTCAGCTAGCATGCTAAGTATATCTAAATCTGAAAAGTCCATAGAACGTGGCTATATAAAGGACCACAAAACATCACCCAATATTCAAGTGCATGTTTCTGTGAAATTTCCATTAGCATCCAAAGCAAACTTTTGCGATATTTCTCTATTCCTTCTACTGACCACATCACGAGCCACTGCAAATAGCTATCTGGAAACCATGTACTGGGTGCTAAAACATAGGACCACACCAAAAGCTCACCCAGAACAGTCCCACCAGTAACAGTGATCCAGCCCATGGGACCATGCCCGCCTCAGTCCAAGTCTAACCCCAAAGCAGACCCAGCAGCCATGAGTTCCTCAGCAGCGGCTGATCTGCAAGTCTGTCTCTGATGTGCTGATTATATATAGATACAACCTCAGATTAGAATGCAAGAGGGCAAAAAATTGATAGTATACCAAAAGAAGAAAAGGAGGGGAACAAACATCCCAGGTTCCTGCAACACCAGGGAGTTTGGCAAGCAAAATTCCTCAGAGCTGTTCTCTTAACAGTCACCCTTGAGAAGCTGGGCTTGCACTCTTTACATCAGAGAAGTGATGCTCAAAGCACCTCTATCAGAGGGAAGATTACCACCCTGCCTGCATAGTGTGTGCTCCACAGGTGACACCTTGGTGAGAGTGCAGCGATTAAATCCCCGACAAACAGCTTATTGCATTTCAACCTGGTGTGCGCCCACCATCACAGAACCTCAGGGTGCCTTCACTTGCCATCAGCAGTGCATTTATCTGAAAAACCCCATGAGATGCTGTAAAATAAACCCTACAGCTGATAGCAGAAGATGACAAATCTTAGATACCTTTTTGTCACGTTGCAACCTATACAATTCTCTCCATGTTTACAAACAAGTAGCTACAAAAAAAAAATAAAAAAATATATATATATATATATATTAAGTCCTGGCATTCAGAGAAGCTCTAGAAATTACTCACTCCTCTGGAATTCTGCATGACAAATTAAGACTATGCTTCAACTCCTAATAAATGTAGCTAGAGCAGAGTTTCATAAACATTCTTGAGATTTCTTCTGTAACAGCTTTATTTTGGCTCCCCACTTTTCCTGCTTAAACAAATGGAAAGGTTGGCTGATATTGTCAAAATACAGCACTTCTTGTGAACTAGAAGTCATTTATTAATGTAATTTATTGAGCCCGCATTGTAAAACATAAAATCATATTTCTGTAGGGAAATAAAAAGAACCCTTATTACCCTAAGCTAAGATTATTTTCTTCTAGAAGACAAATTATTGCAACAGTGGATCCTGTAAGATGATGTGCTTCCAGGACTGGCCTTTCAGAAGCCAGCAGGGTAAGCCTTAATGAACCATGCAATGTTGGGTAAGAGCAGAACAGATGTTTGCACAATCATCAGGTAGACCTCTGTTTATACAAATACATCATGGTAGATAATATCTAATACATTTCTCATGGCTTAAAATAACCTCCCTACTAAAAGTACAAACAGGTTTTTTCCCAGTTGTGAGCATGCTTACAATCTCATTAATACACAGCCTATTGCAAAACCAAACTGCTCACAAAGGGTCGGACCTGTCATGCAGCATCACCTCTTTCCTGACATGGTCTTAACACAGTCTTAATCTCCCCCCTTTGTCGTTATATTGCAGTTTTTGCTCTAAAGGTTTCTGCACTAAAAAGTGGGAAGGTGAAGCCATAGTTCAATTCAATTTATTTTTATATTGCCTCTCACACAAAGTCTTTCAAAACGCTTTATAGTGAGAGATAAAATAATCATATAACACTTGCCAGAATTGAGCATGGTGACTTTCATGCACTCAGGCAGGGTGTAGCTACGTACCAGGAATGGACTGGAGGAAAAAAAGGCAAGCAGCAACAGAGAGTGATAAATAGATATTTCTTCTATGCTCTACAGCAATGAGGGAGAGGAAGGTGTGTGCCATAGTGCACCCATGTTAGAAGAGAAGAGAGGAAGGTATTGGCCGATATGTGTTGGTCACGGGAACTTGAGGCAGTTCTGCTTTCACCCATACAAAACGCACAATTTCCATTCAGAAATCTAGAAGAAAACTAAACCCATATTGAAAAATGCAAGGAAAAAAATAGTCACCACACATTAATTAATGCAATAATCCATAAGAACAAGCCTGGATTCAGGTGCAAGCCATGCAAAGCAAGGAGCAGTCTACGGACAGAAGTAGGCACAGCAGCTGTTGGGCTTCATACACTGGGTCCAGAAAACTGGGACGTGAGCTCCTGGTTTTCTTGCCTTATGCTCCCAACAAAACACCTCCTATCCAAACCACACCTGAAGTTTAGAGCACTCACCCAGTTTATTCCGGTGCGACCTCAAGTGGGACAGGAGAAAGATGCTCCTGAAAGCGCCTCAAACATTAAAGAAAGCGACTGATAAATTCTGTGATTCATTCCTAAATTGTTGCTCTAAGTGGACACGGAAGTTTACTACACATCTCTGAGGCCCGTTGTTCCAGAAGCCGCCACATAAAGAAGCCTGCTAAAAGAGCATTTCAGAAAATATTTGGACAACAGCTAATATTTCTTCCCACCTATCTTCATGCTCGTGCCTCCCAACACAAGCCACATCTTTATAATGCACAATAAGGAAACACAATATATAGTAACTCATTTTCTGACCTTTTAATATTTCTGTCATTGATTGTCAGAAGTGAGGACTGCTCTCTATCCTAAGGTGATGGATTATTTAATTAACTATTGACCTTTTCAGTATCAGATGTTGACGGTGAATGCACTCCTATGTAAGCTGCCTCCTCTGGATGCTGTTCAGCAATATGTCGTACGTTCATTTGTCTTACTGTTTGTTTTTAAGCATAACATTTCTATTACATTGACTCAAAAACAAGTCAAAGTCCTATATATAGTGAGAAATACTTTTATGATCAATTGCTTTGAATTTTCTTTTGAACGTTGGTTGTTCTTATGGCAGAATTTGTATGAATATTAACAGATTTAAGTCTTTTATAGATAAAATCGTTGGTACTGCTTACCTATTAATAAGGTCTCTGGCATGCTTTCAGGACAATTTCTTCTGCACAGAAAGGAAAATTGCTCATCCTCTGTGCACATGGGTCAAGAGACATCCTTGCTCAGATTTTGCATCCCAGACTGAAAACTGCAGGAATCATTTGATATCACTGCTTGCCTTTGGGTCCAGCACCGACTCCTGCCAGGAACATGACATTTATTCTGAGCACCTTGAAAAATAAGCATTTCACTATTTCTCTGCATGACTGCATTTCTTACATGAACTCAGAGACTCAGGACTTTTTTACCCCCAAAAATAAGGGTATTCCGTTGCCACACCGAGGCCAAGTGTGCTGATTAAGATCACATAATTCTGGAAGAAGCTGACCAGCATTTCTCCAGGAAAAAAATTTTGCAACCTGGCGCACCTTCACAACGAGGATCTGTCCATTCATCTGTTTGCTTAGAAAATGTTGGGCTTTCCTTTTGCCCAACACTGTACCTGATACATTTTACTGTTTGTTTGTGTGCACACTAAATAGTCACTAATACACTTCAATATGTTCCTTTTTCCTAATTATTTGGGTAACTGCATATGCACACAGTCACTTCATGGAAGTATAGTTTGTAAAGCATCCCAGCACCAGCAGAGAACAAAGATTCATGCATATCCTGAAAGGCTGTTTACAACAAACCGTCATGCAAAATTAGCAGCAGCCCACACAGCAGCATAGACTCCTACCCCTGATGGATTCAGTAAGTGGCTGAAATCAGAAGCTTTCCTATTGCAGCAATTCTCTTCCCCCATCACCTAGCAGAGACCCTCCATATGTCATCAGTAGACCAGATAGAGAAGTCCTAAGCCTGTTTTTTGGGGGGGATGTTAATACAAAATGATGATAGATAACAACTAAGCGGAGCAGCAGACAGACCCGGCGCCTTTGACAGCAGCTGCTCTTCCTTTGTCAGTGTCAATCGGTGCTGGCATCGCAGGGAACGAGCAAAAGTGACAAGAGAAGAGCACACCAATTATGGATGAAGGGATACAATCTACTCCCACTGCTTGATGTGATTTATTCGACGGTCCTTCTGCATTTATAGAGCAGCAGATTGCGGCTGCTTATGAAGTGACAAATAGTACTCAATGACATTGACTGACTGGTCTGATCAATTTAGCTTGGCTGAGAAGTAGCCACGAATTGCTGTCCCGGCTCCACTCGGCCAATGCAAAAATCTCCAAAACTGTTTGGAAAACTGATAAAAGAAATGACTCCCTTCCAACAAATACCACCGCAGTCCCATACAAGAAGTGAAAAACTGCAACCTTTCCCATAGCTTTGCTTTGAAATGCATCTCACTTAAGGAATGTTGTGTCTTCGAGACAGTGTCAGTGGAACATTTTTATTCTCTTCTAAGTTCCTGAATATTTGATATATTTTGCTGGTGAAGCAACGTATGTGACAGCGGGGAAAAATGTGGAGGTTTCCTTGCAGGAACCAACAAAGCAGCTCTTCGTGTTTTCTAGCAAAGTTGCCAACTGCCCCGACTTTACTTGAGTCATTAGATTCATTTTTAAAGTCAGAGCTCCTGGAATCTGGTGATGATGTAATTCAGCTTTTGCCTTAAAATAAAGAAAAAAAGGGAAAAAAGAAAAAGAAGAGGAAATTCCCAGCCTTGTGGTCAGAGAACAACTTGAAAATGTGATTTCAGTGAACCTAGCAGGATCAAAAGCCAAAGAAAACTAAGCCAAAATTATTAATGCAGAGGGGGTTGGAGATATTTTGTGGGTTCCTAACCTAAAAGTAACCTTAGGACTACGGGAGCCTGACAGAACTTTTTAACACCTGGGGCTGACAGCACAGAAATTCCTGGCTTATTCCTACAGGGCCCCTGTGCTAACAGACCAATACTGAGAACTGTCGGACTTCAGGAACTGGTAGGCCTTCTGGCTGGAGGAGTTTCTACACTTACAAAGGTGGTAGAAGCAGACTATGGGGTGCCATCTAATTCTCACTGCTTTTAGTGAGCCTCACATGGCCCTTCTCATAACACCAGAGTTACTCGATAAGGTGTGAGCCAGCACGAGCAGAGGCTGCAGATTGTGGCTGTTGGGCAAACAAAGAATTAAAACCCATTGAGAAAGCGTTAGCAAGTTTTATCTAGCATTAGATTATTTTCATAAAGTCATAATTTCATGCCACACCTTATAAATAATACTTAAGATATTACTGAAACGAAGCAGTGCAGGAGTTGCCTGTGAAAGGTAATTCCGTGCATAAATATACACAAACCTGTGTTAGGGTCTACAAATACGTATCAATATATATGGACTTACACACGTATAAATCAATGTCTGCATGTGGGGGGGTGCGCGTGTGCGGTTCAATATATATTACAATATTAAACTGTTATCCATGCACAAGTATATTTATGTATATATTTCAATTTATTAGAGCTAGGCAGTCCTTTACAGACTTAATAAAGAGCACCAGCATTATAAGCCAAGAACCATTTTTCCCTTTCCCTGTATTATTCAAATTTATTAAACAATATTTCACGTTTGTTTGACACAATGTCAAACTCGGGACTCCTAAAGAACTGCTGCAGCTTTGGAACTGTTATGCTTTCTTGGACTTTAATCATTTTTGGCAAGGCTCCATTTCCTGTCAGAAAGTGAAACAGCTTAGGAATGTCATTTTCACGAAAGAAAACAGAGAGAATCCGAGAGGAAGTTCTCCTCCACTCCAGAGCCCCTAAGATACTCAAACACACTCGCAGGAGGGCTGGAATACATCAAACATTAGCAGAGGGAAAAGGACACACTTTTCCCACATTAAAATACATGGATAAAGTTGAACTTTTGCTAAAAATAGTTCCTATGACTAATCCTATTAAGTTTTTAAAAAATTGGGCCGTATCTCCCTTGAAGTCAAATTATTTTTTAACTTCAGAATGACATTAGAAAAAGACTCCAAAGTGCCTTTGCTTAACTCAGAGTCCCTGGAAGATATTTTTCTATTTTACTTTTTTGAAGTGAGATATGAAAAATGGGACAGGAGCACAGATGGCAATCCTAACAGGGCAATTTACCTATTGAGGAGGTGGGAAGTATCAGGCTCTCCCAGATTGTCACCCATGATTTATTTTTTCAAAGAGAGGGTCCCTATGCAGACAGGGGTTTAAGGGAGCAGATTAAAACCAGCCCTTGGCTCTGCCCTCATGCTCCCTGCATGCTGAAGCTGAACACAGCCCTGCAGGGAGAACCCCGCTACACTTTCGAGCACAAATCGCCTATTTGCTTCATTCAGAGGTTATTTATGTAAAAAACACCTTGACTGCTTGTCAGCAGGGAAGCAAGTTCAGTCAAACTGCTCACAGTAAGTGACACTTTCTGACACCCAGCAGATCCACGTACAATTTATGAATCCTAATTGAGGCACATCTGGGTGGTTTTCCATCAGCCACTCCAGTTTGTGCTTACGTACCAGACAGGCATCCCAAGCTACAGCAACTCCAGTTGTTTTAGAGGGAGAGATGAAAGAAGCTGGCTGAAAAGGAGGGCAATATTCAGCTTCTGAAGGAAAAGCCAAGTGCTGCAGGAATGCAAGAGAGAAAGGGTGTTTACCTCCTGTAAGGAATTTGACTGACATCCAAACAGCACTCACATAACATCAGCACAGGCAGGTAGGTATCTTATTGTTGCATTTTCTCTTGAATTTGGCTAAACACTGAGTGGTAGGATTTTAGGAGACTTCCAAATATCTTACCCCTACTTGCTTTGTTTGCAGCAAGTGTGGGTGTCACAAAGTCCAGCAGACACACAGTGCACGTGGGCCTGGAGCTCACAGCATGGGGTGAAGGAACCCACACTGAGAGCACCATGATCTATGGGATCCATATATGCAGATGGTAAACACCGAGTGGAGAGTTCAAGGAAAAAACAAACTCTCTTAAAGGTAAAATAAAAACAATAATCAAAACAAAACAAATCCAATGTATCAGTGCATGTGCTACAAAATGTGAGCACGCTGCTACCTCAAACAGGAGGGCTGGTCATTAACAAAGCCTCTCTCCAGCTGAAGCAATGGATAAAGTTGTTAGAGAAGGTATGGTAATATGGAAAAATACATGAATTAACAATAAAACAAAGCTCACTCCTGCATTTTTTATTTTTCTATGAATGGATGAGAGCACAAGAGGAGAAAGAATGGGAGGATCACATCAGCTGGCTGTTTCCATAAACCTCCATGGCTCACAGTTTAAGTGCATTCTTCATCAACCTGCTGCTCAGGGCTGAACACAGAGCAAGCACCAACAGCATTCAACTTGTACAGGTAGGCGTACACATATGACCTCAGGAAAAGAAAGAGCAGACCTACACGGTAGAAAAATGAGCCCCTCACATGTGCTTTCTCTCTGCCCCTCCCGCAGCGCGGGTTGGGGTGAGCGGGTGGTCTGAGCACGTTACACGCACACCAGGGGACTGTAAAAACTCTCAGCATCAGGCTCACATTGAAGTCCTGTTCATCCCCTGCCTGACGGAAGAGAGCTGGGTCAGTACTCAAGCACTTGTGAACATGTTGCCCCCCACCCTGCTCCTTCCCATCTTGTTTGGCTTTTTGCACCCCGCTGAGCTCTCACGGTTCTCTCTGATGACGCACTCCCAGCCCAAATGTGCTCAGTAAATACCTTTGCTCTCCTACTCGCACCACTTCCAGTCATCCCAGCATTAGCTCCTACCTCAGACCAGCTTTTCTGCCAAGGAAGCAATCTCTAACACAAAACTAGGACACGGCATTTGTTTGTTGTTAAAGGCATAACTTTGTATGCGCTTATAATAACGTCTTGTAGCAAGTTAGTCACCGAGGAACATTCCCAGTCATTTATTTTCCAGCACAGACTACTGGTTTCCATGGCTATATTCCACAGGAAAAAAAATTCCAATTTCATGTGTAGATGAAATACTTCAAAGTCTCAACCACTCGAGCTATCACTAACACATACAATAATATAAACTGGAATGGATTTTCAGGATGTAGTAGGCTAAAACTCAGCATTTGGAGCATCAAGGCTGAAGTGCGCTTTGACACTGGCTTTCTTTGCCCCCTGCTCCCCACATTCACCAACTGCTCCTTACCTCACCTCTTCCTCATGCTTGGCTCCATCTGACAGCAGCTGGCAGTCACCAGCTGACCAAGAGTCCACAAGCCCACACAACCACGACTCAGTCTACGTGTCTCATGTGCAATCTTCATCATGCCACTGAGGGCCGTGAACCTCTGAACTGTGTTCACTGAGCCTTCCTCCAAAAGCTCTCCATGTCTCTCTTTCCTCAGCACTTCTTGTTCTCCCCTTTGGTACTGCTTTGGTCCACGATTGATAGGGTGATCTTTATTTCCTTTCTGTTCCACTTCGTAACAATCTCAGTCTCCTATATCTCTCTGACTTCTCCTTCGTAGTTGGAAGAATCTGGATGCTTGCTCCTAGCTGTGGGGCTTAAACTTTTACAGAAGCAGTGACTACTTGATGAGGATGGTGTGCAGCATTTTGCACATTTCCTATAACAGACCTCAGTGTCCTTCAACTCACGCAAGACGCTATGTCTCCCTGCACATTCCTCTATCCCTAGTGTTTGCTGCCGCACTGTCTTCATTGGCTCCATGAGCTCCTCTCTCTGACTGCAACTGACTGAGTTGAAGTTTTTGGTGCTGTATTCAAGGACCTCTTTAACTCACTCTTCTTTCATACCTATCTTTACATTCATGGTGCCATGCATACTTGCCTGAACATTAAGGCAAACTCTAATACTGTTCATCTTAGAGACATCCAAAACCATACAGTTCATAAAATCACCATGACCTCTTCTTGATATATAGCATCACATAAATCTCAGCCATTTTGCATCCCCGTTGCTATACATGCCTATAAAACAGTCACACGCACATTACACTCTTGTCTTAGCCTTGTACCTCCTCAAATATGTTGCACACAGTCATGCATTTATCTTCTTGGTTTATCAACACTGGGAACCTTCAAATGTGGTCACAAGTTCTTGAGTTCCCCATCTCCTCAGCTGCAATTTCCATTAGATCTTTGCTAGTCCAACACAATCAAATGGGTAGAAGAAGGCCTGATCCCAGATTGCTTAACAATGCCTTGAGGCGCTGATTAACCATAGTTCAATGCTCTGATGAAGAGCATGCTGCAGCTCTAATGGTAAGGCCTATAAAATGCATCATACATTAAATTTAATGTTGCCTCATTAGTCTTAATTAGATTCCTACATCACACCAGGATTATAGTTTCTTCATGTTTATGTTTGCTCCTAAAATAAAATCCACACTAGACAATAGTTTTGGTGTGCTTCCCAACCTTTGAATAAATGTGCCCTGAATTGATACCTATCTATATTCTATATTGAAGAAACAGAAATTAGGTAATCCTGCAGTTGTCTTTCTGAGAGGAAACAGAGAGTCAGTCACAAATTATTACATTTAAGAAAAAGTACAGTACACAATTATGAATAATATGTTTTAAAGAGGTGACTCTTCCAAAGAACTGGATGGCTTTGTCCTTTCTGTTGGAAATGCTTTGATGGGTTTCTCTCACACTGATAATTACTACCTCCTAGGTTAGGGTTTTCACAGTTGATTCACTTTCAGCAGTAAAATTGGCTTTAAGATGAGGCCGACAATTCAACTTTGGAGTTTGGCTGGAGGTTGAAGTAGGAGTGAAGAGCAACCCAAGATTAGACATAACGAATTATGCCAGGACCATGGCACATCAAAGGCTGATAATAAATATAAAGATGTCCTGAATTGTGCTTTTCCCTACTAACAAAAATACCACACCTGAATTCCTAATAAGAAGTATATAATGATAGTGCCAACTGAAATAGCATTTATATTTGGAACAAATAATTATTAATATATGGGATATATTTTATGGTAAAGTATTGGGATTGAGAAGATAAAAACTAAATTGATCTTTTATGTTCTATTACGCTTTTTTCTTTTTAATAGGAAAATGTCCGATTCTGCCAAAATTCCTTAGAAGTTTATTTCCAAGATTTTTTTTTCCCCAAACATTAATAAATTGTTGGAGTTATCCATTTTTCTTCTTGCACTTAATTTAACAAGCAATCTCAAAACTCAAAAAAAAGTTGAAAACATAACAATCGCTTTTTTAATGTCAAGCTGAAGCTTGATTGTCTCAAACACTGAAAGGATAATGGCTGGTTTATAAAATGTCGTAACTCTTAATATTTTGGCCCAATTCTTGCCATGAAATAGTTCAGCCTCTTGAAACAATTTCTCACCCAGCACAGTCATACATGTTTATCTTTTTCTTTCCAACTGACTTATCCAAGCATCCACAGTAGTATGGGAGCATAGAGAAGCCAATTAACATTATTGCCAGTTAGTGTTGTGCTGATATTTTTAAGATGGTTTCCTTTCATGTCCCATACCATTAAATTGATAAAACTCAATAAAATTTCAGTTAAATTAACATGTGCGGCCAGTCTTTCTTGTTAATTGAAATTTGAGGAATATTATAACAAAAGACAGTGCAATTATATGTATTACATAGAGCTCTTTTGTCCTTTTCAGATTATTTTTTTTCCTAGAAATGTTTGCAGAAAGCTGAGTCTTTGATGTGTACTCACATAGAAATGCACATATTCCAGTGGTCTCACCAGGTAGACTGAAATAACATCATTTTCTCTGAGATGAAACAAGCTGACTTAGGCTTTGGAAAAAATCCATTCCTTGGCTCAGGAAATGGGGAAATACTATGAAAATTTTCAAAACCTCAATGGCTTTACAAGTAGATCAAAGTCTAAATATTTGTATCACAGACAATACCGGAACAGTCATCTAAGAAAGCCAGAGATTTGACAGCATCCATCCCCACGCACATTAGAGTGCTCAAGTAGTGATTTCGTCCATACTCCAATTTTAACTTTGCATCCATTTATTCTACAGTCACACATTTTTCTTAGGACTGATATCTTCAGAAAGGCCTATGCAATTCAAAAAGGAATACGTTTATATTTTCTAAAATCCCCTAATCCTGCCTTTCTGCAGTCTCTCCATAAATTGCTACCTTTTCTTGAGAGGATAAAAAGCTCAGTAGTTTCTTCAGTGCTTTGAGGACTTTGTAGTATTATATTCACCAGCGAGGAAAGAAGAAAAAAACTGGATAACTCCTGTGGCAAAATGCAGCTACAGAACTGCTTAAATTCCAAGAAATCAACAAAATTCCCTTCTCAAAGCTCACAAAAACCCTACCATTTTTCATGAAGTATTCAGAAAATAATAAAATCTTTCACTAAACATGGACGAGGGACATGTCCTCAGGCTATTGATGGTTCCTTGGGAAGAAAGGAGACTGTCAAGTACACCACCAAGTCCTGAGCAGATGATATGATGTATAAATACAGCATAGTATTGAGCACCTGAAACAAACGTGGAAGAGAAGGAAAATGAGTGGAGATTGGATGATGAGTTGACAGTTATAAAAGAGATAGATACTGAAAAAGAAATCAATCACTTTCATTCTAAAATTAAAAAAAAAAAGCGTTCCAGGGTTGGTAAAACTTTGCAGAAATGCTTCTTCAGTTAAAAGACCTCAGAAAACTCCATGTTATCTCTAGTTTTTTTATGTGTCCACCTCTCCTGACTTGCTAACACAACCTCAAGCAAAAAAATGATAAATATGGTAGGCAGGCTAAGGAAAAGTTTCTTTTTGTCTTTTTATCACCTTGATGACTTGGGATGGGAACCCCAGGCACTCTACACAGTGGAGAAGATCTCCAGATGTTACAATGAGGGTGGTGATCCCCCCACAAGGAGCTGCTCTGTGTAACAGAGCTGGCAGAAGATGAGAGGCATACTGTACTCTGGGAAGAGCTGGAGCAACTTCCTCCAGATCAACAGGGAGCTGAGTACAAAGCCACAGCATGCTAAATCACAGCTCCCTCCTCCAGTCTTAACAGGTGAGGAGCAGCTGAGCACTGTTCTGTGTCACGGAATCATCTGAGTTGGAAGTGACCATTTACAGTTATCTAGTCCAAATCCTCTACAGCAAACGGGGACACTTCCAGCTCAATCAGAATACTTCAAGTCTTGCCCAGTCTGATCTTGAATGTCTCCATGGATGGGGCATCCACCAGCTCTCTGGGCAGTCTGCACCAGTGCATCACTACCCCTTACTGTAAAAACTTTTCCTTATATGCAATCCAAATCTCCCCTCTTTTAGTTTGAAACCATTTCCCTTTGTCCTCTCCTCTCACAACAGACTCTACAAAAGGGCCCTCTTCTTATAGCCCCTCCTTAGAAATTGAAAGGCTGCTATGAGACCTCCCCAGAGCCTTCTTTCTCTTCTCCAGGTTGAACAGCCCCAGCTCTCTCAACCTGCCCTTACAAAGGGAGATGTCTTGGATAGTACAAGCAAGAGTCCAATCCACATATCTCTATCACTTTCTATATCTGGCTTTATCAGCCTTTTCCTTTTATTCATCTGAAGTAGGTGTGATCTATTTTTCTCTCACTGGGTTTCATCTGAGACATAAAGACAACACTGGGAAATCACCCAGAAGCTGATTAATTAAATTATTCTGCCTTTCCAAAGAGAGTTTGAATGCTTCCGGGATCAGTCACTCTCCTTGCATGCACGTTGGCAGGAGTACCTCAGCCCAATTTGGTTTGAGTGACAAAAGTTAATTTTACTGATGCACAGCCTTCTGTGATGCTAGGTAGGAGGTCCGACGATGCAAATCAAATGACTTCTCCAAAAATATCACAGTGATTGATAATGAGGCCATGATGCAGATTTTTGACATCTTTGATCCTACCCCAAGTAAACTCTAAATTTAGACATGAGAATTAAAAAAGAAACCAATGCCATGTTTCATTAAAAGTGATCAGTGAAAGATACACATAGCTTGACAAAGACTAGTGCTATTTAATGAAGATCGTTTTAGACACAAAACAGAACTGTAAAAAGCAGGATTTTTAAAAAAGGGGAAAACCTTACCTCAAAACAAGCCTAGGCAGAGAAATGTGTCAACTTTGTTATTAACATTTAATTTCACTTTTAATGGAGAGGTCATACACTGCAATTTGATTTCACAACCATATATTATTTTATATATCTATATATACGTGTCAGCTATTAAGTTAGATGTATAAAGGACATATCTGGAAGCATTTGGACAAGGAGAATGACTGACAGTTACAAGAAAATCCTTTATTATATGCCTATGTTTTGTTTCATTAATCATGTATGTTCATTAACCAATCACAGTAATTTATTATTCACTGTTTCCAGACATCTTGTGCTACAGTGGTGTCATTTTCACTTTGATCATCTAAAGATCTCACAAGATGACATTTGCAACCAAAGGACTTGGCTCTTTTGTACACGCTGTATGAACACGTAGGAAGGGATTCTGAAGTGTTAAAAAAAATTAAAACAATCCTACACTGTTACACAGTTTGCAAGATACAGAAATTAATTATGTAGCTCAAAGATAACAAACCCACAAATTAGGTAGAAATATTCAGGTGAAGTGATATGCACATGATTTTAATTGTGGATAAGCAATGAAAGGAAATGTTGTTCATTTTGTCATGTAATATTTGATCAGCGTTTTGCCAGGTTGTATCACAGTCAATCTATGCAACAGTCTGAAAAACATACTCTTTGCAAAACAATCTAAGAACGTTCTCAAAAGTCTTGGCTTTCATCAATCTGCTATTGCACAGTGTGTAAAACTAAATATACGTTTAACAAAAGATATTCAGGGGTTACCATTACATAATGCAGTACTTCCTTTCCCCTTAGTCTAATGGTCACTGAAAGAGACATTGTAAACCTAAGTATTAGATAGAGGCTGGTTTTATGGAACCAAGGTTTACATCATCTTTACCATTCGTTTCTGCCTTCTATTGCACCTTTCATAAACCTACTGATTAATATCAAACAGTGAACAACTCTGACAAGCAGGATTACTAATCCAACAGAACTGTTTATAGTGTGAATGAAAAAAGTGCTCCATTTCCAGCCACTGCACTTAATAATAGATTCCTGTTGTACTTAAATGTTGAAGGGATTACATAACTGTCAAATTTTCCTTAAATGTTAAGGGTAGTAATCATATTAAAGACATACTATACAGAAGCAAAAGCAAATGTCATTGCAGTTATTATTACCACATTTGCATGGAGTTTTAAAACATAAGGGCAGATTCCTAAATACGTCAAATTTGTGTTCGTTACAGCAGAAGAGCGCACCATGAGGTGCTGGTAGCTACAAGCACCACCAGCCAGGCTGCAGTCGTGTGCCATATCAAGGGCAGAAAAGGAGCTTCACATGCTGTAGCATAGCCACAGGCTGTTCTTGATTACACTCCTTGAAACAGTACCACCAGGACAATTGTGCCACAAAGGCGCAGAGGAATGCCACACATTCCTCTTCCCTCTCTCCCTCTTCCGCTTTGCATACTTCATGCAAGAAAGCTGCAGGATTGGCTCAATACCATCCCAGGACAATTCTGAAGTAACCACTTAAGACATGCTTATGACAACTGTGGCCCTCTTAGGTATCTGAAGACAGTGATAGCCAGGAATCTGGAGCAAATAAGTCAAACATGCAGATGCTTGTATAGGCGGTCTGATATTTTTTCTCTGACCTATGCTTTTGGCTTTAATGCTCCATATTTAACACCTTGGAGACAATTAATTGCTCGATAGCAAGCACTGCAATGAACTGTCCAACATTTCCATGGATAATTCTGATAGATTAATCAAACCATTTATTTAAAAGAGAAAAAAAAAAAAAAGAAGAAGAAAAAAGAAAAAACAACGAAGATTTCCATTTTGAATTGCGTTCTATATTTGAGTCCTTCACTGCATTGGAGTCATTTTCAGGATTAAAGCCTGAGCCCGGCATCTCCCCATGCTACGGTTATTGGCAAAGAAACAATTATTTGACTGTCTTCCAGCCCTCTTTTAAAAAGCCGGGGTTATTCATGCAGAACCACACCCCACATGCAGCAAGACAAGAGGAATGCTTGCCCATGGAAGTTATGTGCATGCAACGAACCTCTTGTTCCCGAGTTAGAAATGGGACCCCATTATTAGCATTCCTGATATTCATAGCGCTGCTCACGTTCCATGGCACCCAGCAGTGCTCAGCCAGCAGCCTCAGTTAAAAAATGTCTAAGCATGACTGATGCATGATTATAAAATCAGTTATTTTCCAAATTGCTCACCTGGGGAGCTCTGCTGGAGTTAGGAATCCACTCATAGCCTTGACCAAAACATGAATGCCTGAGCTGCTGGTTGCCACCAACACCCTGGGGGAGCATCAGCCCCATGGAAGCACCCAACTCCCTTCCCTCCAACACTCACTGTACAACATCCCTTAGAAGTCACCCACTTAAATACTGCCACAGATGTCAGCTTTGACTTATGATAAAGACAATAGTGACAAGGCAACGAGGAGCAATGTTATTAATTCATGGCACAGTAAGTTCTAGGGACAGTTGCAATGTACTTGACACCTAAAAACTGTGTATTGTCTGGCAATCCATTTAGTGCTGGGTGGAAAGCAATCTTCCATGGCTTGAAAATCCCTGAGATGCCGAACATTTTCCTGTACAAACTCAAAAATTTAAAGCATTTGCCAATAATATACGTGTAAGAATAGAGATGGCTCTGGACAGGGTCTAGAGAAGGTCAAATTGCATTGAAACCTCATCTCTTTTTTTAGGTTAGTTATTGCTATGGCAGTAGTGATAAATATTTTGTGAAAAATATAAATAAAGCAGGCTGGATGTTACATACTCAGATTGGGTGTCACTAGAGAATTTTTTTAAGTGAAATTTCTAGGAAGGATTTTGGCAACAGTGGCAGTGTGGAAAGCACCATGGGAAGCGCATCGTCCCTAACACATGATGAACTGCAGCGGGTTCCCTGTCATCATGGTTATTGAGCCTCTTTCCTTTCCCTGACTTCTGGCCCAGCCTCCATGTCAAACTCATCCTTTATGAGAATCTTGAAGGGGGGAAGTTGCCCGTGCTCTTATTTCTCAACATTCTTTGACCAACTGTCAAAACAAACTGACTTTTTCAAATTAACTTTTTATTTAGTGACTCTCTTTATAATCTCTAGTTTGGTGCATGTCCACAAGCAGTGAGGAGGCCTCATGGCTTGGCAGACAGTTACTGTAGCTGATTTTCTGAGCTTTGGGAAGGGTCAAAGAAAGAACCCCATACTCCTTCACTGGATTCTGAGGTCTCTCCAGTCCACTGATATCTATCATCTAACACCTGATGAGTGTTCAATGGGAACAATGTGTTTCAGCTACATTTCTAACACTATCAAAGCCCCTTTCTATTGCAACTGAACTGTTCTAATTATACACATTTCCCTTTGCTGTATTCCTCCAGGTCTTGTCTCACCAAATGATGTAACTCTTGATTACAGATCTTGTATTCAGCTTGTACAATGAAGCTGAAATACTCCCTAACACCTTGATGACAAGTACATGGATTTGCCTGGCAAAACAATAACCACGCTAAAGCTCTTTTAACATGCTGGTTTCTTTGCTGAAAGCATCTGCCTATACTGTCAATTCATCCTGTGCCTCTTGGGTGTCTGACTTTAGCATAAGTATGCAAGTCCTATAAATGAATACATGCCACTGGGGGTAGCACTTACAGTAGAAGAGTATCGTCTCATGAGTGATAAGGGTGACAGAAGTGCAAAGCAGAGCTGAGTGGATCTGGCACTCACATTGCAAGCAACACAGCATTCGTACTGGAAGATTTTCCCACAGAATGACATGCAATAATTTATTCTAAGCCCTTCCAACTTGTGCGTGTGGTTGTTTTTTGGTGTTTTTTTTTTTTCTCCTCTGTGAAGTTGCTATCTTCTGCAGCTTTTCTCTAAATAACTACTTAAGAGAAGGTGCCAATTCTAAAATGAAGTACCTCATTTGGAAGAAAATTAACTAGTATGTCCAAGTAAATAATTGTAGCAAAAAATATTCTCACGTGGCCACATTCTACAAAAGTATGACAACGTGGAAATCAAATGTAGATTTTTATATTAAAATTTGATAATCTAAGGTACACATTTATGAAATAACCAGTTTTTAATCAGTAGTTATAAATACACAAAATAAAAATACACCCCTGAAGTTTTAAGCAGGAAATTCCGTTCACCCAACAACAACCCTGCTCTGAGCATTTCAACTTCCTAAAGGCCAAAGCATGAAAGGTTTTCAGATCCCCCAATGTTCTGCAGAGCACAGGGAAGAACAAGAGCTCTAATCCTGAGCCAGAGTGGTTCCCTAGCACGTCTACTGTCATGTTTCCTACGCCAGCCACCACCAGATGTTTCAGCAGATGCAAGAATGGGTGAAATAAAGATGGCTGCAAGAAACTCCTTGTCTTCTGTAGGAGACCAAATATTTCTCAACCACGTAGGAATCCATATCAGCTATCTAGACATAAGCACTGTCCTGTCACTATTTTGAGCCAAAAATCACAATGGGACACATTCCTCTATAGTGGTAACCTGCCTTTCACTTTTAATGAAAAGAGCATAAAACCAATGAGCCTGGAATCTAAATTCATCGTATGAAGTCTGAAAACAACCTGTCCACCTATGAATAACCATTTATCTTCCCCACATTTCCTATCCCCCACACCTAGATCCTCTCCTGCTTATGTTACTCTTCAGCAGCACAGTTCAACTCTTTGGTAAAAATGCTTATAAATTAAGAAGAACTGGTCTTTCATTTTTATTTTTTTTTTTAATCTGTTCTATGCAATAGTAGAAGCTCAGTTAAAGGCAACAAAAAAAAACTTGCATACCTTTCCCCTGGAAGCTTTGCACATCTTCATGCTTAAGAACATGCTTCCTTGAGATGTGCTTCTTTTGCCTCTCTTCTGCCTGGTCTCCAGCTGCTGGTGGTTAGCACTAAAGAGACAGGGTGGCAGATATTTATCTTCTGATAATTCCTAGTCCTCTGTCAGTGACTTTCTGTCTTCAGCAACCCAGTTAGATAACTCTTGAGCATGCATCTTCTTTTATACTGCAATTTCCAACAAAAATAAAGCCATTAAAACATGGGATATACTCACAATCAGTTCAGTAAATCTTGTTTTTCCTTACAAACAGCCTCAAAATGTAAGTACAGCCTTCAAAATACAGGCTTATAATGTAAACCGAAGGCCACAATTTTATTAAACTAGCTAAGTAAGAATCTTTAGATGTAAAAATAAAAAAGTAATGATATTCTAGTTTTAAGCATGTAGCAAGTTTAAAATATGAAAATACTTTAGGAATTAAGAAATCCATGCAGTGAATGACCAGCTAGCACATTGATGCACAGCAGTAGGGAGGGAGACCTATGTAATTTTAAAGAAAATTAAAATGCTATCTATGGCAGCTATGTTTGGATTTGAAAGCTTTGCTGGTAAGAGTCTACTAGCAATTAATGCAATTCACAGCTTCTCCAGGTGGTAATCCACATGGCAAACCACATGGTAATACACATGGCAACCATGCCCACGGCAGGATGGTTGGAACTAGATGATCTTTAAGGTCTTTACAAACCTAAACCATTCTAGGATTCTATGGTTCACAATCCTAGTACCAGAACAATCACGTATAATTTTAACAACAGGAAAAATAAAGATTAAAACAAAGAAAGAAAAAAACAGTTAACCGAGTAGAGGAAATGCACACACACAAAAAAGGGTTTTGGAATCAATCTGTAAGATAATGAATTGGTGCGTTCTATCACACAGCTATGATGCTCCCAGGAGACAAGCTGCAGGAGCACATGAATCATTGCTCTAAGCATACGCAGGTCTTTGCTAGACTGAGTCTTAATAGATTTCTGTAACACATGTATGATTTAAAAATACGCTTGCATTTAGAAGTTCAGTTTTGTAAGCACATCAAAGCTTTGGAAATGTAGATATATGTCTTTTAATAGTGCATATTAATAATATTGATATAATTATCGCTATTCATATTTGAAGACTCCTGAATGAGATTTTTTCAAAGATTACTTGAAATTCAGATTTGGGAGTAAAGAGATCCATAATTTAGTGGGTAGAAGTAGGAGCCAAGATTTCTGGAGCCTGTTTTTTTGCCGGTATTAAAATACTGCAAGAGAATCAATGCAAAGCTCTGAAATGAACTATGGAATTCTCCTTACTACGTTTATCCAAGACTGAAGCTCATATGCTTTACAAAGATTTGGTGTGGTTTATTTGTTCACTTTGAGATCTCCTGGTGAAAGAATTAACAAAAGTACAAACCATATTCTAACATCAATTAGAATTACTACAATTAATACATTAAAAAGTAAGCAGTAGGAATCAAGTTATTTATGTGAATTTAATATGAAGTTGAATGTTAAGAATATTAATTTGGGCAACTGTGCATACAGTGATTTGTCATTTTGTTGCCATAAAACAGGAATATACTCTAGTCTAATCAAAGAATATAGACACAAGATGGTCAGTTAGTACTCAACAGCAAGTGCTATGTAAAATGAGTCTTTCCTGGATCAAGCAGTAAAGTAACAGGAAGAAAGCGATTTTTCTCATATCAAAGGTGGAGGCCAACAATCCTGCTTTCACAGGAAATTAGGTTGCAGCCCTGAGCAAATAAATTAATGCAATACACATGCAAAGCTCTACTGAAAGACAGTGAGATAATTCAGTAACTCAAGTGTCCAAAGGAAGCTTCACCAATGGCCAGGCCAGCTATCTGCTGCCAACCTGAGGACTGTGACTACCAAACATACATTTGCATAAAGTTACATAAAATCGAATATATAAAGTTATACTTATCTGTACTTATATCTTCTTTGATATGAGTGGATGCTGCTTGTCCACCCACAGTAAAAAGTTACAATATTGTAGGCTTATAAATTCAGAAGGGAGGAGAGCAAATTACAACAGATTTCTCCTAAGCTACACTTCAAACTCCTTTCAGAGGAATGAAACTGCGAACAGCAGTTAGAGATCATAGCACATCAATAAAATGGCCATCAACGTGGCACCACTTCCAGTGTTGCTGCATTCCCACAAGTAAGGTGTGTGTGCACAAAGGTCTGATGAGGTGTGCTGCATGACTTCTTCACCTTTGCTTCTCACTGTGCTTGGGGCTGTTGGACCGATCTCATTAGTTACAGTTGTCTGTGTGCATCTCTTCACATCCTACCCCAAACAGACACAAATGCAAAAAATAAGGGTGTGAGCCAGCTCCTGCTGAAAGTTGGTGGGAGTCTTCCCATTGACTTCAAAGAGAGCTGAATCACGTTCTCACCGCATAGAGAGGAAGATGTTAGTTAAGATTTATAAACACGATTTTCTGTTCATCTTTCAGCTTCCTAACTTCATAATCTCAGTTTCCTGGACTAATGCCATGGGTTGCTGTTCTGTAGTTGATTTACAATAAACAGAAGAGAAACTCTGTAAACTTGTATTTTACTGCCAGTGACACACGTTTCAAATTCTGTCTGTATTCTCAATGAAAGAAAAAATAAAAAAAGAAAAATTACTTTATTTTCTCCAGATCTGTGTAGTATCTGGCTTAATCCCTAATTGAAGAAGAGTAGATTGTTATGGAGACACAAATTATATTGTACATAATAAATTTCATCAGAATACAAATATAACAATATTGCTTTTTCCTTTCAACTAGGGAACATCATATTTTAAACTTGGGAATCGTTTAGCTTTCAGATTTCTGAAAGTAGTTGCAAGGAGACTTCGAATTTCAAAGTAATTGCAAGGGTATGTGAAGCTTAAATCCAGCTTAATGACAAGGAGGAAGAGAAACTGAGAAATCTCAATTAGCACAGCCAGCAATAACTAGATTCAGATTCCGAGTGAACAGCATCAGATCAGTACAAGGAAACAAAACAATCCTTAAGGAAATATCAAGGTTTTGTAGGAAAATGGGAAAAAGGCCAGGAGATCTCAAGGTCAAGTTGTCATTACATCTCTGAAACATCACAGCTCACAGAGGGCCAATTGCCTGAGATAACAGAGTGAAAGCCTGAACTTGCCTCATTTGGGTTACATATATTATAAAACCTTTGTTTTTGGATTAAAAGTTGCCCAGTGAGTAAAGTTAATATACCTACTTTCGGTAAGAGAATTTAAAAGGAAAATGATGTACTGAAAATACAACTCATGCTCACCTGTGCTGTATGCATATAATAATACCAACTCTCCAGGGAACATAACATAGGAGGTAGTTGTGCTAACACATAGAGATATATTTGTACTTGTTATTTTGCATCCTTGCACTGATCTCTGGAAAGAGAGGATAGAAATGTTTGCCTTGAAAATTCCAGTGTGTACCCAAATGAAATAAGAACATCTTCATTGGATAACACAATATAAATTACCTAATTAAGGCACATATTTGTGTAGCAAACCCACTTATATATAACACATGCAGCAAATAGTTGTTCAGACCAAATGTGTCATTGGATTGTTTGGGTTTTTTTTAGTCTTCAATGTAGGAAAGAAGTACACCACATGCGGACTAATCATCTCCAAAAAGTCCTTCTTTCTTTTTTGTTTAAACTAAAAGAGCATTAACATTACACAAGTTTCTTCATGCTGGAAAATTTGTGATAAAATTTTAACAAAAATATATACATATATATGTTCATCTTTAGAAGGTGGTAGGTATCTACAGTCTCATAAAGTTATGTGTGACACCAGTACATATAGTTCTATGTGACCCTTGAAACTATTGCTGAAGGAAAAATTAGCATAAAATAGAGTAAGCACCAACAACATGAAGTTCTGAAGGGTGCATGTTATGTATGAGGACATAAAATGGAGAACAGCATGTAGCAGCTGAGAATTGCTGACACCTTTGTGTGCAGCACTGGGGAAGTCATTACGGGAAGGAAAAAAAAAAATAAGAGTCCAGTTCTTGAATTCACAGAGTAAAAAATATGTCAAAAAAAAAAAAAAAACAAAAAACCCACAAAAACTGGAACTGACTATGAAAAAAAAATTATTAAGAACAAACCTTACAGATTTAAACTCCATCTGCTTCGTTTATAAAAGAAGATTCTGATATGAGAACTTTTAATCAAGCGTAAACAAAATCCTAAGATTGGAATTTAAATCTAAAGAAATTTAAATGAGAAATAATTTAAACACTAAAGAAATTAACAACATATTAAAAGTGATTCTTTCCTGAGGAGGAGTACTTCTCGAGTTGAAGCTTAAAATGATATAAGTTAAAGCACAAATTAGAAATATTATGTCAATATTACTGGACCCTACACCCTATAGATCAAAAGGTCAAACTACTCCCTTTGGATCTTTAACTGAAAAAGCAGCATTTTTATTTAGCACTGCTATTACTCATATTCTGTTAGTCCTGAGAGTTCCCAGTCACTATTAAACACCACACTTTGTAAGACCCCAAGCAAACAGAATTCACGAACTGTCTCCAGGAGTTTATAGTCTTAAAGCACAGTTTTGCAACTTGCAGTAAATACAGTTCCACGTATGTAAGAAAATTTTCCCAAATTCAATAACGCAATTCATAATTTCATTATAATGGCATTTCTCTCATTTGACCATCACATTTTTGAGAGTTTGACTGCAATCCATGCTAAGCAGTCTATTCTATATCACACATTCAGGACTCCAAATTGACATTTACAACTTCGGACGTTATTCACTTTGAACTCCTGGCACCAGCTTTTTATACAGCAAGTCAGAAGGCAAGAAAGAAGCCCATGACTTGCATGGCCTATACATACATGTTCCTGGAAAATACACGGGAGGGTTCTCTTTGTGTTAGAGAGGTTCAGCCCAAAGAAAGGTTCCTCACATCAACTAGTCAGTCTCTTTTTGCAGATTTGGAGACATTAAAGGTTAAGGCTACCCAGATTTAGTAATTCTCATTTTAGAATAGCCAAGCTAGCAGGGTGTCCCAGTTTCAAAGTCATGAGATGGAGGAAGCACATCTCCAAGGTCTCTCTTGTTTGAGGCCTAGTGCTGATGTACATACTTCTGGCTACTGGTGCCAAGAGATTACACATGCAATGCCTAAGCAGAGCAGTTCATGTCCCCAAAATTGTTATTTCTGATCACCACTGTAGTTACTAAAAGCTTGTGCTCCAGACTGGTGGGATTCTGTTTCAATTTTTAGCACACTATTTTCACTGCTTCCTACACCCAGCCGTAGCTTATCTATCATTTGATTCTGACAGATACATATTTTATATTTTGACAAGCAACCCACTTGACTGCTTCCCTGTGACATCATCTTATCTCTGAGTGTACCAACCTGTTAATAACTTCATTTTCTGGTTGAATTTTTCCAAATTAAATTAAGCAGGCGAAACGTGTTAAGCTCACCAAGTCCTCTTAACGCTTCTGCTGAAGGGCATCTTCTGATAGCTTGATTTTGAAAAGGGCAGCATACAACCTGTTCAGAGAGGGATCTGGTCCAAAATATCAGGTTTCTGGAAGGTGGGAGATTTCTTCCTTCATTAAGAAACAAAGAGGACAAAATGCAAAACCAAACAACAAAAATTAAATATTTATAATCTGTTAACTAATATTTTCAAGATTATATCATTATTTAATGGTACTTGAAGGAAGCCCTTATAAGATAAAAAGGAGCAATACAATCTAACAAACTAATTTTCAATTTTTCTTCTGTAGATAGCGAGATGGAAGCTAAATATAGCCCAATGCTAGCATGAAATAATTTTCTCTATATCTTGCAACAATAAAAAGTCAGCAGAAGCTTTTCTTTCATGTTAATTAAAACAATTTTAGGAGGAAAAAAATCTTCTTCCTGGATACACTATATAATGTTGTTAATTAAATATGGGCACTTTTGTACTTATCTTACTCAATAATTAGCTCTTCTGTGGAAGCAGTACTGCACTGGACATGAAATTGCAGGACAGTGACAACATTTAATTGGATAACGTGGCCACAAAATCAGAAAATCAGGCTCTTTTCCCAGTTGTGTAGCTCAGAACATTATTTTCCTTTCTGTGCCTCAGCCTTCTGCCATTTAAATTGAAAATGTTGCACCAAAGGAGAAGGAAAATCAATAAGAAAACATAGCACAACTTATTTTTTCCCATTCTGTTACAAGCCGAAACACAGCACTCACGGTTCCTGATTTCCCCATGTGCTCAGGTTGCTTCACAAAGAAAGCTGGCACCCACAGGGCCACAAGCTGCCAGCATTCCACCACGTCATCTGTCCATCCTGCCTGCCAGGGGCAAGGCAGACCTGGCACTTGCCCCCATCCCCGAAAGCTGCGGGGACCACAAGAGGGAGAGCAGCCAAGAATTTCTGACCACTTTGTTGTCGCTTGGCACCTGCACTCTGCTCTGCAATGGGAGGTGGACGGGGAGCTGAGAGGTTGATGTTATCCCCCTGGAGTTACATCCCTGAAAGCCTGCTCAGAGGCCTGAACTGTGCAGAATGCCATTGCATAAATTACTGACACAGCAGGGATGATCAGCACTGGTGGCTTGCACTGCATGATATATTGGAAAGCATCCACTTAAGTCCAAAGCCTCCCTCTGTTAAATTCCAGAAGAGTATAACTTTCAGTTCTAGGAGGGTGTCAGACTCAAACAGGGAGCTCTGAAAACACAGTGTATCTCGCTGGGCTTCCTACCAGCATCCTTCAAAGATGCACAGTGAGAAGCAGTGCCCAGCACAGGGAAAGCGTCAAGATGCGTGAGGGGCTGCCAGTGTTCCCCAGCCTCGTCCCTTCCCACTCTGCTACCAGCTTGGAAGCCAACCTTGTATTTCCTGGATAATACATTAAGACAAATTACCAAAGAGCTTGAATTAGGATATTTTCATTTTCTTTACCAACGCTAAAAATATTTTCCAACAAGAGGTCAGACCCCACCCATTGTGATCCCCTAAAAAAAAACGTTTCAAATCGTTGCAGGTTTTGACTGGGAAAGATGTCCAGACCTGAAGCAGAAGTGCCTTTCAAACACAGATCTGTAATAGCCAGGAGCCCTATAACATACCCAACCCGCACACCATTGGACTGAGGAGTTAGAATAAATAAATAAAATCTCCAACTTCTTTAAAGCAGATTTAATTAGAACTAATACAAATGCATCTTTCCTACGTGGCTGATCTAATCAACACTGGCAGTTTTAATTATGAGCCTATTTAAGGTGAACATATTGCATTACTGTGAAAAAGATGCATTATTTAACAATGTAGGTGTACCTCCTACTTCTCTATCTGTCACACAGGCAGTATCTTTAATAGCTGTTAATGTTATGTCTCATTTTCTGAGTTCAGTTTCTGAAGTTCCTAAGCACAATCTGATGGAATCCAACCCAAATCTAATAATTGCAACCTATTTTATTTTTGCCTCAATATTTAGTTTTCCCCACAAAGAGAATGACAGGTCTAATATGAGGCTCCTGAAATGTAGTTACATCTAAGCTTCAGCGCTCCAGAGCACATAAAATAAATATATGATCAATGAAATGAAACATGACAAAATGTTTCATATTGATGTTATTTTTCTTTTCAAAACGTCTTTTATGGTTAATGCCCTCAGTCACTTTTTCCATACATTTTCTTTTTTGTAATATATAGCTTTCCTAGTTCTGATTTCAAGTTCAGGGTGCCTGGGGAGAATTGGAAGATTTCTTCAAACCAAGACTGTTCCTTCAGCCTTTCACATGAGAAAATTGTTAGGCGCATTAAAGTATCCCTGACTATGTTGCATTCCTTTGTTCAGAGTGAGTTTTGGGAACACATCCTTTTCTCATTATATTTCCATAAAATATATTTGATCTATTCTATTCTTAGAATACCTCTGATGTGGTCTGTGAATGGAGTACAGTATAAAAATATTTCTTTTTTTTTTTTTTTATATGAGACAAAATGTTTCCATTTCTTAGACACATAAAAAGTCACTATATAGCACTCCACGAAAGTAAAACTTTACAGAAAGTTTTGGTATAACTCAGGGCAGATCACAAAAAGGAATCTGTCCCATCACATCCAGTTGCAACTCCGAGTGTGTCAAACGCACACAGACAGTGATAGAAGGAGAAAGAGGGGAGCAAAGAAGGAAAAAGAAATCGAGGAGGAACGAGACCTGGATAATACTACTGGGAAGCAAGTTTATATTTAGAATCACAGAAAGATGTTAACCATGTGCCTCCTAGAAAAAAATAAATCTGCCGTAATAGTAGTTGACAATAAAATCACCTTTGGAAAAAGCCTAAATACTTTCAGAGCGCAGCCCAGGATATTTCCAAAGGCAGACAGATGTTTGAAATGTTTACACAGACAGATCACTGCAACAGTTGAGGCATTTTCCCCCTTCCCTTCCCTATCTGCGGATCGTTGTCTTCTTTAGGACCTTGAGAACACGAAGCCGCCCCGCGCCGAGCTCCTGCCGCTCAGCCTTGGCTTGCCTATTGCTACACCCATGAAGTTATGGTTTTGATCAGCCCCAGAACCTTGCTTCTCTGAAGTTTGCCTCTCGCCACGGCTCCAACCTGGAGTGCAGGACTGCCAACGGGCTCACGGGCACCTACGCGTGTCCTGTCTGCCACGGGGGCCGTGTCTCAGGCTGTGCCCCCAGCTGCACGGAGGCTGACCACAAATGACTTAATCCCCAGCACAAACGTGGCCTAATGCTCCAGCTCCTCTGCTGATTCCCCGCAGCTTCCCACTCGCAGCTCAGGGGGATCGCCTCTCCTCGTTCCCACGGCTGTGGAGTTGGGATCAAAGGCTTAAGGATGAAAGAAAGCATCGTGTTCTTTCTTCCTCTCAAAACTCAGGTTGCAACCGTCTTTGCTTCAGTGTGTTGAGAAAAATTAAAAGCCACGGAATACGTTTAAACCTTCACACAGTTACAGGCCATGTAGGTACAGGCAGCGGCAGCTGCATAGGATGAGGTTTGTGTCGCTCACTGTCCCCATAAATACACAAATTTATTGTTGATTGTTTAACAGGCAGACTGGCATCCCCTCCAGATGCTATTGCACAGCCGTGGGAACGCTTGAGCAGGCTGAGCCAGAAAGCAGGTGAAGCAGTTTTCTCCTTTTTGCATCTTTTTTAATCCTTGCACGAATTCTCTTTAGAAATGAAAAATACTAGAGGAAAATCACGCAAACTGATGTGCAAAATCTGTGCACAACGGTGCTGTTCTGTTCTATTTTTTCCTCCTTAATTACCTTTTTTACTTTTTAAGAGTGACAAACAGCTCACAGTCTCAAAACCAGGACCGGTGGTATCAGAGACACCTCCAGCACAATCCCATTGCCTCATCCTGCACAAACAGCAGCGATGGAAAATGTGGGAGTTATTGACGGAGGTGTGTTGGCAGAGCTCAGCCGTTCACCCCACAATGCACCTGGTTGCTATCACTTCTGCTTTAAAGAGCACTAAAAATTCAGCTAATAAAATTTAAAAAGAAAATCATATAAAGTGACATAGCAGCAGGTTTCACATGTGAATAAAAAAGCTTTAGCATGTTCTTTGACACGTGAAGTGTACATTCTCTTTTATCAGGCTTTTCCTGATTAAAGTAATGAGAAACATGCATTACCTAAAATATAGATATATATATATAAAACAACCAAATTCACCCACATTAATAAGAACTGCATGTGTAACAGGATCATTCTGGCAATGGCTTTTTTTTTTTCCATCTCTTCTACAAAATATTCTTGGGTAACATGCAACAACACATTTTCACCACACTGTCCACAGATCTGCACTCACAGAGACTTATGTGGAGCAAGCTATTTTTCACCAGGAATTCTTCATTTCCAGCAGCCACCTGACACTCCTTTCCCTTTGGCACCACTTGGGTCTTCTGCCACCACCCTAAGCCTCCCTTCATTCCCAAGATCTCAACTTGGGAGGGTCCAGCCATGCAGTCAGCACCACCCTAGGTTTATGGTGCAGGCAAAGACATTCACATGAAGTCCACATAACAGAGTGTAGTCAAATTTCAGGCACTTTTACATTAAAGAATCCACCAACATCCAGCACTCACTACATGGATCTGAAGAACAAGTGGCTGATGGGCACCTGGGCTTCACCTCTGTGTTCCCTCCTCTCATTTTTGCCCATCATCAGTTGTCTTCAGCTTGCCTAGAGATGAGGAATGCCTCACCATCTCTATTTCCCTCACCATATACTGTATATCCATTAGAACACAAGGTAGAGGCTGGTGAGCAAGCACTTCATTTATCGATATTTCTTGCTATCAACTCAAAGATCTACACGATCGATCCCTTATTTGCAATGTCTTTTAAACATGTCAGAGATCAGAAATGAGCTATATCTTGCTTCTTAAGAAGTTTCTATATAAATCACTGCCTAATTAAAAACAAAAATGTATTATCCTCCACTAATGATCAAACTACATGCAAATTCTTACATGGAACGTTAATGGTCCTTTACTGTGGAACACCAAAATATTTTCATAATAAAGGTTATGAGGTGCATTGTACTCATTATAAGCAAGGGCTTATATTATATATATATATATATATATATAATTTTACTATGAAAAACCAAAATATATGGCTCTCCTATGGCAACATTTCAAAGGTGATGTGTGCATTTTATTTACATTTTTTACTCTTTTTTCCTTTAACAACAAAAACAAAGGAGCAAATGAACTTCAGAAAGCTTTAAGCCTGCTAGAAAGCTTGTTAATCATGAAATATTGTAGACTGAAATTTGTTTGGGACAGGAGAGCCTCTGTGATTCAAACTGCCTTTGTTTCGAATGCACCGTTTCATGTGTCAGCATGCCAGTGCATCGTGCCTGGTTATGTTTGTCTTGTTGTCATAAAATTATGTTCCTGACATAATGGGACTCAATGCCCCATCCCCGTTATGTGTTGGGGTGCCTGTTTTAAGAGCTTTTAGTGCCTTTGCAGTTCCTTACTTCCCACACTGCATGAGTTTGCCGACTAGTGGGTAAGGCTGATACCCACTTCACTCACTGGTCCCCGTAGAGACCGCCCAGCTAGATGCTTGCACCCACCAGGCTCCAAACACGCTTAAATCATACGTGGCAATTGTCCAAGCACAAAGGAGAGGCTGTACAATAAACAGCTGCATCAGCTGAATGTGACAGTACAGCTCGGTATGTATCGCTTTCCCAGAGCCCTCCCTGAAAGCCCAGCTCCTCACAGGACACACAATGAATGCTTGCATTTCTTGCTTGTGCAGACTATGCTGAAATGGTGAAATCAGCTACCTAAAAGACTATGTGGGTATAGAACTGTTAGGCTTTCTGAGGGGTATGTCCAGCAAGTCTGTGATTAACCAGATATCCTAGAAAAACTAACCAGATACAAGGTTTGAGCCCGCTGACAATTCTCTAGGTAGGATTATTGCTCTACAGCACAACTCTCAGCCAGCTGTTAGAAATTCAGGTATGTGACAGTCTCCAGCATTAACATTTCCATTAAATTTACCTAAATTATCAAACCATTTTTCCCTCTTCCTTCCTCTGAAATAACTGCATAGCCATCGGCCCAGTGCACAGTGCTTAATTTGGGATAGCTGAAAATCAGCAGTAAAGAGAAGTTTCCTTACAAAGACATCTTGAATGTCTTTCCCTTAAGTTCCACAGAGTTGAAATGATAGAATTCTCATTACAGGGCTCCAGACTTCAGTGTAGATATTACTAAGATGATAACATGCTGTGTGTTACAGGCATAAAATACATCAAAACAATAGAACTGAATTTATATAGAGCTACAACAATAACAATTTGCCAGCAGTCTGTGCCTTAGGGTTTAATTTTGACTGTTTGCTTTCAAATGAGAACATGAGGTAGGGATCATTATATGGTCCATCATGGCGTCCTGTAAACACCCAGACCCTTCACTTTGTTTTACAGGAGCCCTCTCAGTACAACTGGCAGTTGTCATTTGAAAGTCTCCTTGAGCTTAATAGCCTATAGAGCATTCACCTGAAGGATACAGCTCGTTTTTTTTCTGTAATATTCACTGACATGATTGATCATTTAACATTGCATTGTATATTGGGCCACACAACCAGCAGCAGAAGCAGCAGTGTATTAACTTATGAATCCCTGTACCAGAACTACTTCTCCTGTGGGAAAGGGATTCTGGACTTCAGAAATTTGTATTATAAATTATTTATACAAGCATGAGAGCAAAGTAAATATGTTCATTAAGCACACACTTTGGTACAGCTGACTAGCACGTAACTTCCGTGATCTTGAACACATTTCACATTTGATAGAAATAAATTTTATAGAAGCAAGATGTACCAAAGCAACAATTAATCAAGCTATCAAGCATAATTATGTCACAAGTCAATGCTTCTCCAACATCAGCAATAGATGTAAACTGTGTTGTTATCATGTACACAAATAGTAACAGCTATTACCTTTTGGTGCAAGAATTTAGCAGCAGCCCCTGACTTTTGGAAGCTAACATAGGTAGTGACACGTATATAATAACTGATGATAAAGGTACTTGAGCAGTTAAATATGAATAAGCATTAAAATTTCACCATGTCAAGACACATATTGGACTAAAATACATGGAGTATTTCATAATTCAAGATATAACTTAAATATACCTAACTCAAGCCTCAAACTCTCAATATATTCATTTCAAAGTAGTCCACTGTGCCAATATTCATGTATTTTTCAAATATATTACAAAGCAGAAAAAAGACCTCCACAGATAATGGGGTTCTAGTTTGGGAGGTTTTGAACTGAATTACAACTTCTCAGAAGAAAATGTGAAAGGTAAATTACTTAGACTGAAGCAAAACTCCGTTTTCTTTTTTTTTTTTTTTTTTTTTTTTTTGTGAAATTGACTGGTTTACATCTTGAAGCATTCCAAAAAATTAAAAATAATAAACTTCCAGTCTTGCTGCCTCTTTAGCTGGACAGGTTTCCCACAGCTGAATCCTTTGATGATACTCTTTGGACTTTCTATTTTAAGAAGTCATCCCTTTCTGCTTCTCTCTGGAGAGAAAGTCTTTTGCTCTCCTGCCAATCTTCCTCTCGACCTTTCTGTCCTGTGTACTTGGCCTTTCCTTCTCTTTTCTCAAGTACTCTTTCTCTTTTCATATTACTAGACTCTCTTCATTTTCTGTACTAATAATTCTCTCTCAGTTGCCAGGAGTCCCCTTTTTTTGCCCTGGATGCCAAACAACTAAATGTTCTAGTCCTTCTTCACTTTTTCCAGATCTCTCCAACTTCCAGACAAAAAAGCATATTGCCAAGACCACCCCATACATTTGCAACAGTATAACAGCCATTACTGCTACAACTGGATATATTAACTACAGAAACCTCACATAGTAGTAAAAACCTACTTTATTATGACATTGAAGTTATATGTAAACACTGACCTTAATTGCACATCAAGAGGAAATTACATTTCAAATGCTATAGGTAATATTTTTTAACTCAATCTCTAATTTCCAAACCAAAATATTATGTTAAAGAACATGTAAACATATATTGGACAGCATGTTTTTTTGTGTGGAGGTCTGCTTAGTAAACACCTCTTTACCATGAATACCATAAAAATAGCAATATGACTAAATCAGCTGCTTTGTATGAGTTTCATGTGCTCTACCTAAAAACAGTACTGTTTGTTGCAATGGCTACAGGACAGCATCCAACAAGCTCTTCAGCAAGCTCCTTGACATCGTTCTCACCAACAACCTTCTCTAACTCCCTGGAGATGATTTTCCAGACTCGCGCCACAAAGACCTGTCCACACCTGGGACTAAGAGTGATGCTCTTTTTGGCCTTGAACAAAGACTTTCTGTGAATAGGCATGTTATTCTCTTTCAGTTACAGAAATGTCTTCATCGACTCCAGCCAGATTCACATTTAAAACATGATGGCATTATCATTCAAAAACTACAGGCCTGATTACCATAGTTCTCACAGTCACAGTAGGAAGACAAATATAAAGGAATTACAGATCTCTTGGAATACAGTAAACAAAAAGCAGAGGAGACCTCCAAGACCACCATCCTTAAAGACAGCCCTCCACCCTTTAAATGTAAAGCAAGTCACTTCATGCCATTTTGGAAAGTCTCTGAGGAACAGACTGACTGTGAGCTCCATCACCAGCACAAATGCATTCCCATTTGAGAACTTAAGCAAGAAACAGACTCATGGAGATGGATAGAGAGACAAATCCACAAACTCCTCTTCATGTACTGGGAGATATAGTGGTAAAAAGAATAAAAGTCTCTTCTGCAAAAATTTGAGTCAAAATACAGAAATTGCTGCACAAATACCTGCTCATACAAAAATACACACACACACACAGCTGTTGTCAGCTTTAACAGAACATATCAAGTACTCTGTTTGCCTAGTGCAAACTCCTCTCAATATTTGTACATTATTTGTTCAGCTTAGAGAATTGAAGCCTACGTACTATTCTTAACCTCCAAAGTCGATAAAGCTTATTACAGTTTTGAAGGCCTTCAATCTCCCCATGTCAGTTTTACCTGACAAAGATACCCAGAATCCTAATCTTCCAGCTCATAGTTTATGCGGTAAGGAAGAACAGCTTTCAATTTAGGGAATAAAACACCCTCCAGCTGAAGAAAATTCTCACATTACAGTATGTTAAGAAGAATCTACTTCAATTGTGGTCAGTTGTCATGGAGAAAGAAGGGGGGGGAAAAGTATATTCCCATGTGAAAACGAGTCTCATAAAAAAAAAAAAAAAAACGGGGGGGGGGGGGGGGAAGAGAAAAGAAAAAGAAGAAAAAGCACAAACAAAACCCCAACTCTCCTTCCTGTGTTTGACATTTTATGCAAAGTAGGTGAATGTGGAATAAGAGATCATTTAAAAAATACTCATTATGCTATTCCTGTACATAAATGTGGTTGTGTAAAAGTATAACAGGAATGCATTCACAATTGGTTTAAGTAATTTTCTCTTGGCAAACCACCATAAAAAACAGGAGCATCATGGCGCCACCAGAATCCTAAATTGTGGTAGAGAATCATCAGTACACATGGCATTAATCTCTGTCTCCTTGCAGGAGACACCCTTGCCTGCGTTACTGGCCTCCCTCTTAAATCTAAGACATTGTAACTTGAGTTTAAAATGACACCATAAATAAGATATACTCTCTCCCTCCCCCAGCAAAAAAAAAAAAAAGATTTCAGTTTACAGCAGTTAGCGTTCCTCATTGCCAAAACAACCAGAAGTGCAAAACTAATGGGTTAATAATGGATCGTGTACTCTTCAGGATTCACATTGGATATGATTCAGACTACTGAGAGACTTTTTAAATACATACGTATAATTAGTTAACCCATTGGTATTACATTCTTGTTACTTTGGATAGATCACAAGACTTCAGGGATCTCATTATACCATACTAGCTTATTTTCCCCAGTGACTGAGAACACTTAGCTGTATTTTAATATCTTACTATTAAATGCTTACTAAGTTTTCATATCTCCATTTTTTTTCCTTCTCCCAAATTTAGGCAGAGCAGAGTTTTGTTAATAGAGCAATTTAAAATATCATCATTCTCTTTTCAAATTTCTCCATGACCTGTAAACTGTTTTGGAATGTTCTACCAGATGAAATTCATGTCTTTTAAAGGAAACTGTCTCTCTATTTTTGTGGAAAAAAAAATAAAAATAAAATAAAAGACTGATAGTTTGGGAACACCCACTCAAGATAAAATAAGGATCCTGAAGATTTCCTGTGGGGGTTAATGGAGGCCAGGCCAATGGTAACTGACCTTGAAGTCCCCACATGAAGCTTCATGTTTGTCTTCAGATTATTTATATTTCCTTTTTTTTTTTCTTTTAGGGATTCTTTAGTATGCAAAGCTAAGTTTGTCAACCCTGATATGGTGAGAGTCCAAAAACGTCACTGATAAGTGCCACCGTTATATGCAATTATGAAAATATGTAGGGAACTAAATATGGAAATATTTTAAGTTGATTTAGTTCTATTCTACATACTGCAACATTGCCAAAAACATGCTAAAATAATTCAGAGATAGTACAGCAGCATAGTACTAGCATATTAAATAATCAGCAGATAGAGGTATTTTAAATGACACTTACCCACAATGACACATGTTTAATTCAGATTGTGAGCCATGGTATGCTTTCCCAACAGGTTATGTGACTGTAACACTGTCTTAAAAAGCGATTATTTTAGGTACCTCGGAAAAGAAGACAAAAAAAAAAAGTGTTGAAGATCCATACACAGGGTTTCTGCAAATGAATATGATGTATTCCAGAAACAACATGCATTCACACAGACACTCAATAAGAAAGGGACTGTTTACTCAGTTTATAGCTTGAAAACCACTAGGGACTATGCTCCAGTATGGGAAATTTTAGTACAGTGCATTGTTAATACAAAATAAAAAGCAAGCCTGGGAAGTTAGGATTATATTTTTTTTGAAAATACTTGTTTGGACCATTAAAAAAAATATTGCCTTCTAATATCAAAGTATGAACAAATACTTTTTCAGATGAATAAAATCTGTAATCAGTTAGATAAGAGCAATATGCTTTTTTTTTTTTTGGCATTTAATCAAACAATGAAATCACATACACATTTCCTGACACAAAAGACAAATGATGTAATAATCCAAAGGAGTTTCTCTATCTCCTTGGAACTTTGCATACTTGACTTGTTTTCCATATTTTGTGACTTTAAATGGTGGGAAAATTATATTAAAATGCTTGTAGCAGTTCCTCTAAACTAGCATCCTTTTTGTTTTATTGTATTTAATATAAAAGCAGCAATTATTTGATTTCAAAGTTATGAAAATATGTACCTTATGAGAAAACAAGCAATTTAAGCTTTAATTGGTGTCATTTTTCACAGAACTGGCAAGATTCTTGCATCCCTGGCATGTTGTTTTCTATAAAACTGCAGAGCTGCTTTCAATGAATGTTTTACGAATGTATAAGTTGTTACATGAAGGTACGTGAGTGGATGCCTGGAAATATAAGATTTCTGAGGGGATTTATTCACAAAAGATGCATTTCATTTCATAGTGTATATACTGTAATTTTTCCTTAATATTCCTAATGGTACTTTGCTTCCCATTAAGAATTTCTTCTATTCTTCTATGGGAAGAAAGGGGAGGTATGCAAGAGGGATATTTTGCACAGGAGACATAGATATTAAGATGGGGGAAACAACAGAAAAAATTGCTTTGAAATCAATTATTTTACGCATGGCTCTTTTATAAAAATCAGACAACCAAAAGAGTGGGGTTTTCTTTGTTTTCTTACTTGAACAAGCTCAATCCATACTTTAGATTTACTCCATTGAAGTATGTAATACTCATACCTTTGAACAACAGGGACATGCAGGTCTATTTTTTATTATATAATGTGGTACCCGAAAGGTGTATACTAGAGGCCTGTGACACTAATTCCTGTAAAGATCTACCACAGAAGATAACTCCAGCTACCTGTTGTGCAGCTGTCCATCCCCATGCCAGTCATGACAAGAGATATATGACCATGAATAACCATGACAGCCACTAACGCCTCGCAGTGACCTCTGGACACAAGAGAGTTCATGCAGATTGAGATATAGCCACAAACTGGAGACAAAAACTTTTGATGATGTTGTGGCCTTCATTAGAAGAGGGAACCCCATCAATGCTGTGTCTTATTCATCAGCAGTCTGGAGGACTGGTGAATATGGGGTCATTTCCAGCAGGAATTTGTGTTGCAGGAGCAAAACCCTGCAAGAAAAGGACACCGGTGCTTTGCTTTAGCAATATGCAGACACAATATCATCCAAAAGAATTTCAGGATTTTGTCTTGTACTGAGTTGAACTGGTCAATTCGTTTATATTTATGCTTTTAAGAGGAATCTAGAACACTGTGAGCTGAGGCAGCACAAGTTACTATGCTGGGAACACCATCAAGTCTCTAGCTCAACCAGGAGGGCCCATCCATGCTGAGCAGTTAATTAGGGGTTCGTAGCCATTTAGTCCATAATTTTCCTGTGCTAGATTTTACGAGGTAGACATCAGTGTGGCTGGGTCACAAACATATCTACCCAGCTATGTGCTGATTGAAACCTACTAACATCCAAACACAGACATGCCAGGCAACCCCTCCTCTCTCTATCCACCTCTCATACATTCCCTCATATATCAAAACACCTACTACCATGTCTTTCGATCCGCCTGTGACCATTCCTTCTTTACACTTCAACATTTTAATTAAAAAGCAATAAAACACTTTAATTTGAGGTTTGTACATAAAAATACAAGTAAAATTGTCCGAACACTGGGCAAATACTATTGAAATCTGAGCTGAAAGGCAGTTAGAGTAACTTTAACCACCTGAGAAATGCAATAATCACCCTGAAATGCACAGCCTGGAGTGTTTTATTGCCATTATAAACTGCAATTTATACATTAAAATAAGGAAAACAGTCAGACCCATCCATTTATGAGGTATAATAAATATGGTTATGACATCACTGACAACCAGTCACAAACTTCTAAACACATCCAGAGCTCTAAAGCAATTTCACGGTTACCTTTTAAATCTGTTTTCTATCAGCACGTGTGTAATTCTTGGGTGTGCACACAGCCATGGGCCTGACTCAGCAGCGGTGCCTTCGTGGGTGCAAAGGTTTCCTGGATTCTGCAGAATTTTGGATTGATTTTGAATTTCATTGCTTGTACCCATCCAGCCTTCCATTCTACAGATAGCTATTACACCATCATATACCTTTCCCCATGACACACATCCTAAAATAAAACAAAAAATTTCATCTTTTGAGAATTGGACCCTTTTCTTTTTTCCCATCTCATAACATCACCTTAACAGAAGATGGAGAAAAAATGCTCTCAAATGGCCATTACAGCTCATCACAAAGTCTCTCTGTCTGTATTTATGTTAAGTGGTAGTACCCTAGAAGAATCAGCCTTTGCATTCCCTTTGGATCCAGCCATTCAGTTGCTTTTGACAGATTTCTTCTTCAAACATCCCAAACTTTTGTTCTTTCCACTGTTGCAAACTTCTTGGGGGAGGAGAGTTTCTAAAATGGATAAATGGTACCTCAGGGAGCAGCTCTTCTCTAAGAACAAGCTAACAGGATAAGCCCATAATAGAAATATAAATCAACTGCAGAATTTTTTTGTTTTGTTTTGTTTTTCTCTCATAACCACCAGTGAGCATTTCTCTTCCTTAATGCTCAGCCCTTTTCCAGATAAAACCCGGTTCCTCTGCCTTCCAGCTGCTGTTCATTTGTCACATGCACAGCAGCCATGGGCCTGAATCAGCAACGGTGCCTCCCATTCAGTACTTCTTGTACTCTTTACATCCCTTCTTCATAGCTCAGTAGTAATTGCCCTTCATCTCCCCACATTTACCCTTAAATCAGTTCGGCATTGCTGAAGAGGGTATTCTGGTTAGTATTCTTGCCTGGGACATCATCTCACTAGGAACTGGTCTGCAAGTCCCTCACCTTCCCATGGAGGTATCACTCTCAGCCCTTTGTGGAAACTTCTAGCACAGAAGTAGTAGCAAATACAGTTAAAAACAATATAAAAAATACAACCAAGACATTCAACTTGAATTTGTTGCTTGAAAGAAAAACACAGAGCTCCTAAACAGGATTGAATATTTAAAAGAAAGTTGAGAAAGAGTGAAGTCATATCAAACATATCTTCAATGTATCACATCACTCTCATGGCAACAACTACATAGAAAAACAAAGCAAGCGTAACAGATGAAGTCACGCTTCAAATGAAGTCATCTCTCTACTCAAGAAAACCTGTGATGAGCTGGGGATGGCAGTAAAAGTTATGTTTCACTGTAGTATATCCAAATACCTGAGCCTAAGCTGAGGTTACGACTTGTGTCTCCGTGACTTCACCTGACTGTCAGTACAGGATGCATCCCTCTCCAGTATTTACAATTTTCTCTTGCCTTAACCATTGTTGGCAAATAAACATTTCACTCCAGTAACATCTTGCTTTCAATCAAGGAAGATGCCAGTCGGGTCTTTACCAAGGTAGGAAAGTTCTTGCGTGAAAATAAATAATGGTAATAATAATAATAATAATCCAAACACGGGAGTAAGGGGATTAAATTACTCCTCTTTTCTGCTCCTATACTTGCTATAGCACACAAAGATACATATAACATCCATACCATCCAGTACTACATCACGGAAGTAGCATCCCATGGAAGTTGAGGGAAGCCTTCGGATTTTGGCAACAAGCCACTGGCAGAGCTAAAGGTTTGCAAGGAAGACAGCTTTCTTGACCACAGAGTACTAGAATCTCTGTCCACTGGGAGAGTTGCAGCAAAGCACTACTCCTCACAGGAAGATTGCTAGAAGATGTTGACCTTTGGTGGCACAAGCTTTCCATCAGTCATGTAAAAGTAGGGCAGACTCCGAGGAAGAATTTTTCTTTCATTTTGAATATATGTTAATATTTGAAAACATTCATTTTGAATAACTCCAGTGGATTTGGGTGGCATACTGCTGGGGGGAGGGGAGGGGAGGAAAAAAGCAAGTAGTTAAAAATAGTCAACTGGTGGTTAGTACAGTGCTACTGGAAATATGTTGATAAGAAAGGAATGCAAGGATGACTTCTCACTTTCTCTTCATTGTATATGAAAATAATGCAATACATTTTCACATCGTGAGCTAGTTAGTACTGCTCCTCCTGGTTCAAAATTGAGTAAAGACAGACTGGGAACCAGGCAGAGGAAGAACTGCTCTCAATCTGCCATATTGCACACACCCCTCGACACTAATCAGTCCTATGTTTATGACCCCATCTTCTGTTAGTAGAAGTAAGCCTTTATTGGTACTAATTATAAGAATATTTAGAACACAAATTCAAAATTTGGAGAGTGACAGTAACAACTGTGTGTATATGTGTCAAGTACAGATACTCTTACAGGAAAGTTCACCCTATTTTATAAACTGAAAATTTGCTTACCTTCATGCACTTTCCACAGTCAACATTGGTACATATTTTTCACTGATACAGAATAATTTCTCACTTTCATCAGAAAATTATTCCTTAGTTGAAAAAACCTCTTTAGTGCTGCTTATTAATATTTTTAATAATTAAAAATGTTTATCAGTTTAATGCATCTCAGATATCTAATTATTTGCAGACCTTCACTTACACATTGCTAATGGGACAAGCATCTTATTGCCTCATTTATTTTTATTTGAAAAAGCATTAAATTACAAAAAAATGCAGCATGATCTAAAATTCAGAGTATTCAACTGCTTCATGGTAGCCAGCTGATAAGCAGGGATTGCTCTCTCTCAACACACTGAGACACTGTTCCTTTCAGTGTTTTATACGTATTATTTGCCACTTGAACTGCGTGTCCCATCACTATAGTGCTCATTCTTTGATTAGATGATCTAAGCCATAAAAACAGGTGGTTGCTCTAAAAATTACTTTAGCTTTGCTTTTCTCTAAGGGATAGAGGAAACACTTTCACTAGTACAAATGACAGGCCAAGAAGAGTGGAAGTCAGTCCCATAGAGTGATAAAGAGCTGAAAACTTTCCTATGCTCAGGAACAAACAGTGTATGTGTCTTACCATATGGAGCAATAGGTTAATATGTCTAGCCTTTTTCTCAATAAAAAGGGCAATAGTGAATGTAAAATACTTTTTAGCTTAGATTTCAAGCTTCTCTTTATTGAGATCTCTATTGGAAATGAATCTGCACCTGTAAACCAAGCCTTAATTGTACAAAGGCATATAAATATGTTTAGCTTTGCTCTAGTTGAACAGCAACATTTTTATCAACAGGATTCATTGTGTGGGTACTTAGATTTTAACAGCAATTAAGCAGAAACATAAACCTCTTTGAAAGGTTGAGACCTAACTGACTTCAACTTCCACTAAAAATATTTCCACCTCATAATTAAGGCAAATTTTTGCTGCTGGCTTGGTATCTGATCTCCCCTTAAATGTATGGAGATAAGACTGCTAATGGAAACACTTTCAAAAAGCCAGTAAAATGAACGAATCTGCACTTGCATTTCTAGCCAAGATTTGGTATCTGAGTTAATCTCAGATTACTCAAGTTCTTCACTACTTCTGGTTATTACTTAGGACTCCACTACTAGTCCTGTCCGAAGTTTGATTGCAATTTGTCTTGGTTTTAGGTCTTATCTTCTAGTAACCCTTCCACAATTATAACACGTTCAGTGTCTTTGATTTGTAGCTTTTTAGGACTTACAAAGACCCTCAAAAGAAAACAAGATGAGATGGTTCAAGGAAGGCTGCATGGTACAGATCCTCTAAACTCTACTGCAAATCTAGAGAGAAAGGGATCTTAGATATCCTGCTGCTGCAAAACTCAAAGATTTAACTCAAATGGTAGAAATTTCTGTTCAGACAGGATGCTCTGCATTCTGTGACTCATGCAAACAGCTCAGCACTATTGCCCCAAACTTTATAGAATTCCACATATTAGAACTCATCAAGCATACAAAAATGGAAGTTTTACATACAGTGTGAGTGGCCTTTTCCTAAGCAGAAATTACCTTGCATGATACAAGCTCCTAATAATGATTATTTTGATCAATTCAGACAATACTATTATTTAAGCGAGCAACATTGTGGTTTGCTCACCATCACTTACACTGTATTTTACCATAGGCAAGCCCAGAGATGTTTCTAAAAGGTCAGCACTTTTAGGTCTTGATCTATAAATGCTGAAAAGTCAAGGTGACAATTAAAAAATAAGAAAAAAAAAAACAGATAAAAGGAGTCAGTATTTCTATCACATCATGGTACTCCCATGGAGCCTCTCAAAGAAAAAAAATCTGTACAAGGATGTTACTGAGCACAGGCAGCATACATTTTTTGAGGTCAAAATCATGTTCTTCCCAAGTTTGAAAAGTGAGTACTGGACTCATAATCAGTCTCTTGTGGTTTAAAATCCAAGAATCACTTAGCCAGCTATTTCCCCAGCACTGTTAACCACAGCAGAGAGACACAGCTTAGGACTGAGACAATTGTACTACTAGCAGTGCTAATGTGGTTTGGGTTTGGTATTTATTTTATTTTATTTTTTTTTCTTTTGGAGGTGCAAGAATGGTAGAGAATCAGAGGAGGGGAACTACTGACCCCACACTAAAAGCATACTGCATGGCACAGCAGAGGTAAATAATGCACTTATGAGATTATAACATTTCAGATCATGAGCATAAACAACTTTATTTTTAATACTTTTTTTATCTTAAAGTACATGCAATTCAAACTTCTGGTGGGCCTATTCCAAGGACTTTTCCAGAATGATGTCAGCAAGCCAAGGCCAAAACCTTAATATGCCTGCATCAACCAACAATAAAATTCTTAATATTTCCATTGACAAGACAGCTAGGAAGGCCCACCCTGGGACCAGGGAGCCCAAGAAGCAGTGGGGCCCCGGCAAGCCACAAGGGGCAGAACAAGGGCCACTCTGCACACTGATCTCGATGCTATTTTTTTACCACCGAGACCTATTTTGGGTATTTTGAGGTCTATTTTGAGGTTTTTGAATACTGTTTTTACTCTGTTCTACGCATAATTCGGGAATATGAAGAAATATGACATTAAACAACATATCCCTTCAAAAATAGTTTTTTAGTATCCTTTCTGAATCTGGACTGAGATGACCTCACAAGTCCCCTGCCATAGCCCACACCACTAGGAGTTCAGAGCTCTGAAGCCTTGAAACAGTCCCCAGCGTATGAGATCTGTTAAATATGTATATATTTTTTGGTCCAAAATTATTGAGAGAGTGAGAACTTTTTTTGTTGTTGTTATGAATGTGCCTCATATATTTCTTTATGCTTTTTTACGTAAAGAATCCATGAAGATAAATAAATTTTTATATTTAAAACTTGAGGGGAGCTGAAAATCTCATGCCACTGAAGTCTGAGGAAAAAGTATTGCTCTATAAGGTGATAACTTCATCCCAGGAATGCCTGAAAGAAGTCCAGCAAGACCTTTTGGCCTAGGAACAGGATAAGGGACACAGTCTGCCCACTGTGTCTTGGTTATAACTTTCTAAGGCACGTTTACAAGCTAAATTTCTACAATAATAAATGTCACAGCACCCAATTCCTTTTCTCTGTACGAAATGTCTCTTTAACATTGGAAGGCTCAGCCTGATTGGCCTTTCCACATAGGAATGTCTTCCAAAAGCTTTAGGCAGCAGCAAGAGACCCCAACTAGCATTCTAACAGTCACACACAGTAGCACATTTCTAGCCAGCTAAACTTACTGAACTCTCCTCTATGTTTATTGCATGTTTCAAACAGTATTCTAAGAGCTCAGAAAGTAAGCAGCAAACATGGTTTATTTATTGGAAAATTACTCTTCTAGTCTTAGAGTTAATGGCTATACTTTACGTTGTTGATAGTCCGCGTGCTGTATGAATATTTCCAATATTAGGGAAGTGTATAAACAAAATAGGAGGTCTAAAAATAAAATACATATACTGACAAAGCAAATAGGAAATGTGCAAGTCATGTGGTGTCCTCCTGCTAATTTCTTAGCTGTTTCTTCTGTCTAGATGACACAAAAAAAAAAAAAAGCCTAAAACTTACCTAACTTTGTAACTTTTACCTAACACTGAACGTAGTCTTTTTCTGCCTTGATATGCTGTAACACCTTGCTTCATTCTCCTTCTTGACATGTTGAAGTATGCTGGGTGTGCCTGTGTCAATTGAAAACCTACTGAAAAACAGGTAAAGAGAAGGCTGGCCTACAGATCCATGCAAGAGCCTAACTTCTACTTATATGCTTATAAAAAAAAATACAAAACAGTGACAAGACTGAGGAATAACATGCTTTGGTGAAGGATGCTTCCAAGCAGTGGCCACTCTTTCACCCAACATCCACCATTCTACCAAATATCTACTGGTTGTAGACTGAGTGCTAAAGTTGCTCATCGTGGAAGTGCTAGAGGAAGGTTTCCCTGCCTATAGCAGGGGGGTTTGGAACTAGGTGATCTTAAAGGACCTTTTCAACCCAAAACACTCTGTAGTTATCAAAATTCCAGGGGAGTTCTCACACCGAGTCTCAACAACTTTTCACCACATTAGCAGTCCATTCTAGGTTTAGAATGCTGCATATACAAAACTGTTGTGTAAGAACTTTAAAATAGAATATTGCTTTTAAAATAAATAAATACGACAAACTTGAAGACGGTCAAAAAAAAAAAAAGAAGCAGCACTACATTTTGGAAAGGAAGTTATTTTTAGAATATTAATTTTACTGAGAGAAGAAAGAAGTCCAACTTGAAGTAAACAATTTAGGCTTTAATAATCAATGCATTTCATAGGGTCATTTTTCATAGACATTTTCTTCATAGGTCGCTACGTTTGCTGGATTTGAATTGGTTAGAGTTTCAGATTGAATATCCCCAGTGAAAATAGTAAATGACAGAAATTACTGGAAAAGCACACTGGAAAAGAAAGATGCAGCCAGTTGAAGGAAAAAATTAAGACATTGTTTTACCAAACATTATTCTACCTGTCCTACAAGGGAAGATCTACTTTGTATAACTATAGCTAGAGATAGCAAAAGACTTATTAAATATTTCAGCTAATGAAAAAAAAAAAAGAACAACAAAGGAATTTTTTTTCTTTTGGGTCAAAGTCTTTTTTTTGTTGTTTCCTGTTTGTTTGCTTATTTCTTTAAATCGTACTCTGCGTAGCATTGACACTCAATAATATAGTGTAATGCATCAATAACAAATTTTCTCTGTCTTAAATATCACTCCCATTCATACTGAGATTCAATTTAAAGAATCATTCAAAAGATAAATCTAAATAAATAACAAGCTAGCTTTCAGGCAAACAAATGAATTTGCATTGTTTTATATTCATCATAAATATTTCACTTAATTACTGAGGTACTATGTTCAGAAATACAAAACAACATTATAAATTTATTAGCACTGTCCCTGCTGATTTTACAGAAGTTCTGTGGAATGTAAAAGCCAAAAGTAGAAACAGGCTCAAGAGCATAACCAAAAGAGCACATGCTGCATTCAAATGCTAAACGGGATTGACACACTCTGCTTTGCTCTGTGTATTTACCACAAGGAAAGCTTCCTGTCTTGAATCAGGTGTTATCCTATTTATTCTCAAAACCCAAGGTCAACAGAATCCTTTTCCTTCTGTTGATCTTTCCAAACCTAAACATCTGAATTAGACCCGTTCAGTATTATCTGAAAAGCTATCACAGGAGTTATTTTTCCCCTCATTGTAAAAATGTTAAAACATAAAAGGATGTAACAGCATTTTTCAAAGGTTTAGCAAGGTCAGCTATGTGAAGGAAAAATAAAAAGTGCTACCAAAACATAAAAGCTCCAGCACTGAGCATTTATCATCAAAATTATTTAAGTTCTTTTAATGGCTCTGAAGGCTATGAAAAATATTTTTAAAATGTAAATATGTGGGTCTTTCAGAAGAAGTTATCCTGCTTTGTAAAACACAGTATCACTGGTGATTTATAATTTTCAGAAAATCTTAATCCCTCAGGAAATACAGAAGAGTTCCCCTTTATTTTTAACCTAATGCTGGAGCTAATGTGGAATGCAGTTTTTATTATTAGAAAAAAAAAACTATTATTTTTATTTGCTCATAATAAGTTAAGATAAAATCTGAAGCAGTGCAAGTATGAAAACACTTTAACAGAATTTTTTTTCCTCTTTACATTTGAAACAACTTCAGATGTAAACAAAACTGTGGCTATCGTGTTTCCCTCGGGATTAAGTACTCTTACTGTTCAAATGTCATTAATTACCCTTAATGCCGTTACGAACTATTTGGAGATTATCATTATTAAAGTGTTAGAGTATTTCTTAATTCCTCCCCAGAAAGCCACAGAGTAATGAGCTGAGCCTATCCTCCCCTCTTTTGCTGGAATGACAGTAGCCTGAAGGAACTTGGTCTAAATGGAAAAAGTCAAGAAACATCCAGAGACAATATTTTGTTGGACTAAATGAGAAGAAGGGGGAAGAGTTTGGGTTGAAACCATTTTCTGCTTCGTAAACAGTCTCTGGATCTGATGCAGACCATTGCAAGAGGCTGGGTTTCTCCAAGCAGCAACATAAATCCCCTCTAATGCAAGTATCTTATCTGTAGCATGCCTGTGTTGGCAATACTGGACAATGTCTAATAACCCCCTCCCTCCCAAACGGGAGCATCCCTGCTCATAGCTGCAGAGGACTCAGAGGAGGTAGGGCATGGGGTCCAGAAGCAGCTCTTATGATCAGCGACTGAATTTTAAAAGAAGTAACACAAACCCTATAAAAATATATTTCTATATCTATGTTTATCTATCTATCTACTAAAAAAAAAAAAAGAGAGACTGGAATACTCAAAAATAAAAAGTTTTGAGGTCAAGGAGGAAAGTCTCTGAGTAAAACAGCAGTGACCTCATCAGTTCTTTCATTTGTGTGTGCATGTATGTGGAGGAGGAGAAAGAATGCTTAATTACTCCCTAAAATATTCACTGGAACACAGTACGGGTATTAGATACTGGATTTGCCTTGAATGTGCTTCATATTTGCAAATGCAAACTGTCATTTCCTTCTCCTCCTTTTGCAGGATGATAAACCAATGAGGATTTTAGCACAGTTGGCATTTAAAACGTGTTGCCTGTCTGTTCCTGCACTGACCATCGCTGGGAGGACGAGCCCACCCCCACCTCAGTAGTCCTATGTTCCCACTACAGCTCACACACACCGCTCCTCTTCCAAGATAAATCACAGTGCCTGAATTCATATTCTGAAGCATATATTTTACTATGTTATTCTTACTCTCAACTTCCATTTTTCATTCAAACACAAACCAGCGTTTTTACAAATGCGTGTTTAAAAACTCTGTGTATTGACTTTGGCTTCTGGCAAAGTTCACTGCAAACTGTTTAAGAACTACCTGAAGAGATAGGAGTGGACATGCCTTCAGTATCTACACAGTCTTGGTACTAAAAAACAAGTTATTTGCAAGCTTGAATGCACATATTAAAAATACCCTCCCTTACCTTGTGCTTTGACACGAGATAAGACACTCTGGGCTTTCCTGACAATATTTATTAAGCTATGAGATGAAGGACTTTCCCCAAAGAACCAAGCAGAGGACCTCAGCAGCCTCCTTACCTCTCCTCTGGAGGAGTTCCCAGCCTAGGTCTGGAGCACATCTGGCCAAGTTCAGTATTTAACAGGACAGAGAAGCTGCAAGGCAGCTAAATGAGTAACCCAAACCAGCCAGAACGGTCATACTCTGAGGCCATCTGTGCTAATGGAGAAGGAGAAGACACTAAAAAAGGGGCTGCTGGTGTGAGAGGTGGGGAAAGAGCCTCAGGACCATTGCAAGGAGCAGCAATCATCACTATGGGAAAAGCAAACAGCAATGAGATGGAGATGTCTGACTGGAGATGGGAACAAGCTTTTCTCTGTCCCATTTCCAGATCCCATCTGCACATTGCCTCTGCTGAAAGGTAATGCAGCACTCAGATCTGTTCAGAGTTATTTCGGCAAGGAATGTCTGGCTTTTTATGGTTGTTTTAATTGGTGACAGTACTCACTGCTTAGCATACTCGGTCTGGCATCATTGCTCTCCCATGTCCTGCTCACAGCATCCCCAGTGCTCGTCTTGCCTCATGGCTACTGCCTGGTCACCACCCTTTCCCTGTTCAGAGAGTTGAAAAAAGTTGAGAAGTGAGAAAAACTTTCAAGCAAAACTGAATTCCAGTTTTTATTCTTTCATCTAAACCTGTAACTGATAGCTTAGTCTGTTCTTTCACACTTAAAATATTTTGGTTTGGTGACAGTGTGTACATGCAGGATATCAGGCTGTGACAAAAGAAACCAAGTTACACACCTTGGCACGACATTTCTTCCAAGTATCCAAGAGAAATTTTACTACTAATAATGGTATTTAACTTGCAATATTTCCAGAAGAAAGCAGTTATTCTGTTTTTATAAGCGAGACAAGCAGACTTACGTGCTTGGCAAAGAGAATACATCAGTAATAAGGTCAGCATCTCTTGCCTAGCAACTTAAACACAACTCTTCCAGCCCACTGGGTAACACAGGTATTAGCAGCCTTCAGATCTACTGTGGGCTCACCTCAGCATTCACAAAACACATGGAAGAACCCATGGGATTTACCTTCCTCCTCCTTCATTTCGTTAAACAGCCTTGTATTTTCCCTCCCCATACTGTGGATGGAAGAACATCCATAGTGAATACAAGGGGAAGTTCTCTCGTTTGCACCTCACAAAGAGGGAGATGAGCCTGGCTGCTCCCTCATTTCAGTCTTCTTTATCAAACAGCTCCTCATAGCAACTTCCACATTCTTGCATTGGGCCACCTCCTTGGCCCACTCCCTATCTGCTTCCCCAGAAGCAGCACAATTATTCAGCTACCCTAGCTGTCCATATTTTTCTTTCCCAGCTTAATCACTATGTGCCAAGAGATGCCACCTGAGGAAGACACATGTCCCCAGTCATACAAAAAAGCGGTACTTTGGGAGCATCAGATGCTGGAAAAGAAGGGGAAGGCTGAGGAGGTGAATGATTATCTCCCTCAGCTTGCATCCTTCAGGGCACCGTGCCTCCATCCCTTCTTTAAGTCACTCTCAAAATCATCCCATGTGTTCTGCAATGCTAGAGCACGGCAGGCTGCTAACCCTTGATGTCAGTCATGGTGGAAGGACTTTCCTTTCATCCCTGCAGGCAGTCTTCCATGAAGAGGACAGGGAATCTACACAAGACAGCGCTGTTTCTATCAGCAGAAAGAATCTCTACTGCTTTTCTCCTTCTCCCACCTGGCACTGCCACCAAAACCATCACTCCAATGAGTAGGGAGGATACACAAGTCTGTGAGATCAAGGTACAACTTACAGCAGTCAGGAACATTGGGAAGGTCTATCAGCTACACTTCATCATTCCTAGTTGAACTACTAGGAAAAATAAGTCAAGATTTTCCCACGTGACCCTCAATTTTGGATGGCCAAATTAACGTGTGTTCAAAAACCCGAAAAGGATGGGTTGGGAAATAAATAAATCACTAATTATCTGGCTGCGAGTTAAAAAAGAAAATGAAAGAAGACAGCTGTGTCTTCCAAGGGGCTTGCAGTCGAGCACCTCAGAAAAGAAATAAAAAAAGTTATCTGAAACCTCTGAAAAAAAATCTCAAGCACGCTGTGCAAAAAAAGGCAATGGAGGAAACCTCATGGGTAAATAACTAGCCGGCGCGCACAAGAGCACGGCTCTCAGGATGCATGTGTGTTTCTACTGCGGGAGAGAGAACAATTGAATTACGAAGAGCTCTTAAGCAAGTAAAGTAAACATCTTTTGGCAATTTAGTGCTGCACTTTGAAGCGTGGCTATGTCATACAAATGGTGAAATAGCACGGACACCCTTCTGCTGGCTAGTTTGTTTAATATGGTGAGTAGGGAGCTTGGGGAGCGTAGCGCTCTTTTATGAGCTCACGAGCCAGAGGAGGGAAGGTGTGGAAAGAACAGGAGAGGGATTTTGGAGAAAGCTACAGCTTCCCAGAGCCAATTGGAAGGATCCACTGTGGGAGCCCACAGCATCCGTGGGGCAGCCACTGCCATCCAGGGACCGGCCCCGAGCAGTCTCTGCTGTGGGGCAGTGGGGCAGGGAATAATCACACGAGAGGGGTTAATTGCTATAAATATCAAGAATCAAATCAATATGTCAAGATGTGTGTTCCACTTTTCACATCTATGCGGCGTGTAAATGAGAAACGGAGAGAGAGGGAGGAAGAGCTAGAAAGAAAAAGGAGAGACTACTAAAGAAATAAGCCCCCCTGTACAGACAGCCTGACGCCAGATGGCTTCTTCTAATAAATATTCAACCTTAACTCAGTTCCCATGTAACTTTGTTGTAAAGCTGCCAGCACACCCACACAGATCTGGGCCAGCAAAATGATTACAGTAGTACAAACAAAATAGTGCAATAGAGGAAACAGGCAGACAGGGTCCTGTATACAGAAAGACAGAGCTGTAAAGATGTGAGTTGATGAACCTTTAGATTTAATACTGAGAAACTAAAATAATGATTTGAGCAGAGGGAAGGGAAAAAAAATCTAAAAAAATAATAAACGACTTATTTTTTCCTCACTGTTGCTTTTATTGTTGGGCATACACGGAAAATCCTTCTGTCAAGAAAGAAAAGGAGGCACTGAGCACTAGTTGCTATTCTGCATGTTTTCTGCATTCAGCTGGAATTCAGATACCTGGCTCAAAATCACCGTCCGGCTTACATATACCATTGCCCATCCAGCACTTAGAGGGCATGAGTTTAAAAGAAAGATCTTGTGCATGGCATTTGTTATTGTGACATTTGTTGTTATTAATTGGGAAAAGGAAGAGATTTGGTATATTTTTATTAGGAAGACACTGGCTCGGTGCTCAGAAACATGCAATTCAGTTGTGAGACTGTTTTTGCCTCAAGCTCTTTAATTTCAAAATTGGATTATGAGATCTGAATATCAGAGCACACCATGTTGGCAACCCCGAAACTGTTTAAATAGGACCCTGACCAAATTCACAATCTATTGCTGAGATTAAGAGGGGGGAAAAAACTCAATGAAAAAGGCCATACTGAACAGACAGATGCTTTGATGGAAGTTGAAAAAAACAAGATGAAAATAAAATAATAATTTTAAAAAGCTAAGGATTCAAGTTAGTGATTTCTTGGATCTGTTTCATGCAGATAGCCCCAATTTTAGTGGCAGGGAAAAATGTATGCAGTCAGCTCTGAACTACCTGCAGTTAAGGTGGTTATTCAACAACCACTCCCATGCAAGCAGCTGGTCAAGTATGTAAAGCTATGGATTTACAGTCCCAGAAACATAGCTTTTGGTGTTACAAAATCTCCTTCAAGGACATCATTTCAGATGATACAATAAAATAGAAATAGAATCAATAAGACAGAATTTAAAAAAAGAAAAGAAGTGATGGTGGGGGGAAGTAGGCTGAACGTCAGAAAGTATTTCCTGGCTGTGAGCATTTCCCTCTGCAAAGCAGATCGACAAGGAGAGGCTGTGGAGTCAGGCTTTCACCACTTCCCTCGGGAGATTGTCACTGTGGAGGTTTTAAAAACAAAGCTGAACTCAGCACTAGTAAATATGCTGCAGGGAATAAGCCCGCATTGGGCAAGAAGTGGACAAGATCAATTAACAGATCTCTTCTATGTCTACTTTCTATTATTTTTGACTGTTAGAAGAAAACTTTGCAAGGGAAGAGCCCAGAGCTCCCTCTTCCACTTGTCTGAGAGCAAGCTGCATGACGCTGCACACTCGTGTCTGAACCTCTGCTCACTACAGCTGCTAACTCTCTCCCATCACAGTTGCTCTGCTCACCCTCGACTCTTGCCATTATTGAGAATTTCCCAGAGAGAGGAGAGAAAGAAAAAAAAAAGGAAAAAAAAAAGGAAACTGATATGAATCTCTCATTTCTTATCTTCCTGGGCCCCTTTATAGCATACATCTATTCTGAGCAGTTTGACACTTCCTTCCCACCCACTCCTGTTACAACCAGCTGCGCATCACCTCCTTGTGCTCCTTCTCCCACAGCCCCAACGTGTGCTTTACGAGTCCACCCTCCACCACAGTGTGACGGCATCAGACAGAGGAGCAGCTCTGGGCCTTGGGAAACTCTCTCCCTTTGTTTGCAAGCAGGATGAAAGCGATGCAGTGGAGCTGGACTCCAAGCTGTCAGCCCTTGGGAGAACACGGCTGCCGAAGCTGCTAACGACACACCTACCCAGCACCACTACACATCAAATGAGCTCTTCATTGACTATGCTGGCTTGAAGTTTGAGAGATCTGTCCTTACCTTAGTAAAACAGGCAGGCAATGCTGAGAAATCCCTGGATAAAGCTTAGGGGTTCGGAGTCACTGCTCAGCCTCCTGCAGCACTCAGCTTCACACTAGGCAGCCAAAATTGCAGGAAAAACAGGGGAAAGTTCAACACCAATTTAAACCCTCCCCAAGATCTTTTTGCTTAACAAGTAAGTAAATGTTTTGAAGTATGAGGGAATAAAAGTGATATACACAGATTTCTTCCCCCCAGCAGCCATTTCCTTGCAGGCCCAGGGCTGCCCATAAAGCCATCCTCACAACACTGCTGGATCATCAGCTTTGGCTTTCAGATCTGCTTGATTTAACACTGTGCCACGTTCCCGCTGGTACTACACAGTTTAGGAAAGGAAGGAGGCAAAAGGAGACAAATGGCAGAGAGAGGTCAGAAGAAAGAGCAAGGTGGATGGAGCAGGGTCTACCCACCCAGCTGTCTGTGCCTCCTCCACCTCTAATCCCACCTCTCCTTCTAGAGAAGATGTTTCCACCATGGCATAAATGGTTCTCAGCTAAGGCCTGGAATAAATATAAGCAAGGAAAGAACGAGGAGTTGAAATGTGGGTCCACGAGCAGAGGAGGATGGAGCTTCATAGGTCTGAGGGAAGGAAAGCTGAATCCCACCACTTCTCACTGCACCTCCGGTGAGCATAAATCCCACCTTGAAGAACCTACTCACCCAAGGCCCATTATCTCCTTCTGGGGAATTTTGCTCCCCATCACAGTCAGTATGGCCATGGGAGGGGGGGTGGGGTGGGGGGGAAGTAAAAGCAGCAGCCTCTGAGATAGCTGGAGAGAAATCAACAACACTGCTACCCAACAAGGCACTGGCCAGGGCCAGGTTCTGAGCTTTGCTTCTGAGCTATGACATCTGCCTTGGTCCTGCAGCTGCTGGAGTTCTTGCCCAAGTGAGCACTGTACTGGCACGCTCAGCCCCTTTGGTGGGGAACATCAGGATTCATTAGGAGGGCACACAGCCAGGTAATTAATGTCCACACATTGCAACTCCCATCACGTTAGCAATGGATTTCCTCCAAGCAAGGTATTTGTCTGGTTGGATCATCAGCAAGTCTCACTGCTGCAGTCAAACAAGAAAAGAGTCAAAGGTGATAAAACTGGTCCTATTTAACACATTTCTCTTCTGTAAAATTCTGAGTTGCCTGAGAAATGTATGCAGCAGTTTTGGACAAGAGACCGAGCAGAGTGCAGTGTTGATGCTCTCAGCCATTAGTTTATAAATTGAATAAGATAGATGTGTTCATTCATATGAACTAATGTAGTTTTTCTTATGAAGGTTTCATATTATACAAATCCATTAGCATATTTACAAATTAATCTTCCCTTAGGAAGAAAAAAGATCAAAGATTTACAGAAGGAAGTGCTTTATTACTTTTAAACTGCCATTTCTTTTTTCTTTTTTTTTTAAAGAAAGGAAAAGAAATGAAGGGAAATTATGTTGAACCATAAATGTTTCTTTATGACTTCTGTACAGCAGCTTTGTGGGAGAATTAAATTTACTAAAGGGCAAGGGGGACTTCAAGTCATCTATACAAGTTCAGTATTAAAAATATATATACATGACAGGTGCCCATATAAGTTCATGCAGTACAAAATATTCTATAAATGAGCTCATTTATCTGAGTAATTTAAAAAGAGCTTCTGCACAAGGGGAGATCTTTAATTTGAATTATAGTCAGTTTACCTTTCATGAGTTTTTTCATCATTTCCCATACCTCCTTTGGTGCTACTGAGACTATTGGTAGTTATCAAGCATTATACTCAACCTTGCTATTCCCTATTCCCAGCAAAGCCCTATCACTGAAGTATCTCCACGTTCTCTTCAAGATATGCTATTTGTAAAATCCTGCATGCATGATTGTTTCTGCATCATAGATGCCAGATAAAACAAGATCAAGCTAAGAAATCTTTTATCTAAGTAAAGAAGTTGAATAATAGAGCGCTACAGGTAAAGGAAAAATCTGTAGGTTTGTCCACATTGTTTAGGTTTGACTCTGTTGTAAAACAAAACAAAAAACAATTTAGATTTTCAGAATGACTTTGTACTGTGGATGAAAATATACAGTAGTAGAGTAGCAAGGAAATGAAACAAGATGCAAACCTTTAATGATTTATTAATAACCACTTTCTGAGACATTTCTGACTACTAAAGAGAAATCAGAGCACTAAATACGTTATCTTTAGAAGAAAAAAAAAAAAGTAAAAAAGGGAAGGAGGAACCATTGAAAAGTTATAAAAATAACAGCTACATTTCCAAGGGGGAGAAGAAGGGAGGAAAATAAGCTCACAGTTGAAGCGTGCTTTAGGTTGAGCTGGTCCTACTTTAGGATAGGAATTTGAAGGAGGTGACCTCCAAGCCCCCTCCTAGATACAAATTTTTCACTTCTATGCTGAAAAGTTTGAAGATCTTTTCCAGTAAGTGCCTTTTCTTTTCTTTTCTTCTTTTTAATACTTTCAGATATATTCCAAAGAAAAATGCCATGTATATTATGAAGACTAAGGTTAAATTGCTATTCATCAACAGAACAATTCTCATTTTCTCTCGATTATCATATTCACTCAGGGATAACTTTTTCCACTAACACAAGCTCCCTTAAAAATTGATGCTATATTTAAAAGGACTTGTACCTGCATAACCTCTGCCACCCCTCCTCCTCCTCACTACATGCCTGACAATGAATGAAGCCTTTCTGACAACGAATAAAGCCTTTTCCCAGCAGGACAGCTGCGCTTTTACTGTGCTGAAGACACAGACACAAAGAAGCCAGCCATGCGGAGGCCAGTGGCAGGCAGTAAATGGTTCTGCAGAAAGATGACTCCAGTGAACACACTAGTAAGAAAGCAGGTATTTTAAAGCTGCTCTAGTAGCTGTACGTTTGCTCTTTGCACATCACATCAGCCACCATCTAGCCCGCAGCCGCTGCTGGGAACAAAACTGGAGCCCTCCTCACCCATTTCTGTCCCACCTGTTTCCTAAGAGGACACGTGCCTTAAGAAAGTTTTGAATGAGAAGTATTCTTATTCTACTCCAGAGCTGATGTTTATTGTAAAGAATCATTGTTCTTATTCAAGCACTCTCCCCTCAAATGACCAGGGAACTTCATTTCTTTGCTCTTTCCCTCTCATTTCCTGAAAGCAACAGAGGGAAACTCTCAGGAATGTTTCTCTCGACTACTTAGAGAGGAAACTCAGTGATGATTTCTGTTTTCCTGTGGACATTGCATTTGGCTATCAGAACATACATGGCTAACAGGCCATACTTTTCCATGTCTCTATCTGTCCATTTGGGAAATCAAGAAAAGATGAGTCTACCTAAGCTTCAGGTCTATGAGGGCTGGTAAATGTTTCTGAAGGTGTGACACTGTCCTAACAGCTTAAATAATTTGTACTTGTACACTACTTTATTTCAAGATTCGAAGATTTTTTTCCAAATAAATAACCCTAACAACTGTGACACTGTGATATTTGTAAGTAATCACATTTAGGGTAGGTTCTTAGTCTATACTGTCTTAGTTTGAAGTACTGTCACCAGATTAAATTATTTGCCATTCATATGATCCCCTAGTCCTGCAATAGTCTATGAAGCCTTTTTGCTGAAAATATTATAGGCAAATCCATTCAGAAGATTAATGCTTATTAGCTTAGGGTGGGGGACAGTTTCAAATTACTTGAAACTTGGCTCACAAGAAGGGAATGGCAAAGAGTCCTGAATGAGAGCCAACAGGACAGAAGTCAATGACTGAGGTTCTATTAAAGAGAAAAAAAACTACATCAACAAAATAACCCTCAGGTCAGTATTCCACTGTCACACCAAGAGGTATTTAAGGTTAGCACCTCACACTTTCCAAGCACTCAGCTCTCCAGCCATCACCACCTTGTTTAGGATGCTGACTGCTTCACAGATGGAAGCAGAAATTCAGTACAAGTTTTTTCAGGTGAAAAAGCGTGCCATCGGTGAAGAATTACAAGTCATTAAACTGGAGCACATGCTGTGTGTGCCTCTTCAATTCAATATAGGGAATTAAGAAGTCTAATGCCTGTGGCATTAAATATGAATGATGAATGTGAGAAATAAAATAAGTAGAAGAAAAATCTATGTGTTTCATTACACGAGCTGGCTATGCCACTGACACCTTTTGCTTTTGCATGAAAAAAAACCTGTCTAAAATTAGAAAGCAAAGAAAACCTGAAAGATTATTTTTAAGGAAATTTATATCAAACTTTGGTGACATTAAGGAATAATGTTTTCTTCCACTTAAGACACCATTCTGATCATCTGAAAGGTAATAGTGTATGATATTTTGTTAATCGGGAATCAAGAAGAGTCTTTCTTCAGAACAGATTTGTAAATGAGCAGACAGTATTTAAAAGAAAGAACTCAAACTTTAGAAGAACAGAAATGTCAGAAGTGACACATTCTCTCACTTGAAGGCATGTGTCTGACTCCTTCCTGTAATATGAAGGATAAACATCATGAGCCACAAAGGCTTCTGTGTGTATCGTAAACCACACTGTATGGGAAAACAATTCTCCAGCTCTCCAAAGGAAAAGGTTTCTTTCATCTCTGATCAATTTTCAGAGGTATTATTATTTATTTACACATGAAGGACTGTGAAGAATTCACCTCATCGTTTTGTGCATGAGTTGGAGAGTACTCAGTAGCCTCACTAAGGCTTCTAACTTTTACAGGACACGTCCCAGAAAGTTACCCTTAATCTCCTCTGGAGATAATAAAAAGAAGGACACTCCAGAACAAAGTTCTGCAGCAAGTTCCTAACATAGACTGAAATGAGCAACATGTTCAAAATGTCTCCTTAGAATCAGATAATCATTAAAGTTATAAATGACCACTAGGATCACCAAGTCCAACCATCTATCCATCACCACTGTGTCCACTAAACCACATCACTAAGTGTCACATCTTGAAAACCTCCAGGGAAGGTGACTCCACCATCTCTCTCTTTCTCTCCCCTAAGCTAAAGACCTAGGTCTGATGATAAGCTAAAGTACCTAGGGCATCTCATGTTTGGACATTAAGCAAAAACTAATTCTCTAGATGTGGTAGAACAAAAGAAAGACAGAATTGAAACCAACAAGGTACTATCAATAGGCACTTAAAAAGGAAGTGTGGCAGATGGTTGGATATTAGGAGACACTGAAGATGATGGAAGAAAAAAAAAAACAACCATGAAATGATAACCAATCTCCACAAGCGAGATTGAAGTAAAAAGATGAAGGAGTGCTGGGGACTACTGGAAAGAAACGAGTTAAAGGTAAAAATATGTTGGCTTGTCCAGAGGGTTCTGAGACAATGTGGTACCCAGACAGTCGAGTATCAATAAACTCAGATCCATTTTATATTACACTTATGGATGCTTTTGGACACACAATGAAAACAGCAACTGTTTGGAGACCTCCTAAAGCATCTGTTCCAACTGAGCTAATTTTGAAATTATCTTACTTAGGCATAACTTTTTTTAGTTGTTGATAAAAATGATATATTTTTTTTCTTTTTTCGGTATAGAGGCATGAATTATGCATATATATACACATACACGCATGCATAAATAACATGTGTATGGTATACTTTGGCACATATTTTAAGTCCTATATACTTTCATCCAGATTTTTCTCGACTTGTATTCAGGCACCAAACAGGAGATGTTTTCATCATGTGATTTCCTGTTAGCTATATTTTTTACGCAGTGGATCTCAACATAGATGGCATGGATCTCATCCCAGACAGCAGAACTTCTGTGGAGGTGGGGGGGGATCTGGAATTACCAGTTTGAACAAGAGACTCACCAACCACAGAGCAGCTGAAAATGGGGAACTGTTGATGTAGTCCACCTTAGTGTAAACACCTAGAAAGAGTAGAACATTCAAATTAATTCCCAAAATTCCAGGAGGGTGAGTTGTGTTGGTTTGGTTTTATTGGACATTTTGCACATGCTTTAACGTGGGGTCTGGGTCATAGGCACTAGAAGGATATGCAGGTTTTCCCACAACAGCTCTTTTGACAAATCACAATTGTCAATCAGCACTGTCTACCACATACGTAATGCGTTTGCTGAAATAATTCAGGTGGCAACAGGATCCTGGAGAATTTCAATCTCAATTAATCTTTTTGAAGTTATATTTCTTTTCCCCCCAGTGTCACAAACTAAAATGATGTAAACTGCAAAATCTCTGTAGTAAATTAGTGATAAAAGAATAAAATTGTTAAATGAATATATTTTTCATGCTCGAGGGCTGTATGTTTAACAGTTTTCTAACTGTTCATTCATTTATATAAAAATACTTCAGTTATTATCTACTTGAGTTGAAATTAGATATTTAATTGACTGGAGGGAACGAAATCCGCTCACTTTTAAATAAGGCAATGATTTAAAAATATTCCTGTAAAGTGATTTGTAAGACCACACCAGCACTAGTTCTTGGCACACGTCCTTGTCTGTGTATATATCTTAAAAGCACGGTTGTTTTTACAAATGTAGTACTGTGAGAGCTAACTTCTTCAGAAACATGTTTATCTTAATTAGGAAAGTCAACAGACTTCTAATGGGAAGAAATGGGTATTTTTCTCTGTGGTATCTAAAGCATCAAAGGCCTCGTTTCTCATGCCAAACCAATCTTCCTTCCTGCCTGCCTTTCAAACCCAGGTGATTGCAGACAGCTGAGCAGACATTTTCCCAAAAGCTTCTATTGACCTGGCTCCAGTCCTTTCCCGTGCTCTGTCTCCTTTTCTATTCGCATGTCACTTCTCTTTCTCTTTCTGTGTATTTGTTGTATTTTTGCCTGAGGAAACCTAGGGATATTCATGGCACTGAGGCAAATAATGTGGAATTAAAAACTAAATTCTTGAGGCCTTATCCTAGCAACAGGACCATCACCATCTGTTCAGAGGACAGGACTGCCATTATCCACAGCATTCTTTGTACATACTCCATCACCTGTGAGGGGAAAAACATTGCCCCTTTTCCTGGGGTCTTTGTTTAAAAACAATGTTGTCTGCTTCTTTCTGGTACCAATACATTTCATAAATGCAATATACAGTACATTTAAAGAGATTAAACGGCAAGAAAAGCCTTAAAAGCTTCATATATGTATAAAAAAAATTCTTGGAAGGATATCTGCATGATATACAACAAAAGCAAATATTGTTTAATTTAAATAAACAGAGGAGATTGGTTGGTAAAAGTTCATCCAAATTCCTCTGTCTGCTACGAATTTCAGTAACATAAGCACTGTGCATTTGACTTTGGGATCATTTTTACAACAGCAGCAGGATTGTTATTAATTTTTTTTTTTTTTGAATTTAAACACCTAATTTAAAAATCTGCATTCCCCCATGTGCTGTGAAGGCCATTTTTGCTTCTCACAAGCACATCTCTGGCTGAAGTCCCAAATTACAGCTGTGCTACTTAAAGAGCTGCACACTACCTCAGGAAAATGTGAAGTTTATCAAAGAGCAGAAACATCAGATAAATTAATTTGAAGTCACCTTTTTTTTCTATTCTATGAATCTTGCTTTTCCCTCCCCCCCCCCCCAAATGTCTGTCCTCTGTATATTTGAGGAAGGGAAAGAGCTAAAGGGGGAAGTAAGGTAAAAATTAGAGAAATAAATAAATGAAAAACTCCTGGAAATCAGAAGCAGCAATCTTGACCTCATTATGTTTTCAGTTAAAAAATGTAATTTATAAAAGCTGGGTGACTGGCTGTCTTTGTTGGTTTTATGCCACTTATAAACAAAGCTGCAGTTATACCCATTTCTCAGCACTTACAGACACATTTGTGGTATGTAGCTTGGCAACATAAATTGGTAAAATCTGCCTGCTCCCACCAAATTTGCTAAGTGCTTTTTCATCCCATACAGCCAGCGGTTTGAACACCAGAGCTGCCCCATCCTCTGCCCAGCGGGAGATCAGGGCAGAGCACAGGACCTGGAGCAGATGGGCTTCAGCCTCACTTCCCTCCTCCTCCTCTCCTGAGGGCACCAGCAGCAACTGCCAGCACAGGAGGAGCAAAGTCAATGCAGACATAGCACAATTGTCCAAAGAGCGTGAGAAGGGATGGGACGTCAGGCTCAACAGCCCAACTTCCTCTTTTCCTTCCCATCTCTCTCACATCTCCCAGTTCCCAGCTTCCAATTTTATTGTTTATCTTAATTTGTTTGCTGCTGCTTTGTTGCAGGCTGGTGTTCTGACTAGCAGGAGCTGCCACCCTAATTAGCAGATCATAGAGCTAGTCCAGGGCGTGAAAACTGTCCTACATAAACCCCTAACATCACACCTAACAGAGGCTGAACCAAGTACCTCCACCTTTTATGTTAAAAATCGTGTACATTCTGTTCCTTTCTCTCAAATGTTTCCATGGTCTGAGAAAACAGATCCATGGGAAGTGAAAAATTGGACTACAACTTCAAAAATTAGCTAGAAGCAGCCTTGTACTATTTATTAATTGGTTGCACTGACAACTTTCACTCCTTGGTCAGACAAAGACTAATGGCTTAAGCAAGCAGGGAGCGAGGTGGCCAAAAACATAAGGTGAAAAGTTTAAAGAACTTGAGATTTCAATATTTTTTCTGAAGTTCAACTCCTCCCAAGTGCCATCATCTCCTCTGTGAACTTATGCTGGGGAAGCTGTTGAGATCAAGAGGGCTCCCAGGTAGAGGCCGCTGCTTTAATTTAGCCCAAGAGGATTCAGCTTGCTCTGCATCGAGGTGGCCTCAGATAGGAAGAGGCTTTGGCCAAATATGAATATAATTGCGTTATTTAAATCTTCTCTCAATGGAAAATCAATCTCAAATGGTACTACTTCAGTGGAATTATCCACAGATTTGTCAACACAGACATAAAGATTTATTTTAAAAGCCTTTGAAGCATTGTTTGGATTCTGGCTTTCTTACCAAGTACTAAACTTCTCATCTTTGCATTCCTCCAATATTTCATGAAAGCAATAAACTGCCAAACGTATTCTGTAAAGAACCAAAATGATGTTGCCTCGCTACAGGGAATACAAAATTCATATATTTTCATTCACCCAGTCCTGTCATCATTATGGATCAGGCTTTGAAGAAAAATGAAAGATGGACAGAAATACTGTATTTTACATGGAAAATCTGGTGGGTGGGGTGTCACAGGACATAAATGCATGATACTGAAAGCAAAGGTCACATTTCAGTAACAAGCTAATATTTCCAGAAGTGCAGAAATGCAACGTAAGGTCAGAAATAAAGATGCCCTCTACAGTTTTCCAGATTCAAGTAGGAAATTGTTAGCCATTTAAAACAAATAAAAAAGCACATTAAAGTATTCCAAGATGAAGGGTAACTTCAATTATTTTCCTGAAGTAACAGCATGACATGACAGTATTTTATACAGTATTGATCTGGTAAAAAGAGACTACAGAGTTTGAATTTTGAGGACAACAACAAAAGAATAGTTGCAGGCAAGTCCACTTCTAGATTCATCACACTCAGAAGTTTACATAAATATAGAAATAAACAAAGGAAATCCTCACGTGGAGGGATAGCTGAAATTGAATTAGAATGAAGGTTGCAAGGGAGAACATTAGCAGGTAAAAGCAGTCCCCTCCCTTTGGAGGAATGATATCAGCCAGACGCTATGCATTTTTTAATTCTCTGATTTCTACTCAGTTTTAGAGGTGCTGATTTTTGTGCCACCTTAAATGCTCTTCATTCCTATTTTTAAACATCAACGAATACGTGAAAGCATAAAGCTAAACTTAAAAAATCACAGAAAGGCAGCAAAAAAGCTTACTCTCCAACTCCATATCCAAATACGAATGGCTACATCAACTTCCTCTCATCTCAAAAGTAATCTAGCACAGTACCACAAGACCCACCAAGATGCCCAAGGTCATCTATAAGAGAACTGAAGTAGCTGTAAGTCTTGAAGTCCTCCCATCATTGTGATGGGGACCTTGCAGATCTCCCCTAGCCTGGAATACTCTCTCTGTGTAATGCACTTGGGTTCAGCCACTTAAGACATGCTATATCTCAGTTTCACCATTAGTAACACAGATATTAAACATTTGTCTTGAACCTGAGGTATTGCCAGACGTTTATGTTATAGAGGAGCATTTCAAAAGCTATTGAGGAGCACAGATGAACGCTGTGACTACCAAACCAATGCTGAGCTGCTGTTGTACTATGTAAGCATAATGATAACAGTGAATGGTAATGACGTTTTAAAAGCTACTTACTACTTCAGCAAGTTGACAGCTTCAGGTTTTGATTCAGGTCTCCAAGCTCCCCAGCCAATCACTGAAAGAAGAGTGGAGAAGGAAAAAAAAATAATAATAACAGCAAAGAGCTCTTCTTGTCATATAGTGTTTCTTTGGATAGACTTTATAGTCTTGCAGATTAATAGGGCTCATAAACAGTGGGATGAGGAAGGGGCAAACAAAGGTAAAACTCTTAATGAGGGAGCTTATTGCATGGAGGTGACCACAAGGACTGAGTGCAGCAGCAGCTTGAGGGGCAGAAGCCCCAGATCACACATGGAAATCTGGGTTGGGGGCAGTGGGCACTGCAGCTCCAGCCCCAGAGAAATCACTTCTGTTGCTGCTTCTAATGATGAATACCATATGCTTAGCTCTTGCTGTCTGAAAATACGTTACATTTCTTCCACCAGTGAGTCAATCACTCTTTTCTTTCGGTAAGATGTAGAAGTTTATGCTCACATGTATTTTCTCAAAACTAGTACATGGGCAATAATGTCATAAAACTGAAATATCCTCCAACAGTGCCTTTTTTTCATTCATCTTACTGCCTTGTTCCAGTCAGGTACAGCACTTACTCTTCCCCTCTCTCTTTCACTCTGACAATTATCATGAAACAGAAGAGAAAAGAGATGTAACATTATTCAGATCTTAGTTTTTCCTTCTGTTGCTTTCAACTAGATCAATTCACAACAGTTAGAAACAAAACATGATTGGTTACTTGGTTTTTGGGAAACCTAGAGAAAGGGGAGGAAAAGCAAAGTTCACATCAATTTTTGTTCACTTTTTCTGTATCACCCTCCCACTACCAGAAGTATCAGTTTCATTCAAGTCATTTTGGCCACCATGTATTAATTTGTCAATGAAAATTAACCGAATGGACTCTTATTTTTATTTATTTATTTTTAATTATTTACAGTTTCCTACCAAAACATCTTATTTGGATGTGCCACCACCGGGAATCAAGTCCATAAGCATGCAGTTCACGTAATTAGCATGCAGCCTGCAGCCTTATCTGCTCAAACACTGTAGGAACTTTCTCAGATTTCTCTATTTAAACTCTTGCCCACACAACTGTGTACCCTGAGCAGCTGTGAAACAGTCATTTTATTATTATTTTTACTATATTTTTGAATCAATCAAATTTTCCTTCCACTTTGTAAGTATGATAGCATGCACATAAATATTGAAACAAGCCCTAGCTGCAGCATGGACACCAAACCACAAGAGCAGATCTGATTTAAGGCCTTGCTGTGCCTGCTGCCACTTCTGGTCATACAGTAAGAGCAGTTTCACCAGGCTGCTGTCAAGCGAACAAAGCTCCCAGGGAGCAGCATAGTGTCAGTGCAGGTAGGACTGTGACACTACTGAATGCCACAAAAGACCCCTTCTCTTTCTGACAAAAGAAACCTGCATATTGTTTCAAAGCCAGCTATAAAAAGCAAACAGGAAAAAAAAATAGACTGGCGGTGGGCCCTTAATGCAGAGACAATCCATTGTAGCACCTCTTTCCATTTGTTCTATGCCAAAACGATTTCCTATCCACCTGTTCATAAAAAGATAGAGCTAAAAGTATCCAGTCATTGTGAATCAGAGTCACAGGGAACATTAATACCTTGGCACTCAGCCTGTAGGAAAAAAAATAAAACAACACAATATATTACTTCCCTCATACTAAGAACTACAGGGAATTATTTTCATACACTCGAATAGGCCACTGTTAGTGATCAGCAGTTGTTTGGCCAAATTAACCCCAGGTCTGCCTCCAAAATGATTATGATTACATATTGTAATTAATGATGACACTAAGGATATTAGGCTCCGAGGGGGTTTTGTTTGTTTGAATGAATGATAGATTTGTTCTATTCAAAGAGAGGTGTTCAAGGCAAGTTTTCAGCTTATGCATGTGCATGGGGTCCTTCAAATCATCTCATGGTTGATGGCAATTTTGGAGAAAAGAGTAATTTTGGGAAAGAGAAGGGGATCCCTTCTGGATTTTAACATTCTTTCTTATCCTAACAAGGAAAAAAAAAACCAAAAAACATTCAAAATGCTTTTTGGTCAAAGTCTAGTCTATCATCTGAGAAGTCACCACAAAGCCTAGACCAGAGGAAGAGCTTGGCAAGCTCAGTACTGGCATCCAGAGACAGCAGGAATCATCAGTAGCAGGTACTTACAGTACATGTGTTTGTTGTAGTAAAATGTGTGAGGTTGTATGCGTGTACAAAGCGGTGGAAAAAGATGGGAGAAAAAAAAAAGATTCTAAATTAACTAATGAAATCTGCAGTTAGGAGTCTGAGTGATCACAGATCTAAATCTTGTCTGTCACTGACCACTGTCTCTAAAATAAACCAGCACCTGAAGTCACATTCCTTGAAGTTCAAGAACTGCGAAATTTGGCTCCATTGTTAAAACTCAGCTACAAACACCCTCTTTTCGTACTCCAGCCCTCCTACCCTCCTCTCCCAAGCACCAAATGAAGAAAATCTGTGGTTTTGGAGCTCAGTCAGCAAACAGCCCTGAACACAGTGCTGGCTTCGTGTCTCTGCTCCAACAGAGAGGCAATGCACATTGCTCTAAGTGGTTGCAGCAGCAGGCTCTACAAACCTGAAATGCTGCAAGGTTTTATTACCCAAGTAATGTCTGAAGATCTGGTTACAATATTCCCTTTACTCTTTATCCTAATGCAACAGCGTAAGTCACAAATGGAAAAACTAGAAGGGAAAAAAGTTAATGCAAGACTGCAGTAGAAACTTCATTTACTTGTCTTTCTTTTTTATTTCCTCTTACACTTTAGCAGTCATACGGTGCTTGACATACACTAAAAAGTTTGAGGTTTATGAGACAAAATACAATCTCTACGAGGAGTTATTTGTTCTTTGGTTTCTCTTTCATTTTTATAAAAGCATTGCACTGTATAAATACATTATAGATACATTATTTATAGCCTTCCTATCTAGCCAAAAATAAAACCAGCATAATTAGTTTACATAGCCAATTTTTCTATTGCTAAGATTTATCCACCTGTAGTTTTAAAAACAGCAACTACTTGACAGAGTGTATTGATGTACTTTAATCACTGCTGAACGTTTCCTGTCTATTTGTAGGCACTCAGAGAAACCCAAGGGGCATAATTTACTAGAGTCCAAACCGAAGTCGTTTGACAGGATGTCACAGGGAATAATCCTAGAATTATGAGCATAAAAACAGGATATTCAACAGTGTGAACGAGTCCAGTCTTGGCAGTTTAGTTATTTCTGTACAACCAGAGGAACCATAGTGGTAACCTTTTACCAACTTATCATAGTTAAAATTAATTATTTAGGAAATCTTCATGGACATGTCAAATATTACTAATCTCCAACCAAGGCCTCCAAGTTCGAAAGGAAAGGAGAGGGAAGAACTACTCACGACCTTAAGTTCCCCCATTTCTGAAAAGTGCATTGCAACTTTCTAGTTTGATGCTATTTCTAAAATAAACAAAGAAGTGAATAATAATAAGCCCCTTACTTTGGTGATTTGGCCTTGTAGAGGAATGGAAGCAGTGGTACATGTATGGAAGAATGCAATGTCTCCAAGCCCAGGAGCTGCAACGAGCTGTTTGCATCAAGAGCACGTTGCTTTGCCCGTACAGAAATCAGGGGTGGTCCATATAACACAGACAGGCCCGCACCAGGACAAATATCTATAAGAAAGGAGTGGAGTCCAAGAGGTCACAAGAGCTTGGGAGCTGGGAACACTTGAGAGGAAGAGCCCAGGAAACAAAGGTAGTCCCAAGAGGATTGCTGACAGAAAAATCAACTGACAAGATAGAAAGGAAAGAGTAGGAGGGATAAGACCAAGTTGAATCATACTGACTATGGAATATGAATACCACTTGCAAACTCTATGAGCACAGGACACTATTATTCCTCTCTGTCCTGAAAACCTTACTCCTTCCAGATAGGTACTCAGCTTAGATATTTGTTAAACTAGGGCTGTAGAAAAGGGAAGTAGAGTCAATTGATAATGAAAAATGCCTGTGAGGAAGGAAAAGACATACGTGCATTGTGAGGAAAGACTACAGCCCTGGATTTATTATATACATAATAATTAATAATGACCCATTTTTCCTATTCCAGATTTCTAAATTCCTTACTCATTTTAATTAAGTTCACTCTAAAAATAGGATGCTGTAAGAACAAAGAACTTTTTACTACTTTAAAAATGCAAGCTTACTCTCTAGCCAGGATTTTCCCAGCTCTCAATGCTTTGGTACAAAGAGCTATTATGGCACGGCATAAATGCGCTATCAATGGAAGACATTTTTAGATAAAACTTGATAATGTAACATATACTGATCCCATCTGTCAAGACAGATAAAGTGAACGAGAATTCATAGCAAAACACACAGGAAACGTAATGGCAACAACAAAAACAAGTACAGGCAGCATAGACACTACTTGTTGACCTACAATCTGTATTTGTTAAATTCTTTCCCATAGATACAGGGCTTGCTTTCTGCACCATTATGGCTCTAGGACCTCCAGTTCTAACAATACAATTGCATTTATTTGACAGCATTCAAAACTTATTTCTGTTACTTATTTTAAACTTCCTAATTCCATCTTCTATACACAATTTTAATGATACTGAACAATATGAGGCCAAGCAGTTGCCTAAATACATAGCCAGTCTGATGAGATCTCCCTTTTCTTGGGCACTGTTAGGCCCATCAACAACACTCAGCTCACAAATACAGCCCAGAAGCTTTACGTTTCCCTTCTGCGTCACAAACCTGATTTAAATTCAGAGCAAAGTCTAGCATCCCTGGTGAAGAGCAATTGCTCTTTAAACAAGTTTCATAAATGCTTCCTGTGTTAACAAGGGAGTGTAGAGTTTGCTTAGGTGAAATAAAGCAGACGGACAGACCTCCCAATATCCCGCTTTGGTTCCAAGTTTCAATAATGAACAAGGGTGTGCAAAGAAATGAGAACGGTGGAAGTGCCAAAGGTATCCCTTGGAGATGTGTATATCGTGTTGTCATGTAAAAGAGCTCTTGAATGAAAAAGAAGCAGAACCCAATTACTACTGGTTTCATGCTAATCTGAACCAATAACTAACTGCAGACTTTGGATGGTATCATGATGCCTGCAGTAATTAATTCACCTCTTTATTCCCCAAACATGCTAGGAAATTAATTTCCAATACTAGAATTAATTTGGCACTAGGAGATACAAAAGCATTTGGAGTTACCTGGCAATAACTTAGAAGTCCTCTCTTGGACTCAGTGCAGTAGAGTACATGGTCTTGCAGAGGCACAAGCTCAGAGACTTCATCCCCATGCATGATACAGTTGTTGGAGAGCAGAACTTATCCTCAACTGTGATCTTCCCTTGGGCAATGATCAGTCAAGGAGGAGAAAGCGGAGAGCCAGCTTCAGGCAAGTTTGTAGTTGTATGGATACTCTCCCATTCTTGATGTTCTAGTTTACAGAAAGTAGTAGATAATATCTAAATTAGCAGTGAATAAGCCCTTTTCAGTGCATTATACCATCAAGTGAATGTTAATATCTCTCTGGCTTTCTGAACAGTTGATGTTAAGTATGAAAGTAGAGGTGTCAAGTAATTATCTACATGGTGATCTGAAAGCAAAGTCCACTCTGCAAAACAAGTGGAAGCCAGGTTTTACGTGATTTTGCATTATTTTTCATATATTTGGGCACTGAACTATTCCTAAAACCATTTTCACTGAAGCTTGAATTCCAATTAATGAGACAAATTCCACATGTAAACAATCTGAGACTGTTCAGAAATCTTCTCACTAATTACCTTTTTATAAAAAAAAAAAAAACTTGCAAAGCCAACTTTCATAAAATTGTACTTCAGATGTCATCTACAGAAACATCTCCAAAGTTTTAATTCTTTCAGCCTCATGAATTCTTCCTTTTAGATGACACCAGCAGAACAGTAAAGGACTGAACTCAGCCCAGCATTTAGGTACTCAGGAAGCATTAGTTAGACAGAAGATTTCTTTATTTTAAAATAAGATAATAACACCACAGATTTGTTGGAAAACAGATTGTTAAGGCTGGAAGGAAAAATAACATGATGTGTATGTAATGAGGTTGGTAAGCAGTAATATACCAGAGTTGTCACGGAAAAAAAAATGGATTCTCCCCCCATTGAGCTCTGCTTTCAACCAGTCTTTCAGTCTTTTCCTCAATCTCTAGTAATCAGTGGTTATTTGTGAGCCTGTAGAATACATCAGGAAACATGGTACCACATCATATGTTGCAGGGATGTGGAAGATTTTCCTCCCAGAACCAGCAGCTGGTGACACTGGAACACTGCAAGGGGCCCAAAGGGTCACACTACTGCAGTTTGGATGTGTGACAGCAATATATATATATATATATATATATATATATATATATATATATAAAGCTATTATCAACACTACCTTAAAGAAAAAAAAGTTAAGAAAGAGATCCTAAACTAACTAAACTTCATTTTGTGAATTACAGCTTTTTTTTTTTATCTCTTTACTGAGAAATGGAATTTTGCCCATAGACTGATGACTACAGATCACATTTCTAGTGGGCTTATAACCTGCTCCAGTGAAAACATAATTTTTAATTTGCTTTTAGGGTTATTTATTTTTTTTTTATTATTACACTAAGGGTTTATAATTTAACGTCAAACATAATTTTGCACGAATTATGAGAGTGCACTATGATGCTGAAGATAAGATGTATGTGACTGGTTGGCATCGCCTCAAACTAGGTTTCTGAGAAAATGGATCACTAATTGGCAGGCTGCCATCCCATGCTCTGCTCCGTGCAACTTAAAATGAAACGAGCTATCTTTGCAGAGTTACGCACAACATCCTCTCAGACACAGCAAAGAAAAATAGGCATCTTTTAACCCTGTTGTATTCAGGCTACACTTGATGTTAGCAACGTGTGATCACGTTTGCTTTGTGTTGTTCCTTAAAAATAACACTATTTCTAAATGTTTATGCCTTAGAAGAGACATTTCAGGTACCAATTAAACTCTAAATTATTGGTAATACCACTTCATAAAAATCACACCAATTTTGATTAATTGTAGTTTAGCCATTTAGGAGCTGAAAAAACATGACATTTTACTATGATGTCATTTTCTCGTTCATTCCAGTGGTAAAAGTCCTCCGCTACAGCTCCAGAAAGAATAATATAAAATTAAAGCATGGAAATGATCAGAGGAAATAATTTTGACAATGAAGTAATTTCCTAGATTGGTTTTAAGTATGACTTCTTTGTCAGCTTTAAATAAAAAAAATAAAAGATGCCATAATTTTATTGAGCTTGCGTGGTGAATGAGTAATGGGCATATGTAAGAAATGCTGTAAGTTACCATAAAATCAAACCATATGCTTGAGCCCAACTAGAATTGAACACCCCAAGACTGAACCCAAGTCAAACATATACAAGGGAATCCCAAGCCAAAGTACGAAGTCTTCAGAACCAAGTATTACCGAACTTAAAAGCCACAGAAAGCAGGATGATAAGATCAAAGGCAATTCCTTTGACAAATAGACAGCATGGCCTACATTCAAGTTTTCAGATAAACTTGACATTCAAAGCTGTTAAGCGATAACTTAAATTTCCTATCAGAAACTTTTGTACATTTTGAAGAGTTATTTTCCCTCTATATAAGTTGTTTCAGAATTTCACCACTAGATTATTATTTTTTTTTAATATTATTTTTGAGTGCAGTTGAAAGTGAAGCCCTTGCATATGTTTGTATTTTCATAGGTGCCAAACTGATGCTAGGATGCAATCCAACTTCTTTTGAAATCAATTGGAATTTTTCACTTGACTAGAATTCAAGCATCTGTTATTAGCAATTTCAGAGAGAGAAAAACTTCAAAAATAATGCAAAATGGGGAACTGGGACACTGCTGTTTTCTCTGTAGCCTTCGTTCATTTAAAAATTGAAGTAATTTGTAAACTATGTGACTTCCCGAATTAGAGACCAGGGCTGCCCAAAAGAAGCAGTGACAACAACCTTGTGAAAAATTTCAGTTCAGAAATAGCGGCAGCATTCCCTTCTAGTGCCTTCCTGGAACTCCACCATTTCAGATACAGATGTACAGTCCGGTGCAATCCAGAACCTGCGATAGGATCCAAGAGCAGATCTGTGGAATGAATTTCCCTTTAAAGCAGTTTACGTCATCAAATGCCATTTGACTGGGAACAAAACAAAAGTTCTGATTACGAGGAAAAAGAAAAGAGCCAAGAAAGCTGAGAGATTTTGATTTTCTCAAGGCTCGCTGTCCTCAATTCCTTCAAGCAGTGCTAGGGTCCTTGAGTACCACAACCCCAGGTTGGGTGCTATCCTTCCCAATGTAGAGGATTTTTTCCATTACTGATTTCCATGCGAAGAGGAGCGTGAATTAAAATCTGTGCCTCCAACTGCAGTGCACAAGGGAAAGGGAGCACCCACTGAAAAGGTTAAAATAATGCCACTCAGAAGTGTCTCAACTGTCAGGAAATGAAATTTCATGAGGGGGGTGGAATTCAGAAAAGAAACACTGCCTGGGCAGAACTGCATGGAGTGAATCATCAGTGCCAAACTGGTTTTGCTTTAAAATCACGCAATAGTTTGCGTATCTGAGAGGACGTGCGTTTAGCAAACAGACGCCAACAAGAGGGATGTGACCTCCCCAGAAAAGGAGAAGCCAGGCTGAAGTGCTGTGGGAGGTGCTTGGTCCTGGCCGAGAGGACCATCTGCAGCTCCCTAGCAAGGAAGGATTTCCAACCTCCCACATCTCATTGAGATCTACTAAATAGAAAATGGAGACGGAGCAGCGACAAAGTTTCCCATATGGCGAGATAACTTGTTACACAGCTTCTTAGACATCAAAAACCGAAGGTCCTAAACCTGCGAGCCTCACCACCTACGAGGTCCAACCAGAAGTAAAGGCAACAAGGCATGTTTCTCAGTTTATGATCATTTCACGCGTGCAATATTATATTTATATTGCTGATGTCCAATAATAACGTGTCATAGCCACCAAAGGCAATGCAGTCATTGGTCAGTTGTGCATGTAGATGTGCCCAAGTAGAAGCCTTGGCAAACAGAAGGCCTGGAACCATAAGTCTGCTAGAGTGAGTCCTCTGTTCTTTTAAATTTTATGCACACTCTCTTTACCGAAATAAAATAAATAAATAGAAAACACCACCTCATTTCACATCACAGACTGTAAAAGCAACCAGAACCTGCCCAGGTTCTCATTAGTCTGCATGTACGTGGAATATTGTTTGATTTTCATGTCCAGTCTTGCATTAGTAGGAGTCACCTGTTCAGAGAGCCACTTTATCAACCATGGGATGTGGAAATTCCTGGCAAGTGATGCTTAGCTAGCTCTATGAATTATTTGCCATCAGACCTTCCCTTTTTCCAAATTTCCCCTTTTTGCCTGTTGAAACTCTAGAAATTGAAAGTGATGTTTCCACAACATTTTTTCACATAAATATATAAATGCAAGATCAGGAGTTTCATTTTTTGTAATGACTACGAAAAACCTTTAAGTTTTGCTTGAAATACCCAGGTTTTTCTCCTGCCTAAATTACACACAAAATCAGATTTTTTTTTCTATCAAATTACTCTAACGGGTGTACAGGAAACAATATTTCAAAAGACTTCTACAGACTTGAGAACTCACCACCATTCTCAAATAATTTGATAAAACATATTTCTCAGTTCTAGTTAAGAGATGAGTGTTTATAGTTTTATTTTGCCTTTGATTCATGCCTGTATTCCACCACAGCAGGTTGTAAAAGCCTTGCTAATCCTCTCTAAGCAGCCAGAAATATTTGAAGTCATCTCTTTTGCCAGCAATCAAGCAGGACATGTCAGTGATCCATTTTGGGGCAGCAAAAAGTGGCTCCTGAGTTATCTACAGCTTCCTCATCCAGCAACAAAACAGTGCCTGTTTGTCTCTGGAGACTTTTAGTTGGCATAGAGTCCAGTCCACATCCCTTCCATCCCAACAGCCATGCTATTAAACTATTTCTGCCCATTCTCAGACACACAGAAAGAACATTCTTCTTGTATGACTCACACAATCAGCCTGTGACACAGTTCTTCTAAGATCTTTAAACACGACAGCAGAATGAATTATTTTATCATCTGACCATTTTTGCAAGAGCACAGCAATCCATAGCAGCTGCCTGCTGCAACCACACAGGTCTGCAGACTCCCAGCATGACTTTGCTCAGGTACCAACACACCGTCTCCCACCGAAATACTCCTTCAGTTCCCAGGTTCTGACCCCATGAGCTGCACATGTTCTCATTTTCACGTTTCCTTTCACCACAAAAATAAACTCACACTCCCAACACACAACCCAGAGTGGGAGCACAACAACAGGGACTTCCAGCTTCTTGGCAGTCTACAAGGTTTAGTCAGTACCATGTTGAAGAGAAAGCGACAAATTACATGCCACATTCTCCCACCTTTACACGCTAAGAAGACTTCATTGCAAAGGTCATTCATAGAAATAATTGTGGGCTCCACAGTGCTTCCTGGGTTATTTTTTCAGCCTTCAATCTGCTTTTTCTAAAGCAGCAAGAATATGGGAGTCAAATTTTGAAACAATCCTAACGTTCAAAAGATGGAAGATCTCTTTTTCTTCCCCTCCCTTCCTCATCTATTGACTCTGCAGTTCTCCATGGACAGGGTTGCCTACAGTCATATGGGGACTGCAAAGCACAACACAGACCCCACACCTACAGGCCCCTGGGTGCTACTCATGGTAGCAGCAGGTAGAATTCAGCCATCACAAGTTATACAAACTTCATCTGACACGCATTGGTTCATTCCTTGGAGAATAAATAAATAAAGAAGTAAAATGACTAACATTCTGGATTATCACATGTCACCATGCCTTGTCCGAATTAAGCATGTGCCTAAAAAATAAAAAATAAAATATTTGAGAAGATGCAAAGTTTGCCAATGAAATATAAACTATTTCAACAGCATCCTTTTACTCCTCTGAAAAGGAAAATGTGAGTCTAACTAGTCACAAACTCCATGTGAATCATTAGTGAGCAAGATACTGTTACCCTGGGGCTGCTGTAACTCGCATGCACGCCCTCCTTCCCATTTCAAGGTCTTTGAATTTATTTTTTTTCAGGCACATATAAAAGTGTGTATGGTTGAAATAAAAAATAAAGCAGATGCAGATGATACTTGAAAGTTCAGCAGGCTCTAGTAAGGCAGTGAGGGAAACCATTAGGGCAAGAATATACTGTTTTTCTATGGTGAGCATCCATGTAAGAAAAAAAAAAACAGCAGAGGTTTCAATATCTTGAAAGCAGAGAAAGTTTAGCTGTTCTTGGACAGGGAATTATTTTTCAAACTTTAAATGCAGGGTCTTCATCCTGTTTTCCCTGACCAGCCAACTCCTGCTAGCTTTAATACAATTTCCCTGCCTAAGTGCAGGCAGAGCAGGCCCCGTGTGCCTGCGTGGTTGGGGCCATTAATTACATTTGGAAGAGGAGCGCAGTCCAGTCCAACTCTGATGGGGATGTCTGTCAAAACACATAACCCCATGTTAACAAGAAATGTCCTGTCAGGAGGGGAGGGAAAAGGGGAAAAAAAAAAAAGAGAGAAAAGCCCACTATAAGCTTATGCCCATTCATACACACTCTTGCTTTATTTTTCTGCATTATCCTAGGTATAGTTTAATGCTCTCCATTCTCACTGACCAATGCAATTGCTATTTATACTAAGAAAAAACACTTTTACCATTTAAGCTGCTAGCTCAAATGAAAACCTGCACTTTCTCCCATGCTTTCAGAAATATTTCTAAACAGTAAAAACAATCAGTTTAAGTGGAACCAACTTGAAAATGCAGCACACTTGCTACCAACAATACCACTCAGCGCAGGCTTAAAGAAAGGTGAACTTATTATCAGTTTAAGCTACGCCGTATCTGAGATAAAGCAGTTCATATTTTCAGAAGCGAAGAATCAAAATCATAATTGTTTTTGTCATTTGAACAGCAATTTTACTCCTGAATGCGTTGTTTTAGGCAGGAATTAATAAAAATTGCATGCGCTTCAGGTGCTGCGTAGCTCACCCTTTTCCACGCAGCCCAGCCTGGAGCTGTGAATGCTCCTTTTCTTATTATCAGTTAATAATTCTCTCTCATTGAGGCAAATTAGGAACTTGACTGTGTTAGAGAGTCCAGAACGCTGCTAGAGGCAAAAAGGGGCTAAATGGCAGAAATTCCTCTCTGAGCAAGATGCATGAAGCACAACATTGTGTCCACCACAAAAGCTGCTCTGTATTTTTGATCCTTTCTAATTTAATTAGCCCAAGAGGTAGCGCATTAATTTGCCAAGAATTCTTCTGATGCGAAAGCTGCCCTCATTGCAGCGAAGGGAAAAAATAACCTGCCTGCTACAGTGGCATGCCAGTAATGAAAGGGGGTTATTTTTGTGTTACAAATGGCATTGCAGGGTTACAAGAGACCTTTAAACCTTTTTATCTCTGGTTGGGTCATATGTAACACAGTGTAACACAAAGCACTAATTAACCAATTCTGGTCCAGAAATCTTTTTAAATGCTTGGAGTAACACTGTTAGAACCCAGGTCACAGGCGCGACTTGATACATATATATAATTAACAAAAAAAAATTGCATGCCATGTTAAGAAAGAGCATTAAAAAGAATCAATTGGCCACAGAAGTCCTGTTGCGTGGCACTCCGCATCCCAGACATTCATCCTGGCTTTGTTTTCTTTATGTTTAATGATATTCTTTATGTGGGCAATCTGGAGCCTTCAATTCCCTTAGCCTGTCTCCTGGCTCTTAATGCTGTATTTGTTTGGTAAATTGTCTCCATGCTAATCTTCTTCATCAAATACTTGGGGTCAGATTGGAAAATCTTTGATCAAATCTACTACCACCCAAGCTTCTTCACTGCCATGTGCTTCTGATACGTTCTTATGCACATTAACGGGTCATTTACTCATTAAAGAACAATGAAAAACATGCATAGTATGTGAAGTCCTGTAGGAGACTTTGAACTGTTTATTAAATTTATGAAATCATTTCTCCCACATGACTTTTTCCCTCCTGTACTTTTTTTTTATTTTAAGGGATGATAAGAATACTCACAGAGGGACTCCTGCATGTCTCACTGCTCCCCTTCTCCTCCCTGTTTTGCACTGCAAGACTCAGAATTGATTCTGCAAAACCAAAGTCCTGGCACACAGAGTTTCACTCTGTATTAACAAAAATAAATAGAACAAATTTTACCCTTAACTACAGAAGAATGAAGGGGTGCATCAGCTCTTGAAAATACCTGGACCATTACCACTGCAAACAGCAGTGCACAGGGACACAATCTCCAGTCATTGAGGCTACCCATGGGCAGGATAGCATCCCTCATTGGCACTGGCCAAGAGTGTTATTTTCTTTTTTGTGGTTTTCAGTAATGTACTTTTCTGTTGTGTTTGAGGTCAGAGGGACCACAAAGTGAGCCACTTCCAAATCAAGCCTGAATCTTTTTACTTCAAGATTCTTTCCCCTTGCATAATCATTTGTTTTATGTTTTTATTTGCCTGTTTTTTTACTGCACACGGCACCAAGCAAGTCCAAGTAAATGGGCTTACCCAAATGAAAAACCTCCCACTATTTTAATAGTAAGAAGAATTGATGCATTTGTGAAACTTGGGTGGGAAATGACCCACTTTACGCTTCCTAGATAAAGGCTTAATTTATAAAATCTGCATTTAACTACTTCTTGCATCAACAACTGAAAAAAACATAAAGATCTTCCAGCAGTGTCAATACCTGTACTATATCATTCAAGATCGTGATTTGTTGGTTGCGTTTTCTTCTCCTTCCCCTCTGATAAAGCAACTTCCAGTATTTCATGGACTGGAAGTCCACTTCCCTGGATGCCCTCCTACCATTTCCAACAGCTCTCTGATGCACATGTAATGACATCGCAGGAAGCGCTGCGTGGGGCAGCCTCACTCATGGTGCATACAAAAAAGAAAATGAAGGAGCTCATGCTTCCAGGAAGTCCTAAAGAGCTGAGTCCTGTTTCGGTCCAGTTAATAAAGATATTGTGCTAAAACTGATAAAGTGCTGCCTGATTACCAGCTCTACTTGGAGCCAGCTTCCTGCTCACAAGGGAGGAAAGCTCCAGATCGCCCAAGCATTGCCTAGGAAAACCCATCAGAACAATCCCATAAACAACGCAGCAAGATCATTGGATGAGTTGGGCGAGAGCCCCACAGTCAATGGGAGGTTTGGCATGGGTTTTAATGAGGCCAGGACTCCAGCCAGCACATTTTGGGTTTTTAGCAGCCCGTTGGGAAAGAGGCCAACACCGGGAAGAAAGCAGCTGACCAGCAGGAAGAGGAAGCTCTCACATCTCCCCACAGCCATCGCTTCCTTTCTCCAAGTGCACAAAGGGAGAGGAACCCACTCTTGGAGATCATCAGAAAGTCAGCAGTGAAGAAGAATGGCTCTGCCCAGTTTGGCTGAAAACATGCAAGGTTGGAAAGCCACAGAGCACAAAGTAGCTCATTTGAATGGTGGAGTGTTGAAATGATTTTTTCCGTGTTTACACCTGGAGAAGCAGCATACCAGATGCTGCAGAAGTTAGTGTTCTTTTCTAGCTTTAATGCCCCACAGTTTTCTTCTGGAATTCTCTCTTAGTGCTGCAGTTTGACTTTCAAATACACAGTAGGATCCCAAGGTAGTGCTCCAACATGAAATGCTCCTGCATCCCTGGGGCAACTTCTGAACAAAGGGAAACACTGCCAATAGGGTCTTGTCACACAGAATAAGAGAGTTGATTACATGTACATTAAAAAGGAAAAGCAAACCAAGGATGAACCTTTAGGTGTTGGGGTCGGTTCAGTGCCTCCTACAACCAAAAAACAACCCTACTTTAATTTTAGATGTGCACTGGGTGGCTGCAGCCCCTCCTTCACCATCCGTGCAGACAGTGACCACATTGAAGCATTGTAGCTAGAGCAGGTTGGAAAACACCTTTCACTTAGAGGTGAGGAAACTTACATGGTCAGGAAAGATTCTTCCTGTACATTTTTTAGATGACGTTTATATACTTGAGAGCATTCAAAATGATGTTCTCACAGAGCACGAAGCACTAACAAATTCTGTATAGTCATTGATGAAAGCCTGCCATCAAGCAAAAAGTCTGAGTAAGATGAGACAGCAGACCACTATTAGAGAAAAGATGGCATTGTAACAAAGTAAATGTCCCACACTACTGATTCTGCCTATGGGGCACACAGTACTGGAGTAATAAGAAGCATTCAAAATCTTCTTAAAGCAATAAAGAGTCCCTGTGTAAAGACACCCAAAACCCTGGGAACTACTCCCATAATAATTTTCAATTGATTTTTTTTTAACCACACACCCAAAACCAAAACTTACAATTTTATTCTATGATTTATATACAAAGTTCCCCAGCAAGAAGCTACCTGCTGCTCCATTTATTCTCAATTTTCAACTGAAAGTTCTCAATGTGAATGAAACTAGTGGTCATATCACCACACAAGCAAAAGGCAAAACTCATCTCTTTCAAGCTAGACCTAAATCACAAGACCTAAATCCTTCCTGTACATATGGGATAAGAACACATCAAAGAGCACATGTTGAAGGAGATGACGTAAGTCATCTCCATTATTGGCATTTTATGATACAGTGAAAGCAGCCATAAGTAAACAAGAGGCTAACAGAAACAAGTTAATTTAATAGAGGTGTCATTTTTGAAGACGAGCACTTCTACTGTAGACAGACATATTAGGGTATTTCTGCAAGCATGAGAGGTTCACCAATAATTAAGAAGTCTCCTCAGTAGATTTAACTGAATTTAAAACTCTCCATTTTCTCAAAAGCCACTTTCTTGCCAGCAGTCCTAATTTCTCAAGCTACAACAAATACACAAGCACAAAATCATAGAAAGCTTTTTTTCTTTCCCAGAGAAAGATGCGATTTTCCAGTGCTCTGGGCCAAGCAGAAAGGACATCCCAGTCATAAAACATCATTAGAATGTGACTTGAGAGCACTACCTGCAGCTGCACCCCTTGCTTGAGGTAGAACACTTAATATTTTCAGCAAGACTAACTCTTGCATGGAGTAAATACGCCCATGAAATAGATGCCTATTGCAGGCTAGTTCTATACAGCACCAATATAACCACACAGTACATTCACAGAAGGGATCTAAAGGCAGGTGTCTCCTTGCCCATACCAGGTTATGAACCAAGCGTCGTCTCCAGGGTTTGCAAGGGTTTTCTCTCATCTGTCCTGCCCCACAATTGCTGATGCTGCCCCAGGAAGTTACAAGTAATGTGCTTGGCTCCTCTCTCCTTCCCACTTTTTCTTTTGTTCTAACGAGAGGCCTGAGAACCAGGCTTCTCTGCAGCACACAGAAGCAGATCAAGTATTTTAATTACTCTTGGGTCGTTTGCACTCTCATAATTTCATACCCACATATCTTTAATATTTATAGCAGACACTGAAAAGATTTAACATATGTAGCGATTTTCACCAAGTAACTCCACACTCTCCCTGAATACAAAGATGTAATTTGTCACCATTTATACAACCTGCTAAAAATCCAGCTAGTAATTCATGTGAACAAGTTTCTCCTCCAAGATTTTAATTAAAACACAAATGCCTTGCACACTTCAAATTGTAATATCCTGTGCGTGTATTTTAACTAATGCCTGATCAGAGGGGGGTTTTGTAAATAAGATGTATTCTCACATCTGAAGAAGTTCCGTGCAATTAGCTGAATGCAGTAAAATATATATTTTAAGACGACCCAAAAATAGCAGCCCTAATGAGAAGCACGCAAACTGGAAATAAAGCATTTGAGAAGCAATAAAAACAATCACTAAGATCAACAGTAAAGCTGAAGGAAGGACTAACGCAGAATACTATTAGCAGGGCAGCAATTTGTGGTGCTTTAAGGAAAGTTCGTATTCTTTCGAGAATTCTGTGAGGAGTTTTTCAGAAAGGAATCCATAAAACAGGAAATTTACCGTAAAATTGAAACGTACCACACATGGGATCTGGTGGCTGTTTTACAGAGTGTGTGTGCTCGTTGGTTCGATGAATACAAAAAGTAAGTTATGATTACGATGCATAGGGGATAAAAACAGCCTCGAATGTATGTTTTCCTCAGTACTTCCTAACAAATGCATCCCCACCGCTTTAGGAGTTTTACATGTTAATGAGAGGTTAAAGCAGTCGCTTTGGGGTTCTTGCATTTGCGTGTGTGTGTATGCTTACGCAACTTGTGGGCTGGGAAAGCAGCCACCAAAGGTGGAACCCTGCCCTCAGATGCCCACCCGAGCTCCAACTGAAGTCCAGGAGCTGCGTGTGTTTATCAGCCTCAAAGACTATTTCTCAAGTTGCTGAAAACCTCCCTGGAACAAAATGAAAGTGATAATAGGAACAGAATACAGGAAAATAACTGTACTCTCTGAAGACCCTAAGACCACATCCTTTGTTTCTCTGCAACATTTTTGTGTAACTTTTCAGCTCCGTCGCTTGCTCTTGACCAAGCTCCGTAATATTCCTGTCCTCATCTTTGTGCCCTTTTATCACCAGTCCATAATTTGTCAGCAATCTCAGCCTTAAAGGGCAGACACAAAGATTTCTCCAGATTGCAGAAAGAGAATAGGAACATGAAGAAGAGACATATCTGACAAGCTGACACTCAGCCACTGCTCCTAGGGAATGCATGTGACTGTTTTTGTTTTTCCTAATTGTTATTACTTTTATAAAACTATCATTCATGATTTCTGGAATCTAGAGCCAAGTGAAGTGAGAAGGGCTACGAATACCTCCAGCAGAGTCATGCTTTGATCCTGTCACAGCTGCTGGCTGAGCATCCTTCCTGCCACGCAACTTCTGAGATGGTTTCCAGCCAGAGCAGCCACCAGGAGTATTCAATTATTTACCATCAACTTAACAGCACAGTAACGCTAAACAAGCATTGTTGTTGTTTTTTTACAAAAATAAATCATTATTTTCCCTCTCTGTTTTAAACTCAGGTTAGATGAATTTCAGCCTGAAAAAAGGAGTGGCAAGAAATGGTTACCCTCGAGCCAGTTTGTGTAATCTGGCCCTATTTGTGGTTTCTACTTTTCTGGGAAGGAGATCTCAAATGGTGTCAGTGTATTTCTTGTATTCTCTAGTCCTAAGGGAAAGTTGACCTTATTTTCATTTTCCCACTGCCTGAGCCTTTGGTTTGTTGCAGAATTCCAGGAAGAACTTCCTGCAGGAGAACAATATCTGGCACCCATTTCGCTGACTAAGTGAAGGAGCAGTATACTAAAGGGTAGGTCAGGCCCAAGTAAATAAGGTAAATCACTGTTATCCTGGATACAAGACCTCTGAGGCAAAGCTGTAACACCTTTCAGGAAGCTCAGGACTGCCAGGGGAGGCTGCTGTTCTCCTGGTAACAGCACACAGACAGAGGGGCATTCTTTTATAATGCCTGGTGCACTTTTCTCACACATATTTATTCTTTTAAGAAGGCATCAGCAGCACTTCTACCTCCTTCGGGTTTAGGAGAGAAGATTTGCTTGGTTTGATTTTGTATTTATTTTGAGGAGTTTTCGTGACTATTTTTAGTAGACAGACATAAAATAACGCATGCAATAAAATCTCTAAGAGCTGCTGACAGTCCCCTCGTAGCTTAAGCAGAACAGGAGTGCACCCTGCCAACAGAGCACCTCTAGGTCAAGGCAGCACATGAAATCTGCAGTGTACAATGCTATTCAGTGAATCCACTCCCACCAGAGTGGTCCTGTCATGGTTTTCTTGCTGCTTTGACATTTATTCTATCTGGTGGTTGCTCTAATTGTAAATTGTTTCCTACAGCAACCAGCATGTACAAAACGTGTGTCTTATCTACCTGCCTAGATCCAGCCTAACAGAAGGCAAAGAACAGAGCAAGAAAATGTAGCAGAAAGTACAGGAAGATAGCAACAATCATCTCTGAATGTTACCAGAGCTGCTGTGCAAACCCTCATAGAGCTCATAGGTGCCAGGCTCAAGGCAGAGCCCTGGCAGTAGGTGCCCATAAACCAGGCTGACTGGTCCTCATCACCCCTCTCCCTTTATCTTTTCTTTCCCAGTTTGGATGCAAATTGCTAACCAAATCAGTGAAACGTGACACGGCCAATTTCACATCACCCCATGAAGGCACTCTGCTGGCTACCACAGGGCAGAGGAACAGGAATACCACCAATACCTTGTTTGCCCAACATGGCCACTTCCTATGCACATTTCTAGTCCAGCACACAAAACATGACCACAAGCTCTGGATGCACGTGAGCCCACTGAACATTTAGGCTCACTCCTGCATTAACGTGACCTCTCTGACTCAGGAGTAGTTTTTGTGCAGCAGAGCATTCCTAATAAACACCCACATCTCGTTCAAAACCACTTTCCATGTCGACACTATTCTTAAATTCTGTGGTTAATCTGGACTCTAATTTCAGCACTTTTACAGCAGCTGAGAATCCACTGCCTTAAAGTGTAAATCCAGAAAGGATTAAATGCAATTTTAAAAACAGGGCCTTCCCTTTGAGGCAAACAGGCATATGGTTTTAAATATTTCAGACTCCTAGCTGTACCTGTGAAACATAAGCCTAAGCGGCTCACTAGCCTGGGTGCTAGTTAGCTAGACTCATGCAAGAGCTCCAGTACCCCTAAATTAGAAGGCTTTTAGGAAAGCACATTCCTTTGAGTTGACATTGGCAGCCAGATGAAGACGCATCGCACCGGTGCAGCAATTATCCCAAACTCAGCTTGGGACAGCAGAAGCGATCTGTAGAGAGCAGTTGCCCTTGAGATGAAGGGAGCAACAAGGCAAAGAGCACTGATGGATAACCCAGCACATGGTTCTTGAGGGAAAAGGAGGCTCTGGCAGAGCTCCAGCAAGGGTAGAGCAGGCAGCTGCATCTCGCTCCGAAAATGCAGCAGCAACAGCCTTCTAGGAGAGGGCAAAGAGGGGCTGCTGCTCTGCACTGAGCTCCTTGCAATCCGCAGGCGTTCCTCCGGTGCAACTTTACACCGGCGTTTTATTATTCTCGCCAGGGAGGAGCAACATTCTGCAAATGCATTTGAAGTGTAAATATATTAATGCAATACTTTCTCCCAATTAAATAATTTATATACTCCCTTTATAACTGAAGCATGAAGGAATACGTGGCTTTCTGCTAATATTTGAGATGGCAGTGGTTCAAGCACTGCCACTTTGGGGAGCTGACAAGTTGTAGGTAAAACAGCAGTGTGCATTATCCAGCATCTCTGCATTGTTCTGTATTCCTACATACACCTATGTGCTGTATCACGCCAGTGGAAGCTAACATCTATAACACATAATAAATTTCCAGTGCTTTCCCTTAAGTGTGAAATTGGAAAAGAGATATATTCCATAGTGCAATATTAGAAATGTATTTTTCCTCCAATGTTTGTGAGAACCTGTAGATCAGACCTTTACAACAGCTCTCCCCAGGCAGGAAAAATCATTTCCTGTCTCTTTTCCCATGAATTTTGCTGCAATTTGCAGGACTTTGTGGGAAATTTGCCACTATTTGTGGGACGCTTCAGTCCTCTCTGGGAATTTGCAGTTGTGTACTTCTGCAGCCCGAAGACCTTGCCGAGATATATATTTCATATGGTGTGATTTAAACACAGTGCTTCACGTGGGGATAGAGAAAGGCCTTGTTTGTTCCAGCTCGCTGGGAATGACGTACTACTCCGCATTCATGGAGCTCTGAAATCAGCTGGACAATCAGGAGCCCCATTCATGAGCTATAGGTCAAGGATAATTAGGAAGAAGGAAAAGTGAACCTCGTCCAGAAGCAAATTACAGGTCAAACAGGGAAGAAAGCTCGAGAAGATACAGACCACAACAAATACTGTCTATTACAGAGGAGCAGTTATACCCTGAGCTCACTATTTTTCCTGTTACCCAGACTTCCAGCAAGCTGAGGAGCAATCTGTGGGTTGCATCCCAGAGTTATAAGAGAAGGGGACACACACTCTCACACAAAATAACTCTGCTGAGCATGAGAGAGAGAAGAAAACTGTATAAATGATAACATCTGCAATATAAAATTGTTACAAGATTAAACACCTAAACTGCAGTTTTGCTTTTGGCAGGTGGGGGAAAACAGTTCTTGCACTGCTCAAGTGTTTACCAAACCACTGTAAGTAGCACTACCTAAGTTACAGTTACCTTTTCAAGCCAAAAATGCAGTATCACTCTGCACAACTGAGTGAGAACACCCTCTGCTTTACACTTACTGTTTTTATTATGGGACTCCTAGATTTAAAATGACAGAGAATATCCTAAGTTTGATGTCAGTTGCTCAGGTAGAGACCTTTGAGAGCTATCAGTGAATTCACTTTTATCAGGCTCTCTTTGCTGCCATTCAAAAAAGAAGCATTTCTGCTTGATACAGTGAATACCTTGTACAGTTGGCACTGTAAGGAAATCTGTAAAATAAATACTTGTTATTCCCTTTCAATTCACTGGGCATGCATGTCTATAGGCACAGACTTCTCAGATATTTCCCAAGTTCGTGATCCCAGGAGTTATTTAGGTTCATATTCACTGAGGCCGGATACACTAACATCATTGTGGAAGACAGGAAGAGATCTTTAACTTCACACCTTTCAAAACCTAAAAATGTACTGAACTGCCTCAAAATGACACTGGCATTTCATTTTTAGAAAGCAGAAAGTTACCTTATCCCTTGACAGCATGCCAGGCCTCCAATTTAAAGAGTCATTTAAAAGTTAAAACACTCCATGTTTTCTCATAAATATTGGGGTTTTGTCAGTCACAGTCCACTGAATTCCTCCACCTTCTGTAATCACAGACAGTAATTCTGTAGTATCACGGTCGCAACTGGAATCTGCCTAATAAGAAATCTGTTGGAAAAAGATTTTGTTGGTCTCTTTTTGCTTCTTGACTTCTGGGCTGATTTCCATTATTCCACAGCCAGCGACAACAAATCTTGATACTCCTCACTGTGGATTTCCCTTTTTACTTGTTCTATTTAAAGGAGAACACGTTCTCTACTATGGAAGGGCTGATAACAGTACATTTTCCAGGCACTGCTCCGTATGATGAGAAAACCAAACCCCTCTCCTCTGTTAGCAATGAGCACTAAGCACCATAGCTGTTCGCAGAGGCAGTTCTAACTACTGTCAATGGACCGTGCTGAAATTAAGTCATTCCTACAGATAGGTCTGTGAACTATTTTTCTGACCTTCATAGCATTTGTTATACATAAATTATTCAGCTTGAATCTCTCATCTTTCAGATAAGTTCGAGAACAGCATTCTCTGAAATTTTTGATGAGCACCACAGCAGGGACCGCTCCACCAGCTTGAACCAAGTTCCCATTGGCTCACAAGAAGCCACCCAAGGCCCACGCTTCACACTGAGGGGTTTGGTTTTTCCCCTCAATTATTTTGTAGAGTACTTTCACATTGCATGCATTTTTCTTCCCTCTACAGCAAAAGGCACTGATCTGGTACTTAACGAGACAGACAATTAATAATTCATGTGCTCACGTTAAGCCAGGTAATGCCATGAAATGGTGGAACCTGCTTTTTAGTTAATTTTTAAATAGCGCTTCTGAACACTGAGGGGACCACGAGCACCTCAACAGTATGTAATATTAACACACAAAAAGCTACGTTTATATAACATTTATGTGACAAATCAACAAAAGCACAGAAAATTCAAGAGGCAAATGCTCCATCCGCAGCTCGTTCGTCTACTTTCTGTTGTGACACACCAACACAGAGGAGCTGGAAGGGGAGCCCACAAGGCACAGCACACCGAAGCAGGCCACTGCTGGCTTGGCCTCTGCACTTACTGACTTGTGCCTGTAAGACAACTCTGGTTCTTCAGCATAGAGGTTGTATCAGTGCTGCTACACAGGGATGATGGAGCAAGGCCTCCAAATGCACAACTCCATGCTCTCTGTCATCTGATTGGAATGCCCAGTTCTTCTGTTGTCTGATTGCTGGTGCTTTTTGACTTGGATTCGTCATTCCGATAAATATTATGGAATTCAAGAGACTCCAGCTGACACTGGGCCAAAACTCTTGGTTCATTCAAATAAAAAAGAATTTGGCAAATATTTCTTAAGTTATATTTGAGATTCATAGAACGTCAAACTTCAGAAGTACTTAAATCCTCAGTGAATTCGGTGGTTCTCTAACTTTTAAGCACCTGTTTTAAATATCCCTAAACTAGCACTGATGAGTCTACAACAGTAAGTGTCCTTCAAAATTCTTGTTTGTCAGTCATCAAAGCCAGAAATTTAAAAAAAAAAAAAAGTAAAACTGCTCTTTGTCCATCACATAAAAGTGAACCAAAATGGCTCCAGTGACTGGATTTCTTTACTTGGCCAACTTCCTTCAGCCAGGGAACCAGAATCACTGCACGTGAGTCACAGCTAACTGAGATCACACAAAACAGATCTGCACTTGGAAAACTAAACTAATTGTTACAGATCGTTGGAGTCCACTTAATAGCAAGAGACAGCTTTTCCCCAGTAGAAAAAAAAATGCCATTTTCATATCATTATATTTCATTTTTCAAATTCAAAAAACATGCATATTTTGAAGAAGAAAACCTGCTTTAAGATGCCTGCATGAGCCTACCTACGAGGCGCTAGCCAACATCACTATAATAAACTGTCATTCAAAGGATAGCAAATTTACATAGGGCACTAATGCATGGTAATACATGTAATGTAACTCAGTAAAAGGCTGAATGAGATGAAGCGATTTCCTTGGCTTGGGACCGCCCAGATGAGGGTGTTATTATCACACAAATTAGTATGACTTGAATGTCTCCCTTTAAACGTATTAGGATAACAATAAAGACAGTTCACCCTAATATGACCTGCTTCTTCCATAACATTTAACACAGTCTAATTAAAAGTGCAAATCTGTTACCACCGCAAATAAAAAATAATGTACCTCATATTATTTTAGGACTGTGTCTTTTTATTAAAAAAATAAATAAATAAAGGTACTACGTAATACATCCATTAAACTAGCAAAGTAAAAAAAAAATGAAAAGAAAATTCAGGTTTCATCAACATTTTTGAAAAAGGCACAATTAAGAGTTCATAGTCTCAGCATACTCTAGCTCATTTTATGCTGTAACAATGGATAACTTCTGTTTCTTGAAAACTGCCATTTCTTACAGTCTGCTTAAATGGAATAGGAACATGAGAAGGTGGGGTGAATTACCACTATTTTTTGTTGACTTCCATTAAAGACTATCCAGCCAATAAAATCTCCCTTTGTATACAGAAGCTAGATTAAAGTATGTATTATTAAGAGCATTGCATGTCTCAAGAGTAAGAATATGCTTCATGAACTCAAGACTACACTACCAATAATTTTCTTGGTACCAGTGAATGTTTTAAATAATCTTTCTCAAATTTGTTGCTTGGAAAGCTGAATTAGCATATATAAGACAACCTTCTTCACAGAGCAGGTGATGGAGGACTGGAACAGGCTACCCAGAGAGGTTGTGGATTCTCCTCTGGAGATGTTCAAGACCTACCTGGATACTTACCTGTGCAACCTGGTCCAGGGAGCTGCTTTAGCAGTGGGGTTGGACTCAATGATCTAGAGGTCCCTCCCAGCCCCTACAATTCCGTGATTCTCTTAAGCCTTTGCCTATGAAGACCATTAGACACTTCCAAAGCTAATATTAACTTCCATCATAAATGTTACCTAAGAGATACTGGAGATAAACATCAGATGCAGCAGATGAATTTAGTGCTTTACCATGGCTTTCCCTACTTCCCTTCACACACACCTCAGCTTTCTCGCCCTTGAAAAGAAGATTGAGAGCATGACAGCAGTTGGAGTTTCAGCCTATTAGGCTGTGTTCAACTCTTAACTGCAGGAGTAAGCTGAAACTGGAGCTGAAGTACATCTCAGCCAAAGCATTGGCTCAGCTCCAAAATCCATAGTCAAACCAACTCACGCATTTTGGAAAATTCATGCATACTGGACATCCTAGTACAAAGAAATTGCCTTTACTGCCTACGTATGATTTTAAAAAATCTCTTGCTGTAAGTATGAAGGCAGGAGCATAAAGCACAAAGGGCACTCACGCAGTCAGCACCACTGATCTGCAGCAGAAATAGGACACCTACCTAAACCATCAGCATTTAAATATCTCTTGCCTAAACCTGAAAACGATGACTACTATTCCTCATTTCACATCATAAGCTTCTTATCCCTAAAGAGAAACATCAAAAGAGAAAGGCCTTAAAAAATTAAACAAACACAAATGTTAGATACTTTTTTATAAAAAAGGAAAAAGAAAATTTAAGACAAAGCCAAGTATTTCACCAAGAAAAATAGGATGGTGTTAAGCTCTAGGTCAGGATGTTAATGGTGTTACAACAGGTCCTAGGGCTAAGGTTAATGATGGTATCTTCCATCATAATCCTAAATGTAAAATACTTGCTATTATTAGAATCTTTTATTCCTAATCCTGTTAAATTTCTACTCGCACAGTGACTTGGAGAGTTGGAGAAGTAGAGCACAGGTCAAACAACTCCACAGAATTAAAAATTCTTAATTCAAATGGAGTTGCTTTCTTTCCTGTGTGCATGTAAAAAAATTTCCATGTAATCTGCTTTTTTTTTTCTCCTCCCCCTTTAGTCAAAAGTATATTTGCTAAGAATGAAAATTCAGTGCATAAAAACACTAGGATTTCATTTTGTGGCTGTAGCCTTAAATAAAATCAGGGAATTTAGGGGGCAAGAAAAGAAGGGCAAGGATCATTCAGCAAGCACCCACCATGCTGAAGTCACAGTGTTTATTAATTAAGTACATTAGTCTGCAGCTCAGACGTAGCTTGCTCTAGTTTCTAGAAATATCTGTTGCATCCTCACAGCCAAGACTTCAGGATCCTGACCTGTCCTGCAATAATTCCTTAAGCCCTGAGCTATGAGAGGATCTGGGCACCACACAGACTCCCCTCCGACAGCCCTGATCAGTGAGGCTGCTTGTACCAGAATGAACATAGTATCAGGTCCAAGCTTTGTCTTCCCCAAATTCCTACAACCAGCACCAAAAAAGCCTCTCGGGTCACCAATCCAACTTCCACCTAGCATGTGATTTCTAGAAAAAAAGAATTTGTTCTTCAGAGGCTGAATCTTATCCTCCATATCCATGACCCTCAACAGCAACAAAAAAAGACATCTTCATAGAAGCTGTCTACAGCTGTCCTGAAGTAGGTGGCAGATGATGTGAAGTCATTTGCACAAGTTTGAATTTAGCCTCAAACCAAGAAGCAAAGGTAAAGCCATGAAAATGGCCAATGAAGCCAATGAAGCTCTGGCACAGTTGCTTTTATTTTTCCTTTGACTTCAGAAAAACCTCTTCCATCAGACTTGCCACAGCTGCCAATACCTGGCTTTTGGCTTTTTAATTTTTACATCAAAATAATACCCAAGTCTACAAAAACATCAAAGGAGGATACTCTTATAACATATGGCCCACATCCTGTAGGCTACACAGGTGAAATATAGATGGAATCAGAAAGCCCATCCTCATCCCAGCGTGAATATGGCTGCAAGTTATCTAATACATTGCCCAAAAACCTTGAGATCAAGTGTTAGGAGACATTAATTCTTTTTCCCAAGAGATTATCAAATCACCCACTTACTTCCATCATTTCAACTTCAAAAGTATTTTAGGAGCTGCTTTCACTTTCAAGGAATATGTTCTTTCTAGGTAATAATAAGTTCTCACCGACTGATCTCACTCAATTCAGTAACTGTTCTTAGGAAGAGAGCTTATTTTTTAATTTCAGTTTTTACTCAATAATACTAAGCAACACTACTGTGCCCTTCTTTCCTTAAAGTGACCTAATATTTAAGGAGAAATCACCAAGATGCACGCCACAGCCATCTCTGTCAAATCAGGACCAGCAGATGGGCACTTGCATCCCCAAACTGAGTAATTACATGGCTAACTACCCATTTGCACATGATATTACCTAATTTGCACATGCGGGCAGCAGAACCTGCATTCCTTAAGAGAAGTACTGTGTGGTCACATGCAGATCTCAGAGGTATCAATATCTACACACAAATGTTTGATTTCCCCCCCATCCCCCCCCCCAAAAAAAAACAGTCATAGAAGCAAATTGCAATCCAACAGCAATCATCTCTGCCATCATTATGAAGTGCAAAATATTCTATTAAAATGGTGCTGTTTGCAACATAACGTATTTTAAAATTACTAAAGATGTTTGACTTTTCAAGAGGACCCGTTTGGAAAAATGTGAAACCGTTTCAGTGATTTTAAAAGTAATATGCTATACGTTGCTACAGTCCAGAACCAAGATCAGTTCCAAATTAAAGCACCTATAAAACATCTGTAGTGCTCTGATTATTTTAAATCACTTTGCACTGCTGAAGTCCAGATTCCCTATCACTTTCAAGCTGAAACACTTATGATAAATTTGAAGAGCTCTAATAATTTTAAATCATTGTGTACTGCACATGCTCAGAACCTCGATCACTTCCAAATTCAAGGGCATATAAAAATTTGAAGAGCTTCAATTATTTTAAATCACCATGTGCAGTGTATAGAGTGATTTAAAATTGTTGTAGTGCTTCACATTTTTTTAAGCACTTCAGTTTGGAAGCGAGTCAAGAAGCATTCCAGCCTAGCAGCTAAGGCACACTGGGCTGGTTTTAAAATGTAGCACTCATCAGAATGGGAAACTGAACTAGAAACTTTTCTGGGGGTGGGTGTTGGAAAAAAGCAACTACAATAATTAGTGTGTTCTTTAAAAAGACTTGGGAGTTACAAGAAATAACATTTTCTCGATCAGAATTAAAACTAAGGTATTAAGAAGGCAGGCCAAAAGGATTAGGATTTCCCAATTTTTCAGCAGGATAGTAAGAAGTGAGATGCACAAAGTTCCTGTTTCTGAGACTGAAATCTTTTGATTACTTCCTTTTAACACACTAGCTTTTCATCCCTTGTCTCAGAACTTCCAGCCTTGTCTGTTGCTCTAAGGAGCAACCTCTACATTTTGGGGCTTTTGTGTGGCCCTGCCTGATTTAATGCTCATCTCCAGCCACAGATTGCGTGATGCTGCATTGTGACAGCCTTGGGAATAAGTAAGAACCACGGAATCACTAAGGTTCAAAAAGGCATATAAGATGGTTCAGTCCAACCCCAACCCATCCCATCATGCCCGCTGACCACGTCCCTCAGTGCTATATCTCCACAGTTCTTGAACACCTCCAGGGATGGTGACTCCACCACTTCCCTGGGCAGCCTGTGCCAATGCATCGCCACTCTGTCAGAGAAGAAACCCAACTAGAATCTTCTCTGGCTAAACTTGAAGCCATCACTTCTTTTCCTACCTCTGTTAACTGGGAGAAGAGGACGATTACTCCCTTGCTACAACCTCCTTTCAGGGAATAGAAAACAGTGAGATGACCCCTGAGCCTCCTCTTTTCCAAACTGAACAATCCCACTTCCCTCAGTCTCTTCCCATAAGACTTGTGCTGCAGAACCCTCCTAACTTCATCGTCCTTCTCAGGACACACTCCAGGACAGCCCACAGCATGGGCTGGAACTCTCTTCCCCCAAACCCAGGTGGGAACATCCCTGGTGTTGAGCACTCCCAGGTTGACAGCCCCCACTGCTCCCACCCTGAGCTCCTTCCCAGCTATTTACTGGTAACTGCCCCTTTCCACTCTGCACCAAACCAGACGGAGGGGCAGGGAAGGTGATTTGTTTAACTTGGTGGTCATCTCTGTCGCCTGCAGGTCTGTGCATCAAGCTGGCCAGGCAGTGCCCAGGAAGCAGGGCACTCTTCATAATTCTGCTTCAGTGAAAACATACTGTCCTGCAGTTAGCAGGAAAGAGGGAAAAAGAGCCTGAAGGCGCTGGAATAATTAAGCGAATGCAGTGACAGCTGTGGCAGGTCCTGGGCAGGACTGGCTCCACTGAGCTGAATTAATGGCATCAACAGCCCAGCATCTCCATTAACATTTGATCATTAATTATTACCCTCTGACAGTAAGATCTGAAACCTTCTTATGAGTGGTCTGTTATTAATCTACCTTACCTGCCCTGAAAAATCAGGCACATCTCCCACCTAAACAGGGAGCCTTTGCTTTAGTTTTATCTTCTCTGCGAAAAAAAAAAAAAGTAAAAAGAAAAAAAAAACAATTGCTTTCAGGATTAGTTTAGTGAATAATACCTACATAACTACTTTTAAATTAATTGGGTGCATTCTGGAAGCATCAGCAACATTCCTAGCATGTTCTTATGTTGACTTAAACATAACACTTACCTAGCGTACGTTACTAGCTGCCTTCACTTAATATCCTCGGAGGAAAGAAATGTGGATGCAGCTCTCAAGCTGCCTGCCATAACCAAATGAAGGGCTCAAAATGAGGAGCTGGAGTTGTTGCTTTCATTATTTGTCTTAAGCTCTGCACAGCTGATGGTCTCAGACTCTAAACAGTCCAGCAATCATTTTATCAGACCCAATTCAGCAATCTGCTACCATCGAAAGAAAATCTATTGCAAAAGCCAAAAAAAACCCTGGACCTTTAGCTTATGAAGGCAAATGAGTGCAAAATAAAACACATCTAGGCTTCTTTCTTTAAAAAAAAAAAAAAAGGGAAAAACAATATTGAAGGCCTAATTATATCACACGATTTGCATTTAGCAACCTTTGCACAGCCATTTGGCTCACGGTCATGTTAAAGAGGAGTTATAGCACATTAATTTTCTTTTTTGGGGTTTGTTTGGTTGTAGGCTTGTTGGTCTGGGTTTTTCCTTTTTATTTTTCTTTTTTAAGCCGTCACATCTTGTTACACGTATGAATATCAGTAAGGAAAATAATAACTAATAGTAAAGAGGATACTGATTTTCTACCAGTAAGCCATCAGCAGCTGTTCTCCAGCCTGAGGAGCACCACTCTGGATGAAGGGTCTGGGAACCCCCTTCTTTCCTTGCTGGAAGAGCAGCAAGTGCTGAATAGTAATCAAATCAGATTAGTTGCCTCTTTGACCTTTCCAGAAGCACGAGGCAGTGGAAGACTCCTGGGCCAGGTCACTTGCAGCACAGTGGCTTCTCTGATAAGAGATCCAAACGGACACCAGCAACGACAACCAACCTCATCATCAAAGGGGAGGAGGGACAGAAAGAGGAAGAGCACACAGGTGGCCAGCAGCCACACAGCCCAAAATGAGAAGGGAACAAATGTCCCCAGCCACAGCAGAGCATCATCCTCAGGGCACTGCAGGGGAACCAGCACCAAATCCAGGGAACAGGTCAACCTGTAGGAACAGCACTCCTATGGTTCTCAGGGTATTTTCTTTTAGAAGACATTTCAGTGCTTGTTTGTTTGTTTTTAATGTCTTGAATCATCTCAAAGATGTTCTCACAGAAAAACAAACAAAAAAAAAAAGAATATGGAGAAAGTGCTGTTTTGCTTTTTTTTTTTTCTTAAATAAGATACCTTCAGAGTCATGGTTGCTTACACTGTTTTGGAGCAAACATAAGAGGGTAAGTATTTTCAGAGGAGGCCGTGTTTGAGAGCAGATGGTTTCTGTCTTCTCACAGAGAAGCAGTAACTACACAGGCATAGCAGTGCTCAACACTGAGAAGATGGCACCCACGTTTTGGGGCAGACAAAAGGATGATTCGTGAGAATCTCTTGGGATGAATTTTTTTTCAACCCTTTACTATCACAGTTAGCTGTGAAACAAGATATCGTGCATCACCCCAGGCCCATTCTGGATTCACTGTGAATATACCACTGCACCAATGCACCCAGGTCAGCCAGGCAGGGGCAGCGACTTCTCAGGGATTGGCAGTTTTTCCACAATTAAGCAGTATCTCACAACCAAGTATTTCAGCAAGCTTGAAGCAGAGCCTTCCAAAAGGGAACACTGTTGCTCCTTTTTATATCTTGGGAGCATAGGTACCAAGGCCTATGTTTTTCTTTGCTATCAGCTTGTGAAACTAGAACCCTGCAATCTAATTTTCAAGAATGATGTACTGCTCCCTCTGTCCTTGCATTCTGCTGGAAACACCACATACACAGTATATCCAGAGGTTGCAGCTGTTTCAAGCACACCTCGCTCCTCACGCTCCCCAACCTGCAGACACCTCTGAAAGAACTGATCTTAAAGACTTAAAGACAAATGGCCTCTTCCTACAACCACAACCTACATCCTACAACTTGTGAACACTTTCAATCTTAAGCAGAAGTGCTCAACAACCCTAGAAACCTGGACCATGTAAGCAGATGTGTTAGTTTCAAAGCAAGGAACAGCAACAGTGAGGCCAAGAGCTCAGTTACGGCATGCATGAAAAGTCAGTGTTTTTGCACTGACCTTTCCCTCTCAAAGGTGAGACTGGAATAGATTTCTGCCACCCTACAGGGAGTTTTACCACTTGCAAACCTTGCAGGTATTTGGGAGGTTATTAAAGAAAACACCCACCCCACAAGATGAGAAAGTTCATGGAAAACTTGGGATAATTAAAATGCCTAACAAGTTTTGCTCTGCCTTTCCCCTTTCTTATAAAGCACTTTTAATGAAGACAGGACTATTTCACTAATAAAAAGTACCATAATGCTGTGTATTTACATGGCACTCGAAACCTTTCAATAGTTCAAGCTTTTCATTAAAAGTCAAGAACATTTCATTCCTTGATGTTCTCAGAGTAAAAAAAAAATATAGAGTAAGCAGCGTTTTCTAATTTGATTTAGTGAGCAGATGTGTTCTTCGCAAAACACATCAATTATCCACTCTCTTCCAAACTCTTGATATCATGAAAACATCAGAGTATCTTAGAACAAAATACACAAACAAACGTAAGCAGATACTAAATTCAGAAACATGCTCAACAAGTCTGAAATAATCTTACTAGCTGGAGATCCAGGGCTCATTGTACACAGAGAATGAATTCTCAGAATTCTGTGATTCTGGATTCTACTGATACTCACTGTTATTATTATGTTCCTGAATGCATTTGGATCATAGCATTGCCCACCCTCACCTGAGTCTAGCAAATAGGAGTCTATGAGATATCTGGGTTAAAACTGCCATTGAGGTTGTAAGAAAACAAAAGCAACTCGGTGCTCTCCCTCATACATCATGGATAAGGAAAGCAAGCTGAAATGAAACAAAAACACACATAAGCTATGATTTTGAGAACAAAACAAGTCAAATATGAGGACACAGCTCCTGAGTACATCAGCAGTGACCAGAGTTTTCTAAGAGTTTCTCCTGGCAGTATGTTAACACTATAGTGTACCACTCCATTCAGACCAGGGTTCAGATGAGATGAAAAAATCCATGTGCACATGACTAGGTTTTCAGAACTATTTCATAGATTATCTACTGCCCCAGTAAATCTTTCCATCTCAGCTGTTCCTGATCTCTTCTGTTGCAGTATAATTAAAGCCACATATGAAGTTGATACACTCAATTGTTATGAATACCACAGATTTACCAAAGCAGTCAGAATAGTATTAACATTGTTGGGTTTTTTTACTGATTTTACAAAGAGTTACACTATATAGCTTTGGATTGGTATTAAAACAAAAGGATCACGATAGCCTCTAATTACACTGAAGTTATAGATCTGAAATTCACACAGAGAAAAAGCTCTTTGATGAAGAGCTCGAATCCATTTCAAATATTTGTCACATTTCATGAGAACTGTGTATTTCCTCAAAGTAAGCAAGCTGAATAATTCACAAGTCCCTAACCAAGCCAATAACTTCCCACTTCTTTCTCTAGAATCAGATAGCTTGGAAAGTAACAGTACGCAACACACAACTTTCAGGTCTTAATTGCAAGCAAAAGAGAGAGAAGAAGAGAGAATGTCTCCCAGAAGTTAGCCAGCACAGGGAGCCTTCAGACACATTCTTATTTCTAAAAAGTTTCTGATTGCGTTAAAAAAATGTGTATTTATAAACATACACTTTTTAAAATTATCTTCAAGATTTGTGAAAAGTCAGATGGTTGAGACTAAAGCCTCCAGTTTCCTTGGCTATATTTATCCAGAAGTACATGGTCCACACATCACAGACAACATCCCACTCTGTTTGGGCCACTGCTGAAAGCTAACAGACAGCACCCGAGTTTGAGGTCATGCTCTGAATTTACTCAAAACTACAAGGATGCAATTCTAGCCTCAGCATAATTCATAATAGTTATGCGGGGATACCCAGTCTTGGACTCATTTACTTATTTAACACCTTCCTCTTACGTTAACTTTTTAGGAGCTATGGTTGTTACAAAACCACCACAATGTTTATTAACAAGCAGGCACGTTCTTTAAAAGACACAACTAACAGTTTCTTAGGATAGCTCATGCTTCGCACTGTGGGAACGTGCCAGTCAGCAACAAGCCAAGACTTAAGCCAAGTTATAATCCTAAAAGAAAAACTTGGTCTTCAACAATAAATCATCAAGAATATGTTTTTCATATGATGCCAGCCAATGTCGGCCAGTTGTGCCAGCCAATAGCTGTCTAGACACTTTGATGCCAACCAAATGAAATACAGATTAAACAAACCAAGTTTGCTATGCCTTTGCAAAAAGTCTCAATGGACTCAACTCCCTGGACTATGTACATTGAGCAGCCTTGCCAGGAGGAGAGCAGGGTAACATATAGATTGGTATTTGCACTCATCCACTGCAGGGTGCTTTGGAGTAGGCTTACGCGCATTTCTTCTTCAGGCCATTCCACAAAAAATACATTTGAGGACCAACCTAGGAAAAGATCTGTGAGCCAAGGAAGAAGAAACAGCCTTCAGGCTCAGTGTGGAAAGATAACGTTCCCCAGAACATGCTGTCCACTTCCCTGTAAACTCTGATTCACTCGTGACTGCACACTAGGGCAGTGAGAAGGGTACTGGAAGCTGTTAGCACCTGATGAACTTCATTGTTTCTGTGAAACTGAGTGCATGTTCTTCTTTGTCTTTAGCTGGTATCTTCACTGGTAAAGTCAGCAGAAAACCCTCAGACCGACTATTTCCCAGTGTTTAGACTTCTGCCTCTTACCTGGATTTGCTTGCTGCTTTAATTTGGTTTTGAACACCCTCCTGTGCACTAGGGTACAATAGGATACATAGCATCAGAGACCTCATTACTGGTGGCTGCATCCCTGAAATGATTAGCTGTTTTCAAAAAGTAACCACCTATGATCACTGAAGCCTGCATGTTAAGCCTCTAAGTCTTGTAATATTATTTATCTTTTGACAATGGGGCTTTCAGAAATAGGTCAAATTCATTCTGGGCCTATCAATGCAAGTGCAATTACAGCAAGGAAAACTCTGTCCTCACTCATTTTTACTGTTCAGATTACAGAGCTGCAGAAGCTCTCGAGACTCATGCGAACCACTTGGTAGCAATCTGATTTTCCAAGGCTTTTCTTAGTCAGATGGTGGAAGTTTGCAAACAATGGTTGTAACTCCAGAAAATACATCTCAAAGTTTTCTGTTATATTTCTCTCTGATTGTAAGCAAGCTAATCTAACAGCATCCTGAGTCTTAAACCATCCGAAGTGTCTAGTTATCAAGTCAATGGGAAACAATATTTTACAGATCAACCTCCAGCTCACTTGCCACCACACATAAATCCCTTCCATTCTGCTCCTCATCATGCTTTGCCTTCATTTATTATTTAATAAACAGTTTATAAGATCCCTAATTGTAAGCATTTGTTAAAGATATCAAACTCAGAAAGGCACTAGAATGTTTCCCACCTAAAGTTTTAATGAGTTTATAATACCTCCAGCCCATATGCTTCAAAAACGTTATCCTCAATTATGTAACAGGGGGTATGCTGCTGATATCTGTTAACAGCTAGAACAGCTGTGGTTTTCTGCTTTTTTGTGCTGCTCAGGAGAAGCAGCAAGTTCAGCTTCCCTTTTTTTTTTTTTTTTTATTTGGTTGCAAAACCTCTGAGCTGAACAGGTGTGTGCAATCACAAACCACAGCAATGAGCCCAAACTGCTGCTTTTCTAAAAATTCCACCAGTCGGTGACACACACTGGTCAAGGTTGCACAACCTTGTTTTCCACAGGCTGTTTCTGATGATTCATTGCCCTCACGGAGGTGAATTTCAATTATCGTTAATATGCTTTTTTTTCCCCCTGTACTGTGCAAAGAACTTCCTCATTTTCATTTCTTCTCCTCTTCCCCCCCAGCTCTCCTAAATTAAGTGAGTTTGCCTGTTAATCGGGAAACTACCATGAACATTAAAGAGAAAAATCTCTCCTATTTATCCCCAGAGCAGATTATCACAGCAGAAAGTTCACTGTATTACTTTATCCATGTCAGCCTCCGTCAAAGTGCTCCTCTGTTACCCAAATTGCTTTGTTCCTTTGCTTCTAATGATTGGCACAGCCCTCAGTGCAGTTGTGGGACTGCTTTTGCAAGAGACATTCAGCCAGAGCTGCCAAGCTAAACCCACACATAGGTGAGCTTACAGCTCTGTTGGAACCAAAAGAAAGGATCTGGCATGAACTTGATCTCCTTGTAGTTCCTGCAGTTCACTAAACTGAGGGGAGAAAAAAAAATCCCTGTTCTCTGATTGCCAGGTAGTTTGAGTCCTTCTTTTCGAAGAAAAAAGTGGAAAGAGCACCAAGGAGAGCTTTTCAGTAACTCATTCCATAGCTCTGCACCTCCACCTAAGACTCAACATACTCTAAAGCAAGAGGAGGCATATGAAAAAGAGCCATGCCTTCAGCAAGCCAAACTGTACCAGGAAGAGCAACCATGAAAGTTGCTATCACACATATTTCACTTTTATATCTTCACCAGTTCTGTCTGCAAATATAGCAAATGTTTTGTTTTGTGACAGTTGCTTGAAGTGCTCACAAAAAAAAAAAGAAGAGTTTGAACCTAGAGTGCAGTTGTCTGTATTCAGTGTCGGTTCTTACCACTGAAGCATCACTTGGAACAGAAACTAGGTTTCTCTTCTTTAGGGAAGCTAAGCCTTCATCAGGTTTTCCAAATGTACGTGTCTAGGGGCACATCCTTCCCCACTGGAGGGTAGGGCTTCAGAAAGAAGAGCCTGAGGTTCCACCCCCCCCCCCCCAATCTGCTCCTCTTCACCCCACTCATGCTTTCCGAGAAGCCCTGTCTAGTCGACATGGTAAAGCAGGAGGCAGATAGGGAAAGCCCTGCTTTGTCTTACTTGCTGGGCTTTGGCAATCCTTGGATTTCTCAGAAGTGCTTAAGCTTTTTCAGCACACATTTGTATCTAGGGAACGTAAGTTCAGTCAGAAGTTAGGTGGTAGCAGTATCCAGACCCTACGGGGTCTGAATTTTGGATTTTCAAGCCCAGTTATAGGTAGATGCTTGACCTCAAGTCTTTTTCTAGAGTCAAAACCTGTGAAACTTCAGTAATCCCACCAAACACGCACTTTTTATTATCTAATACCTGCAAGTTCCTAAGCATTTTATTTCCTGGAAGTTCTCCAACAGCTGACATTGAGGAATTTGAATGCTGTCCCAGGTCAGACACCTCTGTAGCAAATATGCTTCCTTCAGATCTCTCTCAGTATAAGATATAGAGCCCCCGCATGCATCCTCCTCCAAACACTGAGGACATCCTTCAAACACCACACCAGTCACCTCTCTGAAAGACCAGTTGTTACAAAGAAGGCACACCAAAATATGAGACCGTAAGTTCTGCTTCAAAGGAAGTTGGATGATAAAGCACAGGACATCTAGAAAGAAGGAACAGAAACTATTTTCTCAACATTTCATTTGGAACCTCATGACTTCAGATTTTGCAAGTGCTGAAGGAAAGATACATGCACAGTGTGCAAGCACAGGCAGAAAACCTGTGATTCACTGGCCTGTGGTCTGTGTATTTAACTCCTGAATCACAGGAGCCATAATTGCAGTTACTGTTCTTCTATCAAATTGTAATCATAGAGCCCAGAAGAATCGTACAGAATCAGCCAGAGAAATAGCCACCAATAAGTGACAGCATCATCCATTCTGTAAGGAGGAACATGAAAATCCTGATTCATCATTTAATTTCTGAAATCCAATCACAGATGACCACTATAGTTTACTTCTTAACAGCAGAGAAGAAAATAAATCTCCTCGCTGAAATAATGGTCCAAGCATTACTCATGTGGAAGACACTGCAGCCAGAAACCTGTTCTACATTTAGTACCTGTCATGCACTGCTCTAATAGTTAATGGATGGTTTAATAGATGATAGCCTATGTCCTTGTGGAGGCCAGCATTTATAGCCACATATAAAACCACCACAACAACAATAATAAAATATTTACTTAACTTTAAGAGTTATTGTAAGTTCTACCACCTGCATGCATCTTATATGCACAGAGTGCATATAATAGGATGGTCACTGGTGTAGCTCTATTTACGTGCCCTTAAGGTCTTACAACATCTTGTCATGATGGCACACTGTGAATGCCCTCAATGCGTTGAAGTTTTTAACTGCTGTGAAAAAATTTAGGGAGACAACAAAGGAAGTTTGGCAATCAAATAAATCACGATCGCAGCTAGTGAGCTGCCAAGCCAGCTTTTTGGCAGCAAAGAAAGAGGAGCTTCAAACGATTAATGAGTGTCTGGAACACAGCAGAAGGACCAGGCCCGTGATGTCCGAGTTATACTCAGAGAGAATTCCTTCATTGTGTTTCATTACTTGTGGTGATGGGGTGGTGTATAACATAGGAGTAAAAAAATTCTGGTTTTCTCAAAGGAAGAAAAGAAGTATTTAGGATTCTTTTTTGCAACTTGAAGTAGAAGAGTTTTTCCTTCTTTATAGATTCTAGTGGAATAGCTAGTGTCAGTGTGGTGTATTTGCACACCATTTTTTTTCATAGAGAAAAAGGGTACTTTGAGTCAATTTGGCTACATCTGTAGTGATGTGTAAGTGTTTGTACTGCTGGTTAAATTCTTTGATTACTTCTCATTAGGGATAAGGGAGTAGTGATTTGGTATTTCAAACACTTCAAGCCCAGGCCAAAATCAGATTTATGTCAGTCCAGTGTAGGACTTGTAATTTAATTTAAGGCCATGGCTACAACTCATAAAAGTGGAGGTGTGATCAGATTGCATATTGGGCACTGAATTGGTGAAATGAAGCTTATAGTTTAAATTCAGTTCAGCTCAAGAAAAGAGAGGATGCTACTATATTTTCAGACAATCCTTGGGTGGAGAAAGAGAGGCTATGTGCACTTATGTATGTAGATAATAGTCTGAAGTCCTAACTGAAATACTTCAAAATATTTTCACTAAATTGCATCCAAATAGATATGTCATAATACAGAATTAGGGTCTGTCTGAAACCTGCTGCATCACCGAGACTTAGTTAAACACTGAGCACCAGCTCAATAATGGTAAGCCTTTCCTTTTATTGTAAATGTAGATCTAGATGAGATCTCCATGTGATTTCTGAGTTTCACAAAGACTTAAGAGTTCCATCCTGTCAGAGGAATATCTGCAGTTTTGCTAATACAGCATCCAGCAAATAGTACATTCCTACTCGAAGAAGTTTTAGCATCAAAGATGATAGTTTTAAGTTTAGCTTATTAAACTCTTGAGCAATGAGACAGTATAAGATCCCAGTGTCACGTCACAGATACTCCTTTGTATCTGATAAACACTAACAACTAATAACTGTTTTAAGTGCAGCTCTTCCTCCATAACTTAAGCAACTCTTCTTAAGTGTCTTTGAAAATACTGTTCCCTACATATCTTAAACAGCCTAAAATAAATCAACAGTTTTCATCTGGCAGTGCGTTCAAAATATTAAAAAAAAAAATCTGCCAGAGTTAAGTGCTGGGAAAAAAAATCAAAATCACTTTAAACACACGCATACATATACATGCATATAAGGAGAAGTGAAAACAAATTTCAACATTCCCACAGATGTTTCTCTCCAGCAGGCTGGTTACACATGCATTAGAATCAGGTGAACAGAGAGCACCCTGAAGCCAGAGCCAGATGCTGATAGCCACTGGCTCCTGAAAGCCTCAATAAGTAAGGGGTTTCAACATTTCTCTCCCGAAGTCAGTCTGAATTTAGCTGTTCATCTCATTATGGGGGCCCAGGTTCACAGCACACATTAATGAATGTAAAACCCATCTCTGACAAGGGTGCTAACGTTGCGTAGAATTTAGTGCCCCTCAAATCAGGGATGGAAGCTCTCAAAGTTGGCTGTCTCATGGATTATACCCTGTGGGGGGCGTGGGGGGGGAGTCCCAGTCAGCTCACATTGGACATCCCCCACTCAGTAGCTGGTACATCAGTTATACTGATGTAGCAAAACCCTACCTGCTACAACTCTGGCTGCTCCCCCCTCAGCTCACAACAAAAGAAAGTAAATCCCCCAGCACTGTAGTGCTCACATTCTGCTCCTCTCCGTTAACAAGTTATATTTAGCTCAGGCTCAACGCTCCTGTTTTTGATATAGTCTCTTCACTCCAGATTCAAAGGTAATGGGTTCTTCTATTAAAATTTTATCAGACATCTATAAATGTAGCAGTTGCTCTAGACTGCATCGCACAAAGTGAAGAAAAAGAGACTGATAAATCTTACAGAGTTTATTATTAATACAGGGAGAATTTCCTTTGTTTGTTGTGACGTGTTTTATTGGTGTACTCACCGTGGTTCAATTTAGATTAAGAAGTAGGAAGATTATTGTTTCCCAAGCGACAAGTATCATAAATAAACAGAAGCAGAGAAATTCTTGTATTTATATCCCAGAGAGATATGCCAAACTATCTACAAATAGGCAGGCTAACGGGAGAAGTTAAGAGTACCTGCAGGCTCACGGGTAGCCAGGCTGCATTTTCTACCCTTGACAAACACAACCACCACCAGGTTTTCCTGAGGTTTGATCCACTGCAATTCTGGCACTGCGCTGTGCCAGGTTACAGCGGGTCACGTCTCATCTGTGATGTGACATAACGTGACATGACTCAATGCGACGCGATGCACAGAGCAGGCAGGTGCCCACAGGAAGCATATACTCTGTGACTATGAGCAAGTTGTTCAGCACAGCAGGTACAGCGCTCTGAGCTGTGCTGCACGTCCATTGATGTAGATAATTAGTATACAAAGCAACGTGCTGCAGTGTGCTCATTCCAACTCAGTTGTTTCCTACAAACCACGGCTCTAAAACCTATTTCATGGTGAATGTTGGCTAAGATAATTCCATCGCGAGGTGCTACAGTGTCATAAAGAGGAGTAGGATTATCTATATCAGTGCAATGCATTACATCTTGATTTAGGAAGCAGACTTCGGGCACTGGTGTTCTAATAGGTGGAATGGACACCATTAGAATATATTTTTTTAATATAAATTGCAAAATATAGTTGTCAAAAATGTTTTCAAAGGTTGAACCTAAAATATTCCTAACCAAAATCATACTCATACCCACAAAGAAAGGGCCATAACCCCAGGAAGCAGAGAGCTAATTGTTACTTTGGCTTTCATTTACCATCTACAACACTATTCATTATCAAATATCAGAAGAAATGTGACCAAATAAACCACCAAAAAAAGAAAATTTGTTTTGCAAACTCATGCAAACAATGCTTTATCACATTTCTAATTGTTAACTGGAAACAACTTCTGCAGCATCTTTCAGTTACATTATTTTCTACAGTTACCATTGGAAAAAAAAATAAAAACAACTCTGCAGATTAAACTATTTCAGGATCCTTCAGTGGAGATCTGCTTATCCTCTTGTCTTTCATTATCTATGAATTGAAAAAACATCCTATATTCCCAGCCCAGTAAATCTCAAATCCAAGAAACACCCAAAATCCTGTGCCTCAGTTTAGAGGCGTTTACTGTCAAGTTCATTTTTAGTCAATTATTTTTGTTTTATTGAAAGTGCCAACAAAAAGGATGGTGAAGAACACGATTCCATGTTTTTTATGTATATATTTTAGGAGCCATATGGAGAGCCTTTTTAGAGACATACAAAGTTTCCTGTTGGCCACTCTACTGCAAGACACCACAAGGTTATTTCCTCATGTAGTTCTCCAAGTAAAACACAGAGACAATATTGAGAGCGCTCACTGACCCCTAAACTTGTATTCTCCCCATGTGCACCAAACTAAGGCTAATGCAGTGGTCTGTAAAGACATCAGGAGATCTTCCTCACCTCTGCCATATGCTGTGTGGATTCCCGTTACATTTGTAGATATTTTATTGAGCTTTGGCATTTAACTGGGGGAAAATGTTCCCAAGCAAAGGAGCAAACAGGCTTTAACAGCGTGATGGATCCGGGCAGCTCACACCTCCAATTAAGTGCATTGTCAGCATGCTACAGGTGTGCATAAAGAAGGGCAGGGGACATACATGTGTGACTGCAAGGGCAAAGGGAGGGAGGGAAGGGGCGATAACAGCCTGAGTCAGAAAGCATTCAGTCCAAGGTGCCCTTGTTTTATATTTAGGTATTCCTTGCCTATAGTTCTAAAGTATGTGTGCAAAATGAGCAGCTTTATTTTGCCCTTACAGGAGAGTTGTTCTCAGCCAACCAAAGGGGGGATGATGTACTGTAGACTGACAAGGGCTGCAAGGCTTGATCACTGCAAGTGTTTCAAACTGAAGAAGAGCTAAACATGGAGTGAGAACGTTTTATTTTTAAAAAGCCTGGCAAGCCACTCTCTTCATATAGCTCACTTCCTCTCAGAAACTTTCCCCAAAAAATATTTTTGTTTGATATTTTGATCCAAGTCCTTACCAGATCCAAATTCACGGCTCCTGACATCTGCTCCCATCTCATCTGCTTCCCTGTGCAGGGGAGAGAAAGCTGGAACCTCCAAGACAGGTAGCTGCTGCCTCTGCAATCTGACTGCCAATACATTTGGGGTAGCAGAGGGGTCTGCTCCCAACCAGCGTGCACCAGCTCCTACCCGCGTCTGCGGGATGCGGCCCTGCCATATGCTCAGAACCGAGCAGCCCTTGATGTTGTGTTGTAACAGGGATGATACTGCTAAAAAGCAGCTATTTGTGCATAATGCTCATGCTGAGGAACACAAAAATAAATGTTGGCTTTGTTGGTGCTGGCAGCAACGCATATAATCATTTGCCCAAAACCTCCTTTTATTAATAGAGACTGATTTCAGCCACTTTTGGTCTATCCGATTTTAACTGTTTGATCTGGCCATCTTGATCATATCCATGCCAGGTATCTCTTTTAGAGCCAGATGCTTTGGAGACACTAGAGCTCAAAGAACTTGAGGCATTTCTTAAACGTAGATCTCTTGTCCAACATCACCCATTTGACTTTAGTCAGCCCAGAAGCCTTTGAAAGGTTGTTTTTTTTTACGTACATCTCAAGGTTCTTGGTAGAAGAAGATAAAGAGAAGAAAAGAGAACCTGGCCATGATGAAGCAAGGTGCTGAGGGAAACTGGCTGCTGGAGGAGCACAGTACAGAACCACATCCTGAGCCCAGCAGCATGGCTGCATAGTAAACCCATCCCAAGAGCACAGCACAACATGTCTTAGGTGTGCTTTCAAACACACAGCACAGAAGCTTGTCCAGACAAGAGTCCTCATGAGAAAGTTCAGAACATGGAAGTACAGGTAACCAAATTGCAGGCATTTTGTTTCTCCCTCTTCCCCACTGCTGTCTTGATGTAACCTCCTGCCTTCCCCGCATCATGCTTCCAAGCATTCACACCATCTGAGTATGGCAAAACACACAGTCAAACCATACCGAGAGCTACGCACACAAGCAGCCCCCTAAGTGTGCATAAATTAGGGTCACATGGGCATTTTTTGACTATGAAATCTCAGGCTCTGCAAGGCCCTGCATGCTCAGAACGAGGCACAAACATACGACAGACACACACAAGCCTCCCCCGAGACATGGTGTGCTTGGGAGCAGCATCCTACACCACTCAAAGCCTGCAGGAGCAGCGGGCTGCTCAGCACTTTCAAAAAGCAGAATGTTTATATTTAGATTCCCAAATGAACTTAGCAACCTAAATTTAGTCTCCTATTTGTGACACTAAACTAAAAAAAAAAACAAGAATCCATATGAGTCTCCAAATTTAGAGCTGGGTACCTCAACATAGTCATCTTGGAGTGAAATGTAAGCCTTGCACTTCGGCCCACATTCCTATCAAGTATGCTTTCCAAAAGGAGAACTGATCGAGCATGCAAGACTTTAAGAAAAAAAAAAACAACAATCCAGACTGGCTTATGTGAATTTTGCATCCTGCATTATTTTAATTAGCAGTGACTTGATTTGGATCTCACTTTCAGCCCCTCTTACACCATTGCAATGCCAGCACAAAACCGTAATGGTTATGGTTATAAAGGATATGGTTATAATGAAAGCAAGATTTCGCACCTGACACTGGATGCTAAAATCTTATTTCCAAAGGGAACTGTGGCATTTGGAAGTTCGAGTCCCTTCAAAGCCTATGGAACTAAGGCTCCTAAATCCGTGCTAAGGTTTTATACACCTTTCAATTCTGACTTGTATAAAATATCACTGTGTGATTCTTTTCGAGTTACAAAAATCACCTGCTCCTGACAGCTTCTTGGGGACTTTTTCTTAATGTGTAACACAATCTAAACATATGTGTTGCATTAAGTTAGGTTATATCAGGTCATGCCACCTGACACGGTATAGCCCAGCATAATCTAATGCAATGTAAATCACTCACTACAACAAACTTAAAGGAAAAAAAAATCCCACCTCATAGACAGCTGCAGAAAATAAAGTGCCTACGCTGCCACAGATGGCCAGGTGATCATCCATGTTTTTTATTTTTTATGTTATTTCAAAACATTTCAGTATACCTCTCTGTGGTGTCTAAAGATGCATCTCTACCTTGCTGATCACTGGTGACGGGAGGAAGTTTTATGATTTATTTTTACAGAACATTTCCTATTTACTTAGCCCATATATACTACAGCAAAACAAAAAATGTCAGAAATATTATAGCATAGTCATAAAATGCAGTGCAGGCCCAGGCTCATGGAAACCAGCTTGGTAATGCAGAAGAACAGGTGGGAGAAAAGGCAAAGGAGATCAGCTGTCCTCAGAGGTGAACACATGCTACAATGCAAATCCTGAAATCTGGCCTGTATGGGAATGGTTCTCCCACCTCAGTTTAAGGAACAGAAGTTAGCAATTCTGCATCACATCATGAGTCTCTTTTCCCAGCCCTACTGCCAATCCCTGCATCAAGCCACAAACAGGAGGAATGAACCTGCTCTGGTCATAGACTCACTCCCAACATTTAGAAATGGCTCAGGAAGGTCTCCACATCCCCTTCACTCAGCACATTGCAGCCACACAGCCCTTAGATCTGGTTGGATTATTGCTGGGCTCTTCAAGCAAGCTTTAGAAATCAGCACTTCTTCCATTAACGTTAAACTGTCGCACTCCTTATGACAATGGCATCTGCTGAAGGAGACCATTTGTCTGAGCATCCCACACAGAGTAGGAAAAATATGGGTTATGTTAGGAGCCTGTTGTAGGGTGTTGTATGATACATACTGCACAAAATGATACAAGACATTCAAGGGGTAAGCTTAGCATCATAAATTATAAATGTACTAAAGTTATTGCTGAGTATTTTTGGTTTAATTCTATAATTTTCAAGTTGCTTAACCTGTTTAACAAAACTGCAGCGAATTTAACTGGCCGCAGAGCAACAGCAGCTTCTTGAGAAGCTGCTACAAAAGGATGCTTACAGGACCAGGACAAGAACATCTCTTTACACTGAAATTAACAATTACCGGTGATGTAAAAATGTGAAGTCCCACAGGCAAGCATGAATCTTGCTTATGATTTACATTATTTCAGCTGAACTGGTTTTAAACTAAAATTCATGCTAATGCAGGTACTGTAAATACAGCTTGAGCCTTAATTCAATAATGAGATCAACAATTACACTTAAAGATTACTTAGCACTTCAGCAGTGTGAGCAAAATCCTTTTGATCACCTATATTGTGCTATTCATTATTTTCTTTGATGTTTAATAACACTGAAACGCGCTTGTTAAAAAGAATAAAATGAAGTACAATATTTATACCGTATTACAGAGTGCATTAGCAAATCTGAGTGCTCAGAGCACCTACATTAAAAAGAAAACACTATCAATATTTGATGTTTGTCATCTTTAACATCTCATTGTGTTTTTAATGTCAATAAAGCTTCCGACCTCGAATCCATCACATTACCCATAAAGGAGATCTTCTGCCCACCAGACCCACACTTTGTCCATTTTATTACAGATCTTTGTTTCCCCTACAGAAGACTAGAGATCAGCATTTTTAAACCACAGTGTTATTTCAAGAGGTGAGTGCTGGGAGACATTTTAGTAAGCAAGAAGAAAGCAATTATTTGACTTGGAGATTTCAACACTAGCCTAAGTTGGGGAAAAATGGCATGAAGACTTCGTGCTAGGCAACAGATCATGTAAACATTTCCTATGTCAGTCTCTCATCATCTATAGGAACATTTACACTGCCAGATCTTGTCTTCTTTAAAAATGTCAGCTTGGTGAGTTTGATGCACATGTTGTCCTTCTGTAAGTGCCTGCTCAGGCAGACAGTTTACTAATTTGTGGCTCAGCAAACCTTTCACTGCACCAAGCACCTTGAGGTTAGCACATCTCTAATCATTATTTGATAACAGAAATCTGTAAGCATCACATCCCTGGTAACAAGAACATTGTATCTTAGCAACCAGCCTTGATATTCAAACAATTTCATTAAAGCGTAGCACCTCTTAGCAGGTGGGTGAGTGCGGGTGTTGATAAACATTTATAACATGATCAACCATTGTGTTTGCCAACACTATAATCAGCATGACAAATTTATGAATTTGTTTACAAGCTCTTAGGTACCAACTTAAGTAGGTAAACTACCTTATAACACATTTCTGTATCTATAGATAGAGGCATGTTCAGAGATTCAGTGCTTCTTTAAATTGAACATATTGGGTAAAAGGTTAACAGATTAACATCACGTGCCACCGTAAAAATCACCATTTAAATTAAACCACAAAGGATGTGCTAGAGCAAGGGCAAGGCTTATATTTCACCCCCAAGAGAGCAAGAAAATTTAAAGTTGAAACCATCTTTAATTTATCCCCAGCAGGGCATGTATGTGGATGCCATGCCCCAGCCGTATGTGTGGGAATATCATTACCATGGGGTGAGCACAGGGATAGGAACAAGGAGGTCATTGCCAGCACCATGCAATGGAAGAGATGGCTCCCAGCCTTATCTGGGGCTGGTGGGGAAAGACCATAACATAACCTGCCAGCCTCCCAAGGAAAATGGGAAGGGCCTTGAATCATTTCATCACATACTCTACAGCACAGCTATAAAGGAAGATGGAAGACTTCACCTTTCTTCAGAAAGGCAGCTTGATATCCTCAGCCATAGCATAAAGGACTGATATAACTTCTTAACTGGAAACACTATAGACTAGGTAGGCCAAGTATTGCTTACAGAAGTGCAGGAAATCTTTTACAGGTTCTAGGTTGCAGAGCCCTGTCTTTTTCTACCCCAGAAAAACACATCATTCCATGCTCCTCATAGACTACTTAGCTTTGTCTTCAAATCAGTTGAGCTTGTTAACCCCATGATTTCCATAGGAAGGATTTTCTAGAACTTAATTCCCCTGATGATCCCATTTTATTTGTAGCTTTTGAATACTCATTTGTTCTCATGCCAATACTGTCATTTAACTTCAACCACTCAACTCTTCCTGATGTTTACATCCCTCTTTTTATACAGGGCAATCATGACCCCTCTTAGTCGTCGTTGTTGCTAGGTTAAACAAATGGTGCTCTTTTATGGCTGTATTACATCAACACAGCTCTGTGGAGGGCAATAGGTTTATTCTTTTGTAATCAACACCAGCATTTGATCTCATGAACTTAAATGGAAATATCCTTCCATGAGCATTACTTCGTGAAATGACTTCCAGTGTTGTTCTGCTATTCAAAGGAACAACAAGGAGAAAAAGGGAATGGCCAGAAAGTTACTGAACACAGATAACAGCATCAAAAACATTTCAGATCAATGAGTAGATAAACACAATACATATACTCCACCTTTGTATTTGATTGATATTTCACTAAAACGAATAAGAAGCAAAGCCTTTGGAAAAGCCAAGAATTCCTTGAAACTTCACCCTTGCCCCCAAATTAAGTTTCCCTTTTCAATATTTTTTCAAGCAACCCCAACAGCAGCCTTGCTAGAGCTGCAGCATATGTTTAAAGTTTACCAAAAGGTGAGAGACAGAATGCCAGTAAGAGAAAAACAGGAATATGAAGTTTGTACCTTGTACCTACTGCATCCAAGGTAACACTACCGCATCACTGATTTCACTCAGGGCATGCTACATCAGGCTATTAATCTACCTGAAATACCTGGGACCAAGCGAAGCATTATGGAATAGGTAACTGAAACCCCCTTTTTGAAATTAAAGTCACCCATTACAAGGAAGAACATGTTTTATCATTCTGGCTTATTGTCTTTTTCTTTAGCTTTCCTCCCTTTGCTGAGATCTGATAATAAATCTGTTCAGTTGTCATGGATGGAAGATACACTTGTAAGAGAGAAGGAATATATTCACCGGTAAAATACAATGATTTAACAAAGAAGACAATGACTTGAGATATGAGGTGGGAGATGCACTTGGTTATTCACTGCAAAAAGAACAGGGTTAAACACTCATCTGGGAGGTTCAGAGTGAACCCCTTTTGCTTTCTAAACTCCTGGAAGGTAAAAGGAGCCCAGGTGTGGCTGAAGCCAATCCTAGCCCCAGACTTGGTCAGCAATTTACGTCTAAGAGCACAGACAAAGTGAAACTTAGGAAAGCTAACAAAGTTTATTATTGGTCCCTCACCAAGAATTTGCATCTATGTGTACGGGATATCTGTGGCTGGAGTAACCTTGAGAGGTGTCCCTGCTCAAGAGGAGGTCCATCACGCAGCCAGCTGCCCTGCAGGAGTGCTTCAGGGGCTCTTGGGCATGATGGCTGGCTGATCAGTCACAGTTTCGATGCATACTCAACTGGCCCTCAGCTATCACGCCAGGCATCTGCCATCGATTCTTTGAGCACCCTCTTTGAGACAACACTGTGGCCATTAACTGCCTTGGTGAGGCCTTAATTGTTCTCAGACATGAGTGAAGCCTTTGAAGGAGGAAGCCTGGGAAGGGATGGCACTGGAGCATACTTGTCACAACAGGTTGGGAACAAAACCTTCCTGATATGGGGTAATTTTTGTTTTTGTTTTTTTAATTTTCACTGATTCTCCTGATTTGTAAGGCTAAGTATATTTTTATTAAGTATCTGAAGACATTACCAAAAAGACACACACAAGGAGAAAAAACTACACTGCACATGGGGAAATTTTATAGCATACATAAATATATATATGCACACACTTTACTAAAAAGGACACACCAAAGACACATACACAAATAAAATATACCTTTACTAACAAATTGAATTAGCTCCAAAATAGGAAAGGGAACAGCTATTTAACATAGGATAATATTAACAGAATATCTAAACAATATTCTGTCCTGTGAATGCAAGTTTAAATTTCCATGAATAGATCCTCTTTTTGTTATCAGAAAATTTAGAATATATTTTGACTAGCTGAGATAATTCATGCCTTAGTTTTGTCTCCTGTAAAATGGAAGCATTGCTCAAACCCCATTTCTCTTCCAGCAAGCTAACATTATAAAGCAATCATAAGCTGAGAGTGCTTTTGGAATCACATCCTTTAAAAGGCCGAAGGAATGAAGTCTGGGAGTCTCATTATTTCCAAATAACGATTGAAATAAAACAGGTTTTGAAAAGGTGAAGAAGAGTTAAGGTGGCCTTCAATCAAGGCCAGGTTGGGTGGGATCCTGGGCAGCCTGACCTAGAGGCTGGCAACCCTGCTCATGTCAGGGAGGTTGGAACTAGACAATATTTATGGCCCCTTCCAACCCAAGGCATTCTATAACATGATTCTATGACAGCGTTGTCCAGCTTTCTTAGTCCACCTGCCTACTCTTCTCATGGAAAGGAATTTTTGGTTCTCACTTTTCCAGTAGCCTCAGACTGCAACTATTCCCCCACAAAAATTACTGAAAGTGCATTTGCAGTCAAAAGTTGATTAAAAAAAACAACACCTAGAGCTACACTCTCTGAGCTTCCAAGCTGAGTTTGTCACATCTCTATCACACTGAGGAAGCCGCTTGGCAACACAGTCACACAATGCAGCAGGAAAGTATGCATTGCCCAAATCAGCAAGGAGCAGACATGGGATCAATGATAATACAGGCTACTATAAGAACAGTAATTACTTACCAGCACCATGGGCTAGTTAAATATTATCCCTGGCACAAACAACGGGGCAAAGCAGAGGTTACACCAAGACTACACAGAGTCACATCTAGGAAATTAGGTTTGATTTAACTGACTTCAAGTTCTCATCTTTACCATCCAGACTGAAAGCCAAAAAAGGAATAGTTGGACATTTTAAAATGCAAAAACTGGAGATGGGACGGTTTCAACCGCTTCTGTGGCCTTCTCCTTGAGATCACTCAGTGCTTTTGACTGACAAAAGAAGGAGAAGCATGCTGAGGCCACCTGTGGCATCTTATTCTCTTCTTTTGTTCACCACCCTTCTTCCCAGCTAATATTACCCCTCATTCCACAGACAGGTCCATTCACCACAAACAATCCCCTCATCAACCACTTACACAAAGAACCATATCCTGCGCACCTGGGAGGTCCCATGAATGATATAAACAGGATTTGAACCTCTGCAAAACAGTTCCATGCCACAGCAGAAGCAACAGCAGAACACTGAGAGCTTCCTGAGAAACATGATCCTACTGCACTGGTGAGGACAACTATGAAGTGCACCAGTATGGGATGCCATAGAATGGCTTGGGTTAGAAGGGACTTCAATGCCTGGCAAAGGATTGTAGGGAAACTAACAATTCTCTACACAGAACCTCTAAAATTGCAAAAATGGTGGTGTCAGCACTAAATCAAGACTTCAATTTTTAATTTTTTTTTCAAATGTTAAGCTGTCAAATTCTCTGTTTCATTCCCAAATACACAGAATTAAGCAGCAAAATTATTTGTGCAGACACACATTGAGATTCCTCAGTCTGACGTGTCCTGAAGTCCACTCTTCTGCAGAGTCACAGAAGAACTTTTCATTCAAATTAGGAGGAGGGGGGGGAACAAAGAAAACGAAACCACTGCAACAACACATAATTAACATCAAATGCCAAGCAAAGCAGAGCTTCATACCAGTAGACATAACTTAGAACCACCTCTTTAGTACTATCAGATTCATTAGGAGCTTCTTAGAGAGAAGGGGAGGATCTGTTCTCATCTCCTGGAGCTGTAAGGAACCCCAGGCTTAAGCTCTTCAGAAACCTATCAGGAAAATCCGGATCTTGCAGTGGTCAGTTGGATTGTGTGGTTTTCATTAGGAGCCTAATGATAAACGTGACTCTGCGTACACGTATGTGTTTCTTGGTTTTGTTTTTAAAGTCATCCCAATTACAGTGGAAAGGAGCCTCAGCAGAACAATGAACACTGCCTTCCTAGTGTGCTAGAGGGGGGGAAAAAGTGGCACCGCACATGAACATAAATCAGAGTAACCTTTAACCATTTCTTTAACTCACAAAGAAGAGCTATCACACTTTAGGAAAAGAATTGTGTCTTCCTTTAATGGAGACTATTGGCCCATGAGGTCAATTTTAATTTTGAGACCGGAATATTAAATATTCCCTTTGATTATGAGCTGTATTAAGTGCTTAAAATCTTCTAATAAAAAAAATCTTAATCCCAGACCTGCTGTCGTATAAATATATACAGTTCAAGATGTCTCAGTGCAACTTAACATTTGCAATAAAGTACATAATTCACTAAAATTATCTAACCACATTTAAATTGATTTTTCAAACTCTAAAATATACACTTCTATACCAACCTACTGTCTGATATGAAGGAATGTCAGTAAAACCACATATTGCACTGATTATCAGGAAAGCAGTAAAAAGCTTACAGTAATGCAATCACCTCTACAACATAAAGACGTCTCGAAGAACTCAAGAGATGCAGACATTATGAAGGAAGAGTGACAAAAGCTGCAGGCAGAATCCCTGAAGTGTCTTTGTTATTATTTATAAACACTTTTTTTTCTGTTGCTGTAACACAACTAGGGGACATATGCAGATAGCTAAAACACCAAATGTTTAATTTATTTTTTTTTTTATGTTTTAAAGTGATCTTTGCATTATGCAGGATTTCTCCTTCAGATCTCTCTAACAGCCTTCGGAGAGTCAAGCTGCAATCTGCATTTGACTCCGTGCATTATGTGCTTGTATTAAGTTTTCCATTAAATCCCAGTGTCATCTATAAGTTACTACTATCATCTTTGCACCACTGAGGATCTGATATTTGATGGAAAGCCCCTCAAACCTCACCAAGGGTATCATCAGATCAGGCAGGCCTCGCTTTCCTATGTATTTACCAACTGAAGCATGTACACAAGTGAACTTGGTTTGAGTCCTCCATGGTTGGTTAACCAGCTATGTAGAGTTTTCCCAACCTATCATTTCTATCAATATAGCTAAAATTCTACAGAATCATATCCCTTGACTCTCGATGTAAAAATATCAATGCTTCACCTGAAGAGAATCAAAATAGTGCGTCTGTCACATTCACTCCTCACTTCTTGCTTAGTGCAATGCATCTAAAGAAATGAAACTTATTAAATCAAATTTAATGACATAATAAATTCTTCCCTTCAGACAATGTTGAGGCTTAATTCACTAGTGCACTTTAAGCCTTTGCCTTCAGCATCTGATGGGTCATTAGACTGTAATCCAGCAGCTAGCCTGTTTGGAATCTAAACTAAATCAGTAAGTACCATATCAGTAGTTTCTGAAATATGACTGGCAGGTCAAGTGTCCTCAAAAAGACTGCCTGGGGCACTTAAGACTAGGATAGGGCATGACTAGAACAGAACCGGCGATGAATCTGAAAGCATGTACTCAATAAAGACTTCATTCATTCTAACTCACTAAACAGCAGTTCTTCAAATGACTTGACTAATATTTTTGATGTTTTTAACCAGTAGGTCATGCAATAAAATTGTCCTGTATGTGCCAATAGGCTTAACACACAGATCATTGACTTGCATGCTTGGGCATATTTTATTTATATTTTTCCCTTGAGTTTTTCCATGGAAGCCTGAAATAGGCAATAGAACTGCCACGGTGTGGGAAAATATGCAATCTTGTGGACTCAGATGACAGAGTTTTGAAAAGCAGCAAGTTTGATAAGACACCCTTTTGTCAGAAAAAATAAAGGAGAAGCAACTCTGAAATACCATCTCCTGCACCTGAGAAGTCATTTTCTTGAGATGCTACTAATAATCTAACAGCTGTGGCCCCAGCTGAATGCTTTTCGTATTAGATATTAAAAATAACCCCCTCTGTAACCATTTTAAGGTTTTTCAATACGAGTCAGAAAACCAACTCTACTTCAGAATTTCAATTGGAGTATTTCAGGTTTATTGGAGGGGAATGCATGCTGTGCTTGTGCTCATAACCCTCAACTGCAGCATATTCTGATCACTCGTAAGACTTGATTCAAAGTCCACTTCAGTTAATTGACCCCAGTGGTCTTTAGATCAGACCCTTAATCTGTACGTTGCACCAAGATAATCAGTAACAGCTTAGTTAGAGGACACGTTTTCACCTATCATTTCCCAGATTCCACAAAAGACTCACACTTTCTGCAAACCCAGCCACGATGATTTACCATGAAAAAGCACAGTAGCAAAAGTAAAGTACAAAAACACAAACTTGGCACTCTAACTTCCAGGGATGTTTTCTCTGAACTTTGTTTCAGCTCTTACATTATAGCATTCTCTCAACGGACACAGAGGACATTAACACTAAGCAGGGGGTGGAAAGGAAAAGCAATGCATGCATCCAGATGCATTTTACTTCTCAACTATGCTTGCTTATTAGCTATAATGCCCGCAATATAAGGATACTTCCAAATATTACAGAGCAATTCAGATGTACTCTGTAATAGCTGAGACAAGTGTATCACGACCTTACAGAGAACCCTACTGACTTCCATGTGACACAGGCAGCAACCAGCTGTAAAGCAAGGTTACATACCTCTGTTTCAACTCAAATCTGCTTATGTATCAGGGGACATGGTCAGAGCTTGGCCACATCCTCCAATTAGTGCTTCGCACTGCAGATCTGTGGTGAGAGGACTGTTCCAAGCAAACCAGGTCGTAAATTATCACGGAGAGACCTGCCTCTGCACTCATTACATAGCACAGAGAGAAGGTCTGGAAGTCAAGCGTGTGGTTGGGTTACCCACAGCCCTCACAACACCGAAAAGTTGGAATTCAAGGGTGCATGGAACCATCCTGATACCTGCACTGCAGGACAGGAGAACACAGCTTCTTTTGACAGCCATTTCCCACAGAGCACTTGAGTGAAATTCAGCAGGGCAAATCCCAAAGTACCCCCTCTTTGAACAAGCTGAGTCTAAAAAGGAGGTATCTAAGTTGCCTACAGATTAATTTAAGCATGCATTAAGCACACTGTGTAACAGAGGCAAAATTACTTATTGCTTTAAGCATGCCCATGCTATTTTAAAATAGGCTGGTCGTCATGAGCATTTCTCCTATTATCTTTGGTGACATTTAATCAGTGCTTAAATGTTGGGAACACAGGGGAAAGAAGAAATCAGGTTATATATTTGGGAAAGCAACTCTTAAAAATTAGGCTTCTTTCCAAAAGAATACTTAACTGGTTGCTCACTAAGCAGACACAGCTAGCACAGATGTTTTCTGCCTGGTAGGAGTAAGGTTGCAGGATGCTGCAAGCCAGGGCCAAATCCTGAATTTAAATTCACAGAAGACTTAGACTCAGAACTTCACCCTCATATTTGTTTTTCTCTGTCTCACACATGCTGTGGAGGTAGAAGGTATTTAGAGAAATGAGAAAATTTAATAATTTTATTTAACTTATTATTTGACTATCAAAGGCTCTCTGTCATTTGGGATCTCCTTCTATCTCCAGCCTTTGTATTCCAAGGTACTTCAGTAACAGCAGTAAGTGAGCCTAAAATGCCAACTTGAGATTTGCATTATAAATGGCATATACAAAGAGATTTTTTAAACTTTGGTTGATCTAGCATATCAAAGATCTTTTTCTCTCTTTTTCTAAGCTACTTCAGTGACTGTATTGAAGTGAACTGAAAGGATTAGCTTGAAAGTGGCAAGAAATCTGGCATGCAAGAAATTTTCCACCCCCTTACCCTTATTTCAGTTGAACTCTTCATTATACAGGGGGCCCTTTCCTCTTCTAAAACACGTTTTTCTCTCTGTCTCTCTCATGCTATTCCGTGCTGTGTCAATACCAAACAAGGTGAAAACACAAAACACACAAGCGTGGCTCCTGACACTGGCTCTTTCAGCCCCATTCAATCTTCTGCCTTGCTAAACCGAGCGTTGGAGAGAAGGTAGTACACAAATGTTTTGTAACCTCCACTTTAGTGGGACCTACGGGTAAACGTGGCACTGCTGACACTCCATCTCTCCCACACCTTGCCCCAAGCTGCCTCCCCAAGGCGCATCACCATCAGGGCCCAGCACACAGAGCACATCCTCTTCTTCCCAAGGAAGTCACAAGCTGTTTTCACTGCTTGCGGTGAGCACAGGCTTGCTCTGGAGTTAAGTGCAGCTGGGAAAAATGAAGCAGCCTGGAAAGTCACTGGGGGAAGAGGAGCAGAAGGAATGACTCAGCGCTGAACCTGAATTGAGACACAAATGAGTAAGAGCTCCCAAAATCAAAAAAGATTCATGACCACTGATACCAAGTCTCCATTCAGACGTGTTTCTATTTGGAAAGTGTACAAGTGAGGACCACTGATTGCTCTGCAGCTCCCAACCTGACCTGATGCTCCTTTTCTATATTGTTGTGGCGTTTGTTTGGGGTTTTTTTAAACAATTAGGCAAAGCAGTTACATTTACTTTTTGGAACAAATGGCATTTCTGCTTGAAAAGTTCAGTGACAGTCCTACCCAGATAACCAGCATCTCCCAGATAGTATTCTCAATGATGAGCTCCCACACTGCAGACTACGTCCTGCACAGAGCTGCAGGATGGCCCCACAGCTCCCCAAAGAAAGGAATGGAGGGGGAGAAGAGGTTTTCTATGTGATTTTTTCTTTTTTGCTGTTGTTTGGGGATCCCATGCTGGGACTGCATGGGGTCAGTGAGTCATTGCCTCGGGGAAGCAAACTGAGCTCTGGCTGTTTACACACCAAGTTCTTGTTCCCATTGCAGAAGTCCTGTGCTGGCCACTCCAACCCAAACTCATTTCTCTTACATCAGTGACTTCAGAGCACCATTAGACAACATAATCCCCACTTTCTTGACTCACTCATTCCCGCCAGGACAAGCGAAACATTCACCATGGAAGTAACACACACAGAACAGACCGCGGAACAGCCTGCTTACCCAAAACATAGGGAATGCTAGTCAAACACCACCAAATACAGCTTACAAAGACACTGCTGGAGAGCCTTCAAAAAGCAGCTTCTGGAAGTCTATTTATCAGCTACTAATCACAGAAAATATGAAGGTGCTTTCTTCTCATGACATAAACCACAAGAGATGCCCCATCCTTCTGTGCTGATGACATGGGCAGCGTTGTCCAAGCAGCTGCCTACTGCTCCATCCTCTCCACCCACAGGAGACTTGGTGCACACAAGTTCATGAGTGAACCCACAAAATCTACACAAAGTCCTACAGGATCTCTGAAACCTTCAGAAGCAAGACCAGAACTTTTCTTTCACACCATGATTAACTGCGAAAGAGCGACACAACAACCACGCACCAACACCATCATCTTAAGCCTTCCTGACTTCATAAAAGGATGTGCCTGGGACTGTGTCTAAAGCACAAGGCACCACCTTATAAAAAGGAATAACACAAAGAAACCATCAGTAACAAGCATCAAGCCCACCCCATTAAGGTTTTTGTTAAATATAAAAATTGAAATTCAACACAAACTCGAGAAAAAAGGCCTTTTTAATCTTCTTCTGATAAAGATATGCAAAACTTTAAATCAGTTTGGGTTTATGTCAAGACATCTTTCAAAGAAAAGTAAGTTCCAAAACATCAAAGCAAGCAATGCAAGCCTGTGGTCTAGGGACTACACGGGTGCTAAGCAACATGTAGAATACACTTTGCATATGTGTAGTCCAGCATATAATAGACTTTAAGGCATTTCTAAGGACCAAGGAAAAGATTAGCTGTATTATTAGCCATATTTACTTTTGCTGTATTCAAATTTCCTGTAAGATAACACGTGGGCAGAACTGCACTGTCCCAGTGTTAACAGAGGAGAGCCCACCTCCATGAGGACCCATTCAATTGGGTCAGCCTCAGACTGATGGTAGAAATGAGCAATAAAAAGTTTAACACTAGCTGAAATAATCCCGGATTTCATTTAATCTCCTTCCTAGCACTAAAAATAACAGAGAGCAATAAAAATCTCAGATGGTGCATATTGCTAAAGCTGCTGTTTAATCTTGCTGATATAAAAAAATGCGACAGACCCCTCTCTCAGTTTCCTAACACTTGAAATTGCATTTTTTTTCTCCTATATTGCCAGAATATGCAACTATTTCCCTGAATAACACACATGCAAGGGCCATTTTCCTACACATGAGCACGCCTTTCTCTGCTCACAAGCACAGAACTGGCTTTGGTAAGAAATATAAAAGAGTTACTAAAGCCAATAAAGTAGTTTCCTCAGCCACACATATGGCTTCTAAGTTTAATAGCAATTATGTCATTTTTATATGTGATTCACTGGATGCTGCTTTCATGTGAATCATTTGACATATATAATTCAGGCAGATTTCTTAAATAAGCATATCACCAGTGTCTAAATTATTAATCAACTAACCAAAAGGGTTTCTTTCCCCTCCCAACTAGGCATGCAATGAAGACTGAAGACTAGACTTAGAAATACAGCACAGGCATTAGAAGAACATAAAGTTTGATAAACCACAACTCTTCACGTCTGGGAGAAGAAGGGGAATGTATCATACAGCGATAAATTAGGGACCACAGTAAGCAAATAGGTAGAAAAGGCTTCACATTCAGCTGTCTCCCGCAGCAACCAAGGTTTCCCCAGCACACAGGTGGCCACAAACACCTGCAGCTCAGCCCCCAGCCCGTCTGGCAGGTGCATCACAGACACAGACACCCCCAGATATGTGGGCACTGGGTTTTAATTCTCACTTCTCTTCTCGCCAGGAGGTAATGGGGCAGAGGTCAGCACCAAAGAGGGAAGGAAGCAGCCTCATCAGAGAGGTGTTTACAGTTTTCTTGCCTGACCTCTTAGTGCTCTCACCACAATGCACACCCTTCTTCTCAGAAGAAATTCAACACCCTGCAACTCCTCTTCCTCGTTTTTAAACCATTCCCATCCTGGAAACCTACACCTTGCCTCCCCTGTCCTCCACCCCCAAGGCACACATCCAGCCCCCTCCAGATGAGCTCCCCATGATTCCAGGATCAGCCATCAGATAGGTTTCATTTCTCCAGCTGAGCTTGTTTTAGCATATTTCCATTATCCTGGAACTCAGCAAAATACCTGACTCATTGCATTTATGGGGTTTGAATGAACCAGAAGCAGATACTTTCCATGCTCCCCTTGTTACTCTCTAAGGGCAGGCCTCTCCTCTTCTATAAAACAGCATTAAAAGCCACTTATGGTTTCTTCAACACTCACTGCATGCAAAGGTCCACACCTACGGTAATTTTGCATAAGGCATTTTCTTCCATCTTATAAAACCCACCAGCTAACATAAGTAGAAGAGGTCTTGCTCATAAGTGTATGGAAAGAAGGGATTTCAGCTTACAGTAACTATCCAGAGCAGTTTTCTTTGTACCTTGGCCAGTAGCAAAAGAACAATTAAACACACACATATTATAAGCACACAAGTAAGCACATTAACTCCTTTAAGACAAACTTATTTGCTTGTCTTATTTAAGAACATATTCAAGAGATTTCCTTGAAGAAACTAAAGTGAACAGACAGACTAAGGGGGCTCAGGCACTGAATTTCCACAAGATCAACCACTTCAAGCCTTTTCCAAACACAAAAAGAAAACTCTCTCCTCGCTCTTCAGTTTTTAACATAAAGAGAGCATAAGCCTACTTCAGCACACTACCATATCTTTGTTCGCCCATCACCAATAGATGTTCTTACCTTAAAAACAAGCACCATCTCTTCTTCCCTTACCTCCTTTTGTCCTGTTTAAGGGGAAAGCCCAGCTCTCCTTCTTATAACCTCCTGCAATCAGGACAAGTGAAAACACCTGTACTGCCCCAGGTGTGCTAGGTCACTAATCTCAGCAACGCCCAGCTTAGTGTCAAGGCTTTCTGCAGCATGCACACCTGGGTGCATTTTATAGTACTTCATGAAAGTATACAACTCAACTTTAGCTACCTAAACAGGCAAGTGATTCTCAAGTACATGCATCTACTGAAACTGGCAGTGGTCATTCCCAGGCCAGGCCAGCCTGCTAATCTCTGTTGTCATGATAGTCACGCATACCCTTGCCTCCAGATAAGAGTGCTGACTTAGGTTTGGGGAACCACTCTTCTAGTCCTTTACCAGGTTTGTGGTAGAAGCGAGCTATCTCCTCCCTAATATGTACATCTCAAATCGCTACCATGGGAGGTTCCTTCAGTTTCTACAGCTAAGCATTCTCCTCTGGCTCTCACCTCCAGGCTCACCTTTCAGGTGCCCTCTCCAGCTGCTCACACTCAGTTCTTAAAGATCATCACTGATAGGAATCACAGAACTGATTTGGAGCTCTTAATTCCTGGAACTTTTTTTCACTTTTATTCACAATCTGTCTTTTGTCCCTTTTCTTCTTGCTGTAGAGTTCTGTCAATCTGCTTTTATAAAACAAATAATTCCCCACAGACAGTTGAGCTGGCAAGAATCAATACAGCCAGCTCCTCTGAGATATGGCTTCCTAAAGGTGAAAGACAGTTGGGCTCCCTTTACCTGCCTGGTTAACAAACATTATAAATCATAAAGTTGGGAGAGGACATGGATGCTGGGGGCTCATGTTCCACAGGTAACATCTATGCCCTGTGTCCTGTCACGGCAAAAGGAAATATCCCACTGGCACAAGGAGGAAGATTAAAGCTCCTCACTAGGAAACAAGCAAAGAGGGTTAGAGCAAAACCTACTAATCAAGGAGCATCCTTGTTTCAGTTGGTTGGCCAATTGGGAAATAGGTTTGCTTTCAATCTTGTCATAAGCTGTGGTACAGAAGATATGAAGATTTCCCAGTTTTTTCTTTTCCCCAGTTTTTTCTTTTCCCCAGATTGACTGACAGAACAAATTGTGGTCTAGATGAATTTTTAGGAGTCTTTCTAAAGCAAATTTCACCTACTTAGTGAAATTGCGTGCTGCTAAGATATTTGATAGGCCTACAGAATGAGGCAAGCACATCCACCCCAGAAAACGGATTCACTGAAATAAAACCATTTCTTGGAATTAAAGTTATTGGAATTCAAGCTAAAACCCATTTCCTATACACAATCTTAATGTGATCCTCAGGGAGCTCTGAAATTATCATCTTCGAGTAAGTGATCTTTTCATGCAATTTTACTCCAGCACTATATCTAGGTATCTTCTCCATAACTCCTATGTCCACAAGCTTATTTATCTCCTTGCTAAAGTTCAAAATCTAATTTCCAACACAGGTTACTTACTGTAATAAACTGTACAAGCTTTAAAGTGACAAGTTGAAAGATACAATTTTTTAGAGTTATGAATTAATAGCCATATATGTCAAAGAAAGTGCCAACTTTTTCATATTTATAGATATATTATTGAAATGATAAAAAATGAACTGAGGAAAGAGAAAAGAAGTGAGGAGAACTACATATAATGAATCAAACATACTTAACAAGACATGTACAGACACTTTAGTGTGCATCTCTTTTATTACATTACATTAATCAAATTCTGCTAAAGACATCCATCTAAGCGAAGTGTCACAGTGATATTCTATAAAAACATTCTTTTGAAAAAGAGTCTTCCCTGACAGCAGTATCAACCACACTGTCTTAAGTGATTGTCAGGACTGCATTACTCAGAAATTAAGAGAATTTATGTAAGTGCCTCGTGAGCTCCCCTGAAGAAAAAATAATTTAATTGGAGCAAGTGTACAAACTCTGATAAAGGATGGTAAAACACGGATAAGTGATTTAACTTGGGGAAGGATGAACCTTGGGGGCTGCTCTGCTTCTTCCTTCTTTGGCTCATAGTATCAAAAGACTTTCTTCTGGAAAATCTGGGAAGAAAATTGTGCCTTCTATTAAAATGGGTAGAATAGGAGCATTTTTTTTTTCTAAGATATCCAGCACACTCTGATCGACTGGGGCATTTGGTTTTCTTTTGTCCCCATTTATTCTACTTCTTTTATGAGCTTTCTTAACTTTGGCCATGTCTATAATAAAATGTGAATTTCAAAATCCTCTTTGAGCAGTGAATTTGGATTGCAGTTAACTACTCTGTTTGGATTGCAATAAACTACTCTCATACTCCATCATTGGCGAGATACAGAGAACGAGGGGTGAAAGGTATTGCATCACTTCTTCTCCATTATTTAGATGCAATGGGACTCATCAATACACGGAGGTGACGTCCATTAGGTAGCATTAAGGTAGTGCTGGCATTCCCACTCAGAGTTGGGCTGCCACTGGGGGCTGGATACTGCTCCCCTGCAAATGCAGGAGAAACTCCTCAGGGTAATCCCTTAATGACGTGGCATCAAGTGTCCAAATGTAAGACATGAAAACAATTCAGGGGAACAGTTTTATCTGAGCGATTCACCAGGAGATCACAAAAGCAACGGTTTGCTCTTCCCAGTTATATACTAATTTCACCATCAAACCATCAGCCTGAATGTGATTCGAAACTCAAAGTCAAAACTACAAAAGCCGAACATGATAATTTGCAATTTGCATAACTTATTAACTGAAATATGTAATTCATGTGACAGACAGAACATAAACTTCAAACTGTGTTTTCAGCCACAGTGAGAGCTGTTTGATCCACATGCGCTAGTTCACGCATCCATTCAGGGGGAAAAAGCACATGCACACATACACCATTTGTCAAAGTAGTCAATGCAGTGCAATTTTGCAGTGAACTGCATAAATACAGGAGAATCACAAACACATCGGATCAAAATTCTGCCATGAATTCAAACTAATATTTACCGAACATCCAGTTCACTGTTCGCTCAGCTGCTCTTATCAATGTTATAATAAACTATAAATCCTAGTGAGCCCCGAGGCAACTTAACTGCTGTAGTGATGCTGGAGGGTGATTAGGAAAAAAATCTAAAGATAAGATCCATTGTTTTTTTCATGGTTGTGCACATCATTTTTCTATTTCTGATGCTTTATGTGTGATAATCTGAGCTTCCTCAGAGGTAAATTCTCATCTAATCATAACTCCCCACACATCAACAGAACATATCCTATGTGGTCTAACAACAAAAAACGGAGAGCAAGAAGTGCTTCATTAACAACATGGATTTAACCTACTGTAAGCTCATTCTTAGGCTGCAACAAAAGCCTCAGAATAGGTGAAAATTAAAAGATGCCACCTAAAGAGCTCTCTAAAATTAGAATTAATTTAATTCTTCCTGAAAATCTCTAGAATGGATGGTGCTGAGAACTATGCAGATAGGGCTATTTAAAAAAAAATGTAGCAAACAAAATGAAGAAGCAGCCTTATCTACTAAAAAAAAAAAAAAAGGAAAAGCTAGTACCCTATTCTCCAAGTCAACATTCTACCTATATCAAAGGGGAATGTAGTGACAGGGCCCATCCTGCAGCATGGTTGATATTATAGAGGGGGGGGCAGGCACAGGCAGTGGGCAGAGAGGTGCAGAAAAGTCACCTCCCACTTTGGCAGCCCCATGGACACCCAAAGAGGGCTCTGAAAGGATCTCAAAAAAGCCAAGATAATACATTCTACATATGCAACCGCTCACTGATGCACTTAGAGGCAGGAGAATGTCCCATACCTATTTTTGGGCTGGAGCACACCTAATCTGGATGGCTTCTGCTGCTTGGCTTGACCCACTATAACCAGAGCTAACAAAGGAGATGAGGTGAGTTAATTAGATATTGCTCCCTCTTTCCCAGTGCTGCAGCCAGGTGATGCCTCCGGGCTCTGGCCACGCTGACCTTTCTGGTGACAATCCCCATGAGCCACGTGTTACTCTCCTGTGCCGTGCTGCCAGGTCCAGCCCCAGCAACTGGAGTTTGTCTCCCTCTAAGTGACAGCTGCCATTTTAATGATCCAGCAGCCAAGGTGAATTTCATCTCAGGAGGCAGATGGGAAATGAAAAACAAATAAAATAATTAAAAAACAAGAGAATAAATGTGTTTGCACAAGGAGCTCCTGAAGATCAGATGGCTGGGAAGCCATTTGGGGGTGAATTCTACATTTAAAAATCATTTTTATCCAATTTAACAGATAACTTAACCAGTTGCTACGTTGCACTGCTGTATAACTCTGTTAAAAGGGATTTCTATTAAATTCTCTGATTTCCAGTGGTCCTCAACGAAGCCCAACATGTCTCTGTCCTACTCTGCCCTGTGAGATTGTCCTAAGACTGCTCCCTGTCACATTATTGCATGTTAAAAATTATTTCAGGGACTTTCTCCCTCCGTAATGAGATGGAGTGATTAGAATGGCTTTCACAATTACACCGCCGTTTTCCTTTAAGACACATATGAAAATTCCTTCCCTTTCTCAGCCCTTGGCACGTTCAGAGTTACTGTTCCCACTCACAGCTGTCACTACCATGCAAACTTAATAAATTCCATCTATGCATGACTTACTTAGCTAACCTCCATCCACCAGAGATATACGCTTCTTACTCAGACAAGCAGGACAATAACAGAGTAAAGCTTCAAAACAATAGCTCTCATGTTTCAAATATGTATAGTATAGTATGGGGCTTATCCCAGCCCTGGTGATCCACCCCTACAGAAAGGAGCTTTACTTCCACACTCTTCAACTTGTGGAATTAAATTATTATTATTATTATTATTTATTCATTTATTTATTTACTATTATTCAAAAGCAGTGTGCAAATGCACAACACAGCCAATTAGGAAAAGGCCCTTCCAAAAAAATGAAGGTTATCAAGGAGGAAGAAGGAAATAAAGGAAGATTTAAATGGACAGGAGAACAGAACAGACCCCAAAACACAGGCAGGCAGATTCTGATCAAACCCACCTTTGAAATTTCCAGTCTCAAATGAAGCCTCTGGAATTGCTGCAAATTTAAATCCTCGTAAGCTAGGGCAAAGCCCAGCCCCAAACAATTTTGTTAGTAGACAACAACGAACCTCTCCCTTCTGGCATCTTTTTGGCCATCAGCACTTTTGGGAAGAGCTCAGCATTTTTCAGAATTAATACCAGGAGAGAAGTAACCACGTCTATGTTAAACAAACACTCCCAAATGCCAGGTAAAATGCACATCAGAGAGCATCAGCCAGCCCCACAAGGTATCTGCAGGCGGTGGAACAAAGTGTGCTTCACTTTGCATTAGAGCGGGAGAGCACTGAAGCCTATGAGCAACAGAAAAATGCAGGATGAGAGATTTTCCTAGGTGCTTCCTCCCCGGATGTCCTGGGGCCAAGCACTGTCCTGGCTTCCAGCCGACATAATTTTGATGAAATCAATTGGGGGTTTCTCAGCATACCGTAAAATGACAGGAGCCAGATGCAACAGGACTGAACCTCAGCGCAGGTGAGGACAGATAGCAGTAGGGCTGCTGGTGCTGCTAATGGCAAGGGCAATAGATTGGGTTTGGGGATGGGCATCTGAGAGGTTCAATTGCTCCTAGTGGGACAGGTTCCTAGGCTGTACAGAACGATGGGTTGCCAGGCAGATTTAATCTACTATCTATTGCATAGGAGCTGGGACACTGCAGTAGATCCAGGGGAATTTTTGAGGTGTGAATCTAGAAGATTGACAACAGACTGTCCAGAACAGTGGGTGCCTCTTCCTTGGAGGTCCCCAATGCCATGGATGTGTCCCTGGGCCACCTGAGCTGGTGGGAGCAACCAGCCCATAGCAGGGGATTGGAGCTCAATGATCGTTAAGGTCCCTTCCAATCTAAGCCACTCTACCAATCTATGATTCTATATGATAAGGATTTGATGTGGACTACCAGAAAAGTACATTTTCTTTTTATTTTATACTGCAGAGATTTGGGGCAAACTGGAAGCACTGAGCAGCAAGGTTTGCTTGGAGGCCCTGGTGGCAGCTCTATTCTGGGACCCCAGACCTCACACTCCCAGCTCTTGCTGCCATCAGGCATGATCCAGCGAGGTGGCCACACAAGAAGCAGGCCGAGGGAAGCCGAAGACATTCGGGGAAGTTGCATGACATCTGGACCTTTTCCTGGAGCACAGCTTGCTTACAGTAAGCTTTCCTATTTCAAAGAAAACGATTACACAACAAATGAGACACACAAATGTCTCAGAAAGGTGTAACACATAACAAATATAGTTTTGCAATGCCGTTTCTCGCAGCATATTCATACAATTAAATTATATTATAGCCTCTATTTCCACTCGCAAAATGGACGTCATAAGAGCAAGTATAAATTATTCACATCTTTAGTAAATGAAGGGCTATCAGAAACTTGTCACGGGCTATCCATATGCAGTATGACTTGAGACACAATTGACAACGTAACTAATATTTTTAATATTCCAGTTATTTCCTAATTACAAGAACACTGATATTTTACAGGACTAGATCAAAGTGTGAAAAGAGGAAGGCATAAAGTTGGCAAAATCTTTGGGCTAGGTCCCATACCCTTCCTAGTCCCAGAGCCAGAAGCATGCAATGATTTTATGGACCGGTGGGTACTTTAGGGTATGTGCAGAATGAAGAAATAGAGCCCCATAGTGGTTAATCCCCAAAGCTAAAAATAAAAACAAAACAAAACCCTACTGAAACCGAAGCCTTTTAAGCTGCTGTCTTGTATTTTAAGCAATTTATTAAAATGTTAATTATCTGAATGACATTACGCTTGAATACAGGGGGAAAAGGCATTTTGAAAATTGTGCGCTTTTTTAACTGGGAGGGTAATTCACAGATTTTTTTCCAAAATGACAATTTCTTTTTTATTCAGCAGCTTGAACACTAAGTCAGAGCACTCTTCAGACTGCAAATATAGCAATTATCCCAAGTAATGCTTTGACACTGTTACCACAGGCAAGTGGCCAAAGTGCATCAGCAGTCAAAATATCTAAGCAAGTTAACAAGCTCCTTTTACTCTCTGCAGAGCAGGAGAAGAAAGGGAATCCAACCCCTGAGAAATGCGAAAAGAAAGGAGAAAGAAAGGCTGCTGGTGTTTGTTAAAGCAAACGGTGTTGCTGCCTCGGCCTGATCAAGGTGCAGGGACAGATGTCCCCAGCCGTGCTGACACGGCGTTCCCCCCGCACCTTGCTCCCGCACCCGCTCGTCAGGTTCCTCGTGCTCCCTCGGCCCCATTTTTTTCTTTTCAGCTCCGCTTGCAAAATGCCCCCACATGTACCGTACAAAAGGCATCTAAACTCATTAAGTAAATTCCCAAAGAACTATTAACAAATCATTTTGCTTCGGCCAGAGATATCAGATTTAATTAGGTGAGCGGTGTTGATGGGGTGCAAAAACAAAAGGCATCTCCTGTCTGAAAATGTTCAGGTCCTGTGTAGGCCCCATTCTTCCCTCCACGGCACAGACAATAATTGAGCACTTTTTTTTAAAGAGCCTTGGGATGAAAAGAGGAGTCTGTGCTGCAGACAAAAGCCTTCAACTAAGATTTGTTTTCCTTTCTCACCAGGTGACTTAAAGGGAAAAAAACCTTCAGCTGTAAAGAAATGGCTATAACCTACAGCGCGAACGCAGGGACGGGGAATATAAAACAGCTCTAACAAGCATAATTTTTGCGAGCGATTAATCAAAATGTATTTAGCCAGTCATTTCCAATGATAATCAAAAGGCACGCTTAAAACAATAATCATTTGGCAATAATAACAGCTCTGTTGGCTCGGAGGCCGCACTGCCTGATGGAGCTGGTGGCGGTGCGGGGCCAACAGGTTGTGGGGATGGGCATCCCCCAGCCATGCCAGGCAGCACAGCACAACGTTCCCTCCTTTGGGTTAACACTACGCAGAGGTCTCACCAGTTGTCTGTGGTGGAATAATACCACTGCACTACTGGGTGTGTAATGGGGATTCTTAATTTTTTCCCTAACGGCTTCCAGAGGCTTCGCAGATCACGTATTGTTGGAGAAAAGAGTCGTTCTGATTTCAGACTACATCTTCAAAAGGAGAAGCTTCCGAAACGGGAACCAATTGACATGTGCTTTCGTGGTGCCAGCTCTTCCCAAAGACCTCTGAGCGAATTCCTTCTCTCTGCTTTCCTCTTGCATCGCGACAACGGCGAGATGAAAAAAGCAAATCCCGCGTTAGGCAGTGGTGTGTAAGACCCACGACCACTCTGCACTCTGAGAATGTATCTTTATAATTTAAGGCTTACGAGGAGCACGCACCAATTAACACCACGCAACGAGCTTTCGGTGCAAATCATCATTAAATAAACACGCTGGAGCCTTTCAGAACCAGAAGCTACAAATGATCACAAAAGAAGTCAGCAGATCCGGCGTGAAAGCTCCAAAACCTCCAAAACACACTCCCATGCCATCACAGCAGCGACACACAAAGCAGCAGAAGAAAAAAAAAGTGTGTGTGTGTGTGTGTGGGGGGGGAGTTTACAATCTGCCATTGTAATTTTTAATCGTTCCAAACCATTTGAGGGGCACTATTTTATGCCTCCGAGGTAGAAGCTGCGCAGCCCGAGGCAGGAAGAGTAACAGGACACTCTCCCAACCCTGAAAGTCAACAAAAAATAATTTGGAAGTATTTTTAACTTATTTTATCTGAACCCCTGACAGTTAATTTGGTGTGAAAAACTGCAACAGTAGAAAACAGATGTTAAGGGGCAAGCATATAGTTAAGGTCAAAACAAACATAAAACACAGCTTCCATTTCTAAGGGAAAAAAAAAAAAAAAAAAGATTTGTCCAGCAACAGGTTTTATGCTAAACCTGCTTTTTTTTATTGTTCTGCTTGTGATATCTGCAGACTACACAATGCAATACTGTCTGCCGTAGTGCAATACCTCTCAGCACCAGTAATTTAAGACTTTCTTCTCTGTAATACACTAAACCATCATAACCTGTCTCTTCCTATTTAGTTTAACCTACAACCACCACATACTGATTTGGCTGTGTGTGGCTTTCTCTATTGCCATTTATTACTCCGCTCGACTCCTGAAATTCTGTTTGCAATTTAAGGCCACAAATTAGAAGCGTAAGTCATCTGTTTCCTATAATCCCCCTGTCAGGGCTGGAATCACATTTGGAGCTCAGCACCAAGCGCGGTCCTGGGCCGCCGCTGCCTCCCCGATTGGCCACGCGGGCGACGAGCGGCGGGAAGGGCGGGAAGGGCGGGCGGTGGGCTGTGTGGAGGGGAGGTGGGAGCAGCCGCCCGCCTGCGATGGAGAACGCTCTTCCACAGCACAACCCCTGGAAATATCCTGGCCAAGGGATGAGGGGATGACCTGTCGGTTTTGGATTTCGTTTGGGTTTTATTTTTTCGTTCCTCCGTCAGTATTTTTTTTTTTTTTCTACGTGCGTGTGTGCGGATGTATTTTTAAGCTGTCGAAGGGATGCTTAGAACTTATTCAATCCGAATCCCTGACAAGTTCTGCCACCCTCGTCACGCAGCGCATCCCCTTTTGCTGTCCTCATTAACTGGTTTTCCCCCACGCGATGGGCACTGTACGGAGCTAACATGGAGATCCGAACACACTGACTCCATTTTTTTTTCTCTCTCTTTTTTTTTTTTTCCTCTAATTATTCTAATGAATCCATGCGTTTGTTCCTTTGATGCCAGTGGAAAAAAGATTTTAAGTATGTAGATGAGAAATCTTAAAAGCAGATCCCTTTTTTTTTTCCTGACAATAAAACCGTAGGTAGAGGAAAATAAAATAAAATAAAATAAAATAAAATAAAATAAAATAAAATAAAATAAAATAAAATAAAATAAAATAAAATAAAATATAAAATAAATAAAATAATAAAATGAAGTAAAATAAAATAAAATAAAATAAAATAAAATAAAATAACTAAATATATCATGCAAACATTTGCTGTTATGCTCGCCATTCCAATATTATTCATTTTCCTTTAAGGCATTTTAATGGTAGTTCCTGACCACCACTGATAGGAGCAAAACGCTGTCAGTATTTCTTAGTTTACGTTATGGAAAGCTTTCTCTTTATTGCGCTGCGAGGAAGACAGCATATCCTGTTACCATCCAAAAAGAGCAAGATAAAGCATCTGCAAGGACCCCAATTCAGAGCAGCAGACAGTGGGAAAAACCTCTTTAGCTAACAGCCCAATGGGAGAACTCCTCTGCTTTGAGGGAGGAAAAAAAAAAAAGCAAAGCAAAGCAAACTAGATGCCATTAATAAAAAATTGTCTCACTGACTCATATTTACTAATAGATGTACTTTTACACAAGCTTTGAACTTCTAACAAGCAAATCAACTTGCTTTAAGCAGCACACTCTGGTCGTGCAGACAGCCAAAACTGAGTTCTGCAGCGTGATCCAGGCTGAGCTGCAGCAAACAATTTTTTCCCCTCGCATTTATGCAAAACAATAAAAACCTTATAATTTTTGTTTAAGTTAGAGGAGTCCTAAAAAAGAACATTCCCCTGCTCTTTGTGCTTCTGTAACTTAAAAATTGGCTGTGTTTTTAAGTGAAATTTGGCAGGCTGTTAGTCTACAATGTGACTAGGATATTTGGACATAACAAAATTGGCCAAGATACGATATTTTAAATGGAACTACTGTTCATGCAATTTCCTAAGGATTTTTATTTTTTTTTTCTTCCTATGCATTTGGTATTACAGTTTTATACACACAAATAAATACGTATTATGAGTCTATAATATACCAACGCAAACTATTGTCAAGATGCATTTACAGCACGTACTGTGACGATTCCTGAGCAAAAAGGCACTCTCAAAATAATGAATGCCCATTATTACAAACAAGCATTAGAAATAACTCATGGCACACAGAAGCACACGCAAACCACTCGGTTTGTTCCAGAGCTCAGACACCAGCGCTACTATTGCCGAGCTCCACGTTGGAAGAGCAACTGGAGTCCTGCCATGGAAATGAGCAGCATGCTAAGGAGCAGATGTTCCTCTTTGGAGAGGTGGGGGAAGTCTTCACCAAAACGTTGGTGGCTCCTTCTGGCTTTACAAGATGAGCCAGCTGCCAAGATGCTGCCCTGGAACTCAGATGGACCTGTCTCCTACAAATCTGTAAGCTACAGAAGGTGCATCTCGAGCCATCTTTGCCACCCGATGGCTGGAGCCAGAGTGCTTCTTCTCCTTCACTGACATGTCACACACTTCCAGGTCCCCAGAATAACATGCACACCAACAAAACCTGCTGCCCAGCTTACTGGGCTTGTGTGTGCCAGGTTCCATACAGACACATGGTATCAAGTCAAATTGGCCATTGCTTTTATTAATTACCAACTGAACCAAACTGAGCAACTCAACCCTAGGCCTGGAAGTTGTGCCAGCTCCACTCGGAGCTACACCATTGCTTGGCCTGCCCCAAAAGCCATCAAAGCAAGAATATCTGCCTCAAATCTCATCCTGGACACTGTACCACAGCTCTGCAAGCAAAGAAACTCATTGCGTCTCTACTGTGTGCATTCAACTCTACAAAAATTAAAGAGAAGTTGCATTCATTTTGCTTATCCCAGAGTTATGAATGAAAAATGATGAAAAATGATTTGCCACATGAACAATACAACTATATTTTACATAGTAGCACACATAAATGGCATCCCAAAAAACATTAAAATACACAGCAGTAATCTAGGATGTACATTAGGGAAAAGAGTGGTACTAACCAACAGTGTTACAAAGAGGTGAAAATATTTAGCCAGAAACCTGCAGCAACACTTGCTCTGCCACTGTCCTGCAGGTAATTAGATGACCCTAATTAATGGTCAATCAGGGCTGAGCTCCGGAATGGAGATCTGTACCTTATGCCAAGCAGAACACCTTGAGATGATATGGGAAACACCCATCGTTTATAAGGCATGGAAAAAAAACTGGGAGGTGAACAGCAGCATGATAACCCAGGGAGAAAAAGAGAAATGGGAATGACTGAAGCAGTGTAGGAAAAAGGAGAAAAGGAAAGGAAGGTGATCCGTGGCTGAAGCCCTGTCTCAGTTGTCAGCAATCACAGCCTGATGCTAGCTGAAAACAAAGACAGACAAACCTGTAACCCTTTGCATTAGTCCAAACAGCTCTGGGGATGCTGTTTGGAATAAACCAGAGGGAGTACACAAGCAGTTTGAGATCAGCAATGCAGTTTTGACTGTAAAATGCATTTTTTCATTAAGCAGGAAGTTCCAAAGCACAGCCTAAAGTCACCTATAGGCACAGAATCACTTTTGTCCTGTTCCTTGGAGCAGAGAAAGCAATGGGTACGGGCACAAGGGCAAGCAGGGATGGCAGGAACACAATCCAGTCATCATTCTGTGCTTTCCAAGCCTCGCAGGAAATATCCCAAATCCACACAATGTTCCCCCGCGCTATGTTCTGCCTGTGGATCTCCAAGCGATCTGACAGATGTGTAAATTCACACAGAGCCAAAGAACTGCCCCGGGATAATACAGCTGTGCATGCTAAGGAGAGCAAGTGATTCCAGCATCAGCTCATGGACAGAAAAATGATTTTTAACCCACCTTTCACTTCCAGGTGTACATTTGCTTGAGGTCATTTGGGGCTGGTTTCACTACACTGCGGTCAAGCTGTCCCCTTTTTTCGCCCACTAAAATCTCAACTGCAAAGAGGCAGATCTTTTTTTTTTTATTTGCTAATAGAGTGAGCGTTTAACAGGCAATGCAAGGATGAGCAGATTTTCTTAAATGCCAAATGTTGATGGATACACAGAGCAGATACACTAGTATCATGGGCTGTAAATGTCACTTAGCCTCAAGAATCCCTCTGTCCAACACTGTTATAACAAGGTGCTTTTAAAATTGGAACAGGATTTACACCAGTGAGGTGTGAAGCAGGGATTCATTTTTTACCCAGTGATAGCTCATCAGTGCGTTACACTAACCTGGCATGGTTTTGGCAGCACTAGAGAGTTACTCAAACCCCCAGTGATTTACAGGGGCTGTTCTTAAGGGTTTCAAAAAGAGCTATTACTTGATGTCCCAAAAGTAGGTTTGAGCATAAAAGGACAGTTTGTGATACACCGATCAAAGTAGCCAAACAATCCAGAACATATTAATTGCAGAAAGAAAACAGATTGTTCCTAAAAATACAGCCTTGCTCTGTCTTTTCATGGAAAAGCTGTTTCTCAGTAGGTGAAGAGGCACACAACAATTTGCTCTCCAAACCCATCCCAATCTAACGTTAATAGGGCACAGTCAGCCACAGTCACTCCTTTTCACCAGTCTGTACCAGACAAAATTATTAACCTGAATTAATCATTGGTTACAGTCATAATGGAGTCATATAATAGCTGAAAGATTACAAATTTGGAGACGAGGTGCAATAAAAAAGGGTTGGAGAGGAAAATAAATGCTTACAACGCGCAGGTCATAAAGTCAAATCAAAAACTTGTGTTCTCCAGACACTCTATCTCACTCCATCAAAATATATTCAGAAAAGAAGAAAAAAAGGTGTTGTTTTTATGTATTGAGATAGGGAGAGGGGAAAGAAAGATAAAAGGCAACAACTCCCAGTGGTAAAGGTATCAGGTGAGAAATCATCAGGCCCACTTTTGCTGTGCTCCCTGTTCCATCTGTGAGTTGTGGGTGGGAAGGAAGGGAGAGGGACTGATTGTAGTTCCTTGCCCTTGAGGATATAATTGAGGCTCCAGTTCATAAATGCTTGTAAATCACTGTTAAATATCAAAGTGACCAAGCTGCTATTGCATAAGACTGGGTCTTTCTCTCCAGATCCTCTGATGGTGCTATAATAAAGATCTCTGAACTTGCTGACATGTGGAGCCAGGAATGGGGCAGTAAAAATTCCCCAATTAATTTCAATACAGCACAAAATGGGAAGATTTTTTCTGAAGAGCCAATCATGTGAGGCTCTCTGCGGCTGTTCTCTATGCCAGCCATCTCAGGAATGCTCCCAGGGAATGGGTCAATATGTGCTGCCCATCTCACCAGCATGGTAGACCACGACAAAAAGTAGCACTGAACATGCAAACAAGGGAAGGAGGAAAAGGTAGGGAGGGAGGAAGCAAGGAAGCAAGCAAGGAAGGGAGGAAATAGGCTTCTTTTTACTCATCTAAACACAAACTTAAATGTAGCATTCACATTGCTTTAATCTACAAAACATAGCATTCCACACAATGCTTTTGGTTTTATTGCCATAAAACTTGATGCAGGAGCAGTGAAGGTAGTTCCATTTAACAAGATAATAAATGTTTTTGAATGACCTAAAGTGGTGCTCAGATTACAGCATGAAAACTAAATTCCAGGAGGAAGGCTACAGATGGAAGCAAAAATCCTCACAGATTATCCTCAAATATTCTGGAGGATGTCTGTCTGTTTACCCCTTTACATAAATAAAGCATCAGCTAACTAGCAAGTATAATTTTAATTGCAGAAACATAATCACGGATAAGGTAGATGCTCCGCAGGGAAAGTTACATTATTCAGGAAAGCACTGCCACACTTGGGATCCTCAGCATAAACAAACCAAAAGTCCTCTGTGGATATTCAACACTGACCTTAAATATTGAATGTTCTCTGCTCATATTTTTATGGAATAACCCCTATTGATCACCTCCTTGTACTTAATGCACAAGAATTTCTTTATCAAGGCTTTCATACTACAGGATATTTTACATTGTAATATGAATTCATGTTTAATGTTTTACCATGAGTAAGTATCAAGTCAGAGGATTGGGCTGAACCTCTGTGACAGATGCTGAGGATCACCCAGGACCAAGGACTCCTTCTGGCCAGCCTGAGCAGCCTTTGTTCTCCATACTGCTGTCAGAGCACCTCTCTGCTCTCTCTAACCTCTGCCATCTCTTGCTTCCTGTTTATCTCCTAAACACTTTAAATCCCCATGGCCATCCACGTGGTCCTGATCCCCTTTGGGCATCTGTCAGCAAATCAATCCAAAATTCCTCTTGTGCTGGTTGCGTTGGCCGCGTTTCCAGACACGACATCAGAGTGAGCAGGTTGTAATGGAGGAGACATCTCTGAGCAGTTGATACATTTGGGAAACCCCAAGAGCTCCTGATCTTTGCAAGGTCCACATCCCTGGGGAAACTCAGGCTGTCCCAGGGCAACTGCTGGTGTGACTGCTGAGCAGTAGTCCCCTGCACATCCCATGGGTCTCACTTCTTTGCTGGCTTCAGCCAAGCTTCTCTACCCTCATCAGGGTCAAATTCTGTCAGCTTTGGGATTTCAATCATTCCCTCTGGTGCCAGCCCATTACAAAAGGAACAGATATAGATGCTTTTACAAAGGAGAGAATGAAGGAAAACACCCAGCTTTTCATTTTATTGATATATATCAATGTAAACAACTTCAAGGAGTGCTGTTAAGTGAAAAACTGTATTTGTATGCTTTTTTTTTTTGGTATATATTATTTCAGACTTTTTTTAGCATTTTGCATCTGCTTTTATCTTTGAGAGTAGAAAAGTAAACATATAAGCCAGGTGACCTATAAAATTTCCTACAGATGGAAACATCCTTCCTAACGGACCTCACAGCCTCAGATAACTCACTCAGATTCATTAAACCAGACAAAGCCTAGTGTTAATGACAGTACTTTACAGCCTAATACAAAAACCTGAAGTATGTTTTGTCCTTGGTATGTAATCCATAATAAATTTTTAAACCATCTATGCTACTCCCAGTGTTCAGGAAAACCTCTTCAATGAGTTTCACCTCCAGTGCCTACTAAACATGGAACAAAGTCTGTAAACAATGAGCAACAGCTCTCTTTCACTGTGCTCATCTTCCAGCAAGTTACTTGTGCCGTCATGCCAGTGACAGAGCCAAATCAACCAAGAGGAAATAGGGCTGCTGTGATTTGCCATATCTTTTTGCGTGGTAACATCAAAATCTCTCTTTTTTTTTCTGCACTGATTTCTTCAGCATTCATAGCAGGTTCACTTACCTCTGCAGCGTGGCAACCTCTAGCACAGCGCGTGTTAACAGCATGGGACAACACACCATCACATTGCACTGGAAGTGAAACATATCATAACCAATTAAAATTGCATGGAAAATGAATACAGGCAAAACTTAATTACCCAAACTGGAATTTGTCTAGGACATAAAGGCTAACATCCATAGAGTTTTCAAAAAAGGCAGTTTCTATAATGACCATATTTAATATTTTATGTACAACCTAAGGTTAAATCTAAAAGATCTGCTGTAGATCAATTATAAACCACTGACATACCCTTGAAAATGAAGAAAACAAGTAGTTTTCTAGTAGTGTTGAAGAATGTTACAAAACATCAAAGACCTTGCCCCTTTCCTGATAATACAGAAATCAGGCAATTATGGAAAAAGGCTCTCCTGATCATCAAGTAATAAATTGGTAATGAGCATGGTGGACATATTCTCTGCTATTCCATTACAATATGTGGCATAGTGGTGGGTTTGCCAACAATTGCTCCTCATGCACTGGAAGAGAGAAGAGACAAAATATCTGTTGTCTCACCATGTCATTTTCAGTAACAAAAAATAAAATTAATGCTAGACTGTTTTATTTATCCCGGAGAATAATAATTTCCCAAGAATTCTGTTGTTGATTTAAATGTTCATAGATCTGGTTGTTAGCTGCGACGAGACACTGGAAATTGAGTGTTGCTTAATTGTTTAAGTCACAACAAATTACTCAAAAGGAGATGGCCCAATGTGTTTTCATATAAATTTATTCATGCAGCAGAAATCTTTTTTCTCCAAGAAATAAGGATATAGCAGACTTTATTACCTATGTTCCAGTCACCTTTTAGAGAATGTTATTTTCCAGAGATCCCCATAATTCAGTATAGGAGACTTCCTGGCTCTGGCAGATAAATTCACATGAAAGAGTTAACACACTTGCAGTCACTAGATGTGAACACGAATCTTAGCAAGTCCTGCTGTAATGCAACTCCCCTGATTGCCTCAAAAAGACAAATTTCTGCTACAACACAGAAACATTATAAACTAAATTCACCAGAGTCCCGTTGTGTCTGAGCTAGAGAATATGATTCCTGTATTAAGTGCTTTTAATTTCAGTGCTTGGGAACTGGTTTAAAACAGTGTGCTAATTTGCAGAGCTGTAGCCATTGCACTCTTGCTGCTGTAATCGGCAGCAGAAGTTCCTTAATGTGACTCTTCTCATGCCACTTCGCTCAGGGATAAGCCTAGGCAGCTCTCCACCTGTCTTGGCAAATAAATCAGCTGTGTGAAGTCCTGACAGGTGAATTCATCAAGCTTTGATATACTCCTGATACAAGCGTACACTATTTCTGCTCAATATTTTTGTTAGAAATCATAGAATCGACAGGAAAAGACCTCCAAAATAATTCAGTCCAATCATACAACTAACACCAATATTTCCCCACTAAACCATGTCCCTTAGTACAACATCTAAATGTTTCATGAACGTTTACAGACAGTGACTCAATCACCCCCAACATACTCCAAGACTTCAAAACCAGGAACCTACTGAGACTGCTATGGGAAAATGTGTTGTATGTCCCTGCCTATCTGTCCTGAAGGATATGTATGTCTGCTCAGCACCATCCTTGCAATTGGAAGCAGAGATTGTAAAGCAGGATGAACTGTTTGCCTCTCCCATCACCCAACTCATAAAAATAGCAGTTGGTTGTCCTAGGTACTGAACACAAGGAAATACTTGAAAAACATCCAAGTGACCAAATACTAAAACACTTCCTGTGGGGAACATCAAAGAAACTTCAAGAGGATGTGGTCCCCTGCTCCTCTGCCTTCCATCAACTAAGAAAAAAAAGGTTACATGATGTAATCTGGCACAAGGTGGTAAATACTGAAGGTCTGGAAAAAAAATCCTTAAGTTCTCTGTAGTAGATATTTTATCACAATTTATTACAGCAGGTGGAAGTAGGGTTGATGACAATGACCTGCAAACCATAAACTTGTAGGTATACTTTTTTTTTTCCTGTGGAAGTGAATTATTTTCAGGTAGTTTAACATATCTCTGATTGTAATTACGGCACAGACTGGTATCTCCCTGAACATTTGACCCGAGTAGCTCCATTTCTTTGTTTAAGAACAGATTTACTTGAGGGTGGTGCAACACGTGAAAGGTGCTTGGCTCCAATTCTGGGAATAAAAATGGAATATTAATTATTTAAATATATAGATGAGATTTTTTTACAGTCTTAAATCAAGGCATTTTTTTTCTGTGTCAGGAAACGCTTTATTGAAATGTATCTTTAAAATTATTATTTGGAAGAAAAAAGAGAAAGAAGGAAAGAAGGAAAGAAGGAAAGAAGGAAAGAAGGAAAGAAGGAAAGAAAGAAAGAAAGAAAGAAAGAAAGAAAGAAAGAAAGAAAGAAAGAAAGAAAGAAAGAAAGAAAGAAAGAAAGAAAGAAAGAAAGAAAGAAAGAAAGAAAGAAAGAAAGAAAGAAAGAAAGAAAGAAAGAAAAGAAAAAGAAAAAGAAAAAGAAAAAGAAAAAGAAAAAGAAAAAGAAAAAGAAAAAGAAAAAGAAAAAGAAAAAGAAAAAGAAAAAGAAAAAGAAAAAGAAAAAGAAAAAGAAAAAGAAATCTTTCTTCTTCAAACTGAAACCAGCATAAAATATTACTCCAAAAGAGTGGGGCTGATTTCTTTATAAATGAGGAGAATGTTAGAGCCATGGCAAAGGCAAATTGGCCTACAAGAAAACTGACAGCTTTATAGCCCCTGCGTCTGATTGAAATGTTGGGAAATCTCCTGGCAATTCTCCCAGACATCCAGGTAGAACAGTGAGTTCACTGATTATGTTAACTAAAACAATCTGGCTTTGCACAAACGCACCTCAGCCCCAGTCAAGTGTGAAGGCTTATCAACGTGCCAGACCAAGAAATAGACCTGTTTACCTGTAGAGAGCTCAGTGACGGTGCTGTGCAAAACAACCCATGGACATCAGCATGCAGGGATTTTTATTTTATGTTCCTTTTTTTTTTTATAGTGCATAACCTAAGTGAAGGCAACTAGCCTTCAGTGGGGCTGCATGGGTGTTAAAGGAGAGTACAACCCCAACCAATAAATGCCAGTAGCAAGCCTTAATAAGAAGAAGACCTATCATAAGGGGAGAGGTGTTGAAACACAGATGGTCAGAGAGAAAAAAAGCCTTGCTTTTGGGTGAAAGAGGGTGTGCTGGACTCAGTCTAGATCACATTCGTTACCCTCCCAGCTGGCTGTGGCATGGGCATCATGGGGCTGTGAGCCAGCGCAGGAAAAGGGGAATTGTTTATGTTTTCCAGGGGAAAAAAAATTGAAAGCCATAATAAACCTAAACAATAAAGATTACAAAAAGAAACAACGCTGCTAAGTGGCAATCTTTTGAGGTGAATGCATAGCTGAATGTTATTTTAAACAGCACATAACCCAGGGAATTATGATGTTGTTTACACAGGCCTGTCTCTTGGAATCTGTATATGTTTAGAGTTCAGTTTGTTATATGTCGTGGTTAAGCTCTCCAATATGTCTGTCTTCAGAAAAGAATCTTAGCTACACTGAAAGTTAGCCCCGGCAAGTTACAGTACAGAGGAAGTACCTTAAGTAACGTCCCTCTCTCCAGAGATACCATTGGTAGCAGTCACTAATGCAATCAGATATCTAGGGTTGTTTCAATTGCCTGCCAAAACATCACTCATGTCTATTAAAGCATCCTGAAAAACACCATTACATCAATTCCAGCAATGGCATAATTATTCTTCTTTCTGGAATGTCTTCTGATGTGAGTCACCCTGCCGGTGTGGGATTTCACTGGATAGCGGCTGTGAGACTGTCCCAGAGGCCATGGGGTGGGGGGGGATGGAGTCTTTATGCAGGGACACCCCCTCACTGCCCACCCCTACCGCGGCCGAGGCCCTTCCCCAAAACTGTAGAGGCCAAAGGTGAATTTTGTCTGCACTAATAAGTTGAATTGTTGAGAAATTCATTTTCCTAACGCTGAACTGATGTGAAGCATCAACAGCTCTATCTTTGCTGAAAAACTTGGATTTCTCCTTAAAACTATGAGCAGCAAGCTTCTAGGAAGCACAAGACATAGTTTCACTAGCTTATATGTTAATAAGCTCATCCGTGCACTCTAATTCTCTGTAAACTACGGTTACCTAAGGACTTCCATGTAATCAGTCCAAACTGCACCTCCATAGCCCACTATAATGTGACTGCATGAAGTTTATGCATCACCAGGAACAGAAGGATTATTGCAATCCTATATTTTGAGAGTTAACAAAAATATATAGAAAATCTGCATGAGAAATTCTGGTTTTCATTAGACTAGTGTAAACCCAGATTTCTTTGATGTCAATGGATCATCTAGCTCAACACTCACACAACAGAGGAGAACTTGGCCTTCTGCCTTCTCCTTTAATCTTTCGAATAGAAAAGTTTAACTTGATGAAATTCTGCTTCCTTGCAGGAATAATACTGTCTAGAATAAGGCAGTATTAATTTTGTACTTTAGAAGAATGAAGAGCAATTTACATTATCACTAAATAACTGAATAGATCAAAAGTCATCCCTAACAGAAGTGCACATAGTTGATCTTTACCAGGAATGGACATGTGCCATTGCTTTAAAAATAAAAGAGAGAGAGAGAGAGAGAGAGAGAGAGATTTCAGCTCTATGAACACTCAAACTGTTTTTATCCAGCTCCATGAAGATGTGACAATGCTAACAGGCTTCTGATGAAGACCTCACTTCATTTAAATTAGTCAAATTCCCAATAATTGCAAATTCTGTGTTTTTAAGCTAAGTTTTGCTTGCTAAACATTTACAGAGTCCACAGTGATGATAAAATAAGCCTGTGCTAGTCTACATGGCTATTAGATAGCTCCTAATGTCACAGTGAAAATGACAGTATGGACAGACTCTTGAAACAGACCCTTTGAGCACCCATACACAGGGGAAATTGAAATGGGTAATTGAAATGCTGACTAGTCATTTGCATCACCACCCTAGACATGAGACGTGACAGTCTGCTTCATCTGTTGTGAGGATATCTGTTTGATGAGGGTTATTAGTATTATTAGGAAAACAAAAAACTTCTAAAATTTCACTCCTAACTTCAAAGAATACTTGTTAGCAAATTGAGAAAATAATTTTTGAGGGAAAAATGTGTGCTTTCTTTCAGACTTTAATATCAACAGAATATCTACATTAGCAAGCTAATCAAGCTGGAATGTCCACCAGTTTGCATGTGAAGGCAGTGGGCCATTTCACAGAGAGAAAATAAACATGGTCTAGGGGTCCCTTCTGCCCCCGAAATCAGAGATAATGCTATCAAACTATATTGTGGAGGTTTTAGCTTATGAAAGGTGCCATCATCCTGAATCTGTGTGGTAACTTGAAAGCTATGTCTCAGAAAGCCACAAAAAGTCACCTTAGAGGATTTGAAGGAGGAAGTTGTCAAGGGTGGTGATGGGAAAAATGAATGTATCTTCTGCTGAACGAAATAATAACAACTCCTTCTGCATCCTCCCATAGTCATTCTGTTGCTTCTGTCCTCCCTAAAAGCATTCTTCCCGGATCAGATGTGTAAAACTTAACTCTTAGCCCTGTCCCATCTACAAGGAATGGACTGTCCCTACCACAGAGCTGGATGAACACCGCCTCATCCCAGCAAAGCAGACTCATCATCTCCCTACAGGAAGAAAGGTCATGGACAGGCCACCAGAAGACCCAGACATGGCCTGCTGTATTTGTAAAATGAATTCATTTTACCAATGAATAAAATGGAGGTAGGGAACCATGAAAAATTTTTATATTTTCCGGAAGGATATTCTCATACATTTAGCATTTATCATAACTGTATCTATTTTATGTTTTCCTGATAGTTTATTGTAAAATCACATAGATACTTTGAACAAGCCTACTAGACAAGTCAATATCCAGCAGCAACAAATATTTAGAGAGAACGGATTTGTAATAATTAGATGGAGACAAGAGATGATGAACTGGTAAATCTGAAAGTCTTTACAAACTCTGAAAATCTCAGATGATCATTTAATCCATCAACTATCTTCTTAAGAAATACAATCACGGAATCTCCTGCCAAAAAAAAATCCTTACTGTAATCCCACCTTTATCTCATCCACAAATATACATTTTCTATATAAAGACATGATCCCTCTTAAGAGGTCAGTATTTATAGCTGGCTACCAAACACACCAATATGCCTACCCAACCACTCAAGCTCTTTATTGTACCTATTTTATAACCTACAGTCACTTCTCCAGAGAACATGGGAAAAAATCCCATTTCTACATGGCAGACATATGTTTCTTCACGTGGCAACTTCCACTTCTGTTTCTCACAGGTTACACACAGTTTAGATCCCCTTTTAGCTCAACATATAGTGAACTTATTGAAGATGAAGTGAACAGGCATTTCCTCATAGTACTACCTCACACATGGGACAGCTTAATGGCTTTGCAATTAATATATGCATAAGTACAACCTGCATTATCAGCAGTAAAAGGCAAGTTGGCTACTTGATCACATATAATTAAACAATATCAAAGTCCTCGTGCTCAGTGAAAGCATGCAGTATACCTGTTCCAAGCCGGTGTGTGTGTATGGCATGAATCTATATGTGGTTTCTCCCAAAAAACACAGCTATGTTTGATATTAAATGATGTTTATTTTTCCCCAAACTATGGAAAGCACCTGGTCTCAGTTTTCCTGGGGATAAGTAGCAACTTTAAAGTTATGCAGCACCAAATCCCACTAACAACAACACAGAACACGGCCAAGGAGCTAACTGAAAATTACCCAACCCCATCATATGTATATTTATTATATATATGTATATATATATATATCTTATCTGAACACATTATGAGGAACTGCTGCACGATGGAAATGGGGCCCAGAAAGGGAAATCTGAGGAGCTATTGCTTTATAGAAATCAAAGGTAGACATCCACACATGAGAAGGATGACTTTAGGTTAAACAATACTGAGGAGGACTGTGGAGAGAGTGTAGCAATTTTTGAGCAGAGCTTTAATATGTATTCTAACTCTGCAGTTAAATGGAAATGCTTAAGCCTGTAAAACTAGAAGGAGATGAGAAGGGGGGAACGCATGTATATGAAAGTAGCAGATACAGAGCCATTTTATACAGTTCAGTAGGCAGGCTAACATGAACTTAATAGTGACAATTGTTTTAAATTGATTCAAATAACAAATACACATTTCAGAGATTGTGAAGTTTTGCACTGCATTTTTCTTTTTATCTTTCAAAGAAAACAATGCTAATAGTTTCCTTTTTCCTACGCTCAATGACTATTTACTACTTTCTTGATGTGGACTTTCAAAATACAAAGAAGGTTTGGCAAGTTTTCAAAGTCTTTCTTCAAAGTCAGCTCTTAAGTACTTTTTATAAAAACATGAAGAATACTTCTTAGTATGGAGAATTGATAATGTACTGCTTTCGTTATTTGTATATGAAATACTGTCAGATAAATGCACATGGATTCATTTGTTTGGACCTTCTCTGTTAACCTTCTGTATGAAATTGATTTCCATTGATCACAAGAGTCGGTAACGTTAACAATTGCTTTCAACCAAAAGTAGCTCCAGACATTATAGACCCAAGTTTCAAAGGGAAAAGTTACTGTACTTGCAAGTTTAGAGCCAAACTTGGCAGTTCTTCCAAACAGAGTGGTCAGAAGAAGAAAAATAAAAACAAACATCCTTCCAAGATTTTTTTTTCAATTGCCATACAAAATAATGGTACAAGTATGTCACAACCCTTTCAGAAAGTTATTCATGAAACCGTAAGGGAAGTGTCTCGAATACTTTGCTGCTAGCTAGTTAACATTTGTATAACATTTTGAGAACCCAAGGAACTTTGCAAAGTTGTCTGCTCTTTTCTGTTGCGCTGAGGTAAACTTACATAGGGGTGGGAATCAAAGCGGCATACTCCACATAGCGAACCTGAACTGCTGATCATTTGTAGCCAGTCACATAGATCTGTTTACCTCTCTTGCAAGCCGCGGGCCAAATTCAGAGGTGATTTGTAAGGTGGTGTAAGTAGGTGCAAGTAGATTTGAGTGAGTGTGAGAGGCTGTGCTGGTGGTGCTTGCGTGTGGCGGGGCCTGCAGGAGGTGAATCAGCAGGGTGAAATGGCCTAGGTTGCTTTGGTGGAAGTGGGTAAGGGGCAGGTACACAGCCTCTCCCCTTTGCAGAGCCCTGCGCAGTGGAGTCCAGCAAGACCATCTCATCTGGCACAGGAGGTTTCAAAAGGTGTACATTCATGCATTTAGCCCGGTTTGGGGTCTTTCCTCTGTAATCTCAAAAAATGACACTGCAGTCTTCATTTCTCTTTCTATTCCTACTGTTCCTAGTCTCTCACTTACACTGTGGTCTTCGTTTCTCTATTCCTAATGCCCCTGCTCTCTCAATTTCCTGTCTCCGGCACTGACACCTCTTTGTTCATCTCCCATCTTTTCTCTGTCTTGTCTATTTAGACTGCAAATTGTTTGATAAAGGGACCATGACTTAATAGGTGTTTGCACTACATCTGGCACCATTTGGTCTTAATCTCAGCTGGGACACGAAGTCTCTACTATTAAGCGAATAATTAATAATGATTAGGTCCTAAAGCAGCAATGCTGCAAGCATGTGATACTCCACTAACCTTATCCACTGCTCCTATCACTCTTCTCTTTCTTCTAATGCCTGCTAGATTCAGCAGGGATTACTTCAGAGGCACGGCTACCAAGGGGCAGCCAGCATGGCTGTTTCATAGCCCACTGGATGCTTTCCTCCTTTTTGAATAAAGGAAAGCTAAAGTGGAAATCAAGCTAAGCACGAGAGCGAGGTCTTATGAAAACTTAGAATGCATTCATGTGGCAGAACGATGTTATGCATAATATAAACAGCTGAATGTAAGGGAGATCACTGCTCTGTTTCAGGAAGTAATAGCTAAAGAAGCATTTATTTATTTCTGACAATTAATGGACATAAAAGCTTATGTATTATCTAAAGAGGAGAAGATTAAAGGAGGGAAGTAGCTTACACTGTTGGATGGGCTGCACCAAAACAAATAACCTCACAACTTCATTTTGTACAGAGCCTTCCATAAAGTCTGGATAATAAAATGCTTTACAGCGAGAGAAGAGGGAGGGAGGAAGCAGAAAGCAGAACAGATATGTTCTGAGCTGAGATTGGAGACGAAGCAGCAACACTGTGCCAAGCAGCAGGAGCTGCAGGAGAGAAGCTCTCACCCCAGCAGCAACAGGATCCTGGGACAAGCAGGGCTGTGGGCTGGGGTTAGGCTGAGGAGCCCAGAAATTAAGGTGGGGGGGCGGGGGTTTGGGTGGGGGGGAGTCTGGATAAAAGGATGAGGAGCCAAATTCTTCTCCTGATTCCACCAACGCAACCCCACTGACATCAATGGGTGTAACTGAGAACGGAGCCAACCCAGCACAGCCCGGCGGACACTTGGGGAGAGTTTGAAAACAAACAGGATGGTCCTGGGGGATGACTGAGGGTGTACAGAAGCGTGGGGGGTTCTGTGCCAAGGATACCCCATCCCAGACACATGTGGCAGCAGCTTCACACACCGCAGGGTCTTTCTTGGTTATCCCCAGCATCTCCCCAGGGGCATGGCTGATAGTGTGGGGCAAGGGTTGCACAAGTTAAAGCTCTCTGTCCCCAGAGAGTTGTGCATCCCACCCAGGATGCATCAGGCTGATCCCTAAAACTTCATCCACGGGGAAAAGGCAGATTCCAGGGAGATCGCTGCAAGAGACGTTGACGTGCCAAATTACAGGACCACTGCAATTAATTCTGGATCCAAAACAGCCACTCCAGCTGTTGTAACATGTAAAAGACATGTATTCGATGAAACATATATTCAATAAAACATGTATTCAATAAGAAAAACGACCTCCCAGCTTCCCAAGTAGAGATCTGTGCAAGACTTAAAATAAAACTCGATTTCTGCAGGCTTGCACAGTCTTGTGCTGAGTTTGGTGGCATGCAAAGCAGACACATTCTTATAGAATCTCACCCTAGATTACTTTCAAAAGTAGGGGATTTTTTGTTTTTTTCTTTTTCACAACGTGTTTGTTTGGAAGATTTTTGCTGTTTCTTCCTCTTTTTCTATTTTCAGACAGCTTCGCTTAGTGGGAAATAAATAAATGCAGATCTTTTTACAGTTACTCGACGTTTTAAAACCGATCTACCAAAAAAAAAAAGAAAAGAAATGATTGGGAGTGTGTGGGACATGCACACATCCTCCTCAGCTCTCTAATCCTCGTTAGAAAAACGTCCAAATAGTCATTTTAAAAAGTTGCTCCGAGTACACAGACAGCTGTTCCTCATACATACTGCAAATGTTTCTTTTAAATTCCTATGGACGCAAGAGTTTGATACAACGCCAGTACCTCTAGAAACAGAGAAAACCAAACACACCCCATACTGATGCTTTTACTGTCCCAACAAACTTTCTCCCACAACTAAAATGTTAAAACTTTTACCCCACGTCCCACATTGTGAGATTAGTCCAATAACTAACGCTCTGTCCAAGTAAAATACATTTTGTCATTGCTTGAAAATGTTACCTTTCACAGAAGTATAGTATTTCTGACCAGCAGGGAACATATGTCAACATTATCTATTATTACACAATGTCAGGACCAGAAAGGGAAGGTGGGTGGTGGATGTTAATAACAACTTAAGCGATTTTCTAAAAGAGGCATTTGAGAAGTACAAAGCCAGAAGTCTTAAATGTTTTGTCTGATTGTCGCTGTGTCAGCAACCTGCCCCCACCACTAGAGCAAACCTAATTCTGCCTGTGACCCAGTGCCTAGTTCTCTTTTCAATTTGAGCCAACGCATTGCTAAACTGGAAAGTTTGAAAAATACCTTAGAAAACTTCTCCACCAAAAAGGAAAAAGAAGAAAGAAAAGAAAAACTTGCAATCGGCCCTAGTGAAAGTGTCAGGGCTGCGATCCTAAGGCTGAGATCTTTCACTTCTTTTTTTTTTTTTCCTCTCTTTTTTTTAACACTTATGTTAAACTCTGTGTTCTACCATGGATTTCTTGGGTGCTCTTGGCCGTGTCACCCTGACCCCCACATTTCTGTACCTGGTGTGAAGCTCACACTGCTCCTACCTCTTCCAGGTGCTTCAGGCTCCCTGTGCCAAAGACTTACAGCTACAGCAAAAGGGCCTTTGAAACAGCAAAGATAAGCAGATAGCAAACTGCAGTGTTTGCTTACTGCCTGCCTGTGAGATTTAACTCTGATAGGCAAACCCAAACTGCTGAAGCAGCACGGCTGGGGCCCAGGACTCACATGGAAGCATCTTTAGGATGGGGATCACAAGCTCTTTTGGGTGCTTTGTGGGAGGACAAAGCCCCTCCTTTCACCAGCCAGGACAGGGGCTGTTTTGGTAGTTTTTGGACAAACATTTATTGGCATGAACCTCCACATAAAAGCCCATCATAGGAAAATCTGGGAGACTCCCACTTCCCACTAGAAAGCTTGCAAACTGAAATAAAGCAGGCAAAGCTGCTATAAATAAATCAAAGGGAGATGAACAGCAATGCTGTTGTTCAGCCATGTTTCTAGCAATAATTCTGTTATTGAAAATGTGAAATTAGTGCCTCTATAACTCTCTCCAATGATCTAGTACTAAATCAGAGGAGAATAAAGCTGGAGGAGTGAAGTTCTCCAGCACAGAGAGACCCACACACAGTCTGCAGCTGTGTCCCCACCCAGGGATGCCTCCAGCAGCAGGACAGCACCCTAAGAGGCGAGCACATGCTCCCCAGGGGCTGAGAACATGAAAATGGCAATCAACTTAAAACTTCTGAGGTACATAAGGTATGCTTTGTGCATATATTTCCAAGTAGCACATAGCTGCTATACAAATGTCTTGTTCCTAATCCTTTGCCTCTCTATGAGGAGTATCTAACTCCTGGGTATCACTCTGGTATTTGGGTAGAGTTGCCAGTAAGCCCCAGTAACCATGTAAAATATGCTAGGGGCCTCACATTCCCTTTTACTGTGTGTACATCCTAAGAAATATTACTTTCCTCACCACAAAACCAATAAGGTCAAAGTTGCCGGGCCCAAAATATTTCCTCACCTTATTTTTTTGGCTCCGTATCTGTTTACAGAACCTATGTAATTTCTTTGCAGTATGTTCTTTCCCCAAAAGCAAATCCTTCAGGGTATTTACTCCCCTCCAAATACAAATTATTCTGTTCCCTGGTAATTATCTGTTTTGCATACAGTTACACAGCTGAATCAGAAACAGCAAGATATGAATAAATATATAAATAATGGACACACTGAGGTGTAGTTTCTCATGTTTAACATAACACAGGGGAATTCATTTTTATAGCAAGCCAGTAAATGTTGTAAACTGATGTTTTCAATTCCAGTGACTTAGAATTAACTTCTAACTGTGAGATCTAAACTAGCTGCAGTCTTTTATAATCTCATGCTTTAAAGCTATAATCGTCTTTTTTCATCTGCTGTTAAAGAAGAAATTATATTTTACTAGGAGATGGTAAAGGTAGACCATAGAAAAAGTATACTTCAAACTGCTTAAATATGATTATTTTTGTTCCATGTGATTTCACTCGGTGATATAAAGGAGAGAGCCCAGCTAGCTTATTGGAATGAAAATGTGCTGGTGAGTACAGAAAAATACATGTTGTTTGCCAAAGCTTCTTTTTTTTTTTTTTGAGTTTACATTAAAAAGAAAAAAAAAAAGGAGAAATATATCAAAAACTGAGGAAAGATACTTTTTTCCTTTTTTTTTCCCAAGAGCAGCAGTTCAAACATCTACCGAAAGCAGTACTTTATGCTGTGAATTTTTTATAAGGCACCTTTAGGAGCAATAAGCACTCACTCAGAAAACTCTGATCGACTTTGGAAGTGCAACCTCTTCCGAGATATGCCAAGGGGCTGTGACCTCCTCAAAAGTCACTTGGTCCAGCAGAGCCCCATGTCTACGTTGTGCTGGTTCAGACCAGACAAAACTGGCCTCAAGATGCCTCCAACAAAAAAAAATGTTTGTATTATTATTGCTGCCCCACAGCTCTTCTGATCTGCTACAACCCTGTTTTGACCCCACCATCTCACCTGGGTCTTCAGGCTGGAGGCATCCTGAAGCCTTAGGGCCAGCACCATTTGCACTGCTCCATCGGGCAGCAGTAATTCCTGGACCTTGGCTTTGAGATGTGTGCTGAGGCTCGTGGGCCTGATGCCACGTCTTCAGGAACAAGGTTAGAGCTGTGAACTCAGATCTGAACCTGGACCTTGGGTTTAGATCCAAGGGTTTGGTTTGGGCCCCATCTCTCGTAAAAACAGATAAAAAGAGATGAAAAGATAATTGTAGAAACTTAAAAGCCAGCGCTGCATTCTTTTAAAATTACAAATTAAGCTATAAGCGATTCCAAACTATGCTGTTTTTATTAAAAATGACTTAATAATCTAATCTTCCTTTCCTTTCTTTTCTTTTGGAATTTATCGTATATCCTAGTAATCACACATAGAAATTACACAACACTACGCTGGATACTCCTGAAAATATAAACACAATTGTTTATCCAGAAGCATTATAGGTTCATGCAAAAATATGGCATTTAAAGCTTGTGGTCAGATCAAGAAACCACAAGTATAATTGTTTGTTTATCCAGCCAAGCATTACTCTTTCGTGTAAGTTTATGGGGGTTTGGTCTTTATTTATTTATTTCTCAATCGTTTTAAAATTAAAGTTACGGAGTGAAAATAAACGATTAAAGGCAAACAGCTGAAGCCTGCACATGAGGAGGAGCATTTTTAGTACTAAAATCACGCATTTGCCATAGCTTGCACTGCTCAGTTTTGTGCTTCCATAGAAGCTGGGTGATAACGGGGCCCTTTGGTGGAATTTCTACATATTTTCTCCTCGTTTCAGGGCAGCTGGTTTCTTTCCTCTCGGAGGACAGAGCAGAAGTATATTTATCACTTCAGCAGTGACTCAAAACAAACAGGAAGTCTTCATCAGCAGAATCCTGGGCAAGGCAGATACTAAGGTACTGGCAGAAAGGAAACAGAGGCTTTCGGCCGTGGGAGTCAGACACACAGCGCACACTGCAGCTACAGCAGATAACCAGATTAGAGATCCACCAAATTATTTTTAAAGGAAATTAATAAATAAATAGATAAATAAATAAATAAATAAATAAAGGGCATCCTGCAATGGTGGCTTATGAGGCCAGAACAGGAGGGCTTGAAGGAGTCTCATGCTTGGCCCTGTGGATGACTGCTCCTGCACGGATTACAGTCCTGACATTGAAATACTACCGTCTACTTACTAACAGCAGTGAACACAGCACAGGACCCATGCTGTCAGCAATTGCCCAGCCCTCGGCCAAGCGTGGAGATGTGTCTGCAGCTCCATAGCTTGGGTTTCCCCACAACAAACATGGGTGCCGAGAGGCCCTGCCCTGAAGGATGCAGCGTTGTGGTTTTGGTCATGCTCTTGGGCTTGGCTGATCTGTCAGATAGAGGACGCTAGCTGAAAATGGAGAATGTTGAGAAGAGTTGCTATCTGCTTCCCCTTCCCTCGTGCTGCCCCGCTGTTTGCCATGTCTTGAGACAGGGCACGATGATACCTTCGCTCTGACCCACTGCAGGCTTATCTACAGAGCCGGCAGGAAACAGTGGGGCTGGCGAGGCCACACTGTTTGTTGCTTAGAGGGACTCTTTTGCAGCTTAAAATGAGTGGCAGCTCTTGGCCAAGCCCAGAAAGCCACGGTGTTAGGAGCCTACTGTACTGCCCCATTGAGACAGATGAGCCCTCCAGCCCTAGAGGGTCCTGCAAGGGCAAGTCCCACAGGGCTGGGTTCACATGTCCGGGCTGGACTTGCCTGGAGCTGTCACTGCCAGTCCTCCAGAGCAGAGGACGTCATGTCCTTATCGTGCAGCTGCACCCTGTGACACCTAATCTCAACGTCTCACCACAGAAATCCAGCCCTCTATTAATAAGGATGGCTGGCTTGGCTCAGAACCTAAGGTGCATAGGGCTGATATAGGGAATGTGAGACACACACATCCTCACAAACAATTAGTACATGTACATTCAAACGGTTGCCTGCCATGGAAATGGCAACGTGACATCACTATGGCTCAAGACATCCCAGACAGGAGCATTAGCAGTGAAAGGACTGGTTTAAAATACTGAGTTCTTCATACTGGCTCCTATGCAATCTCTGCAGGACTGCCCTGCAGAAAACTGGCTAAGGACTGTGTCATGCAGATGACTACCAAAACCACTGGGTTGGGACAACACTGTTTGGAAGCATCTGGCAAAATGCATCACCACCCTATTGACTCACAGATGTGTCAAGGCATAAAGTCAAGCTCGGTGGGTATTTCTGGTAATCCTGGAGAATTTCTCTAGGGATTGGACTGTCTGCATGCTTGTAAGGAACGACATGGTCTAGCCAGCATCTTAGCCAGTCTCAAGGAAGGGAAACCTGCTGAAGGTCTGCTAGTGTGCATTGCCCATCCCTGCTGCTGAGGAACATAACACAGCAGAAGACATCCTCCCTCCTTCCAGAACAGTCGGCTGGAAAGTAGGTCAGAGCTGGACCCTTAGCTGTAACTGTAGCATAGCTCCATAAAACGATATCATTTGTGTTGATATTAGAACTGTGAAGCCTTGGTTTGGAATCAGCACCTTTGCTTACAGGATGTGTACTTTGGCTACTTGTACTCTCAAAAGCAACTTCAGTGACAGACTCCATTTTATATTTTGTCAGCTGAAGATCAGAAAGTATGATAAATTTAAAAGAAGCTCAGCACCAGAGAGGTGATTTGCAGCCACAGGGTGCAAGTAGAGGAGCTGAGAACCAAGCAGAGATCTGTAACTCATGCGCAGTGCTACACCTACTTCCTCTGGCCTTAGAAATGTTCAAGCAAATTATCTATCTCATGGCAAATGCTGTCTGCTGTGCCAAAATGTTAGCTTTGGAAGTACATTGGAGAAGTCTTTGGGCTTCTCTGGCTAGCTTGTACTAATCTTGAATTTACCATCTGCAAGCCAAGGAAATCTAGAGTGCAACATATTTCCACCACATGTCTTTCCATCTCTTTCTTTGCCCCTGGCACATGCTTTGCGACCAGGGGAAAGCAGTCAACGTGCGATGCTGGGAGAACACTGAGACAGACTCTCTGCACTACACAAGAGAAACCCAGCAAGGCAGGGGCCCCACTCCTAAAGTGGAAGAAAGGCACTGTCATCTCAGTATTTGATCTTCAACCAGCTGCATTCAAAATATTGGATAACACAAGCCTTTTGAAGCTGCTCTCCAAGTGATAGAGGATTACTGGCTTCGGTAATGAAATGAACGAGTCAGGATTGGTTGACTGAAGGAATTTTTTTTTTTTCCTTGGCATTGCTCTGTGCCATCTTGTTTGATTGCATTATTTCTTCCTCTCAAATGTGTTTCTTGCTTCTCCTAATCTTTGAACAACTTTGTGCTGTAAGCTCGAGGTCTTCATGTCTGCATTTTACACCCCGACCAGGGTTCAGATTGCAGGCATTTGCCCATGTGCCACGCCGTACCACAACCAACCCAACATGCCCCCCTGCCTGCAGACCTGACAGCTGGCCAGGATGAGGGCTACAGCTCAGATGTCCCCAAAGCAATGAATGTAACACACACACTCTCTCTCCCGTGGGACGTGGCACTCAAACAATATACCTGAAATGACACATGCAGCTGATTTTTATCACCGTTCATTTTAAAAACCAAAAGCCACATTTTCCCAGATGACATTCACGAGGAATATATAAATCCTAATTCTTAAGGGTGGGGGTGTCAAAAACCAAGTTGGAAGAATGGAGGGGAATTTATGCGGAATCAAAGAGGAGAAGATGAAAGCAGAGAGAAATGTTGTGCATTCAACTGCTTACGTCCTGTTCAACTCCGTGATGACAAACAAACAAACAAAACTGTGTCTCTTTTTCTCAGCTCAGTGATTACAGCAAACCCACAGTGCCAGCTTCAGACTGGCAAGGCAACTAGCACTGCTCACGAAAACAAATTCAGTGGATGGGGTTTTTTGTTGTTTTATTTTTTTTTCTTTTAATCATAATTTAATCATAAAGTCTTCCGAATTCTCACCTATTTCCTTACCATCAGTCAAGGGATATTTCTGTTTATAACACTATTGTTTTAAGCTTATGAAATAACAAAAAGAAAAAAAAAAAAAACAGTAAGAACTGAGGGGAAAAAATGTGAGGGTGTACTTTACGCACAGAAGATCTGTGAAATAAACTCTTCTAAAGTCACCAATTCAAAGCATATGCTGAAAAGAAACTCAGGAAACCTGTGTTGCCACAGTAATTCTGATCTGCCTCATAGCTTCCACCCAGGAAAGGTGTCTCTGATGTTACCTAGGAGTCATCCAAACAAAATATTTCCAAGAGAGGTAGTTGCCACCCTTTTTTCTCCTCTGTAATTCTTCGTTTCAGCTGTCAGTAAGAAATAAATGGAAATCAGAACTGCATTACTTATTAGGAGGGAGATGTACTTCCAGAGTACATCAGCTCCCTGGACTCTAACCTGGCTGCACTGCTATTCTTGTCTCATTGGCACATCAAGAATGCTAATTTAGACTTAGGGCATTAGGGAAAAGCTCTCCTGTTTTAAACACGGAAAACTGTCCTTTAGTTATTTCTTGAACAAATGCACTTCAAACAATGTGAAGGAAATGGCACTTCCCATTTATATGAGTTTACCAACATTCATGACGAAAAGGACAAAGAGCGTTCCAGATTTCTAACAGCTGTCCATACAACATGCTGTCCCTTCCAGCAGGGCCTGGCACGGTCTGAGAAACTTCTTAACATTCTCAGAAATCTTCAGTGAGGACCTCTGCACGTTGGCAGTATGAATGCAGTCGGAGATCTTCTTTCAGATGAAGCATTCGTTAGGGTGGCTCTGCCTTTGAGATACTCTCGTTAAGAATTAGCTGAACTTACAAAGGTAGGTTCTGAGCTCATTTGTGCCAGTGCAATGAAACATCTCTCTCCCTAGGAGCAACAGGTTACTCTGTTCTGGGATGGGTATTAAGAAGAGCAGAAACTTCACTAGAAAGTATAACCAATAGTTCTACTCTATGCTAAATCTGTGCAAATCAGGAAGAAAAGTAATGGTGCTACAGGGTCATGATGGCAAAGCCCATCAACAGAGCTTGATGGGGGTAACAACAACTGCAGGGAGGTAAGACTTGATTTAGAGCCAAATGAGATGGCTCTCCCACTCTCTCCTAGGAAACAAAAATAGATCCTTTGCACTTCACCCTGAGGCTGGAAAAGAATCATTAACTTTTCACAATAAAGATACATAAAATAATTCTCTCTGAGATGGAGATATGCCTAAACCAAATTAAAAATACGTGCTCATGGCAGTAATTCATACTTACTGTGACATAACCTACCCTTACTATTATCCTCTCCCATTAAGTCATTTCTAAAATTTAGCTCCCCGTGAACCAGGACCATGATTGTCTGTTGGTTTCCACAGCCCCTATTTTTGGCACAATCACTACAAGGAACAACTTGGCTGCACGGACTACTCTTTGAATTTGTAGGTTCAACAAAACTTTAACTGTTTCAGATAAAGGTGTTTTTTTCAAACATCCCAAGCAAAGGAGTGCATTTCCTGCTTCCCGAATTCAACCTACGGCATCAGACATCTGTAACTCTGTTTACATTCCAGCCCTTCACAACTTAATACTGCTTGAAGCATCAATAATATAGGGCACATTTCTGACTGTTCTTTAGATATTTTTTATCTCCATGGGACTTCCTGGTTTGGGATTTTGTGGTTTACAGTTTCTCACTATAGTAACTAGCTGCAGCATTTGGCCTTAAGAGTTTACATATTATTTAACTAGATATAGGCAGCCTATTTTAATTACAGCAAAAGAGCCCTGTAGAGGCCTGGTCTGGTTTTCCCCCTCCAACTATATCAGTTGGCTTAATAAAGATATTACCACTCTCTATAAACCCAGCTCTAATCAAGCCCTCAGATACACTAGTATTTATTAAAGTACTTTCACAGCTTTAAAAGAACATATCCTCTCATAGATCTTCACATAAATAGATGAGCATTGCCTTAGTGAAAACGATACGAGCTTCTGCAGTGCGCACACATTTTATTTGGGGTGTGTTTGTGTGTGTATGTGCATGAATGCACATTCCGGCACACTTAAGCAAAATGCTTACCCTCCCCAAACCAAGGGTCATCTGATCTTTTCACTGTATTAGAGCATCACATTCAACTGTGTGGGCTCCGTTTTTAGCACAAGCTCCCATTTCCTGGGGAATGCCCAGCACAGGCTTTCCTATCTCCTACCTACAGAGCCAACAAAGGCTGCAGTTTTTTACAGGCAAATTCAACATTCAACATAATCCCACTATGTCCCGCCTGCATCTCTGGCGTCTCTTCGTCCTTATCTTCGGTTTTCCTCAGATTTCTAATGTGCTCTTGTTATATGCACTCTCTGACCACCATTTACTCACACATATCTTTCCACAATTTATTTCATTACTATGGATAGTGAAATTCTTGCCCAGAGTTGACACCGTGTGAGTCTAGAAACAATTTGGATCAGCCAAGCTGTTGCTGTTGTCAGTGTTTCTTTGAAACCTACAATCAAAGACAAGGTGAGATGCCAAGGCTTCAGTTTTCTTACCACACAGGGCTTCTTTTTTTTCTGTAACATATCCAATTAGTACCTGAACATCACCTACCAAATCGACCGTGTGTATTCACAACTCTGCTAACATTTGCGAGTAGCATTACTACAAAGGAAAGCTGGAGACAGCTTGATTAAGCAACTTGCCCACGGTCATACAGGAAGTTGTAGAAGAGTTGAAAACAAAAGCCAGATCTTCTTTGCTCCTGTCCAACCCTCTCTGGAATGAAAAGGCCAAACTGCTCTGTGGAAATATTAGCCGAGTCATAGATCTCATCATATAAATTTCATAATGAATTCACAACTTAGTAAAGAAAATACACAGAGCTTCCAGTGCTGCTTTCCAAAGAAAAGCTGCAGCCGTGCTGCAGCAGCTGGGAAGCATTCCCTGGGCTGGGAGCAGCAGAGTCACGCGGGAGCTGGTATGAGATTGTTTGGGATGGCAAAAGGAGCATCCCAAGTGTAACAAAGGCAGTGTTTGTGTCTGCCTTCCTCCCCGTCTCGGTGGTAGCCACAGGAATAAACAATGGTCCTGGCCCCTTGACTGCAGACAGTTTGCTGCAGAGGCCCAATTAAGTTGCCTAAAGCCTAAACACAGGCGCAAGAATCTGCTAATGCGATTGGACATGCACAATCAGGTCTCATCCTGGCTCTGCTCCCTCACAGGGCACCATCTTGCTGGGAGAAGAGCCTGCGTTACCTCCACGGCTCTTCCTACCAGGATGTCTTCCTTCAGTGGGGCGGAGTTCTGGCTTTGCGTGAGCACTGTGTTGGTGTGAATTGGGTGTTCTTGGGCTCACTGCTACAAGAGAAACGCACTCATTGGCACATGAATGCCATCACTGTTGTTAATTGCTATGGCTTGCCTCATGGCAGCAGGAACCTGGACTGTAGAGTCTATGAGGAGTGACACTGCACCAGTGGCGTGACCGCACCCTGCACCCCACTTACAGATGAGCAGGAGATGCCTGCAAGGTTATCTTCCATGGTCACAGATGTACTTACACATATTTGCCCCTACATAGAGAAATGGTTATTAAAGAGCAATCCCCCTGCCCAAACCTCTGCCAGGCTCGAGCCTCCCTAACGTAAACAATTCCAGCAGAAAACACAGCTTCAATAGCAATGCCAAGAGCAGATAGAGGCTTCCACATTGTCTCGGTACACAGGATGCCGGCTTGACATCATTTAGCTAAGACAATGCTCGCCCTCTTTCTTTTGGAATCACGTAAAAAACTTGGCCAAGTATAAAACAACTTCAAAGACACGTTTCTGTGCCAGCCAGGATGCATCAAAGTTGGGAAAGCAGCGACCCAATTCACCTGATCGGGATAGCTGATAGAGGAGTGCGGGGAAGCTGCTTTTATGGCTGCACCTTCCCCGTGCTTCCTTCCTGCCCTGCTGCTATTTCAGCCCCGCGCCCACCTCCGCAGACCTGCCAGCCCCCACAGCAGCAGGACACGAGAGGAAAAAGCAAAGGGAAGCCCTAAAGAAAGGAGGCCCGTGAGTTTCTGTGCAGTTACCGGGCAGTCATATCCTTCTGCTTTCCTCTGAAAAATCAAGTATCACCTTATCGTTTCCTCACCAAGATTAACTCCTGCTTCCTGAGGAGTATTTCTGAGGTAGAAAGCAGAGGTGGCAAATGAAAAAAAAAAAAAGAGAGAGAGGGAGGGGGGAGCTGAAAAGCCCAATCTGTCAAGCTCCGTTTTAGAAGAAAGGAAAACTGAAAAGTGAACGTATTTAACATGAGCTATTTCCTGCACTCAGGAGGGAAGAAAGCATGCTCCTAACTGTGTGCATGAGGAGATCTGCACTCGTGTTATCTCTGACCTGCAGCTTAGCCCTTGTGTCTCAGCTGCCAAAAAGCTCCCATTCAACGTTATGCTGAGTTCATCAATGCTCCACGTGTCAGGATCCTAACAGGAAAAAGCAGGACAGACAGTCACTCTATTCAACTGCCTGGGGACCCCATGACAACTAAAATCCCCTTGCAGGCCGTCCATATCAACCTACGGCAGGTCAGAGCGCGTAACCCCTCCAGAACCGCAAGCCTGGGCCCACACCCTTTCCCCTTGTCAACATTGTCACTTTAAACAGAACATCTAGCCTTATCGCCCAACCTGGAGTAAGTATGACAATTAAGATGGATTGCAAAGCCTGCTTGCGCTTTACAATTAACAATAACTTGGCAGCGTGTCCCACGCAACTGTTGGGTGGTATGGCAAGAACTTTATCCCTGCTTAGTATTGCATTAGCATATTTAGTAGGCTGCAAGACATAATTCCTCAGATATGAACATATTTTGTCTTTTCAAAAAATCTGCAATTAAGCCATAACGCGCAGGCAGCGTGCAGCCGGCAGTAAACTTTGCAAACCGGCTGTTATTAGGGGGGAGTGTGCTACAATGGCCCTTTTTGACCTCATCTCAATTATCTGTTTAATAAAAATTTTCAATTTTTTCAATTTGAGAAAAATAAAATAAAGAAATGTCTTAGCATGCTCTTTGTTAGGAAGCAGCAGTATTCCAGAAGCTGACATTCGCTCAGCCCTGCAGCCACTTGGTTGCCAGCGTGGTGCTTAAACAGGCTGGGGTTGTTGAAAAGCAAGGGCTGGGGCATTTGGTTGTTGGTGGTGATGTTTTGTTTTGGCTTTTTTCTTTGTTATTTTTGGCTAGAAAAGGCGAATGCCTCCCTTCTGCTGCTCATCTTAAAACTTTAGGTTTAAATAATTGTCAGTGCAGGAGAAACCAACCCCAGTGAGCAGCATCTGTGCGGCGCATCTCTGATTCTCTCTCTGTTTACAGGTAAATTAACAGTCCTTCTAAATTAATTAAGCACACTGGAAGAGCAGCTACTTAGCATGGCCTGACTTGATCGATTTCCTAACGCAGCACAAAACACTCTCTCCCCCCCACCCCCCACCCCCAAAGCTTTTTAAGCATGTTTACGGTATACATTTATCTACCATATCTGATCAGGTTAGGGGGAGGCAAAGATCCCCCTCCGATAACCCGGGCATTGTCCCCCGTGACATCTGTGCTGCTGGTGGACAGGATATCCTGCCAAATGGGAGAAGACAACTGCGTGACCCACCTTGGGCGAGAGCAGCGCGCGCTGATTCGAGCACAGCGGGAGCGGGCGCTGCCGCCCCTCGCAGCCCCATGCACAAAGAGCAGCCCCAGCCCTGGAGATGCAGACAGGGGGGAGCGAAGAGAAAGGGGAATGTAGGGGGGGAAAAAAAAGCGGTTTAGGTGAGCAGCTCGTAGACGATAAGGAAAAGCAGATGAGAGGAACAAATGTGATGCAGCACACAAAGTCTTTCTTCATGAAGCCAGCGGAGGAGCGGATTAAACCACCTGGCAATCTTGGCAAGAAAAAAAGAAAATCCTAGGCGGTGACAAAACAAAACAGGTGGAACAGGTATAAAACTTTTGCTCTCCAGTAATGCCCCTCTCTTCCCTGGAATGCTTTGACAGGTGCAGAAGTTCAAGTTACAGCATGGAAGTGGCAAATAAATACACAGCATTAGTGTCTGACGTGCTCGCTGAGCAACCGGGGATGTTAATAACTGGCAAGGTACACTAATCTCTGATTGCAACATTTGGTTTACCTTAATCTGGAGGGACAGCTGTATTAAAGAGGGAATTATACTAATCAGTTCAAGGCCCTTGCATATAAAACTTCCCATTAGGCTTAAAGTACAACAGCTTACGCTCATTCTCTAGGAGCCTTACATCTGGTTCTGAATAAGGCTGGCTCTCATTTGCAAGGTACAAACCGAAAACAAGGGAGGGGGGGAGCTGACAGTTGCTGGAGGATGGTTGATAGAAGAACAAGCTACTAATTCTTTGAAATTTTTTACAGCGCAAAACACGCTGTAAGGCATCTTAATGCTAAAAAAACAGGCATGTGTTATCAACCCTAGGCCATTTTTTCCTGTTACCGGAGGTGACCAACATAAAATAAAATTGATGATGTCAGTCAAAAACAGCTAAGCACAAAGCTTGGCTTTGTTATCTTAAGTCAGAAGGTATGATAGGCCATGCCATATGGCTCTAATCCTCCTATATCTTCCATCACCTAACAGGCAACCTTCATGTAGCATGACCTTATTTGGCTGGTCTCAGGTTAGGGCTGCCCAAAGGGGATTTTTCTGTTTCTGCTATATCCAAAGGTTTATGTTGATTTTTTTTTCTTTTTTTTTGAGCCCTGCAAACTATAAATCCGACTGATTACTCTGCACTCTTTTGCTTGACTGAGCCTTTACAATCAGACATCCCCGTTAACAATAAGCTCCTAATGAATCAAACATCTATGGCATTAGTTTCACCTAGCTGCCTCTTTCCCATGCACTGCAGCTCTTTGTCAGACCTGGCTTGATGAGAAAAGCTAGTGACACTTGGTGCACCTATTGATAAACAATTCAGTAATGAGGGGCATAACAAAAATTACCTAAAACAACCTGATTAAAAATGACAGGCAAAGGGTACTACACAGCTCTGCAGTTAAGGTAACTCTTGTACTTTGGGGTGGGTGGGAAAAATAACGAGGTGCAACACAGTCTTCTTTAAAATTACAACTTTGCACTCACACTTTGGTGGTTTTTTTCCCTGCTTTCCCCCCTCTTTTTTTTTTTTTTTTTTTTTTGGCTCTTTAAGTAGGAGTTTAAACAGTGTTAAATGGAAAACGTTTCATCATACTTTAGAAGGGATTCATCTTTTTCAGTAAATTTGCAACTCAATCAGCTTTTTCTGTCTCCCTTTTGACGAGCTACGTTAATAGTGAAACGCATCGCTATTTCTAATCCAACTTTCTATCCTTCGTAAATTCCTGTATCATAGCTCAGTATTTCACTTCCTTTGTTTAAATATTGGTTTTGTTGCTTAAAAGCACATGTGGGCTGTAAACAAAGGATAAATAAGCTGTGAAAATAAAAGCAGACTCCAAGGAATAAATAAGAACAAAATGGAAAAGACTGCACCGTGCTCCTCTGCGATGAACACAGGGATCTCTTTGTGAGAGGGAAAAATGTGTTAAAAGGGCACATACTGCAACTCTGAGGCAAACTTTGAAATGGAAGTGTGGAAGCATAAGAGCGTTTGATTCAAAATCAGCAATGTGTGGGTTTGCATTTGTGTAGCAGCATGTTGGGAGGGTTTCAATCAGTGCACAGATGCACTTGAAAATCAAATATGGACATGGGGAATGTTTTTGGATATAGCAAATGAGGACTGATGACATGTTTACACTTTGCACATGGATCCAGTACAAAACCATACCCTGCAAAGGAACAATAACCACCATTTGCTGCTTTTCAGGGCTGTAACAAAATGGTGGCAAAGGGGGAGAATGGCAGAGCGCGGCTGTCCCCACCTGGGCACCCACCATCATGCTGCTCAGCAGCTCCTGCTGCTCATGGCTCACATGGGAAAGGGGCTTCTGAGCAAACAGTGAGAAAAAAAGACACAGTGGTTTGCAAAGTAGCCGTGCAGGAGGAGAAGGAGAGGACAAGCAAATTTCAATCATCATTAATGTCTTTCTTTGTTGTCAAAATATTTTCTTTACAGAAGAATTAAAATTATAGTTGGAATGCTACTGGAATGGAAGAGGGAATAAATGAAAGCAAATGCACTTTCATATTCTCCCATGGAACAAATTGCTATTTTTTTTTCAGTATCCAGCCTTATATATCCTTAAAGAAGAAATTCCTGTCTAAGAAATAACGTATCTCAAACTACGCCGAGTTTTTAATGAAAGTTTATCAAGATTGCTGAACTTTTTTAGAAGGCAATAGTACTTGCAAGCAATTGCATCTGACCAGACTATAATGTATCCCTCTGGAAGGCAGCTCCAATTCGCAGTATGAAGTAATCTTTTGTGAATGTTTTCCAAACTGTGATGCATATTTTACATTTTAAAGGACAAGGCAAAAGTTAGCTATCTGTGAAGAGAGGGAAAAACATCTGTTCCACACTTTCTGCTAATCAGACATAAAGGAAATGCACATGAATTAATATTCCAAGTTTGAAACTTTTATGATTAGTTCTTTTCAAACTTTTAAAAGGATATCATTATAGCTCAAATAGTACTTCAGACGTTTGACTTCTACCACTGATTATTAATAGTAATCATCCCATTTTCCCTCACACTTTTCAGTATGAATTCAGAATGTCAAAGCTCATTTTCTCATCAGCCTGAGACGCAGTTAAAGCACCGCAAACTTGACTTCTCGGACATGTTGGTTTTACAATGGCACAGGGTCAGCATCCAGCTTACACCAGTGTGAGAATCTGGATCCGTCCAAATGAGGCGATACGTGGCCCGGACAGTTGGATTTCTGATGTCAGTACCAAATCCACAGGTCCATCAGCCCTGCGTGTGGAAAGTGTCCAGCCTGAAGTCCACAGTTTTGTCCATGTGATTCCAGTGCCTGCTCGGCATTGTGAATTGTAACAAAAGCCGATGTGGAATTATCTAAACGTAATCAAGCTATGAACTTCATGAGTTGCTTCTGTGTATATTTAACTAGTAAGATGGTCAAAACTGATAAAATGTTCCCATCAAAGAAAACAATTATTTCTGTGGAGTTGTGAAGGTGATGCTTGCTGTTGTAACCTTGAGTGCATTATAGGCCCATCTCCAATGGCATGGGCCTCAACTGTACTGCCCAGGCTGCAAACACACAGAAATTACTTCTTATCCCTACAGGTGGACGGGAAAGCATCCTCACACTCCAAACATTGCCCCTTAGCTCACCTTTGAAAGGAGTCTGTAATCACAGGTAGGGTATGGCTGTGTCATTTCTTCGACCTTGTTCTTTGAGCTTTTAATTCTGAATCCTTTCTTCAAAGGAATTAGCAGGTAGGCCAAGCTAACACCCCCATGTGATACTTCTTTGCATGGTGGGGCACTGACAGCTAAAACTCAGTGAGAGGTGTGGAAGGCCACGTTGTGCCATTGGCCTTGTCCCAGTGTTTGAATGGTTTCTGTGATTTTCCTTTCCAGAACATAGTATGTCCATTTATTTCTCAGATAACTCAAAGCGTTATTCCCTTTTAAGAACCACCAATAAATGCACTTGAGCTTGGGAATCCTATTTACCATCTCTTCTTCTACTCAGGAGAGGAACAGAGAGTTCACTCACTGTAAGGTCATTGTGATTCCAGCTGGTAGAAATCAGTGCTGTTCCACTGATGTCACCTATGTGAGACAAGCAGAAGGCAACACAGCTTAGCCTTCCAGTCCCACAGAGCCAGCATCAACATCGTGCTTCTCAGCACTGTAGTCTGAGGTGCTGGATATCAAGGCTGCCTCATCACGTGTGCCTTGAGGATTTTGCATTTCTAAGCATGTCATATGCATACAAGTTGGGATAACACAGAGCAGCTTGTAGAATAGCACTGACACCTTCACAGTGCAGCTTTTCAACCAAACACTATCCCTCTTAGAGTAATACAGTAGTCATCATCTCATCCTTCTTTGGTCCACCACTTGTTCTGTAACTGTTACACCAGACAAAGCAGGCTGTACCAACGAGAGTCAGGCAAACACTCACTCTTTGGTTTGGGTAGGAATTAAATGTTGCACATCTTGGTGGTACTGAACACAACCAAGGTATCTTATCACCTTGCCCAGATTAAATGTTTCATCTCTATTGTCCTTCACCCAAGAGCCACTTTAGCACTGCAGTTTAATATTCATGTCATCACCATTGCTAACTGTTAAAATCTGAACGATATAAATAATGAATTAATATGTATGTGCAGATCTCTATTTTGCACAGTACTTCTCACTTTTTTTTTTATTGAAGCCTCTGCATTCTGAAGGCAAGTAGAAATAATTCTTCCCCTTTCAGCCTGCCTTTACTGTCACTGCAGTGAATTGCAGAGGAATGGAGACCTGCTTGGGTATATCAAATACTCACCAGCTCACATACTCCAGCTCACCAGCTACTACTCAACAGGTGTAGATGTGTTCTGGTTTCATTGCCACCCCAGCCCTTCCTGAGTCACAGTGAATTTAGTTGTCAAGTTTGTCCTTCCATATGCAGAACCTCCAAAACTGTATTGGGCCGGGGCATACATTACCATGGCATAGGTCATAGGAGACCATTGTAGGGGACTCACTGTAAAGGCTCTCACAGGAAAGGAAAATCTCAAAAGGTTCACAATACTGCTTTAGCTGGTGTTTCCCTTTGGAAAGCGAAACTTGGGTCTGGGGTAGAAATAAGCTCAGCTCTGTTTGCCTCAGCAGAGCCAACGCCATTTACATTGGCAGTGAATCTGGCCCTCGCTCTGCATACTGGGAGGCAATCTTGAAAAACAACCTGCATCAAGCTGTTCCTTCTTTCTTGTTTTTGAAAACTTCGTTGGAATAAAAGTTTTTAACCCAAATTCCACTGTCAGCAAAAGAAGACAAGATCAGCAACAGTTCAATATTCAGGCCTAGCTTAAAAATGATTTGGGGTGCAATGAAACTTGAAATAGGCCAACAATATTGGAAACACCTAGGGCAAGATGTTTTAAAGCCATTTGTGAACCACAAGATGCAGAGGAAATCCTGCAAAGTTTCCCAAATCAGAGAAGACAAGAGATAGGGTGGTTCCCCAGAGCCATCTTACAATTGGAGATGCATTCAAAGGTATCCTGACCGTCCCTGATAATTATCAAATAAACATGTCTTCTGTGAAGCATATCTGCCAGAGTTAATGGTGGAGCAATCTGCCTATTTTTGTCACTTGAAGATCTGGTTTGGTTAAGTTAAAAAGTCAGTTTATAGACTACCAATTTAGGTAACTGAAAGGTGTACACTCCATGTGTTCTCTGTCCCCAAACAATCTAAATGACTTTTACATGGAGTCTGTCCAGTTCAGCACATGCTCAAGCATCCAATTTTGAGAAATGCCATGAATTTGAAAGATTTCAATGGAAAATGGTTGTTAAGATGTTAGATGCCTTTCCTCAAGGTAGCATCTTATGTAAATCAGATCGTTTGCCCCTCCTGCTCCTGAAAAACGTTTTGCTATTCATGCAGTGTGTCCTATTAGCAGAAAATAGAGAAAGTTCTGATGCATCATAACATGCATCTGAAATTCTAATTCTAATTAACAAGAAGTCATCTGTAGTTGTCCAACACCATATTATTAATTCACAAAGCAATAAAGGGATATATTTCAGACTGAATGAGAAGACAGGTACTGAATGAGGTCACACTATTTCACTACACATAATTTGTCACGATCTTTAACCATTTCAGACCTATACAAGTGAAGTTATGCAATACATTATTATGAATATAATTTCTCACATAAAAAAAAAAGCAGTTGTACGACTGTGATTTATTCTCATGAACTCAAAACCCAATTTAGTACTAAATCTGTATAACCCAGCATCGCTTTAGGAAATATATTTTTATTGTACGTAGACTTTTGTACTCTGTATTTTTAAGCAAGAAAGGTAATTATAGAAACAGTACAGTACGCTTTCTGACATTATGATCAATATGTGCATTCACTTATTTTAAAATTATATTCAGTAACGGGAACAGTAGATTTGATAATTCATAGACAAAAGCACATCTCTGTCATATTCTAATGAAGTTTACATTCCAGAAGTCTTCTGCCAGCCTTTTTATAACCTGTGGCCCAGACGTGAAGACTTTGCAAAATGCATAATGATTGAGTACAACTTTCTTCTCCCAACTCCTTTCCAAATAATAACTTAATTCAAAACTGTAGGGAAACCTTAAATCATTCATTCATTCATCTGTCCATTACCTTTCCAGAAGGAAAGTGTCATCATCCATTACCTTTCCAGAAGGAGAGTGTGCAGTTACCAGAATTTTATACAATTAGTGCTCGGAGAGTCTTTTAAATGCAAACCTGTAAGAGGAAAGTAAAAACAAATCAAAGTTAATCATGACTGGCTGGAACAAAATGCTTAAATCAATATGACGACGGCTCATCTGCTCGTCATTTAGCCATTACCTGGGAGACGAGGACCTCCTGCTATGTCTGACTTTTTTCTTTTGGATACAGATTTACCACTGCCTTGGTTCTGCAGACACATTCGAAGGCAAAGTCATTCCAGACTCCCCCTGTCATTATACTGTTTACTCTTCCTGTCTTATTTATTCCTGTTTGTTTTTTACGTTGGACACAGAGAGAAGCGTGTGCAAACATTGGGACATTCGAGAAGTTAAGTAAAATGGCAGGGGAGGGCAAAAGCCATCATCTCACTTGTACAGCATCCTGGAAAGAATGACAGCATAGCACAACAACGCTCCTGGCAGAGAGAACTTCTGCATAGAAAGATTTTCTTCAAATTAAAATGAGGGGGAATACTGCACAACGTCAGGTTGGAAGTATTTTGAAGTATTTTCTTTACAGTGTCAAGAAGCTGGGTTAAAACATGTTTCTAGTACAAATGATAGAAATGCAGATTGTGGGGTTTGATGGCAACACACTCCTGGACAGCAAAGGCTGTATGGATGACAAAGCAAAGCCACTCATTCTGGTTCCCAAATTGGAGTACATGAACATTTTCTCTTGGAGGAGATGACTCCAGAGTGTGAGAAGATGCCCACTCTGGCTCTGATGCAATCTCAAAATAAATACACCTATATGCATGGATGAACCCTGGAGTGTTTCGTGTATCCAATAATACCCCTTCCTTAAAATGTTAAGAACATAACAACTGCTACAACTCAGGCCAACTTGAAAGTTGATTCAACCAGAAAGCTGATCTCTTCTCAGGCCTGTGTATGTATGGCTCCATCTCACTTACAGGAGGGCAAACTCTGAACTGAGCTGATCCTGTCCCCTCCCTCTCTCTTTTGCTTTCCCAGCAGGTTAAATGCGGAAAATGCTAAAAATCCACTGGGAGGGTGTACGGAACGAAGTGTAAATAGGTATGGAAAACCTATGAGAGAACTGTTATGGAAGGTGCCTGAATGGCGAAGTGCAAGGGGTGACAAGAAGAAAATTGTGCTGGCATACAAAAGGCAAGAGAATAAGAAAGATGTGATACAATAGATAGCCGGCGTTCGCCTATCAACTGGCTGGGAGCTCCCGGTCCTCCCACCTCCCCCTCAATACGTGCATTTTTTTGTTATGATAAAGGACATTCATGATCAGTAACAATGTTATAATGATAGTAAATGCAGGATTTAAGGTATATAAAACCTCCAGCCAGCATTAGAAAGCCACCGAGGGGGAGTTACCTTGCACTAGGTTCTATTTAGTGATGGTTCCACTCTTTCAGTCCCTGACTGCAAATCAGCATTTTTAGTGGACAATAGGCTCAGCAGTGGCCTTATGATTGCCTCTTTTCAAATGGAAATGGCTATCCTAACTCCTCTGCCAGGTTTTTCTTACTAGAGCACAAATTGCAGTTTACAAGGCTCTGAGGGGAAAAAAAAATCTTAGCTGAATATCTTTTTTTTATTCGACAAACTGACATGTAAATTACCCTTTAAGTGCTCCACTCTAGGGCTCTGATCATCTCCTAATTGTCACAGTCAATTGTAGCCAACAGTCTCTTCAATCCCAAGCGCTTTGACAACAAGCATAAGGATCAAAGCAGAATCAGCTCCCTTCAATATCCTTCTGTTTAGGATGCTACAAAAAGCCTGAAAAAGAAAGGTGTAAGGGCATTGCTGAAGAAGGAACTGAGAGTAGAAAGTACTGCAGCAGTCATTTTCTTCTTCACTAATATTATATATCCGTATATGCTCTGTTATCCCGCGTTAAGCACGAATTCGCAAACATCACAGACAAGAGATATGGCATCAGAGCACTCTGGTATTTTACTACTTAAAAATGAATGCATAAGGCATTTGTGTTGCCTCTTGCATGCCTGTCCTCCCCCCTGCACTCAACTTTCCCCTCTGCTCCGGGAAGGCATACAGCAGCGATTACTTTTTAAGCATTATTTTGTGTTTTCCCAAAGCAGTCTCACGTTGCCCTCCAGGACAGCTGGGGTGCAAAACACCCTTCCTGATGGAAACCCATCCCAGGTTGTGTTCATGAAGCTGCTGTGAGCGAGATGAGAGGCAAGATGTTTGTGCAGCTCTGCTTTTGCTTTCTGAAGCGCCTGTAACCCAGGGTCAGGCAGAGGCTGGAGCAAACCCACTCGTTCAGTTGGAATCCAACTCTAAGAACAGCCAGTTTCAGTCAAATCCAAAACGACTGGGAAGAAATACAAGAGAAAAAAAAAAAAAAGAAAGAAAAAAAAAAATAATAAAAGCAGCAGCTCTCAAAATCTGCCCAGGGAAAATGATTTGCTGTAATTCTGAAAGAAGATTCACCTCTTATTGTATTCCAGGCCACTTCAGATCAGCACAACGCTGCTCTGCTTACATTTCTGTGCTGGCTGGCTGTGTTTGATGATATGAGCTTGCTCACTCCGCAGTACACTTTCATACACTCAGTTCTGGAGTAAGCCCTGTTGAAGCTGTGTTTCTGGGGGACAGTGGTAAGGCGGAGTTATTCTGAGTCATATTTTCACTGCTAAACTTTTACATATTTGCTAACATAGCAGTAACTCCCAGAGAGGGTCCCAATTCCTCAGCCCTACAGCTACTGCAGGAGCAGGGACACCAGGGAAACAAACCAGAATGTGCCAATCCACAGACTGGAATTTCTTATGGAGTTTCCATAAGAAAGGCTCAAAGTCAAAAAACAATGAGGATTTGGAGGTGAAATTAGGTTTGTTCCTTCACCAGAAACTAACTCACCTCTCAGAGCTAATTTCAAGAAATGGCCATTTGCCATGTCTTCTGCCTCATGGCTGCTCACTCACACTTTCTTTGCATAAACGGAGGGACTCTGTGTGTCACATGGGCTGAGACACATTCATAGGCCAGCAGAAAGCCATATGTTTGTATGGCTTTGGGGTAGATGTCTCTAAACCATTGCTTACATCAAGCTCCCCAGACAGCTAAATTCTGAGGTGGCTCAAGATTTACAGAAAAGTTTCCTTGATGTTCAGCACGACAAGGCAAACCCCGTGATTTTCTAGGAAGATTATTCCAAGACACTAGGACACCTTCCAGATAATGTCTTCCTAACAGCAGCAAATTGTTCTGTTGCTACTTAATTCACTGGAATCTGTTTGGCATATGAAGATATTTTCACCTCTTCATTCACTCACAAGAGTGACAAATGCCAAGAAAGAACTGCACAGTCACCTGGAACGAGATTAACCTTTTTCTTTTTTCTTTATTTTTTTTAATAACAAACTATTCTTATTTAAAGAACAGAAGAGTTTCCAAATAGGAGGAAATTAGCAAGCACAGCCTGCATTATTTTCTCACCTCACCTGAAAACACATCCAAACACTTATTGCATATAACTTCATTCTCAGCTTTGTCTACAGAGTTGTTGCTGATATTCTGCAGACAGATGAGTAGCACAGTAGTGCTTGGATATTTTCCTTGTTTCCAGCTGCTAAATCATAATAAAGAAGGTTAAAATAATACTCTGTTCCTATCAGAACTTTTCCATGGAGATAATTGCTGTAATGTTTGCAAATCATGGATTTCATTACCAGAGAGTAGTAGATGGGCCATATGACCACGAATGGGAGGAGATAAGCTCTCTGAGATGATTTTTCCCTAAAAAAAGACATACACTATGGAAAAAGTTGGAAAAATCCTGCCCTCCCAAAGAATACACACTTTTTTCCAACACAAGAATTGCACAGTACTGGAGACTTAGATGAACTAAGATATTCATTGCACGTCACTGTTTCATGACCCCAGATGAACAACTGCCTTGCATGACTGCAACAAGGGGTAAGGTGCCAAAATGTTGCTTATGCAATGAAGCAACAGGCAAGAAAGTGACTGCTCTGGCCATCCCAGCAAAGCACTAAGCCCAGCACTGCCTCCCATGCAGAGCAAAAAGTCCTGGAGCAGCCCAGGAGCTCCTCTGGAAGTGTCAAACCAAAAACAGAGCTCTGAATGCTGATCAGAAGCATCATTTACTGATAGGATGCTGGTGCCCTTTACTAAAGACTGTAACAGAACCCCCCAGTCTGGTTGTAAAGGAGCAGAATAATAGTGCCCATTATTTCACTGACATTTCTCTCAGAGGGGGTGGCTTTTCAGTAAGCAGTTTTTTTCCTTATTTAGTTCTAAACCACAGTCATGGATTTTTGGAGCCCTTATTTTTGTTTCTGAAAAGCGAAAGGATGAAAGGTTATGTTGGGGGAGTCTAGAAGTGACAGCCAAAGCACGTGCCCTGTGTGATGCAACATGGCCACACAACTGCTTCAGGACAATTGCAAGACTACTGATATGGCTCCTAAACAACGAATGATTAACCACTGTGTTCAGGTCATTAAATCCCTGTTCAGTTAGGTCTTTTTGGCACTGAAGTATTTCTCTGCGGGTTGCTTTGCAGGTATCAGTGCTGAGCTTACTATGGTGCACATCAAGCTGTTACTTCTACAGAGACCAAAGTTAAGCTGTTTGGGATTTGTTTTAAGCAAATCACATGCTGGTTTATAAGTGATTATTTCTAGAAGATACCCAGAGCCAGAGAGGAAGAGGTGGTGACCCCATCTCCTTCTGTGCAAAGGCAAAGGTTCAAGCCACCGAGAGCTCACAGCAGCAATCGCAGGACTTGTGTGCTGCGGCCAAATCTCATGCAACTGTTTGCTCTTGGGAGAGAAGGAGCTCTTTTGGGTGCCCTCATAGCTCATTAGCACAGTTCCTACTGCAGCTAGCTCAACCACACAGCTCTCACTCCAGCCACATTCTTCTAAGCCCAGGAAAAAGACCACAATCCCATTTTTCAGAGGAGGACACAGAGGTTGTTTTAGCAGTGGGATCCAAGTCTATTAAAAGCTAACGAGAAGATACGTTGTCCAGTGAATCCACCAAAATCATAAAACATCCATTTCAGAGCCAGGGTCACAGCCCAGTTTCCAGTCTCTACTGAGGCAGCTTGGCATCACAAAGACCTTCCTGCTCTTAATTGTTGCTTGGGCAAAGCCAGGCAACTAAATGTGTGCAGAGACACCCCTTGCTTCCAGAGTCCAACATGCAGAACAAGGGAAGCAACGTTAGAGCTTGGTTGTACAGAAAACTTCAAACAATAACCAGGGAGTTGCACAGAGCACATTTAATCACAACTGTTAAGTGGAATGCTATTCAGGATATGTTAGCTCAGACAAAAGTAGTTCCAATATAGGATTTTTATGTATATAGCAACGGACGTAGTGAGCACAAGTATTATTTTTCAATAGGAGAATTCCTATGACTAAGCTGTAATTTTAATTGACATTAAGCAAGAAGAACCACAAGAACATGAGCGCCCGTTTCTCACAGACTATCTTGCATGTAGCTGCTTAGGGTTTACATACCACCAGTTTAGAAACATGCCTAATTGCTTACGGTCAACATCATATCACTGCCAGATCACACATTAAACAGATAACCACTATTATTATAAAAGAAACTTCCTTGACCTCATATTTTGGTCTGGCTCTGAATTCCTGTACTTTACCAGTTTGGTTTGTTGCATTATGCCAGCCTTCTGCCTGTGCATGTCATTTTCTGCTCCTGTAAGTGACCGGTGCAATAGAAAGCTTACTATAAAATGCATATTTAAGCACATGAATAGAATAAATTCAAGAAATATGATCACAGTTGCTCCTGCAATGTTTTTATAAACACAGTCTCTGCTTTTTTATTATAGTTAAGGTACAGTGTGTTATTTGGCAAGGGAATCTGACTTGAAAATGTAAAAGGTTCAGGCAACCACACATTTGGAAGTAGAAATCTTTCTTTAAAACACAGCTCTGGTTTTTAAACATAGCAAAAATTTCTGGAAACTTCAGTTTCCCAAAGTCTGCCAGAACTGCAGTCACATGTAACGTATTCTTGGGGCTTACATATAACGTTTCAAGTAATAAACAACATCTCATTTGGTGCCACGGAAAAAAAAAAAGGGGGAAAAGCACTCAATAGAAGTCAAAGCTCAACTTCAGTACTAAAACAAAACATGCTTCTTACAATGAAAACTCAGAATTATTTTTATATTTTATCATAAGTTCATAAGTTCATAAGGTTGGAAAGGACCTATAAGATCATCTAGTCCAACCATCAAATAATAAATTAACATGCTTTTCACACCTCTAATAATTGCAGTTAAACACATAGGTTAAATTTTTACTGCAATCAGGTAAATTATGTTACAAAAGGAAGAAAACCTTGCATTCGTTGAAGTTCATTCAAGTTCTCAGTAACAAAAGAAAGAGATATTAGTCCTAATTCAGTAACAGAATGAGCCATATATCGTACAAAACTGTACGTTGCCAGCAGCCCTTCAGTGCCTTCTGCATAACTCATTTATCATGCACTTTTTATTCAGGAACTAGGCAGAATAAAGAAAAACAAAGATATTTTCTCTCTTTTTTTTTTTTTTGCACATACAAAGTCTCATCATGCAAACTATTCACAGCTTAAATATATGCACAGTCATCTCTACTAGTCAGACGCCATTTCAGTCCACGCATCAGAATACATATTAACAAAATGATATTGAGACACAGAAATAGCACACCGCAGCCAGCATTGAAGTATGGGCCATAATGCCTACCTCGCTAGGATCTGGTAGGGTTTAATTAATTAATGCTTGTGAAGCACTATGAGCTCCTCAGATCATCACTTCAATTCATTATCACCAACATTTGTTTTGCAGCCCACTTTCCCCCCTTAATTCAATAGCAAATTTCCTTCAGAAAGTGTTGCATTTGTAGAGTAATGAGCAGCTGAAGCTGGTTGGAGTGTTTTGGCTGAGCTGCATTTGCAGGGGTATGAAAAGGAACAGGACTCCTTCCCTTTCCTTTCTGCTCCTTTGCTATCAGGTCTGAGGAGGGAGCAGAGCTCCATGTTATAAAGCCCTTCCCTTGAGGAGCTGCTCTGGATCAAATCTATGTCAAAATACAGCAGAAAAGTTCAAGGTAAGGATATAACATCAAAGAATCAGGTATTAATCTAGAAAACACTATTGCTTGTGTTCATGTTAATTAAAGATGAGCACGCGCTACAGAGTTCAGAGGGGGTATGGATCCAGGCCTATAGAACTTATCTCTAATAATTACTATATACATTGCCTGGAAAAATATGGAAAGAAAATAAGAGAATGAATCAAGAAAATTAATGACAACTTCAAATACACGCACAGAATTTCATCCAAGGGTGCGACAAGATAAAATTGGTAGTCTGCATTAAAGATATATACATATGTATTCATCAAACTTCTATTCAGTGGAATCTTCCTTACTGGACTTCAAAATTGGAAGGCTAGAGAACTTAACAGAGAGGAAAGGAAAGATTATCTGGTGTAACTGTATAGCTGCTATAGACTTCTGGAGTAGAAACCAGATTAAGACAACAAAATTACTGGTGGAAGAAAAGTTGATAAAGAAAACTAGAATTTGATAATGGAGAAATTTAATTATTTGGGTATTGATTAGTGCGATAGCTATGTGGAAGCTAAAAGAGTTTGTTTGTAGTGGCAATGCTATTATCCCACTGAGCAACTAGCAGATGTGCTGAGTCCTATACTTGGAGATAAGGATTGCACTGCTGTAAGATTAATTTTAATTATAAAATTTAACTTTAATTACATTTAATTTTAATACAATTTTGAAGTTAATGATAGAGAGTTCAAACTTTGCTATGATAAAGATAGATCTTAAGGGATAAATCAATAGAAAACATTAAGAAAAGCTTGGGAGAGTTACAAAGTAAATACTTGAGTCAAAAGAAGAATTAAAGAAAGCTAACGATAGTAAGATTTCCCTTTTGAATCCACATTAACAATAAAAGTTTACACAGCCAATGAGGGGGAAAAAAAAAAAGACCTATAGCACACAATAGTGGATATCTGGTAGTAGTGAACCAAAGAAAAGCAAATAAGCTTTGTGTTTTGTAGGTAATCTGGTTGGGAAGTTCTTCAAAGATGGGACCCCATCTTTCAGACTTACAAGTAATAACTTCTTGTTCAGATATTTTTATTCCTGGCATACCAAAGCATGGGCTTAGCAGTTTATAAATGGAATTGACCTCGTGCAGTCCCATGACCAGAAGACTCATCTCCAGTTCCAAATATGATATATTTAATCACTGTAACATAGCCAGCATACCTGAGAGCAGGTACTTAGAATCCAGGTCTCCCACAAAGTAAATAAGCTCCAGCATGAGCAGTGGACAGCCACTGTCAAAGCTTGGTGAAGCTGAGGTTTTCATGTTTCCTTCTGACCTATGTTAAAACTGTTTTTCCCCATTGGCTAGGCACTTGCTTTCATCACCAACCTACTGCATCAGAACAAGCACCAGCAGTTGATGTTGGGCTTTGCACGGCACTACAGCCTTCTCCTCTGCCATAGAAAGGATCGTCTAACCTTGGAGGAGAGGAAGCTAGAGAAATAGTTTTGAGCAGTGCACTAAGAGTTTGTGCTGTCCCCAGAAAGCTTCCAGCCTGAAATGAATGTTATTTTGGCAAGCTCATCCCCTAGCTAGTATAGAAGGCACATCTCCTCTAGATCTGATTGCCATTTCATGGCTTCACCATGGACAAGGATGGGAGGCCCTACGTTCTCTATGAAATGTTAGATTTCCAATGAAAATAGGCATTAATCTAATATTAATGAAGTTCTGGTTATATTTACCAGAAACTGCCAGATTCCCTATTGCAATGGGAAAAGCTACTGATCAACAAGTTCACTGATTGATTAACTAATAATTAATTAACAGAAAGCTGGGAAGAATATTAGAATTTTTAAAATAGTGGAAAATGAAAGCACAAGAAATTACTACTCTGAAACAAAATAGTGCATAGAACACATAATAAAACTCAGTGAGACATTAAGAATTATTCAGTTAACAACAAGAACAAATGAATTCCTCGAGCAGGAGAGATCCATGAGAAATGTGGATTGATATCTATGGTAAGTCAGAAATGTTAAGAAGAATCACAATAGTAATTCTGATCTCTTGGCATTGAAGTGAAGAAATTACATTGCATAAGGGTTAACTCCCCAGCTCACATAAATCAAGTTAACACCATTTAAGTTAGCAAAATGTATTCAAAGTCAAATTCATTTACTCTAGCCAAAGATCTGTCCCTAACTGTATCCTTTGCATTTTATACTGCATTAACTATTTTAACGTATTCAGCCTTAAAGCCCAATATACTTCAATATAAACTCAATTTCATATACATATATGCACTTTTGTGTACATATGCACATGCAGAGGAATACATACATAAAAAATATATTTTAAGATCATAAAATAAACAAATGAACATAACACTTTTCATAGCTTCGAAGAATAGAACAGGAATAACTTTACAGGATTTAATGAGGAAATATGCTGAAAATCCTAATTTGAGCAGAGTCAAACAACGTAGATTTAGAGCTCGAGTAATTTGTGCTCAAATAATTTGCTGGAGTTCTTCAAAGGTGTTGCTGCCAAGGTAGGCAATGAAAGTACTATAGTTGGTATGCAGTATGTCTGTACAGCATGCCCAGGTTTCCTTGACAGTGTTTGATAAGATCCTACGCTGAAGATTACCGGCAAGGTACAGAACCACTGCCTAAATGATAAACATTAATGAACTGATAACAGTCTGAAAACAGTATTCGCCGAATAACTTAGAGATTGGCAGTCAATACAGGATAGTGCTTTGGTCAGGTTAGGAGTTTGTCTCTTTTCTAATCTATGCAAAAGAATTAAATCAGAATATCAAAGGTAACATAACAAAATATTCTGGGGACACGAGCTGTAAGGGAGTAGCAACAACCTAAATGCAAGATCCGGATCACCAGCAAATGCAGCATCAGCACCACCAGGAACACGCTGCTGGGCTGTCACACTGAGCTGATAGAGCAAAGTAAACAGGTTTTTCTGATGCTGTGGAAAATGTGAAAACATGTGCCAGATGGGGAGAGGGTTGACAGAAGTGGTGGAGGTATGCTATGCGAAGGGATGAGGGAGAGAACAGGGAGGAGTTCCAGAAAAGGGGAAGGGATAGAATAGAAGGCCGGGTTTTTTTATCCTTTGAATTAGGAAATTGAAAATTTTGAGATTAAGAAAGAAAAACAGACAAAACAACTTCTGGAATTAAGAAAAACAAACGAATCAACAACAAAGACCATTTATCAATTTAATGGATAAGTACTTGGTAAGACTTTTATCCCAGGAACGGTGTTATCACAAGGGGCAGATAACAAAGGTAATTCTGTCTCCCTTACTCCTGAGACCCACGTGAGTTTGAAGCACTTCCAGTCCCTTTCTACCCCCAGGGTGATACAGACCTGTCCTGAATAGCTCAGCCCTGCCAGGAGAATGGGGACAGGAGAAAAGCCTCAGGGCACCATGGCTCAGGTCTGTGCTGGGTGACCTTACCAGCCCTCTTTTCACTAGTACTAAAGACTGTGTCTCTGAAATCCCATGTGCAGGAGTCTGTCAACTCACTTTTCAGTGTGCAGCTTGGAAGTGAGGCTGGGCTTCCTAATTCAGAACTGTATGATGAAGAAAATTTAATATTTTTATTGTAAAATTTTTAATCAAGTTTGATCTATCTATGATAATGTAGTAGTAGTTGGGTAGAGATAGTGATAGGAGGATGGTTGGACTAGATGATCTTATAGGTCCTTTCCAACCTTATGAACTTATGAACTTATGTGTACTGGTTTCTTCCTTATTTCCCCCTTCAGAACTGTTTCTTCACATGCCTGAAACAAATAACAGTTTTTTCTTCTGTTTCCAAGTTTCTTAGTGTTCCTTCTCCACCTGATGCAGCCATCTTAGTTCCTGAATGAAAACCTCAGTGTTTCTCAACAGGGTGCAGATTTTCTTACATTAAACAATCTCTGCCACTAAACCATCTTCTTTTTTCCCCACACCAAATCTTAAAACAAACAAAAAATCTCCCACTCGTCATCTAATCAAGTTGCTTTTCTGAACAAGAGAGCTCAGATATCAGAAATAATTGTTCACATATTAGTTTTCTGGGATTTCAACACTTAAACTTGAGTTCTTTCTTATCTCACACCCCAATAACTTACTTTCCCTGTTTCCTCCACTTACACTGCACCCAGAGTATTTTTGTTTCACCAAGGTCTGAGTCTTCAATATTTCTAAATCAGGGGGTTTTCTTGTGACTCGTCTCTTTCCCTGTGTTTATGTTCATCTCTAGTGACATCCTCCTTTGAGTTGCCTCAGAGGAAGGGAAAAAAACACAGGTTTTTTTTTTAAATGTTGGCATTCTGAGGAAGCATCTGTATGCTAATTTGCTCTCAACTTTGCTAGTGGAATATTTAAAGGGAGATAGTTCTGAATAAATGAAGACCAGTTAGCACTCAGAAGCCTTTGTAATGATACTGATTTCTTGCGAGCTTTTTTTCCTCCTATCAGCCTTCAAAGCTCTGTCTTGACTTCGGGAGACTGCTGAGTTAATACTTAGCTACCAAAATTCCTGTTCCACCTTAAGAATTGTTTGACAGATTGAGTACATCAATTTTGAATCAATGCCAATTCAGTATAAATAAAGTGTGATATGGACACTCCAACGAAGGATAACCTAAAAAATCAAAAGAGCTATTATTGCTGAATGAACATGATAGATTTTCCCCAATAATTCCAATTTTGATCACCTTTTCCAGAGAAGAACTTCAGTGACTCAAGTAGGAATAAGATATGAGCAATAGTTGCTTCTGACTGTTAAAGATAGTCAATATAAATCAAGACTGAGCCTAATCCTTTCTAAAAAGACCTAAATGCTAACATTTTCATAATGAGGATGGAAGGTACAAGTAGAGGTTGTATTTGGTGGGTTTAAAAAATATAAAAGCCAATTAAAAATGAAGGGTCTAAGAATAAACAGTAAATTCATGTAGAGCTATCCAGTTCACAGTGTAGTGGGTATTTAGTTAAATAAAAGCATCAAGTGAACTGGAGTATTAATTAACAGAAGAGATAGCCAGGCATGTTTATAGAGGCAGACAGGGCTGGAGGATATATCGACAAGGCAGGGAGGTGTTTTGTAATAAACCTGATGGGGGACAGACTTGTTGGGCCAAGTGTCCCTTTCCCGTCCAGGAATTCCTCATGTCCTCATTACCCTTTCACCTCTGGACAGCTGCAATATTAAAATCTGGCTCACGTCTTAAGGAAGTTGAGTTTAATGTCCTTAATTTAGTCCCCAGTCCACATATATCCATATCACAAAATGATCATAGAATTTGGCTCAACTGACAGCATCTGCTTGGGAAAGAGGCCCATCCTGCAATGGGAGGGCTGTTGCAAGACAAGCCTAAGACCTTGGAAAGCATGGAGAACTCATATATCTGTAGTGTCTGTATGGTATGTTCATACTTAAGAGAACCCCTTTAATATTCATTCTGTTGTTTTTCTGGTGCCCTTTGCATGTAACATTTTAATTGCCGAAGCAATCAGTGTTCTCCTGTATCTGTGACAGCGGTCAACTTGGACGAACATGTGTGGCCTCATGGTGTTCTCTATTTCAATTCACCTCCAGCACAGAGAGTAGCCTCAGAAAAGCCATGAGTGAGTTATCTGCCGGATTCGGTATAGTTCACACCTCTCCAAAGCATGGAGGCTGCAGGTTTGGGTGCTGCATCTGTTGATTTTGTACAGGAGTGTATTTTGGTGGTGTGTTTTGACCCTGGGCATTGAGATGCACACTCCAATGATTACACAATTTGAAGCTGAGTGCAAAGTAGTTTTGGTGGCAAAAAACAAACAAGAACAACAAAAAAGTGAAAAAGATAAAGATTATCCTTTTTTCACTTTTTGAGTTCATAAATAAAGTTTAAGTTAATAATATCTCCAGATAGGCTTTCATATTGAAAACTTCAGGATTTGATGGACAGGGTTATAAAAGACACTTCTTCATCTGGAAACCATCACAGCTTTCTGACACTGTGGGTTTTTTCTTTGTATCTCTCTCTAAGAAGACATCCATTATGCCGATGCTATGATTTTCTTTGCATCCATTTGCTTACTGGCCTAAGGAGCATAAAATAGTACATAGATACTTGACAAGTATTAGCAGAAATGTCAATGTACTGGGTGCATTTTGGAGTGGAAGGAAGAGTGTAAGATGGAGAGTAAGTCTGTCAGCTTGAGGCAGAAGAAGCTGATTTGTAAATAACAAAATTGTAGGATTTATTCTTTTTGATGCACTGCACTTTTATTAAAAGAAAATCCCCTGGAAACCTCTGTAAATGGCATGAAACGTATAATTAGACTTAGCTTTTCTCACTCTCTGCTTATTTAAATGCTCAATAACTTCAACAGTGATTCAGTAACAACTGACTTTATAGAAACATCTGACAATGAGAACAAATATTTGCAGTGGTTTCAGTCTCTGCTCTGTTTCTGCCTCTTCACCACCAGGCAAGAGGGAGAGCTTGCCTTCCCTGTGTGCAAACTAGTGCTGCTTTCCCAATGCTCCCACCTCCAACTGTGGCTGCTTTCCAGTGCAAAATACTGGGAGTGACTTTTCACACTTGGACTCATGTTTCTTAAATGCTACTGACCATATTCTGAACACAGACCTCACTGATAGCTACTCTCTTCTCAAAAATGAATGCCACAAGCTTTGGCATAAGCAAGGACACTGCTGCCATGTACAGCTGGAGGGTGGGTGGTATGGATGAGCTATGAAGCCATCCAGGCTTGGCTGCCCTGAACCTCCCTGCCAGCTCCCAAAGCCATCAATGCAAGCTGCACATCAAATCCTGGGACACCTCTCTGAATTTGCTCTTACCCTTTGGGCATTGGTGTCCAGACCAGCTTACATTCCTGAAAAGCCTCAGATGCCCAGTAATAGTGGGAGAATACACCATCCTGGTGAGTGCCACCAAGGCCATCCTTTCCAGACACCACTGTACCCAATTGTTATAATTCCTCATTTCTTCCCCTGTTATCTCTGCATCTTCTGGGAAATGTGATGGGCTTGTTCCTATCTCCACTGCCTTCAGTATAATCTGTTGCCCATGTCATATGTGAAATTAAAGGTCAAATAGTGAATATCGTTGAAAAGGAACCGTGTTGGGTCCATGAATGTTTCTTTACTTGGTAGGATATGGCTCACTCAAATTATGGCACGACGACTACTGTTACAGTTCCTCTCAAGAGCTGTGGATGTTATAGCTCACAGCAGTCCAACCAGGCTGCCGAAATCATTCTGGAGGTCATTTTGCCTTCTCCCTAGCACAAAATCTGGGAAACAGCCACCCAAAAACTCTCCATGGTAGGTGGACCCACTGGGAAAGCACCAAATGCTATTGCCATATTCTGCATTGCTCATTTCTGCACACATTTCCAACCTGTCAGAACTGGGCAAAGAAATACACTCACTATAGTCAATTTTGATTTTTATATATCTATCTATATATGTGTATATATATGCATTTTTAGAGGATTTCAGGTTGAAAGTTGCTTGTCAGAATTTGAGAAGGGAGCAGCAGTTGTTCTGACGCTGCGGTTTTCACATCCTTGTCAGAGATTTGAAACAGGGTAGCTGATAGATGTTAAAAAAGGATGGTGAGGTTTTAAAATAGTTTGGTTGCTGCATGGAGCAAATTTTAAGCAATATAGTAAGAAGTGTTGGTAGGAGTGTACGTGCACCTAACACCGCATTTCTGGGGAATACAGGTATCTCTATTGGGGCACCAGCCTGGAGAACTAGAAAATGACCCAGAGAACAATTAGGACATTTCCTGAGGAAAAAAATAATAAATTCAAATGCAAACTGGAGGGGAAGGGAAGACTGATAGAAAACTTTTGTGGCAGTAAAAATAAGCCCTCCTGTTTTCACCAGTTCTAATAACCCAGAGCTTAAGATTTGGGCTTGGAAAAGGGCCAGTTGGCTGAGATTCTATCCGTAGATGAGCTGGAGGTGATGCTGATGGTCGGGGAGAAGCAAGCAGAAAAGCCAGCAAGTCCAGTGCCAGCCCTGACAAGAGGGCACGTCTGCCAGATCTTATGTACTTCTGCAAGTCAGGTGAGCAGTGTCACTGGAAAATGCAGCAATTTTCCTAATTTCGAGCACTTCTATAAACACTGAGCTTCCTTGGAAGAATCAAATCATTTCAAATCATTCGGGATTTTCTCAACGTTTTTGTCACTCTTGTGTTTGTGTAGATTTTAAATAAACAGATGACCTCTTGAAGTTGCAGAGAGAATGAGATACTTTCCCCAGAGCAGTGATAAGAGCTGTTTGGGCAGTCAAGTTGATGTGGAAACTTTTGGATGGCCAACAAAATGTCAGTTTTGCACATGGATTCCTTGCCAGTAGATTCACCTCATCTAGCATAGTCAGTGGGAAAAAGAGTGAAACGATGGGGAGAAATAAATTTGGTCTGGTTGGAAAATAGGTAGAAAAGGGGCTAGTTCATGCTCACCACTCAGCCTGTGTAAAACTAAATATATAACCTGCATTTACAATATAAATAAATATGCCAAAGTGTTCCATCATCCTCACTAAGGCAAAATCCAAAGGTTTTTGTCCAACTCAGCACCGGACGCTTTCACTTCAGTGCTGATGATAATGCCCGAGGAAGGGAGAACATGAGAGGACCCCACAAGGACCCCATGACTCGGAGATGTTTGCTTTTCTTGTGATTTTAGATGCAAAATCTGTAAGTTAAAATCCTAATTCCCACTTCGACCTGTGGCAGAGGACTCATCACAGGTCCTGGAGCTGGCCTCACAGCTGAGCCCTCCATGCTGCAAAGCATTTATCATTCTGCTTTTTACAAACTCAAACTCCTCAGCAATAAATAAATAAATCTGTTATCGTCGAACATATGCAACTCTTAAACAACCTATTCATCCAACTTCCCAAGAACTACATTTCACAGTTGCTTTATACAGTTTCTTTCTGTCAGATATTGCCCACTAGATTACCTAGTCTATACAGTCTATAAAATACATATTCATTTATACAGTCTATAAAATACATATTCACAATAATATATATGTATGTTTTTGATCAGGTTTTTTTTTGCTATCCACTGTAAATGAGAGAATGGGTTTAAAGTTTTTATTTTAATTTTTCATTTCACATGTGCTATCTTCCCAATGTAAATGGCACAAAATGAATTTAAACACTATCATGCACTGCATTCCAGTACTGGTGCTTCTATTTCAGTGTAATTTCTTTAATCTCCTTTTCTTTAATCTTTAATAGTGCTGCATCCATTTAAGGTGTTTCTAGAGCATCTATTGCTGCTGTTCTGAAGTACAACAAGAGCCAATAGCCAATAGAATATCTGGGATCTCTGTACACTTAAATGTGCCACTGAATATAAGTTCTTAAAAGATTTCATTTCTTAATAAATCTAATTTAGAGCCGACATGAGTGAGGGCAGTTCTTAGCAAAACCCTGTGGGTATGGCTGCAGTAATTAACCAGGGCTCTAAGGCAGTGGTGCAGAGTCTACTCCTTTAATTTCTTGTTTTTCTTTCTTTCTTTTATATACCTTTCTGGTTACAGTTTTGTCCAGCTGCCCCTTCCTCCTTTCTGTTCCCCATGTGGCTGAGCTGTGCTTGCACCAACTGAACTGACTGGGTTGCACAAGGGCACTGCCTCTTGCACCTATCTACTGACCAGCTTGCAACTGCTGTGCCACTCATGCTCTTGCTCTGCAAGGTGAGGGTTGAGGATTATGATTTTGATGTATAAAATGCAGCAAGCAAATGCTGGGAGAACATTTGAAACAGCAAAAGTGAATATAAAAAGTTCTTAATATTTTAAGCACCTCAAAATGAAACAACTTTGGTCTTCTCATTTTGTGTCATGTAGACAAGAAGGGCATGCTGCTTGTCTGAGATATTTCTTTATGGTTTCCTAGGTCAACCCTGCACAATTGCAAGCAATGTGTGGGTATTTCTGGAGGTTTTACCACAGTATTTAAGAAAATGAGGCCTAAATATACTTAACATCCGAAAGATATGCAGTCTTATTAATGCATATGTGCCATGCATAGATTATTAATAGTTTCATAACTAGACACAAACTTACGTTTCAATAAACACGCTTTTACAACTGCAAAGAAAAAAAAAGTTTTACATTAGGATGTTACTTACTTCGTGTCTTTGTCCTGGGAGAATGCAACTAAAGAAACCACATTTAAAATCAGACATTAGATATGCAAATATGTGTTCAGATCAGAGATAGGAAAATTATTCAAATGATTAATTATTCATCATAAAAATGTCAATTAATAATTCTGAAGCATAATAGGCATCTTTCTAATGCATCTTTATTTTTCAAGCTTAAATACTGTTGAATCTGTGTTCAATTGCATTCTAACAAGTTTTTAAAAATTCAACAAAGTAAATAACCAACTATAAACAAAAGTGAGCAGCGAATTTTAATAACTGCCAACCGAGCCAAGCAATGTGCCCAAAGTTCAGTGCCGATCCAGGAAGACAAAGGAGAAATCTCAATGTGCACAGAGTGACCATCCTAGGCCCTCCACCCACTCCCTCCTTACTACCTGACGTGAGAAGCAGCTCAGGTCCCACACATATTGTTCCTCCAGCCCAGAAGCAGAGGTGTGTGCAGTAGACAGGAGCTGAGCAGCGCCAGGCCATCAGGAGTGACTTTATAAATGACAAAATTAACAAAAACATATGAGAGAGATTCACTCTTAACACGCAGGGACTTGCACGAGATTAAATATTACAGTGGTCTGCTGGTTAGAAATGCCCAGGGATAGATAAATTAAAGCCAGACAATCTTTTCCCTTGCTTTTGGCTCGCATCCTATCCCTACATGGGTTTTCCGCAGAGGAACTTGAAAACTTTGGGAATGTTGATTCAAAAGGTTTCTTCCCAAATACCTCATCAGCGGGTGGGGGGAGAGTCGTCCCCTGACCCTTCCTTCCTCTCCTCCATGTGGAAATTGGAACAAAAAAAAAAAAAAAATAAAAAGGCTTTTCTCTATAAATCTTTGTTCCCAGGGACACCTGTAAGGAGGAAAAGCATCTGCCAGCACCTTGGTGCCACACAGGGCATTTGCCGTGCAGGAAAATAATTCCAGCCTGCTCTACCCACAGGTGGCTGCAAAAAATAATCCCCACTGTTGGTTTTTTGGTCGTTTTCATTTAAAATAAATAAATAAGCAAATAAAATAAAAAGCAAATAACACTCGATTATTTCCCAAAGTGAGGGCAACTCCTGCAGCAGGGAGCTGTGCACGAAGGCAGCCAGCCCCAAAGAGGCCCTAGCTCCCCCGGCACAGTGCCTGCAGCCCTGCTGTGGGAACGATGCTGTCCCCAGGCTGGGACTCGTCCACAGGGATCTGTAATCCCTGATGCAGGAAGGGGTTGCCCTGCCTCCAAAGGACCTAAAATGAAAAGCTCAGTTAATGTGTTTTTAAAGGTGCTAAACCTCCGTCTTCGCTAGCCCAGCAGTGAGCTAAAGCCACAGCAAAGTACCTGAGCTGAGCAGGCCTCAGCAGAGCTGGGGTGCCATGTTGCTCCTCACCCGTTGCCTTTTCCTCCACCCCAGGGATGCAAGTGCGAATGTGCTCCTCACTGCACATCATTTGCTGCGGAAAAAGGGAGCAAATCCAAATAAAGAAGGCCTCAGGTTGTCCCCTCACCAAGCTCTCAGGGCCTGCACAGGCCGTGATGGCCGCAATAGGCCTAAGCCATTCGTCCCACTTTGGTGGCTTCCCTCCGCTCTGTTGTTGGGGTCTCTCCCCCTGCCCTACACTTTGTCACACCACTGAGCCCCCATGTGCCCCATACAGACACTTGGGGTCACCTTGTGCAACGCTGATGTGGGCAAAGGGAAGCCCATGAGGAACAGGAGGAAGCGTTGCCCATCATGGTGTGGTTGGGGCATGTTTCCCCTCTCTGCAGGAAAACATGAGGAAAAAGGGAAAAACTCACACCCAGGGAATGGCTCTAAAAATGTCCCTTTGCCACAGCACTGGGTGCCTTACACGGGGAGAGAGCTGGGGCCTTTTTTTTAAATGGATGGCTGGGTGATGGGGGGTCATGTTTTCTTTTAAGTTAGAAAAGGAGTGAGGCCTAAGCTCTGAAGGGAATGTTCTGAGAAAGGGAAGAGACTGAGAGCTGGGCTGCCAGCACCACCCCAATCGAGGCAGTGCTATAGGTTGTCATTATTTCCATATCCTCAAGGAGCTGCACTCCCATTATTAGTTCAGAGCAGGGCAGGAAATCATCTCCTGAATTAAGGTTAAATTCCATCTCAGAAGAGCTTAGCTAATTGCTAAATATTTATACCGGGTGTCCAAAAATTAAAATAAAATAACACTCCCTTAGACCACGTTAAAATAGCATCGATGAGGTTAGGTGTTGTGCTCCCACCCCCCCCCCCCCTGCAAAGCTTGGGCGGTTTGTCACTCAGATGCAGCCCTGCTGGGATGTATGGGAGCTGGAGGAGCTGTGAGATTGAGGACTGGAGAACAGGCTGCAAAAATTACAAATAGGGATTATCTGCCAATGCCAACACGCTCCTTAAAGCCCGTGAGCATCATCGCATGGGCTGAGGGTTGCTTTTTCAGTGTAACTGCAGATATATGTTTTAATGACGATACATCGATGGCACTCCCTCTCATTGCAGGTTGGGTTGCAGCTTTTCTTAATCTGCCGTTCATCCTCCCCTTTTGTAATCTGAAGATGTATGAATAATATGTAAAGCATTTGTAATGGGATTAATTTATTTTGAGAGCTTGTTTTTTCGTGTGTGTGTGTGTGTGTGTTTGTTGTTTTTCTTTTCCTTATTTTTTTTCTTACATAAATATGTTTAAGCAGAAATTGGGCGAGCCAGTAATTAGCATTCACTTTTTTCTTTTTCTTTCTTTTTATCATATGCATCTAAATTCAGTTTAGCTCTTTAAGGAATTGCCAGACTGCCCTTGATTTATAGGCAGTGTCTTCTGGATCTGAGAGGACCTAATTCAAATTAATAATACTTGAATCTGATTTCAGGATATTTGCACTGTGCTATATATTTCATTAAGATAGCAGTGTGTGTGTGTGTGTGTGTGTGTGTGTGTGTGTGTGTGTGACTGTATCTACAGGTACATTTGGGCGAGGACAAGTGAGGAAACCTGCAAGAAAACGACGGTGCCATTTACTGAATACGGCAACAAAACTTTTAACAAAGCTAAAATAACTCAGACCAAAGAGGGTGGGGGGTGGTGAATAATGTTGATCACGATAACAATAAACTAAAAACCCTTTTCCCACCTCTGCACGGCTGCGGGGCTCGGTGGCAGGAGCCGGGCTGGCTCCGAGCCGCTTCTTCCCGCACCCTCACCCCACAGTGCGGGGCCGGCGGGGGCCGGGGGCTGCCCGCGCAAATAGGGCGCAAATCGGGCGCAGGCAAAGAGCAAACTGCGTGACCCCCCTCCCCAGCCCCCCACCCCTCCCTCGCCTGCCGCGCACGAACCTGAGCCCGAGGGGACGCGCAGAGGGGGATTTGATGTCTGTTTCCCTACAAACCCCCTTCGGCTGCGGGGTCCCTGTGCCTGCGGGGTACCCTCCAGCCCCTCCAGGTTGCGCTGCCTCTCTCCTTTCCCCCAAATCCTCTCCCTTTTCCCCCAGATCTGAAGCACGCGGGGGCACCGGCTCCTGCCTGCATCTCGCAGGTTTTATTAACAGATGAAAAACAGCGCTCACATTTTTGTGGGAGCGATGAGCTGCGAGAACACTTCGGGGGGCTAAGGGGAGGGGGGGGTCCCTTCCTTCCCTCGCAGTATTTAACCATCAGAAAGGTGTACTCTGTACAGGACCATTTTTGAGTGCAATTGCTAGTGACTATCGCTCGCGTTCCAGCTCTTGCTGTAGGCACACATTCAATGCACAGTTCAGGAGCAGTTTATCTTAGCCTAATGTAAGTAAAAGAATAGTGTCGGATCAGTGTAGCATTTGTTTCAGTTTTCTCGAGGAGGGGAATGAAAAAAGAAGAAGTGCTGTAGTAGATTTAACTCTGTCACAGCAGGGAATTGTTCCGCAGCTCCCTAATGCAGCCCTTTGGGCAGCTGCACGGTTACCTTCAGAAAGGATCGCACGAGCGCGCGAGATGCGAAGTTTATCTTCGCACCGAGATGGTTTCGAGCTCTTTTCGAGGCAGAAAGGGCCGTGGGTTGCGCTGGGAGCCGGGCAGCGCGGATCGAGCTGTGCCGTATCAGCCCCAATGCAGATAAGCGCTCAGCATCCCCAGCTCGGCTGCCTTGACTTACTTCTGTATTAGTTCTCAATTACGTGCAGCGTAAACCAGCTTTTTGATTAACAAAACAGCAGAGCATTGGTTAAGATCACTTAAACTTCAAGGAAAAAAAAAAGTAAAAAATAAAAAAAAAATCCCCCTGGGAAGTGGGCTCTGAATTGGTTAATAATGTGCAGTACTTGCTAAATTGCTGACTTCCAGATGTGGAAAATATCTTTCTTGTTTAGGACCTACGTAACCTGATTGGATTACGACAGAAGCGTCACATTGGAAGGCTTTTGAGTGATGATTTAATTAACCATACAGTAGAAAGCTGTATTTGCCAGGAAACCCCTTCCATATTTGCATAACCAATCCCTTCAGTGCAAAGGTGGAGTCTGGGCTTTTTCTTTTTTTTCTTTTTTTTTTTCCTTTTTTTTTTTTTTTTTTCCCCTCCTCTCCTAGATGCGATTTTATTTTAATTTTCATACTTTCACAAAGGTGACAAAGTTGTAACCCCCGGGAAGTTCGGCTCCGCTCGCTGCGGGCCGGGTTATTGGGGGTGAGGGTTTGGGGGGGGGGCAGGAAGAGCCCACCTCACCCCGATCCCTATCTGTGAACAACACAGAGACACTGTAAGATCTCAGCACGTTCCGGGTGTGTTTTGGCTCTTCTTTATTTATTTATTTATTTATCTTTTTTTATTATTATTATTATTATTTTATTTCCATCAGATTTAGCTGACTGTTCAAATAACCTGGATGAGTGCTGAAATGAAAGAGGAAAAAAAAAATGCCCCAAAAGAAACGCGTGAGGATAAAAATAAAACGGCACCCGAACGAGCAGGAGTCAGCTCGGAGCTTGTTCGCAGTGCCCGCACAGAGTTTAGTTTCTAGGCGTTATGTTAGGGTAAGTTTTGCCCTCCGCAAACAGCCCCAGCTCCGGTGGGGACGGCTTCAGGATGCGGCCCCGCGCCGGGAATCCCGCTATGGGGGGGTGGGGGGATGGGAGGGGGGACCGGGATCCGGCGGGGATCCCGCTACGGGGGGGGGGCGGGATCCGGCGGGATCCTGCCGGGGGGGCGGGGGAGCCGGCAGGCAGCAGCACGCCTGGGGGCGGGGGATCCCGTCTGCGAGGGGGGGGGAGCGGGGGGGGAAGAAGGGGCAGAGGGCGGGTGAGGGCTGAACCCGGGAGTGGGGGGGTTGGGAGAGAGAGAGGGGAAAAGAGGCAATGGGGTGGGGGGATGCAATGGGGGGGGCTGCGGGGAGACAGCTCTTGAGGGGCAGAGGGTGTGCGGGGGGGTAAAGATGCACGGAAGGGGTAAAAACTGCAGACGGAGGGGGGTGCGGGGGTTGGGGGGGGGGGGGGGGTCCGGGCAGCTCCCCGCGGGGAAGGAGTGCTGCGGGGCCGGGGCCGGGGGGGGGTCCGCGGAGCGGCGCGGAGCGGAGCGGGGCGGGGGGCGGGCGCGGGGCGGGGGGCGGGCGGGAGGAGGTGGAATTGCATTTCTGCCGCTAAAGCGTTCGCGGAGACTTCAAGGTATAATCTATCCCAGATCCTTTCCCAGAGAGAAACTTGGCGATCACGTTTCCACATGATGCTCACGTTTGGTGCTCTTCAATTATCCCTCCCCACAAAGATAGGTGGCGTGTGTTTCAGGGTCTCTCCTCTCGCTCCTACAGAAAAGAAAAAGAAAAAAATGTCATTAGAAGAGGCGTAACACGTCAGTCCGTCCCCAGGTTTGTGTTTCCTGGAGTGGCAGAAAGAGATCAGTCCTAACCTGCCCAGCAGGAATAACGGTCCTTCCGACAACTCTTTGCGAGGCTTTTACAATTTCTCCAGGAGCTGCATCTCCCTTCACCTTTTCTCCTCCACTTCGCGGCTTCTTCATGCTTTTTCTTCTCACCGTTTCTGGCCAAAACTACAAACAAGACTTCGCAGGTAGGTTCGGAATTTAATTCTATTTTCCTTCCTTTTTAATTTTTTTTTCCTCTCCTTTTTTTTTTTTTTTTTCCTTTTATTTTCTTTACCCTCACACCGCCTCACGCTCCAGCGGGCTCATTTAATTTCGATAACGTTTTTTATTTATTTATTTATTTTTCAGTCTTTTGCCTTCTTTCTGGCTTGTTCTTATTTGGGGCGAAATTCTCCCTTTTTCTACCCAAACCCGAAAGCTTTCGGGTGTCGCTCCGGAGAGAGATGAGCGGCTTCGGGGTTCGGGGTTCGGGGCTGACCCCCCCCCCACCCCCCCGCCCCGTTACCTGTCAGCCAGGTACAGGAGGTGCCTTTTGCACCGCAGCTCTAAAAGTTTGAGTGCCAGGAAGGAGCATCGCCCTCCTGCATTCAAATATCTACGTTTCTCCACCTCCCCTTGGGAAGCCTTTGCTCCTTTATTTGTGGGTTCACCCCAAAGTTGCCGTCTACCTGTTCGTGCTGCAGCCCAGCCCGGCGAGGATGTGTTTCCCCAAACAGAAAGTTTGGTGTTTTGTCTGCTTGCTCGCTTTCATTTCTTTCTTTTATTTCGCGGAGCTGGGTGAAGTAGCACCTTAGTTTCTGGGATCCTAAAGCAAGAAGTGAAAGTAGTGACTGGAACTTAAAAGTCGTTTACCAAAAAGCGAAATAAAAAAAAGGAAAATAGAAATAAAATGCTAGGCATTCCTCTGGGAAGGAAAGTGTTGTCGAGAAGTGCGGGTTCCAAATTGTGGACAACTTTTAGGGGCAGGCTGAGGAGCAGGGGAGGCAGTGAAATGCATTTAAAACAATTCAGCCCTGCTCGTTTTGCATGCAAACGCCAATCGGCGAGGCAGGCTCGGAGCCCGCTCGGTCCCTGTCCTCGCACTGCTGCAGCCCTGCACGGGGATGCCAGCATCGCCCCTCCAGCAGCGGGCTTAGCAGCAAATGCTAAAGTTTGGAGCACAATTCTCAGCCACTCTCCTCCCCAGCCCCATCCATCCACAGAGTGATTTCTCCTTGCCCAGGAGGAATCTTGAGCACTGAGCGTGAGGAGCCACGCTGACCTCCGCACGGGCACTTTGTGGGGATTGCCATCCCCTTACCTGCTCGGGACAAGTGGGTTTGGGGAAGGCAGAGGGTTGGGAAGAGTTGAGGCAGGAGGAAGGAGCAGCAGCAGCACGGCTGCTCCGCTCAGCCCTGCTGGGAAGCGCCAGCAAAGTGAAAAGACACAAGGTGGGGGAAAGAAAAATAAATAATAGTAATAATAATTAATAATAAAGAATCACTTGGCTGAAAAAGGAAAAAAAAACCCTTCAGTCAAGGAATTATTAAAAACATAATAATAATGTAAAAGTCCCAGTGCTGGAGGAGACAATAGATGAGAAGGCGAGAGGGGATCCTGCTCAGGAGAGCAAGGGTTAATTGCCCTTGTTTTACAGTTTGCATCTGTTACATCTTTTATAGCCCCTGTTTAAACTAATCCTCGAGTCAAAGCATCTTTAAAGCTACAGCATCTTCTGCGGGGCGGACCGAGCCTCGGCAGCGGGGTGGCAGAACCAAATGCCGCTGTGACAGATAGGGCTCTCTGCACGCACACTGGGTCCCAAAGTTTACAAGTTAAAAAACAAAAAACAAAAAAAACCCAGAAAACAAAAACCACAAAAAACAAACACCAAAAAAAAAAGGCAGAAAGAAAGAAAGAAAGAAAAAGAAAAAAAAAGGAAAGAAAACAACACTACAAGCTGAAAACTCTGACAGCGGTGGTTTTGATTTCTGTTTCTTTTCTGAGGGTGGGGAGTGGGGGGGGAGAAAAATGTCACTCTGAAGCTTTGTTTAAGCAAGGGGCAGGGGAAACCCTGAATATTGTCAAAGTGACTAAAAAGGTGACAGAGGTTTATAATTACACTGCTAGGGGGAGGGGAGCTCTGCGCTGCGCTCTGCCCCAGAAGGACGGGGGAGAGCCATGTTTCCCTGGCTCCTATCACTTCGCCGGAGCGCACTTGGAGAGGAAAAATAATAGGAGCGGCGGCAGGAGGGGAGAGGGATAGCGAACAAGTTCTAATGTCACATTAAAGTACTTTTCGGAGGAAGCGGTCCGCCTAGCATTGAGTCAAGCAGCCTACTGTAAAAGCCGTGCATTCCCTCATACGGTCATGAGTTATGACTCACTGGAGATGTAATTCTTGTCTCCCTCCGATCTGCCTTGCTGGTGCAACACACGCACCCCGCGCGCACACAGCACACCCCCCCCCCACAACCCCCCCCCCCGGCAGCGCACACACACACACACACACACACACACACACACACGCACGGAGCGAGCAGAGCGATCCCTAAAGCGGGCGCGGAGCGGGGCCGCCCGGCTGGGAAGCGAGGGGGGGGAGCGCTCTGCTCTGTGTCCCACCTCCCCCGGCACGGCAAGAGTCGCCGTGTGCGTGGATGGGTTCTTTTTCGGGTGCAAATTCGGGTCCCCGTTGGCGCCCTGCGTTTAAATGGGATATACCAATGCCCACATTGTTGCTGTGTTTGGTCGTTACATAGAGTCTGCGTGCTGCTGAATCAGGGAGTCGAGTCCATGCGAACTGCCATCTGATCCACTCTTATCAATGAAGCAGCAGATCATGGCGGATGGCCCCAGGTGTAAGAGGCGAAAACAAGCCAACCCCCGGAGGAAAAACGGTAAGCGGTTCCCCCCCCTCACCCCCCCCCCCCACGAGCAAACTTTCTTTCTTTATTTCCCCGGCCGGCGGTGGGGGGAGGCCGGCTCCCGGCGCTCTGCGGAGGCTCCGGCTCCGCGCGGAGCGTCCCGCGGAGGTTGCGCGGCCCGCGGAGGGGCTGCGGGGCCGGAGGCTGCGGGGGGAGCGCGGGAAGAGGGGTGGGGGGAACGCGGAGCGGAGCGGCGATGCCCGCGTCGCCGCGCCCCAAACTTTGTTGCGCGGGTGCGGAGCGCGGCGGAGGAGCGCGGCCGGGAGGAAGAGGAGGAGGAGGAGGAGGAGGAGGAGGAGGAGGCCCGCGGGGCCGGGAGCGGTCGGGGCCGTGCGGCGGAGGGTGCGGAGCGGGGGGAGAGAGAGGGGAGGGGGGGGGGAGGTGTGGGGGGCGGTCGGGCCGCTGCCGGCTCTGGGAAAAAGCGGCAGCGTGAGAACCCCGAGGCACCGAGTTAGCGTCTCCGCTTCTTTTTCTTTCTTTCTTTTTTTTTTCTCTTTGCGTTTTTATTATTGTTAGACACTCGAAAATGAAACTTCCTCCACCCTAATAATGAGTAGCCCCCGAGAAATGAGTGCCCGACTGCCCGGGGTTGCCCTCTCTCCGCGGCCGCGCAGGGCCGGGCACAGCGGGACGCGCTGCCCCGCTCTGCTTTGGCGGCCCCGCGGGGCTCCCTCGGCCCGTACCCCCCGGCTCCTTGCCCCCAACCCGCCGCTCCCCCCCGTCCCCGCTCCCACCAACTTTCCTCCTCCCGAGGAGGCACTGCTGAACCTGAACCCGTTCGCTCCGAGCTCAGCGACTTCGCCCCGAGTGTGGAGGTGGGGGCGGGGGGGGGGGGGGGGGGGCAACAACAACAACAACCCCAAAACAAAGACAAGAGAATGTTGATTAGAAACAAATGATCCTTCCCCCCCTCCCCTCGCCTTGCCTTCCCTTCCCTCTCTCGAGGTTGCGAGTGTGTGTGCGTGTGTGTGTCTTTTTCTTGTTGTGGTGGAGGCGTCGAGCCATATGGGGGAGTGATAGAGGAATTTTAGTCAGAAACTGTTCGCTGTGTTACACTGGCTTTTCCCTTTGTGTTGTCTTTGATCTATTTGCTTGGCTTAGTATTACAAAAAAAAAAAAAAAAGAAAAAAGAAAAAAAAAGCCAACTAAAATAATATATTCCTAGCGGCTTCCCAAGGATCCGCTCCCTGTTATCTTTTTTTAAGTCCCCCCCCCTCCGCCGCCACCCTTTCCTCTCGTGTCTGTCATTATTTAAGGTGGTCCTCGCAGAGGAGACCTCCCCTTCCCCTCATCTCTGGGTAATTTAGGAGACATTAAAATTACACGTAATGTTTCCCTCTCCTCTCTTGTGTTTCCTCTGTTCTTTTTTATTAAATGTTGGTTATTGATTTTCTAAAATCAATGTCTGTTGTGGGGCTTTTTTCCCCTTACAAGTAGCTAAAGCACGTTGCTGATCAACTGGATAACAAAAGCTTTGTGTCAAGTAGCCTTTTTTTCTTATGTTAAACAGTCATTTCTGAGAGAAAAAGAGAGCGAGATTTCAAGCGACGCATCCAGAAGTGCTCTTTTGCAGTAAAGAATATTCTGAGTGTTTGAGGGGGGTTTATTCCGCTTCCTTCCCCTCCTCGCTTTTTAACACGAGATTATTACTTTAGCGTGTTAAACCCATCACATGCTCAGCGCCGAGGGATGCTCCTGTGCCTTCCCCGTTTCCCCAACGGGAGCTGAGACGCGAAACAGACGCGGAGGAGCGGGCGGCCCTGCTGGGTCCCCCCTCCCCCCCTCCCCTCTTGGGGACACGGCCCTGGGCACCACGACCCGAGGCTCTGTCCGAGGGTTCTCTCCCCAAACTGCTCCTAAGTCGGGAGCCCAAACTTTCCACGCGCTTTGGAAGCCTAAAAGCTCCCACCAACTTCAGCCCAAGCGCCCGGCGCAACGAGGGCTGAGCTGCTCCTGCAGTGCCCGGCCCAGGCCCAGGCAGGGCAACGTTCCCCTCTTTGTCTGTCCCCTCTGTCCTCTTTGTGCTCCGTCTTTCGGTCCTTCCATTTGTTTCTGAGTGGGAAATGCCCTAGGTCTGGGAAGCAGGTAGGCAAGTCAGGCTGGGTTGGTTTCTTCCCTTTTTTTTTTCGTCCTTTCTCTCTCCCCCTCTATTTTTCTTTTCTTTCTGTTCCCCTCATTTTCTCTTTCTCGACAAGCACATGCCCGGCGCCTTTCCCGTGGGGAATTGCCCAGGATTTATCTGGCCTGAGTGGATTTTTCTCCTTTCCCGGATTCGTGGAAAAGATGTCACTTTCTGAGCTCGTGTCTTTGCTGATAACGCTCCAAACGGTGATGCTTATCGAAATCAGCCCGAAATTCCTTAGAAACGAGACAGAACCCAACTCAAATTAAAAACCCACAAAAAAAAAAAACAGAGAGAGAGAGAGAGAAAGAGAGAGATGGCCATCGGGGAAGCCGGAGCAGTGGGAGTGCAATCACATAGAAATGATGTGTGTGTGTATGTGTGTGGTGGGGGGGGGAAGGGGGGGAGGACACATCGGAATAAGGCAACTAATGGCTCAGCGCGGCGTGCGCCCGGTGCGCGTGTGTGTGCGGGGCTGGGGACGGGGTGCGGAGCGGTGCGGCGGAGTAGCTGCTCGAGGAAGAGGAGGAGCGGCACCGGCTTGGGAAGCGGGGTCCTGCGGGAGGATAGGAGACCAGAACGGGGAGGGGGTGCGCGGATCGGCGAGCCCAGGAATGCGGCGGGGCTGCGGGAAGTTCGGTCAGATGATTGCCGGCGCCTGACTCACTTCGCAGCACTTTCACTCGGGAGAAGTAGCGGCATGGGAGGAGGAGGAGAAGGAGGAGGAGGAGGGGGCACGGGTGGAGATGGAGGAGGAGGAGGAGGAAGGCAACGAGCCCCTTTCCGCCCTGCAACGCACGGGCGCCTCGTAGAGGTGGGGGTGCGCGGGGCTGCGCGGAGCGGTGCGGAGCGGCCCCCACTGTCCGCGGGCCCCGAGCGCTGAGCGGGTCCGCTCCCTCCTCCTTAGCGGGGCTGCATTGTTCCCCCCCCCCCACCCCCCCCAGCCTAAAAAAAAGAAAAGAAAAATCCCGAGGAAAGGGGGGAGGGGGGAAAGGGAAAAGTTGTCCCTAATTTCCTCCAAAGTTTCAGCAAACAGCTCCCTTTGATTCCATTGCCATCTCGCTTCCAGTTGTAAAGAAAAGAGAGAAAGTTCAATTCTTTCAGGGCGTCTGATCCGAGGGGGAGCGCAGCCCAAACACGATTACGCTCGCTCAGAGCCCTCACCAAAAAAAAAAAAAAAAAGACACCCTCCCACCCTCCCTCTCTGCTGGGAAAGAGGGGGAAAACCTTCTCTTCCCACTTGAAAAAGAGCAGAAAGCAGCCTGCGGTGGTGGGAAGCGAGGCTCAGCCCTGCCTGGGGAAGTTTGGGGGCACCCGACGGGGTGGGGGGGGCGAGCAGGGGGTTGTGGTGGGTGACATGCAGGTGGCACACGCTGGGGTGGGCATCTGAGATCAGTCCCGTGCCCGGGCACCACTGCAGCGCAGCGAATCCGTTGCGAGCAGATTGCTGCCACAGTGGCTTCTCGGGTGGGAGAAAAACGTGCGACCTCGAGAAAAGCACCTGGAGATAGGTATTAGAAATGAGTGCAGTCCACGCGAGTGGATGGGGCACGAGGAGTACGTGCTTGGGTTCCTCTGTGAGGATCCACGGCCGGAGCGAGCCGTGGCAGGGCTGCGTGCGGTGTCAGGGCTCAGCTGTTGGGTTTGATGGTGAATTTGGAGGAGAGCAGTGAATTTGGAGACGGGTGCCTGATTTTTTTTTATTTATTTTTTAGCCATTTGTGACCGTTCCGTGCTTGCTGGGCAGCAGGCACACGTTACGCAGGGAAACTTTTGGGGGCAATTTGTGATTGCTGCGAGAAAATACATTCAGCGCCGGGGAAAGATGTGTCTGAAAATTAAGAAAAGGGAAAAGGGGGGGGGGGGAGGAGAGAGAGAGATAAAAAAAAAAAGGAAAGAATTACAAGTTAATTATTGATAGCTATACGTAGCCAGCTGCCCAACTGGGGGAAATAGAAGGGAGACAGAGATGCGAGCTCTCAGGACAGGCTGGTAATGTCCCCCAAGAAAAATGTGTGTCTCTTTAGAGTGGGAAGAAGGGTGTTGATCTTTTTACAGCAGCCTCACATTCATTCCAAGAAATAGGAAATTCTTCGCCTCACAACAGTTTTTGGCATCTGCATTATCCCAGTGCTTTTAAGGTGCATTTTCTCCTCTGTGAAAGAGAACTCTTTGTCCTTTTTTTCTCCAAGACCATGGCTTCCCAAGGTAGACACTATTTTGTGCCTGTCACACAGAAAGGGAGTGCAGGTTTGCAGTGCTCACAGACAATTGATTGTCTGCCCTAATGTGTTTCATTTACATGTTTATAACGTCAATAGTGCTGGGGTGTCCACTGTACCATTCATTCCAGCATTCCCACAAGGGTGCAATTGTCTGAATGGCCAAGTCAGACACCTTTTTGATTGCTCTTTAGTTGTCTTTTTAGAGTATGGAGAGAAAAAAAAAAAAGGGGGGGGGGGGAGAGAAATCCGCGATGCAGAAACACTAGTTGAAAATATCTCAGAATTAAACGTCACCATTAAAGCAGATGTGAGCATTAGACAAGCCATATATTTTAACTAAGGCTCTGGAGGTGTAAACAAATCCATAGCAGAGGGGATGCTCTCCGCTCTGGAATTTTTCAGTCTTTTTACTTTGATTTTTTTTTTTTTAGATGTTTAGTGGTTTTCATTTTCACGAGTGCAGCCGCCTCCTAACTCTTTGTATGCTTAGCTGCGATTTGTGATCCCTTTCTACATATTCACGTGTCTCTTGTTTATGCCAACAGCGTCAGATATAGCCACTTGGAAAGTCTATGGAGGGGGTATTTAGGCTGCGAGGAGATGCGCTCAGGAAGATAAATAAATAAATAAAAGGGGAGGAAGGAAGATGCAGCTATTTCTTGATCAAGCAAGTTTAATGAAAATAAAAAGACAATGCCTGTCCTCCTCGAGGCGGTGTAACTCGAATAGCTGCGCACCAACTTCGCACGCTGCGGCCGCCGGCCTCGTGGGCTGCGAGCGGTCTGCAAAGTGTTCCTGGGAGTTCCGAAGTCAATAGGAGGTGACTTTTGGAGGTGTGCTGTGCCTCCGTGATATGCCACACTGCTTTACCACGGAAGGAGGGAGGCGAGAGATGATCAGCTGTGTTTCGTGTGGCACAAGTAAGCCTTGCAGCTCGTGGAGAGCCATGTCTGGTGGACGGAGCCGTGCACGCGTACGCACCTCTGTGTGCATGGGGAGAGTGCCCGTGTGTACGCACACAGAGCACGTATAGGTGCGTCTAAATACAGCACTGCTCATTCCAGACGTGATCCTTCCCCCCCCTAAAAACGATGCTGATCCCAAGAGTTGCTATGAATGCAAGCGGACCTGCTCCGTGCCCGCTCCGTCAGGGAAGGAGCACCAAGTGGCTCCTGCTCCGGAGGTACAGAGAAGGAAAAGTTTTTATGTATTTTTCCTCCTCTCCTTATAATTTTTGTTGTAATTTAAAAAAAAAATGCCTGTTTGTGGAAAGGTTTTTTTCCCCCCCCTTTTTTTATTTTTTTTTTGTGCCTAACAGGGAAGACACACACAGTAGATGCACCGTTAGCTGAACCCCTGACACGGCGGTCTTTTGAATGCCTTAGGTATGATTTCACTTTCGCTCACATCAATGCTGACCTGAATGCCTTTCATATCTGATCCGCTGTGTCTCTCCCAGTAAACATCCCCTGAGGGGAGAACAAAGAAAGGAGCTCTTCTTCTTCTTAATCACAATTCAGCCCATTCACCGCCGGCAGGCTACATTTGCATTCTGCAACAGAAAGCCAAGATGAAAAGAAAAAAAAAAGAGAGTGAGAAGAGGGGGGAAAAAGCAGAAGGGTGGAGGCTGAGTAAAATAACTTAGGTGTTTGTAGCTGTTTGTTGGGCTTCCCCTAGTTACAAGCCTTATATAGATCCTGCTCTACCCAGCCTTGGCTCTTCTGACAGGCAGATAGTGTTACAAGATGGCATGCCTGTACTATTCATGGCCACTCGCTCTAACACTTGAGGTAGAAAGTGTCAGAGAGGGATCAAATTCTACTCGGAGAAGTCTGTTATACTTAGGGTCAGGTGTGTGTACTCTCAGCTCTTGACTGCTGCCTATTATTTTGTTTTAATTACTATTATTGTTTACTCACCGTGACCTTGGGGAACGGGGGCGAGGCGATCTCGGCCACCCCCGACGAGCAGCTCGGCGCCGAGTAATCACCCTTTTCCCCCATTTTCTGGGCTCCGTTGTTTTTTTTCCCCTTCTCTACAAGGATGCTGCGGGCCGGAGTCCCCGGGCCACGGGGAAAAGCAGCGGCTCTGCGGCCGCAGGAGGAGGAGGAGGAGAGGAGGAAGGCAGATCGGTGGAACTTTCTCCATCCCAGCTCCCTCATGGCTCTCTGCAGTCACGTCCATGGGCACTTTCCGGCCTCATCCCCCCCCCCCCCCCCCCACACACACACACATTTATCTGTTTGTTTGCTCTTATGTGCTTTTTAATAAGACAGTTCTGAAAAAAAAAAATGGTGAGGTCTTTGGTCGCAGCCACTTTTTCTCACCAAGAGGAGGTTTATTTATAACCGGATCCTGCTTACTGAGAAGTATTTAAGCCCTTTCAGGCAGAGCTGTCAAAATTTCCTGTGTTGTTTGCCTCTATTTGCAACATGCACAAAGTAATACGCAGTGCTGGTATTGGAAGAGCCGGGGTAGCGCGGAGATCTCAAGTGACAACTTTGCAGCTCCACTATCTCCTGCCGACCAAACTGTCATTTTCTTCCAGAAACCACTTTTAAGACCCTCACAGTTTTGGTTTGATTCCCCCCACCAACTCCATGAGCAGATACGTGCTAAAGGCACTTGGGGAGGGCAGGGTGGGCTGCAAAATGCGGGCGGCGGGATGTCGCGTTTCCCCATCGCTCCATGGCAGATCTCACCCATAAGGAGCGCGCTCCCCGAGATGTTACCGGTTGAACAGAAGCATGTGACACAGATTCCTGATTTTTTTTTTTCTTTTTCCCCAGAAGACTTACAGAATTTGCAAAAAGAGATTATCTCTACACCTTCCACCCTCCTAACCACCCCCCTGCCCCCCCTTCATGACCCAAGCGATGGAGGATTTAGGCAGATTTACTTCGGTAAACACCTTTGGACACTTGGGGAAAAGTAGGAGTCTGTTTGCAAAAGCAGGCTTTTGTGGAGAGAGGTGCTGGGTAATGCTTTACCAGGCAGCTGTGATATTAACCTACCCACGGAGCCCGCCACTTGTTAACCCTTTGTGTGCAGCAGGCATGGGGCAGGTGGGGTGAGGAGGTGGCACTGCTGAGCTCATCCCACCTCTGTGTAGGTGAGATCTGGGGCCAGGTAAAGGGTTGGGAAGAGCTGTGAGACGTTGTCACAGAGCGTCCTCCATCACTTCTAAGTTGTGTGCACATTCACCCTACATATACCTATGTATCTCTGTATACCTAAGTATCTCTATGTCTCCCTCTACATCTGCGTGCCCTCACACTTGTAACATCCACACCAGACCCCAGAAGCTCTGCTAAGGCAGGATCCCTGCAGGATCCCTGCTCCAGCAGCTGGGCAGAGGAGAAGTCCCAAGGGCAAACCCATTGGCAATGGATCAGGGCTGCAGAGGTGCAGCTATCTGCATGGTCCTCTTCCCAGGGAAGGCTGCTTTGCTCCAAGCTGCTCGAAGAAGCTTGGAAGTTGGTTATTTTCACTGGGCATAACTTTCCAGGTGTTTCTTTCTCTCTTTCTTTCTTTTCCTTATTATTATTTTTTATTTTTTTGCTATAGAATAAGATTACTTCATTTAAGGATTTTTGTTGTTGAGGTTTTTATGTTGATTTTTTTTTTTTTTAAGTGTAGGTGTCAATGTTAGAGCAGCCACAAACGTGTGAGAAAGCAGAGGGTATGAGACATGACAGAATTAAAGGTGTTTGCTATGTTGTTACCCGTGTGTAGAGCTGCAAGCTCCCTTTGTCACAGCCTCTTGGTGATCCGACAGCGCATCCACGTTCCCCCCGAGTGATGCAGCAGTTTCGGGCTGGGGGCTCTGTGCTGTACCTCCCCAAAGCCATTCCAGCACCTCCACCCGATGGCTCCCACCCTGCACCGGGGCTGTGCTCAGCCACCAGGACAGCAGCCATAGCATTACAGCGCCTGGCATGGAGCAGCGTTTGGCAGGAATGTCATCTGCCAAATCATCCCATAATTACGTTTTATGTTATTTGTATGAATGACCAAGCATGCAGTATTCCTTTTGAAATCAAAGGAAGGCTTAAAATGCGTTTTTGAATACTTTCAGACCATGGTCAGGTCACAGTTTGGGAGCTGAATTAAACTGATCTCATTTGTGATCTAATTGAGGTTGGCAACAACCTTAGCAGTAGCAATAACACACAAATACAAATCAAAGAGCAGAATTCAGCAAATCAGAGCTTTTGCTCGAATTCTGCCCGCGAGTCGCTCTCCGGCTGCCAACAGAGTTCAACTTTGTCCCATTCCTGGGCAGCAGCGGTGCGGGCCAGGATGGAAAGTTGGGTCGGGGGTGTGGGTGCAGAAGGGAGCAGGGAATCGTGCCCCATCCTTTTGGCAGCAGTGGGGCGCTGGTGGGGTGCGGCCACCGATGTTTCTGGAGCAGCTGTGGGTAAGGCACGGGAGGAGGAAGAGCGAGCGTGTCCGGAGGGACGAGGGGAGAGGAGCGGGTCGCTGCGAGCAGAAGCGATTATTCCAAGCGGAAAGTCGAGGCAGCTTCCTATCTTTACATCTCGCGCTGCGGATTCCAGGAATGCAATTACCATCCCGGTTGCGAATTGTTGACAAATTTGCCCGGGACCGGCTGGAGCTGCGGCGCTGCAAAGCGGCGGCCGGGCAGCCCCGACGTGACATCCGCGGAGGGGAACAGTGGGGCGAGCCCGAAGGGACGGCCCCCCTTCCCCGTCTCCCCCCACCCCCCGCCCGGGGAGGGTCTCCGAGCCCTCCCCCGGGCCGCTGGGGCAGCGCGGTGCGGTGCGGAGCGAGGAGTGGGGTCGGGCGGGGAGCGCGGAGCCGCCCGTCGCAACGCGGCTCCGGGTGGAGGTGTGAGGCCGCCCCGGGTGGGTGGGGGCCGCGCCGCGAGCCTCGGGGGCGAGGTGCGAAGGGCGGGGGGAGGGAGGGAAGCCGGCTCCGCTCTGCTCAGCACCGAGCTTTCCCCCCCCCCCTGCCCGCCCCGCCCCACCAAGGTGTTCCCGCTCCCCCTCCCCGGACCACTATTTCCTTCCACTAAACCCCATTTCCTCGCCTCTTTTTTTTTTTTTTTGTTTTTCATCTTTTTGACGTTAAACGAGTTTCCATCTCCTGCTCCTGCAGATCTCTAAGAAATAGATAAAACGTTATATTCCCCCCCCCCCCCTCCCCCCCACCCCCCCGCCCCCCCCGCTCATATTTTAAAGCAGCGATCCTGACAGCGGTACTATTATTGCACTTTATGTTTTAGTGGATGTTTGCTGTTGCTAGTTACAGCAACACTTATCATAAGACAGCAAGAAAAGAGTAGTCCCTGGTAATTAAAGTAATGAAATATTCATTTACTCTACCTTTTCAGTAGTCTCACAAATTAGGCTGCTACATTTAATGCCTGCACTGCCTCTGTTTTTATTATAATGGCAGCTTTCGCATCTGCAATTAGGACTAATTCTGACAGTTACAATTTCTGAGGGATGGTAAACAGTGAACGAGATGTGCAGCAGTGGTATTACACGTGAAAAGCCCTTGTCTCTTTAACCTTGTTGTTTTTTTTTCTCGCAGAGGTTACCTTTTCCCGATGGTGCAAAATCGACTTGACATAACTGTTCATCAGTTTCAGGGTTTTCCCTGGAGGTATTTGCATCAAATCAGCCCAGTCAAGCTTCAAGTTGAAATTGGCAGGCCAGAAACTGACAGGGTAGGGACTGGGAAAGAGACAGCTAAAGTGCAGGCAGCGAGCTGACAGCAGCGGCGGGCAGGGGGAGCGGCGCGGCACCCGGTGCTGCTGCCGATGCCATCCCCCCCCAGCCCCGGCCCTGTTGCCCTCTCCACTCCACCCCTGCTCAAAACTCGCTCAAAAAGCAGAGCAAACCCCACGGTTCTGCAGCAGGGAGAGCCCGGTCCCGAGGGAAGGAGGGGAGTGAGAATATAAATGAGGGAGCGGTGGGGGCAAGGTGTTGGGGAACAAAGAGGTGTGAGGTCAGAGCGGAGCTGGGGACGCTGAGGTCCCTGTGGGGCAGTGGTGCTCCATGGGGGTGTTTGGGTCAAAAAGAAGAAAGAAAGATAATGAACGCAGATGCTTTAAACCGGAGGGACGCACGTCTGTAAAGACAGTTGTGCTGGGATGAAACCAAACGTTCATGCTGTTTCGTTCATCCTCTGTCACAGGATTGGTGGTGGGGGGAGGGAGAGGGGGGGGAAGAAGGAAGTGGAATGATGCGAAAATTAATTTTTAATAGATTATTGGACAAATCGGGATCGTTCCTCCCCTCCTTTTCCCCATCAGAATCTGCAGCAATTCCACTCAGCACTCACCGCAGCGCGGTGAGGAGCAGGCAGTGCTCAGACCCGTTCCCTCTTTAAAGGTGAAAAAGAGCAAAGCTGCACTACTTTCCCGGGGAAGAGAGCCGTCGGCATTTCTTCCCCCCTAACCGTATATGTGTAGTCTTTACCAGATGATTAAAAATCCCTCTCACTTTCCCTACCAGCCTTGTGCTAAAGTAAGCCTTGCTTTCAAGCAGTTTTTCAGCTGTGTGTGTGACAGGCATTGGCTGATCTGCTGATGCCCATTCGACAGGCACTGTTGAGCTAAAGTGGTGTGACGGCACAGTTTTGTTAAGCTGTGAACAAAGGGCTGGAGATGCCTCGCTGGCATCATCCATGTGCATATTGGCCTTGTCACAGTTTTGCTTGATTTAATGCTCTGTTTATTCCTAGATATTAGAACTTAAATTCCAAACAATATGTTTTCATATACTACACACAAACTTTATTTTGAAAGCTTTCGCTCCCGAGGACTACAGATCCGTTTGTCCGTCTGATATCCGTGCAGCAGACATTTAAAATGGGGCTCCCAGATAAAGAGGTGGCCGGTAGCCTCTTAACCGTGATCCACTTAAAAATGGGATTTCAGTTTTAAAAAGTCTTAGAAGGGTAACAGATTTATTTTTTCTTTGATCATTTGTTGGGAGTTGTTATTTATTTCAACAGTGGATTTTCCCATAAGCTCCTAGGGAAAGGTGGCCCCGTGCGCGGATGGATGGGCTCTGCAAGAGGCAATGGGATGAAGGGCGATCCCCAAATACCTGTGAGCACAGGGCAGGAGGAAAGGAGGCTTAAGTTGGCAGAAGGGAGCAGGAAACGGGATTAAGATTAAAACGTGCTTTGGTCGGGCGGCCACGACTTTGTGTCTCGGCGGTACATTGGGAGAAAACTCGAGCACACAGAGCTATATTTAGGTTCCGATTGTTGTCTTTCAGAGATGCCATAGGCTCTGCCTGTAGGAAGTTGATTGTTTTTTCCCCTTCCTCACTGTCTTTGTAACCTCTCTCCAGGTTTGCTCAGGGGTTAGTTAGTGAGGGAGCCCTGGGCTGGAGGAGCGCTGCAGGTCGGGGTGCAGGGATAGACAGAGCCCTCGGCCTGGGCTAGGGGCAGGTATGCTCCTCTTTGTTCCACACAGGGACAAAGTGCTTACAGAAAGGTTTGTGGTGAGGCATCAAATCCCAGCAGGAGCACAGCTGTTCCCACTTTTATGGGCTTACCAATGAACATTTCGGCTTAAACAAGTTTATGAAAGAAAAAGATTTATTTATTTTTCCTTAGTAGATGCAGCATCTCTGTTTGATTGTGTAGAGATTGTATCGCTCCAACCATTTGGGGTTGTTCTGGCCAAGGCACGGGGCTTCACTCGAGGGCTCTGAGTGGGGATGGAAGAGAGAGCAGGAGGAGGGGGGGAGGAGCGCCCAGCAAAATGAAAGTATTCCTTCTCCAAACAGTGCCGTCGCGAGCCTAAATCTGAAATTGAATCTGCTGGGCAAAACCTGTACAATTTTTCTACCTGCCCTCAGTCTGCTTCCTTTCAACTATGACAGTTTTACTAACTGAAATGAATGGGCTTGCTTTCCCCTGTACCTTTTCTCAGCGTGCGTTTACATCGAGCACTTCAAACAGAGCTGGGTGATATATGTAAGGGGACAGCTTGCACCGGAGAAGCTTTAATGGTTAATTTTTGTATAGCTTTATAAATGAAAGGGACTTAAACCTACTAGCAGTATAGATCACAAGACCTTATGTGGTCTATTCTTCCCTAGATGCATGGGAGATTTACGTGCCTAAGTCCCATAAGAGTTAATGGGAGTTACGCATGTAAATCTCTTCCGCGGGTGAGATAATAGAGTCTTTTATGTATGGATAGCTGGATCCTTGCTGAAATCACCTACCAAACAGTAGACTTTATGTCCTACCCTCTCGACAACTATTTATAAAGCGAGCAGGCCAGCAGATGAGACTAAGGAACCCCAAAGGTGTCCCCAAGACTTCATCTCTGGGTCCTCCCTGTCCCATCGCTGTGGGACATGGCAGGTGTGGTAGCGATGGGACGTGACATGGGCTGATGGAACTAGACGAACTTAGTGGGCTTTTCCACCCTTAATGACTCTATGACCCTATGACTTCCCTTGTCTTGGTGAACTCTAGAGCCTTCAGAGCACTCGTGCTGATTGCAGAGGGGACTGCGATGGGGAGAACGGCCGCCAGCTCTGTCCCCATCTCCCTGTGCCCCATCCCACCCATGGTGGCACCTCCCCTCCACTCTGTCCCCTCCCCTCCAGCCGGCAGCGTCTCAGAGCCCCGAAGTATATATAGATCCAACTTGGGAGACCCGAGCCGTTAACACATAGCGAGATCTTATCCCCCTCAACCAGAGACAGCGGGTGCCTAGTATGCATGTGCCCTACTCTGTGCCCATCACCATTGTTCCCCCCCACCCCTTGCGTGCTCCTGCCGATAGGGATCTGAGCGAGCTGGGCAGGCGGCCGCCCTGCCAGCCCTCAGCTCCCAGCCTGGTGTAGTGCAATCTGAGAAACTTACACCACGAGGCTATCAGATTAAATCCAAGGGTTTCTCCGAGCAGTGGAATGGGAAAAGCCCATTGTTTGCTGATTATCGTATCATCAGCCCCGGCTGATACGCGGATGCTCAAGGAAAACACACTTCATCTACAGTTGATTTTCAGATTCCAAAATGGTGTTGCAAAGTCTGTGCACGCCTAATTATATTTTATGCTAGGCTGTGCAATACAAAATGTATGCTGCAGCAATCAGTGAGTTAACAGTATCAATCAATTTGTAAACAGATGAAGTCACTCATTCCCAAACTGGTTTTCCAAAAACAATTACTAAATTACAATAGAAAAAAATTGTACAGTTACTGTATTTGTGTGCTGTGTTACAATCAACATACCAGGGAAACAAAACAATTTAATGCAGAAAAATCATCATTCATCTACATTATAATTGCTTCTTTTTCACATCTACAGGGCGGTTAATTAAAATTGTGATTAAATGCGGTCGCGCTGCCTAAGATGTCTTGCCCAAAACAGGTGGTACAGAATTTAAAAGTAAAAAAAATGTAATTAGCATTGGAAATTGAGAAATTGCCTGTAAGAATCAGTGTTAATTTCAGTCAGTGATGAGGTAATTTATAAATGAATGCAGCGGAGGCTGTGCAAATGCACAATTGCCTTCCTGCCTATTCTTAGCATTCTCAGCATGCAGGTGAAAATGTTTTCAAAATATTGAGGTAATTTGAAAATCAATCCGTGCATTACACATCTCTTCTTTTTTTTCCCCCCGTGCACAGCAAACGCTGCCATGGGTGGCACGGGGCTCCAGCTCCCACTTTGGGGAGGGATGCGCTTACGTGCGTGGTGGCATCAGCTGGAGTTGGAGGAAACAAATGCTTGGCTCTCAGCCTTTGGAGAGGCCAAAAATGCGGATCAGAGTGCCCGGTAACCCTGTCCGCCTGCGGATATGGAACGATGAGGCATCCAAAAAAGTAACAGCAACCGGCAGTGAGTTGAAACAGCGCAGCACGGATAGCGAGAAATAAAAGAGATGCTAATACGGCACAGAAATCCTAACGATTTCTTGTTTCAAATTAGTCCAGAAGAGCCTCAGTGGTGCTGATGAGTTCTGTGAAAGCTCTTGCTTTAAATGCGCCTTTCAGATTCCATCCCGCAACCGTACAGAAATTAACTGGGTTATGCATACAGAGATCTTCCCTGCGATGAACTTTGTTTATCGGTATTCCTGTGCTCGCTCTAAACTTTGAGGCTGCAAATGAGTGATGCTAATTCCGAACGAGAAACGCAGATAGAGAGAGCTGGCGGCGAACCTGACAACAAGCAGATATTAAAGATTTAAAATCTTCTTGACAGTCAGCAAGACGCCAGGCGTGCAGTGCTGCGTTGCCATCACTCGGGCGGTCCTCGCGCTCCGCGGAGCCCTCTCTGCATTACCCGTGTCTCCACGCAGAAGGAGCGCGGTGACGTGGCTGGAGCAAGGGCATGCAGGTGTTGGGATCAGGTTGCTGTGACGGTGGCTTTTGGGCAGGATGTGCTTTGATTGAAGTCATCTCGTCTTGTGCAGAACGACTGTGTTAGCCATGTAATTTAACCGTTGCAGCCCTTTCTATTAATTTCCCCCTGACACGTAATAATGAACTTTTCTTCCGGCTGACACTTGCGTTTCTTCTCTCCGCTTCGGAGGTGAGCTCAGTGCTGCTCCACTGCCCACCTCTCCCCATTTCTCCCTGCTGCGGGTGGGCAAGATGCGTGTGGCACCGAGCTCTTGTGGCAATGGGATGCCAAGGAATCTGGCTGAGGAAAGTGGGAGCGTATGTGTCTCACAGCCCAAGTTTATCACACAACGGATTACTCTGATTTACAATGCAATATTGCTTTTAACCTTCTCCCCAGCCCTCCCCCCCCCCCCAAAGCTTTCTGCCACTGAGTGTAAAGGAGCCAGCAGTAATCACTGAAGCAATGATGATTATTGACTGAAAGGTATTTTAAAACGTGGAGCTTAGCAAGCAGCGCTGCAATGAGGCACTGGAAGTTCTTCTTTCAATGTAAGGGCTGTACAATTAGATCTAACTATTTAGGGACCTGCGGAGGGGCAAACCTGGCCTAGCGGGATGGAGCAACAGTGGTCAGGGACCAGCAGAGCTTTGGTGCCTGTGGGGTTAGTGGCAAGCTGCAGGGTCAGGCTGGGGTGGGATTTCAGCCTCATCAGAGAGAATGCAAGTTTTGGCTTTTTCTTTTCCATCTCCCATGGGCATCAGGTGCTGCTCCCACACCTCGCTGTTCACCCATGCTGCACCTCCTGGGTCCGTGCAGACCCGGTGGCACGAGGAGCACAACATGAGCTGAGCCCCTGGCAGGCAGTGCTCGTTGCCTGGTGCCTCCTGCATGGCCATTGTGGCGGTGTGGAAGTGCAGCAGAGGGAAAGTGGCTTCGTGTCTTCCCAAAATAGAAAGTAGACATAAATATTACTACATCGCAAGTCAGATGTCAATCACCTCTCAGAATAACTGAGCTTCTCGATTTAATTAATTACGAGCTTTCTTTTTTTTTTTTTTTCTTTTTTCTTTTTTCTTTTTTTTGTTCTCTTTTTAATTATTTATTTTTGTTCTTCGGAAAGAGCAAAATGAAAATACCCCCTTTGTTTCCCCTCTGCAACTACTGGACCTTCTCTCGACTTTAACTCCTCCGCTGCCCCGATGTGCTTTCTCTCCTCACTCCTCACCGTCGCCGTCCCATGGCAAGCCCCAGAGCCTGAACCATTTTGTACCGCTGATGTGACAAATTGTCGTGCTTTTATTCACGTCGAACATCTTTGCCAGGATTGCTTGTTGTTTTTTCTGTTTGGCTGTGTCATGGGACCAAAGGTGGCTGCTTTTGTGCAGCATGTCAAATCTGGTTAACACGCAGCCATTTATCTTTAAACCCACTCCTGAACAATGGCAGTGGTGTGTTGGGCCACTTGTGCAGGCTCCCAATGTGAGCGTGGGGCATTTTCCAGTGCCATCCCCGTGGTATGTCCTCCTGCTCCTCAGGTGAGCAGGTCGTGCAGCAGGCAGGATGCTCCTTAATTTTTGTAACCTTTTAGAGACAAACTGTACAGTGCCATTGTGGTGTGACTGAACTGCCGGTTGCCCAGCGAAGTATAGAAAATCAGATACAGTGTAGCCTGAAAGAATGAAAACTCATATCTATGTATATACACGGTACTTTGTAGAGAAAACACGTTTATTCCCTTTTTCTCTGCTCATATCGGAGGATTGCACATGTGTCTGTGTGTAGAAATGTGTTTATGCACATGGTATATATTCATACAAATGGTATGCCACGGGATATGGGCATCGCCGTGTGTGTGATGCATTTATATGCAGAAGAGGTGGGTTTGCAGGTTAATGCTTGCTTGGATCTGTATGTGTACATATGCGTGAGAGTGGTGGAAAGGTGCTCACCGTGACAAAAGGATGAATTATTCCCCAAGTAAAACCCCACAGCCCCAAACTTCCACAGCAAAGTTTGCAGCTTTGGGGGCTCCTCAGGTAGAGAAATCATGCAGAGGCACTGATGATGAGAATGATATCCTCACGGATACGGTGATAATGATGAAACAAACAAAAGAAAAAAGGTGGTCGAGAGACTGAAAAGTTTGATTCAATAGAAAAATGAGGGCTGTCTGCAAAGGGCCGGTGCCTTTCTGCAGCTGAAGCATTTAAGATAGCAGGGCTCTATGTTTTTTTAATGATTCGCTGTGTCGTGTAATAATTATCCATATAGTGCAGCGAGGTTACTTGGAGGAACACCACACTATGTATGTTTTCTTGAGCAAAGGACCCAGGAGACTGCTTTTCACTTTGAAAACAATCCCTAATATCAGGAAAATGCTCTGTTTGTTTATGCGTACATAATGCAAGTTTGTCCGCCTGGGAACTGCAGCAAATGGGAGAAGTATGCATGGATTTCACAGGTAACAGGATTACGTGGGCACATAATTGATCCATTTGGAGAAAAAAATGACAGTGCTCTAAAGATGCCTAGGCTTTGGAGATGGAGTTTATGAAACAGGCATTTGTAAATTCAAAGGAATCAATATGTCAATTTTATTACATCTCAGGACCAGCTGGGCATTAAAGGAACAGTCGCCTTTTTAAAATTGCAGCTGCGTATTCCTGCATTGTGTACCTTTCTTAAAAGGCTTTGAATTTCAGAAAATGTTCTTTGCCAGTGCTTTGCACCTTTTCAGCGGCCAGTTTACACGGACAAAAAAAGACACAAAACATTACATTGTGTCAGCCTTCCTCTTAAGCCGCAGTTGGTAAAAACTGCCCGGCGTCGATTATACCATGCAAAAACGGTACTAATAAATACGTTCATGGAAGGAGACCAATGCCTGTTTGCATCCCAGATGCTGAACGAAAATATCTGAGGTCTTTAAGAACCTGTACCTGCGTTTCCAGCTAAGAGCTCAGCATGCAACACAGAGCCATTATCTTACAGTGAGGAACTGGCGAGATTGCATTGGAGGTCCCGTGTGAAACATGGCCTGAATTGTTGTAAAACACCATCTTCTCTTTTCTTCCTGCTGGAACTCTAAAAGCCAGATGACTGAATTAAATGCAAAGCTTGGTTTTTCCAAGGGACAGCAGTCTTCAGCTGCCCAGACTTCGAAACCAAACTTTTCATACAGGTTCACAATGTGCAGCATGGAGGGTGATGCTGGGTGGAATATGGGGTGTGTGGAAGTACTTGCCCTCTATTGAGGCTGCCCAGAACAGGCTCTAAGTCCCCAAACCCCTTTTTGAGGGATTAATGATGGCCACTGAAGTTTTTCCCTTGTTAGGAAGGAGCTTAGCCGAGGAGAAATTGTAGCTTTCCAGAGTACATTATGCACAGCTCTACCTGGAAGGCGCTTGGCTTGGGGAATATGTTCGTGAAAGCTGAGTTTGCCTACTGTCTGAAGTAGATATCACGTTGTCTTTTCTCCTCTTCTCACTGGAGATGTTGCTATGGACCGGATGGCTACAGCTTTCAATGTAACTCGAATTTTATAATGAATACCACCAAAACAGTCACTGATTCAGCAATACTGTCCGTAATTCACTAATTAGGGACAGTAGCAACAACTCTAGTGTTCCGGAAACCCATCTGAAAATATTAAAGCTGAGTTTTGAAGAAGAAAGTCACTGGGGTCAATAGCCACTACTCCCCAAGTCATTTTTGCCTTCTCTTTTTCTTTGAGCACACCTACTTCAGGCCAACCCAGCTATATGCTGGGTCTCTGCCTCAACCTGACCAGTAACTCTTACTTTTCTTGATTGAAGATCTCTACTTTCCGTAAGGTGTGGCTGAAACATTTCTGAATCAGTATGCTAACCCTGAACCATCCTACCGGCCTTGGTGGATGCTAGTTCAGACCTTAAATGACTTACTGTATTAGTCAGCCCTGTAGAAAATAGCTGAAGTACACATTATTTTAGCATCTATACTACACATCTCCCCTAATATGTGTATGAACTGATTGTGAAATAACAAGAAGTCTGGTTTTCCCTGCAAGAATATGGAGGAACTAATCAAACAATATGACCTGGCTTGGTATTGCTCTATGGTCACAGACTCGGCATGAACTAAAACTTTATTCTACATAGAAATTCTTCCTGTGCTAAGTAAGGCATGGAAAAAGGGGTTCAGAGTGTTTAAGCAGAAATCTGTGGCAGTGTAGAAAACACAGATGACCTCTGCCAAGAAGGTGTGTTCAGAACTGAGGTACATATGCGGAAGTGAAGTAGAGGGAACCTATGTGAATTCAGCAGATTAAAGCTTAGAGAACAGCAGGAGGTTGAAGGGCAAGATCTTCTTCCATCATAGTTCTGCCTGCATGCTGGACTGTGTAAGGTACAACCAGCTTTGATGAGATGGTGGACATGCCTCAGTTCTGAGTGCTCTAAATTAACATCTCCCGAGCCCCACTGCCATATCTGCTCAAGGACCTCATCCCCTTCCCCGCTCTCTGGAGAAGCAGTGTATAGGTGTGAGCAAACAGAAGTAAGAGGGGCTGGCCTAGACCTCCCAGCACATCAGTCGAAACTAAACACCTAGAACTAATCAAAACAGAGGTCATATTCTGATCCTGGCTACATCCTCTGTGGGCAGCCTTTCTGTTTTATCCATTCTTTGAATCTAACTGTAAAAGCGAAAGCTTCCCAATGACAAGGTGGAAAAATGGAAAAACAAAACACCGTCGTCACCCTGATGGATGGTTCTTCCACTGAGATCATAACAGCTTCTTCAGAGACTTTTACAATCTCTGCAGAAGTGCAGGAGGCACTGCCAATATCCGCAGATCATTGGCATGATAGACCGTAACGGCTTCTTCAGAGCCGTTCCGGTCTATCGTGTCAATGCGTACTTAGGGAGTCCTCAGCGCACGGATCATTGACACGGTACTATATAACGGCTCCTTAGAAGCCATTACTGGGTATCAAGTCAATGCATACTTAGGGAGTCCTTAATGCACGGACCCACGCAAGTTGACTTGCTCTGAATACTAACAATCCTGTGGAAAAGTAGTTACTGCATGTATCGTGGAGGGACTACTGATGCCTGCCTGTAACGTTGGACACGCAGCATTGGGAGGTCGGAACCCTCTGGCCTCCCTCCTCCATTTACTCCATTCTATTCTCTAAAAGCTTAAAAAAAAATAAAAAACTCTCAATTTGAGATAGGAAAGCCAAGACGCTGCTTGGAATGAGTATTTTAGAGGTAGACTATAATGCCTGGAGCATCGGTGGTTGTGATAGGAGTGCTGCTAACCCTTGTGCACAGAGCACTGTGCTGTGCTCACCTGCCCCTCTGCACTTATCAAAACTACCACCTATTTCCGATGATCTCTGCACGATGGTTAGTGAAATTTCCACATAAACCTCGAGTAAACTGACTCTTTTTGGGTGAGAAATGCTCTGTGCAATACCGCGTCGCCCTGCATTTTTCAACCTGCTCCTGGGGGATGCTGGGTGAGACTTCCCAAATTGCCGCCATGTCTCTGCCCCGCTCACCATTGTGCTTCCCACCAACGAGATTTCCCAGCGACTGAGTTGCAAAAGGCTCCTAGTTTGCTGTTGTTGATATTTTTCTTTTGTGTTCTGCTTGCTGACTGACATCTGCTATCATGCTAAGCAGGTGTTCCTGTGTAAACGAACGTGCCCTGTTTGTGTTTCGCCATCCTCGCTACTGCGCACCCAAATGAGCAGCATGATTAAGAATCCTGTAAATTTTTGAAAGGAAACGGATGGCTGCCCTACTAGAACATAATTACACCGTTCCAACATCCGCAGCTCACTGCTGCAGCCGAGTTGGAGAACAGCAGAAATTAATAATATATAATAGCATCATTCTCGTAATTTATAAATGAAATAAAGTAGAGAGGAGATTCTGCTGATACGCATTTTCTTCTTAATTCTAAAAGACAAAGTATAGATTAGAATTTTACTGGGGTGAAACCTGGCCAGCAATATCACACTAGTTGCAAGCGGAGGACCTGATTCATGAGAGGAGTTCTGCTTGGGGAAAAGGAGCTAATATCTTTTATTGGACTAGAGGAAAAAAATGAGTATACAAAGACCTCCAAAGGTGGCCCCCATGAAGGGAGGATGGAAACCTCCGCAGATTGTTCACCTACTTTTTAGCTTAATTCAGTCAGAGGTATTGCAGGAAGACTTTGCTGCATACTGCAGTTTTTTTCTCTCCAACCAAAATAAGATACTAGCACACAGGTCAGCCCCTCAGAGACGAGAGGGCACGAATCAGTTAAAGATGTTGTCCAATGTCCCGTTTTTGTTGAACAACAGTTATGCTTTCAAAAACAATATTTTGAGCTCCGTAGAGGTGCCAAAAGGAGCTGTGCTGCAAATCACTGCTCCAGTCAATCCTTGGAGTTAGTACTCTAATTATGCCTCTCAGCCCTGCTGAAAAAAATGGTACAAGTTTCTGAAGAGGAAAACATGTTATTCCTGAAGTCTAAGCAGTCTGACTTATTATTATTTTTGTTGCCCTATTGCATAGTCAAGTTAGTTAAATGGTTTTTGTCTTCTCTGGCTTCCCAGATACACCCGTCTGGGCGATGGCACGGATGATTTATATTTTTTCTGGGATAAACACAAATGGGAGAGCTACCAAAGGACCACAATAGTGTTTACTTGCAGGTTAATTAGGGACGTTTTTATAAGTCGTGACGCTGCTAGACTCTAAAGAATGATAACTGCTGCAGTGAAAAAAGGTCAACGCAGATTCCCCAAGTTTAACTCTGCGAGCACAGCCAAGCCCCAGGAGTGCTGCTCTGTGGAAAGAGGGGGTTTGTGTGAGCTGCACGCTTCTGAAGGGCCCCTTAATCATTTGTTTCTGAGAAAATATGTGCATATACAGATTTATTTCATTAACAGGTATTTATTTAAGTGGGCTGCGCTGTATTTAAATCCCTGAATAGTTTCCATTACTTCCTCAGCTCGCTTACTTCAAGTTGACTAATTTTAATAAGGCTAAGGTGCCTAGGGTCTTATTGAGTGTTCAGTTTGATCAATATGGTTAAATTAAAATAGTGCAAAATATAAGCAAATGTACTCTAACAACTCAGTGAAAAATGCGGAGTGTACCCAACATTGATTAGTGTGCCACAGACATTAATTTGCTGTTTTAAGGACATGAATGCTACCTCCACAGCTGACGTGCCACGCAATCTGGGCACTGCCATGGTGTAGGACCAAGCTCGGGGCATCCCGCCCTGAGGAATGGGGCCGGGGTGATGAGCCCGGATCATGTCTCTGGGAAGCAGAGGGAGGTCGGCCGTGGTTACGTGCACGACTGAGGGCTATTTATATAATCATATTCATTATGAATTTGAGGCTATACATCAATTCTATCCGTGTATTTTTGAGACAGGCACAGACTCTATGGGAAGCGTTTATGTGTACAAGGAGATATTCATTTTTGCCCTACTGTAACACCACAATATTATTGTCATAAAAGATTAATGTCAACCCCCACCTGGTATTAAATTGCTTTTGGTAGCCCTTGCATTTGTGTCTTTCTGCACAAGACAAAAACACTTTTAAAGTAACTGAATACACCCTTAACTCAAATTGCTGCTATTACTTGGTTATGTTATATTTTTCAAAACCCTTAGTTGTCCTGGTAGGTATTTCTTTCCCATGGGCAGGTTGTTCTGAAAGAGAACATGGCATAAGAGAGTTAAGGGAGCAAAAGAGCACTCTTCAGAAAGCAGGGTCTTATAGCCCTGTTCATAGATGTTGCACATGTTAATGACACCATTTTTTTATCATTCATATATTAAAAATATTTTTCTTTCTTTATCCCTTTTCTTTTTCCCTTCTCCTTCTTGGTCAGCAGAAGCAATGAGACTATCACACTTTGACATCCAGTGCACGCAGACAGTTTTTAATGGTTTCTAAAAATGCTACAGTAATTCCTCAGCAATCTCACTTTTTCATCATTTCAAAAGGTTTCTGATATCATTTTTGTTTTTTCAGCAGTTTTTTTTTTTTCTTTTTTTTTTCCCCTCTACCTGTAGTGTGATCTTTCTGCTTATCTTTAATCTCCTTGGTAAGTGATATTTACTGTAACAGCTCGGTCTTTCCTTGATACCATCTTTTCCTATGTGGCCAAAAAATAATAATTTCACATAAGCAGAAGCTTGTTTATCAAAGGTAAATCAGCAGTGCAGGTCTGGGCGTCTGTGAATGTGGGCATGAGGAAGAAAGAAAAAAAAATAGAAAAGAGAAAGAAATAGGAGGGAGCTGAAAAATGAAAAAAAAAAAAAAAGAAAAGAAATGCAACTTGAAGGCAAGTGGTTGCATTTAGGAGAAGTAAATTCTGTGAAGACGAAGTCAAATATGAAAAGCATTTCTCTAGTTTAAACTGACCAAATAGAGTTATAAACAGCAGAAACATTTGAAGTTCCCCTTTTTAAATTAAAGCCGGAGCTTTAACTTCTTAACCTTCAACACGACAAGTACAGCACACTGTGCAAAAACAATTTTGAAGTCTTCTTAGCAAACATCTCAAGTGAGCAGGGCCAGCACAAGTTCAGAAGAATGGACTTTTCATTTGTAGCTACGCCAAAACAAATGCTTTGGGTTTTGTGTTGTTTTTTATATTATTTCGTTGTTGTTGTTTAGCTTTGGTGCATGACAATCTTGATTCTTTCCAGCATTTTACATGTTTGGAGTTTTTAATATCAAAGGTATTGCTCTATGTAAACAAGTGTAAGTTTACTGAGGCAGCTTCACTTTCGCTCTTCCCTTGTAATCAGATGTGAAAATTACACCCTCCCTTTTGGATACACGATAATTACACACTTCAGCATACAAAGAATTGTCTCTGTTTCAGTTGCTGGGAATGAAACAGTTCAGGCATTCAGGAAAATATATTATTATATTAAAGATCAGTGCCGTAGCTGTTTTTAGCAGACGTGAAGTTTGTAATCACAACTTTGATCGAGATACTTTGGGATTTGCATATACACATGTATGAGAAAGTCAGTGTGGTTAAAAATAAAATGAAAGCAAGGTACCTAAGCACGGAGGGTGAAACTCAGCCCCTGTACCAAGGGCCTGCAAACAACCTGCTGCTCACTGCTTGGATCCCCAGAGCTCCTTTCTCAGGGTGAATTTCACCCTGAAAGCATAATTTAGGGGAAATTTTAACCAACTTTCCCAGGCTTTGTCTCGTTGCCATCCTCTTTCTTTCTCCTGGCAGTTCCACCTCCCTTACCTATGAGCTTTGCCTGAGTTTCCCATGCAGCTATTGATTCCCTTGCAAGAGCTGGGTGCGGAAGGAATTCGGAATTAAGCATTGCTCGGAAAGAGCTGTGGGAAAAAAATTACATATGCAGCAAAACATGTTAGAGTTGTGTTTTGACAGTTTCATGACCAAGCCAAAAAATATACATTTTTTTGTACCTGGCGCGGTTTCACAAAAACGTCCCTTCAGGGAATAGTCATTTTTTTGTCAGAATCAACTGTTTATTTACTTGAAAATCTAAAAGTTTTGCCTGACATTGGAAGCAGAGTTTCTGAAGGTTAAAGTTCAACGTCAGCTTGTTGCGTTACTTTTAACCGTAAAAGCATGGTTTGTGTTGCAAGAGAAAACATTAGCACGAACACTGGACAAAATGAAAATGCCACGCATTTTAAACTATAGAGCAGGCAAAGCTTCAGGGGGCTCTCCTTCTGCATCTGCAGTCATGCCCCAGCACGCTCACGAGCTATAGGTGACCACCTTTGGACCCGCCACCATCATGGCAACGGTTGGGGAAGGAAGGGATGGGGTTTTCCCACGAAGTGATGGAGTTATCCCACAAAATGATGGGGTTATACCACAAGGTCAGGCCCCAGTGGGGTTTTTACAGTGACTACGGTATGATATCCTTGTAGTGGCCCAAATGTTCATGGAGATTTTTATGGTAGTAGGGCCTTCAGCACTCTGCCTTCCTTGAGCGTCCTCGGTCACGTATGGAAAGCAACAGGATGGGACCCAAATGGACATGAGTGGGTTCCCACCACCACGAACAGAACCAACCTGAGTCTCTTGAGTCACGGCCTGCTCTGTTTCTCTGTCAAAATGACATCTAGCAGCGTGGAGAGCAAGGAATAAATCTGTGTTAGGCTTGGAGAGCTCAGGAGACCACGATGCCATGGGATGGCAGGAATGGCACTGCAGGCTGAGGGGCATTTCCCACCTTGCTCCAATTAATTCTGGACTTATGTAGACAGTAACACCAGAAGATTTAATAACTTTTCAACCAATACGACTGACTGGTATAAGAAGAATTGAGCCTGTCACCCTGCAATTAAGGATAAAAATTGGTGCTGCTGTTCTCAGCAGAGAGGTGATTTTTTGATTTGTTCTTCCCTGTTTTTTTTCCAACAGTCATCGTATAAGATTGCACAGTTAACAGAAAGGGACTGTCTCAGATGCTCTTTTTGCATATATATTTACCTTGACCATAGCTCAAAGCTGCTGGAGCTGGCAGACTGACCTTTTGCACTGGCTACTGGCCATGTTCAGTGAATAATTCTGAAACACATTTTTACTAGGGTTTTTAACATAACTATTTATTTGAGAAAGCAATTTGCATCGGGTAAAGAAAAAGCAAATGTAAATACATATTTCCCCAGGAGATTAAAAGTAGTCCAAAACTAATAGCCTGATCTAATACACATAATAATCATTTTGCAACACGTTCAGTGGGCCTGATCCTGCCCTTGCACATCCTCTCTAAAATCAGTGACTCGGTATACCTGCCCAAATTTGAGTTTGCCCTGTACAGGGCAGCAGCTTTTTCCCCTGTAGTGAATGACATTTTGCAAATTGGACCTCATTTAAAAGCAGAAATCTGGAGCCTGTCCTGACTCACGTTCACGGGGCATGGGTCACAGGTCCTACAGGAAAGAGCTGAGTGCCGTACAAAAAAGAACACAAAAACGGTGACTCAAAGGGATGAAATCAGAGTTCACCAGAGATAAAAGCAACACTGTCGTTAGCATGACGGCCCTGGCCTGGTGGAGGGTATTTCTCCATCATTGCTAAGTTTGTATTTGTTGCATTTCATTCATTACTTTTATTTATTTATTTATTTATTTTTGGCCCACCTCTGAGGCTGTGTGTGTCCTGATTGATGTTGACCGACTGGTCAATACCCAAGTGAATTCTGGGCCAACTTCTTTGGTGCTACTGCCCTGCTAAAGTGGGAATTGGTGCAGGGTGAGGTCCCCCTGCAAAGGTCTCCTGCACCGCAGCCACCCAGCTCCTCTGCAGGCTCCCAGACCTGCAAGAAATGCGGTGCCACAACACTGGTGGCTTCTGCTGCTTTTTAAACCGAGCAGAGACTACTGGGAACCAGCTAATGTGCATTACTGATGTGCCCTGTAGCTGTGGAGATGACGGAGGAGCATATTGCTTACTTCCAAAACAACTGGCTGGGAAATGTTCACAGCCACCCTGCTCTTCTACCTGGGGGATTTCTCCCCAGGTGTCAATTTTTTGTTTGTTTGTTTGTTTCCCAGAGTGAATTAGAAAGTAAACAAAAAAAAAAAACCAAAAAACCAAGGCAGCTGAGTTGTTTGCTGGGGCAGCAGCATCCTTTCCACCGACGCGCAGATATGATACAGCTTAAATTTGTATTCATCTTGCCCACCGGGGCTAGAAGATGGAGGTGCTATTATGAAAGCTTTTCTGAATTTGCTTTATTCACTGTTTACTATGCTGGGCTGACATGATATGATTTGTGCATTGCGGGGTCACAACAAGCTACTTGCAGGACAATTTGCTGAATCAAGAGGGTGATTGTGTCTGGTGCCAGTCAGTCGCAATTAGGGCCAGGATCAGGGAGGCCCAGAGCTTGTGTATCGTCTTGGGCAAACCTCATAGAAATCAGCTCACCTGAAACTAATTGTCACAACAGAGACCTTATGCAAATGAGCCCTAGGGTTAGCGTGGGAAAAGAAAAACTGTCGCAAAGATAGGTGACCTGCTGAGCAGGGGGTCTGTTGCTGGGGAAATCTTTGTTCAACGAGTTAAAAAAATGTTCTCATTGTTCAAAATCCAAGAAAACATAGCAGATACTCTCACTAAGAAAGCGTGGCTAGCACACTCATCTGAAAGTCCAATAAAGTGGCAGCCAGCTTTCGGGCTGGCAATAAATTGGAAGTCCTTACTCTTTATAAGGGCTGCAGCAGGAAAATTATTTTCCTTTGCAAAGAGGCCTTTAAAGTTGAGCGGCTTGAGGACAGCCAGCGCTTAAAACTTCAACTGAGTGTCAGAGCCTAACCTGGTGGATCCCAGCTGATTTCCCAATCTGTCTGTGGGAAAACATCCCTTGTGTTCCTCCACTGCTTCCCCAAAGGTCCCCTCGTGGAGGGAGCCAAGCTGTGGGATGGGAGCTTCCCTCTAGAAGCATGTGACTGTTCTCAGCGGGCTTCCCCTCACTCCTTCCCTCTGCATTTCTTTCCCCTGCTCCCAGCCCAGGCAGAATTTTCAGCAAGCGCATTACAAAACATTTGTCTTGTTCACTCCTTCCTCTTTAACAGTTTTTATGGGGGTTGCTCAACACATTCTAAAATAGAAATGGAGACGATATAATAAAGTGCTGAACTGATGATGCACACAGCAGTTTATGCTGTCAATGGTAAACTCAGAAGAAAGGGATGCAACGCGCCCCAAGTGAAGAAATGTAAGCCCGTGTCCTATGAGCACACGGAGTGAGAGGCAGCCAGGGTCTTTCTGCATGTGAGGCTTTTCCAAAGAGGCTGACTGCAACAGAGGAGAGATTAATTGCACTAATTGATACCGGACAAATTTCAGAGCCACGAGCTGCTTTGCACTATTGTCGAACGCAAAAGAATACTTATTTTGCTTGGCTAATAATTAGGTCTGTGCTTCCGATGCTGCTGCTTTAAAGGGATGAGATGTGGATGGTATCAGACCAGCAAGTCCCAACATTGACTTTCTACTTGCCAAACATCATGAAATAAGGGTGGCTTAAAAGTAATGCAGATTAATCACCAACTTTTTTTTGATCTCTTTTGTCCCTTTACCACTGTCTGAAATAATTTCCACAAATAGGAGACGTTTCACAGTGGGTATGAAGTGCTCAGCTTTCACTCATCAAACTTTAATCGGAACTGCATTTTAGTTTTTGAATAAAGAACACTTAAAAAATTTAGATGCAAATTATTTTGCATTATTCATGCTCTAAGTGTCCTTGTAGATTTAAACACTTCTGAGGCCACCTTGATTCAAGTAATTACCTAGGCCCTCACTGCTCCATCATGAATAAGGTATTTTGTACAAGTAAAGTATGCACCCGATGAGCTTTTAAAGTGGCTTTACACTGAACTTGTGTATTGCTTCTTGTGCATGAGTGATTCGAACACGCGTCGCAATCTGTCTCAGGTGGGAAATCCTGGCAGAGCATCCATGAGTGACGGAACGAAGCCTGCAAGCCTCGGCACACACCATTTCTTTGTCTTCGTGTAGGACTCTCAAAGTGATTCTCTCACTCGAGTCTTGTGTCTTGTCTGAAAAGTCCGAGGATGCAATCGCTGCTCGCGGAGAGAGAAATGACAGTCATTTTTCACTTAACTCTTTGCTCCCCACCCTCTGCCCATCCTCGTGCCGCCTGCGCTCCATCACTTAAGGCGTTCAAATAAGATAAGTCTCTCTACTTTTATGTAGCATTGTACATCTGCCTCCCCATCTGTTTGCTGAGCCTCTCTCACACGCCCGCGCTAGATACCACCTGAGCGGTATTTTTCACGCAGTGGAACGAGGCTGCTCGCAGCAGGAGCCACTCTCAGGGAAGTCAAAATGTATATCTGTACATATATTCTCAGCAAAATGAGCCCGCAAGAGTTAAATTTAATTGGCTGGATCTCGTAGTTGGCGTTTGTTGCAAAGTGCCCGTGTTTTTTCTTTTCCAGCTACATCGCTTTGAAGAATTATAGGAATTTTATGATGTGCTATTGGAGTTCCACTGGCAGAGATTACAGTAAAGGGGTTAAAGTTGGTTTATGTTAAAAAAAAATTATGCAGAAACCAATAAAAATAAACACACTCCAGTAGACTAAACTTGCTGGGCTTTTAGTTTTTAGCTTAACAATAGAAGTTTAGATGAAATCCAACATAGCAGCTTTTAGAAAATTAGTTGACGCTCACAGTTGATCATCTTTACTACACAGTGGTATAATTAATATTTAAACATTCTAATAATGCAGCTTGCTTTGCATGCACTTTTCAGCCCCACCACGGTATATTTCATCAGGAATAGCACCGGCTTTTTCTTAGGTAATGTCATTTTTTAAGTTATATTCAAAATAGGATATTGACTGCTTGCTCACTGCAAAAGAAATATCAGTAGGCCAACAGGCAGGTTTTGTGCATCAGCTTATGAGTGAAGTGTGTCCCTGCTGAAGACAATAGAAAATATATAAAGGGCTACTTCATTGCCATCATCGTAAAATAAATGTGCCCAGAGACGATCGGTTTAGAGAACTGTCTCTAGCTGCTCACTTTTCTGCGTGCTAAGTGTAACAAGAGGAACTTTTAATATCTAGATGCAGTGCAAAATCAGGCAGTGACCCACCAGTCTGTGAAATACTGCACCTCTGACACCCACTCATTTAGAACCAGAGAGCATTTAATAAAGAAGTCAAGTAAGGAGAAAAACAACAACAACAACGACAACAAAAAACAAAGCCTGGTGTTTTCTCGTAAGTGTTGTCAGGGTTAAGGCTTCTGTGTGCCCGGCAACTTAATAAAATGGCAAGAAAACATCAAAATGGAAAAGGCTGTGTGGGTTTATTTACTTGTGAGAGCCCTCTTTCTCTGCCAGGGCTGGAGGTGGGGAAGCAAAGTTGTTTCAGGTGCTGCGCTCATCAGCTTAATCCCCTTGATTAGTGCAAGGTGCCCTTTATTGCTGCTCACATAACTTCCAGTGGGACAGAGTGTCCCTCTCTGGTCAGATCTGGCCTTGCTTTCAGGGATTTCATGTGTGTGAGTCTTTCTGATACCATTGTCATCTACTACGGTTGATGCGTGGGCATCATTGCTCAGTATTATTCCCATGGCTCTTACCAGCTGATCTTGGGGACCTGAAAGCATTCCTAAAACAAATGAAAAGCCAACCACGAGCAACACGTAGGCTCACCATATATGTCTGTCTTGGCTGACCTGTGATATAGAGATCATCTCTTCCACTTGAGGTAGGACCTGAATCTCACCCAACTTCTGCCCTGGGGATGTTTGTGGTGTGCTGGGAGGTGTTTTGTTTCCAGAAGAGGGGTTCTGGGGGCATGGCGGCCGTCCCACTGGATGGTGTCTGAAGTGGAGCTGAGAATCTGGCCCCAGGCTTTGTCACGTTTCATCGTGAGTTTGAAAGCAGGCCTGTTTCTATTAATACTGTTAATAAAACACATATGTTTTGTCAAGCAGAGCTGCCTTTTCATTAAAATGGGGCATAATTTCATGGAGCTCTTTTTTTTTTTTTATGTTAGTGCAAAAATAGCCATTTCCCTGATATGTCACCAAAAGCAAAGTTGGGGGAGTGCGTGCGCGTGTGTGTAGGATTTCACCAAGCCACAAATATGTTCATGCCAAATACTACTCGGTGTCTCGCTGCTCACAGCTAGTCTTAGGGCCTCATCCTAACCGCCTGGGAAGCGATGGGAGTATTTAACGTATTTTAAAAGTAATAGAAAAGGGGCTTTTAGATTTTTTTACATGTAACAACCATAGGGCTGATGCCGTAAGATCCAGAGCATGTGTGAAAATAGATGGTGTGCCACTGGGAGCTCTCTGCAAGCCATGCCGTATATTGTCGTGCATCGTGCGCACCCGCGAAGCATGTGGGGATGTGGTTTTATGCACAGGCGTGCTGGTGCGTGGAACAGAGTGGCATTGTACTGGCAGAGGCGTGTGGGAGCTGCCGTGCCACATGCGTGCCATCCGTGAGCGGGGCAGGGCTGGCAGTGGGAGTTTTAAGGAAACAGATAAACAGCAAACAGAAAGTGCCCGACAGCAGCGTAAAAACAAGGCTCCAAGCCCTGCTACCTTGCCACTAACACATGTCGTGAATTACGTGCAAGAGCAGCTCCGGCTCTTGCGTTTCAAGTGAGAGGAAATATTCCATGAGATGCTGCATGGGAACAGCTCATGTCGGAGATGGGAGCAGGCTGCCTCTGGCTTGCTTCTGCTTTATTGAGTTTTGCTCAGCGCGGCAGTTACGCACACCTTGGCTGCACACAGCTAAAGGAGCGTGATCTATTTTAAACCTGCTGCTGAGGTGGTAAAGGAGAGATAAGTTGAAACCTAGCTGCTATCTCGCTTGTGTGTGTGGCAGATATGTCCAGAAATGGGTAAAATTAAAAGTGGTTTTCACAGGCTAGTAACAACCTGGGCGAGGAAACAAATATAGGGAACGGAGCAGCAAAGTCAAGAGCTTTCTCTCATGAGTGTATTTCTTTCATTACTTAAATTATAGGACTTCTTTCTCAAAACTGATATACGTGTTTTTACCATATCTAACAGAAAATTCCATAGTAGAATTTGATTTCAGCATCACCCTTATGGCAGTCATGTGGGAGTGAGATTATGGGACATGTGGAACAAAAGTCTTCCAGCCAGAGGAGGCCTTCTGAGCATAATGATTCTTATTTAAATTAGTCTATGTTTTATTACTCAGTTGGGGAGGGGAAAAGGAAACGAAGGAAAAGAATGTTTCTTCAAAACCACAGTCACCTGAAGTGTAGATGAAGAGAAATTCAGTAGTTTTCAGTCTGCGGATTGGACAAACATTTTGGTATCGTAATAATCATTTCAAGCAATCCTCATTTTTTATTTATTTATTTATTTTTTAATTTCGCATTTAAACTCGTTTCTCTTATTGGCATGCCTGCCGATTCATTTGTAAATGTGCTTTAAATTCCTTTGTACATTACAATGAATGCCACCTCTTTAAACGCTCTTAGTAATTTAGCGAACTTCTTTGCCAGTGGGTGAAAGTACAGTATTGTACGCACATAAGAAAAGGTACATTCATTATGCTTCACGTATGAAAAGGTATATTAGGAACGGTTTGCTTAAAGTGGAGGGTGAATGGCAGAGTCCCTGATCCATCACAGGCCTTTTGCATGTGTGAGAGAGCCCAGAAAGGCGCTGGAAACCCACTGGCAAGCGTTTGCCTGTGAAACCTGAGAGGATTTCTAACAAGTAGGTGATCGGTGCAGGCTGAGTGGAGTGTGAGCTGCAGGCTCACCGTGGGGCAGAGCAGAACTTTCTGGGAGAAAGAGAGGGCTTGGTGGTCGTGCTTCTTCTGCCTTTTCCCTGGGCTGTCATGGCGTTGGAGAAGGACTGTGCAGAGGGTAGGATGGAGATCATCCCCGGGATTTAAAGCTTCTTTTGGGGTTAGGGCTGAGCCTCGTGGCTGGCCATGCAACATGGTCACGGTGAGGAGCAGATAGAGGAAATGGTACAAAGAAGCCTATTATATGCTCCTCCCCACCTCCTCTGCTCGTCTGGGGGTGCTGCTGGCTCTCAGTGTGAGAAGGGAGGTTCACTTAGTGGTGTCGATGTGACACGTGCCTCGTATCCCATGGCAGAAGGCACCCGGAGGGAAAGGGCAGGAGATGCAGGTTGTGCAGCTATGGTGGGATGGGATGAGGACGTGCAGCACCCTGCTCACCCCCATAAACCGGCACCACCGGCTGCAAGGTGTCTGTGACTTCCACAAGGAGCAACCACAGCATTAAGGGGAGGGCTGCTCAGTTTACGGCCAATAAACTTTGAAGCTGAGAGGGTTTTTGATGAGACATTCCTCTCCAAACCAGAGGTCGCCCATTTTGCACTTATTCCTTTATGTGGTTTCTGAAAGTTTAATTTTAAGGAGAGGATGTGGGTATGGTCTGTTTGTTTTCTTTCTTTCTCTTTCCTTTCTTTCAGAGCCCTTTACTTTGAATTAATTTCATGGAAACGCGTGCAAGTCCTTTCTAGTGGCGTGCCAGCTGTCACTTTTCGATCGGGGGAACCCAGGGTTTATTTTCGGGACGTGATTTTAAACTTGATTCATTGTAATAAGTGTCACTGTAAGGCTGGAGAGGGAGAGTTAGCTTTCATTAACATTCTTCAATTCTGGAGCCCATCGGGAGGTAGATAAGGTACCACCAGGTCCATCCACCTCCCGACCACAGGAGGACAATGCCAGGAATGTTTGCAATGTGTTTCTATTTTTGTCACACCTATGTGTGGCCATCCATCTGGTCTTAATCAATCAGTCTCATCCCCGAGCTTTGCTGTTCTCCCAGCTGAAATAATACACTTCTCCATCAGAGCTCTGCCTCAAGGAGGGTCACTGCTCACCATTCCCCAGACAAGGCATATTAACAAGGCTTACATATTTGTAAACATAGGTAAACCCAGGAGGGGCGATTGGGAAGGAACATTTTGAAATATGAATATTTTATGAATAAACCGCTGTGTTGTTTACTTAGTGATATTACACAGGAAAACTTGATGAAGTACTGGAGGTAAATTTGTTTTAGTGTTTAAAAAAAAAAAAAAAAGAAAACCTCAGGAGCACAGAAGACAAAGATAAATGATGAAAGAGAGGATGATCCACCACCCTATTTAAGCGGAGGTAGCGTGTATAAAATATCTTTCTGAAAAAGCAGAGGAGTGGGTGGCGAGCACTGTAAAAACGTGCCATTTATTTATTTAGATTGCACATCAGGAGATTAAAACAAATGAAAACTCGGACTTGTTAATAATTTACGTTTGTGTGGAAAATTCTTACACGCTGTTAAGATACCTCCAAGACCTGACACCACAAACACAAATAATTTACATTCTTTGTGCACGCACAACTTAGCTTGTCTGGAGGGGGAGGGGGGGAAAAAGTCAAATATGTGTTCAGAGGGGCAGTGAAAACCCAGATATGTTCACGCTCTCATAATTGCGTTTATTAATTTTGGGTGCCTCTTTTTGAGACGTTCGTGGAGCTGACCTTCCCATTCATCAGGTGTTCCTTGCTGAGAATCTGCTGGGTATACCTCACAACCTAGGAGGTAGGGGATGCAGGAAGGAAAAAAGGAGGGGAGGGGGGGGGAGGGAGGGATTTCTTTTCAATAAGCAGCACTATTACTTTTCCCCTAACAGCTTATGCAAAAAGTTTTGTGGGGGAGAAAAAAGCCCAAGAAAAAAAGAGGAGTGTGCATAACAATAACTACCTCTGTCCCTTCTGTTTTTGTTCTTTTCATGTCAGGGCACTTTTTAGCCGTGCTGCCCGGGTAACTGCTCTGGAAGGTTGGAATATCTCTTGTTGAAGGAGGTTTGTGATTGAGGGCCCTCTGACACAACCTTTTGTTGCTCTGAGGTGTTTGATCCTCTTTCCCTTTCTTCTAAAACCAATCCCATCCCTTTAAAAAATGGATAACCAGCACTTCTTTTACTTATTGTCAGCTTTTGGAAAGTTGCTGTGGGGGGTGGTAGAAGTTTAACTAGTTAACCCCTTGCACGCTGTCGCCGGCCAGCCATCGGCTCTCCTTTTTCACCCCTTGTCAGACAGGGAATATTTCCATAGCTGCGTCAGGTATGCAAATCCTCTTTTATACCCAGCCATGTGACTCGCCGGCTTTGGCCTGCAGACAGTTTGCTGGCGGATCCCTCTTGTGCTCCGCTCCTTTTTGGAGGGGGAACGCGCAGGGGCAGGAGCTGGGAGCCGTCCCCAGATCAGGACGGCTGCTGCTCAAGCGTGCTGAAATTTCAGAATGACTCAGAGTTTGTAGCTGCATCTCTCCATGTCTCTCCTTAAATTGAAACTTGTGCAAAGTCACCGCCAGCGCGCGGGCTGCTGCCACGCTCTTGGTTTCCGTGCTCTTTTCAGAGCGGCGCTGAACGGCGAGAATTCACAGAGTCCCTCTTCAAAAGTGTGTGGCGAAATCTGAAAGTAACAAAGGAAGAACACCTCAAAATGCGATGCGTCATAAGTGTGCTCACTCAGATTAAAATGGGACTGCTTTTCTTTTTTTTTTTTTCTCAAAAGGAAGGGACACAACCCAAGCTATAGGGAAGAAAAGCAGCTTAAATGGATTATTTAACAAAAACCAACTTATAGCTCCTAGATAGTGACCTACATTCTGCACACAATGATGATGTTTTACGGTGGTGATAGGGTTAATAACCTAACATCATTCATGTAGTGTTTTTTGAAAATTGAATTTTACTGCTACAAAGTAAATGTAACAGCCCTCTGGAGACAATATTACAGGCACTTTATTGTTTGCTAAGCTGATGTCATCTTTCTACGGACTGACTTTAAAACAAAGGCAGAACATTTATTACAAATATCACTGTGTGAAAGGAAATCTACTGAAATATTGTTAGAAGGTGGACTGATAAAAATGTATTAATACTTGGCTTTGATTATCTGCAAAGTTATGCCTGAGGAATGCTTTCTTGCGTGATCTCTGCTCAACACAAATGTTCGTCTTGGATATTGCATGAACTTTTAAAAAAAAAAAACAAAAGAAAACATTTTCCATTGCTGAGCATGTGTTACTTTTAAAATGTGTTTTATAATATACGCTACAGCTCATTTATAACTCTTCGCAGTTTCTTTGTAAGAATGTAAATGAGGTTTTGATCAAAACCTAAAATATTTCCCTTCAAAGCCCTTTTTTTTACGTAAACAGGGCCAAGTCTTCCCCATCAGTGCAAATGCAAAAGCTCACATGAGTGAGGTCACCAAGACCTGGGCCGCTTCTAGGGACGCAGCTCTGCCCTGCCACACACAGGCAGCCACCAAGGCCAGGACTTGCAAACCTGCGTCCCCAGTCAGGTGCCTGCATCCAAATCTCCTGGTTCACCAAAGGCTCTGGAGCCTGAAGATTCACGGCCTGTGAGTTGCGTGGGTCAAGCTGTGCGGTGCTCTGTCCTTTGAGAGCCTCACCGTGTCCTTTCATAGCCAGCCTTAATGAAATCACCAGGTTTGAAAAGTCTAAGCTGGTTGTGTGTGACCCTGAGTTTTATGAGTTTTATCACTCCCAAGCAGTCTTTCTAAGTACCTTTCAAGTGAACAAAATACATTTGTCCCTTTTTAGAAGAGCAAATGATTCATTTGCAAATAATTTAATATCCATTAAAGTTTAAATTTCCTTTGTTTCTTCACTTGCAGAGCAAATCAACGAGCATTTCAAAGTAATAAGTACAATGAGTGAAAATGTATTTTCACGTATCACAGTATCGCTGTTGTGGTTTTATCAGGTGAAGCATACAGAGATGCAAACAGCTTTATGAGGACGGGTGTCTGAGCAACTGATTAGCTCATCTGTATTGAAGGAAGACTGCAAGAGAAACGTAGGAAAGTGAGACGGATTAAGAAAGTGAACAGTGCAGTTAACAGTAGAATCAGTAACTAGGTAGGAGCACGTGATGTTAGTATCACCTTCTGAGGTTTCCATGCATGTAATGCACTCTGCAAAGGTGGACATCTACCTACAGTGCCAAGCAGAAGTCTATGTTCGTGCCCTCTCATTAAATGTCAAATGCTAACAGGTTATGGCAGTTCATATCAGCAGGATTAAAACTGGCAATTGGACGATAGCAGTTTACTTTTAATGTCCTCAGAGCAAAGTTTTCAGATTGCCAACAATTATCAAAGAGTGTCCTGCCTGTTTCATTAATGCTAATATACTCAGATGTTTGAATATGATTTTGCACGTCAAGCCAATCTATGTGGCATAGTGCTGGACATCCTTTGACTGGCATTGTGTGGCATTTTTTGCTTAATCTTTGGTGTTGCTCAGATAAATTTAGTCCTGACATAAGCAATACTCGTTCTGACATTGGTAGCATGTGTGCATAGGTAGAACAGTGACAGCAGGCTCTACTGGAAAGTTAGGAAAGAGTTCAAACTATTTAAAAAGGTAATCAAGAACAGACTATTAACCTTTGGCTCAACTGAGAAGTGGAGGTTTGTCTGGAGGTGATTGAACATGAACACCCTCGTGCTCCTCTATAAAATATCTTTTAGAGCCTTTCAGGCATCTTCAGAAACACTGAATGGCCTCACGTCAGCTTGTTGGCAAAGTAGAGACTGTGGACCTGACCCAAATCCTGCAGAATTCGCCCCATTGTCTTCCAGGTTGAGTGTCCCAGGGTGCTTTGTCAGCTTTGAGCCCCAAAACTCAAAGGCGTTGCAGGATGAGAAGGTCTCTGTGTGGGCCCTGAGACCACAGCCTTCTCCAATGGATTTTCTTGTCTGTGAGAGTTACAGTGGGAGGGAGGCACGGAGGGTTCTGGCTCATGTTGTTGGGTGCTTCCCGAAGAAAATCTATTGACTTGTGGCTGTTGATGGCAGCTTTGACTTTGACTCACACTGGCCACTGTTCCCAAGGTCTGTGAGAGGGCTATATATAACTACAATGTATAATGGTTGCTGTTAATGCATCAGCCTTGCAAATGGATGCACTAGACATCTCCTTTCTGTCTCACATACTACAATTGTTTCAATTGTTTGAAGTCAAGTGCTTTATGCTGCTTAGAAAGAAGTCTCTGTAATGTCTCCCACAGTAGATAAGGCCAGTTGTAATGAAAATAAAGGTGATTCTTCATTGAGCACAGGCAGGACCCTGTAATACTGAGGTACCGGGGTAGCACAGCCCTTATGTCCCATTGCAGGGTTCTGAGTAGCGGCCAGGAGCTGACAGCCCTGGAGGAGAGCACCAGGACCACATCAGAACAAGTGCACACGGAAAGAAAACACGGGAACCTTCATCACAGAGGAAATGTTGAAACAGGCTGCCAGGTTATACAATCAGTATTTCTTCATTATCTCGGTAGTACTAGAATTTAGAAAAGGTATGAGCTTTAAAAGTAAATAAAAAACCCCAGCAGCTACAATGAGTATAATCACACGTTTGAACATAAGAATTGGTTTTATGCAGCGTGCTAGAAAAACCAAAATCTTGAGGAACACTTTTAAAATAACCAGAGAAAAATAAACTGTTCCTTATGTCAGTCTTGTTAGAGAGGGATTAAGAAACTGGCAATTATTTTGGCGACCTTAATTGTTGCTCTGCAGGAAAATATGTAATTAGAGCACGTTCGCAGGCCTGCACACCTGCAGCACATCCTACAGTATAATGTCAGCTTTCAGTGCTTGCTGGTGCCAGGTTCTATCACAACCAGGCACAGTGATGCTCTGAGAACATTTCGGACTCGTGTAATGTAGCTTCTGTGCATGAAAGAAGCAGGCATTTACACTGCCATACAATGGAGGGCATTACTGCAACACTGGTTTCATTATTTTCTGACGCCTACCTTCAGCACTGCTCTGGTTTACTCAGTTTGAGGTTTTATTGTTACGGTATAATAGTCCTGTACATTTCTGAAATTCCCTTATTATTCAGCTTATTAATACAGTGCTGGCTTGATTATTGGGCCGTGGTTGTGAAGGGGAAGATTCAGCATGCTAGCAAAGTCAGAAGCTGGGTAAATTCCTGGGATAATGGGAACAATTGTTCGGCGCGCTTCAGCTCGGCTCTGTGTGCATATAGGCACCGAAGCCAACGTACATATGTGCGTGCGCGGCGGCGGCTGTGCCCAAAGAGGGTGAGAACTGTTGGAAGTGAGCTCCCATTTTTTGAGGGAGAGGGGGAAATTCGCTCTGCGGCGCTCCTCGCCTTTCTCCTTTCCTCGCCGACAAACTCCGAGCTACAGAAAGTGAGTTGAAATAATGGAGTGGCGGAGGGAAGAACTGTCTTGCAGCTAAATTCAGTAATCTGGCACGCTGATAGTTAACAGACTTCTCCCCCTAAGGGAGATACACTGTATTTTGCTATCTGACATGTTGTCATATATAAAGAAATCAATTGGTAATTAAATGATGCACCTTGTGAAGATGACAAAAGGCATTTGGTTGCGAGAAGAGAACTGGGTTGTGAGGGGTTTGTAATGAAGGCCTAATGACTATTCATAAGAGATTTTCAGTCCGTTGATCCACTTGACTGGAAAGTTCTGCCCTGGAGAGTTAGTGCTGTCAGATTCTCTCACCTCAGAAAGCCGCCGCGATCGACGGTGTGGAGTATGAGCGAGAAATTATCTAGTTGTTGCTCCAGGCCTGTCTTAGGTCACATGCAGAAGGCACACATCTGGCTTCCTGTAGGTGCAACCTCAGGACATAAACTTTGACTAATTTTTAAACTATAAATATGTAACGCTGACACTGAGTGAGCTACCTTTTATTCGTGTTTTCATACATTTTCTAGCGCGTTAAAGCCCTTTGTGGAGCTTCCATTTTGGGCTCCTGCTCTTCCTGAGACAATGCCGTTCTCCTCCCCGCCGACAAGTTACGTTTTCAGACATTTCTGTGGCACAGATGGTGCTCATGCTGCCTCCCGTCTTCTGGCATGCGACCCACGGGCCAGCCGGGGTTGTTTTGGTAGGGTCACCTACAGAGAGGACCTGGTAGAGATGTCAGAAGGCATTACAGGGTCTCACGGCAGATTTTGCCCCCAGTGGATTTTTTTGTTGTTGGTATGCATTTCTCTGGTCACTAGCACTCAGGATAACCAGACCATTGGGATCTTCTTCCTCCGAGGTATTTCCTGATTGTTTCCCTCTGTAGGAGGTTCCTCAAATGGTGATGCCTTACAGTTGGCACTTTAGGAGGTCTGTACCCCCAGACCAGTCCCCGTTAAGGGAAGGTGCCAAGAACTGCACCCTGACTGCTGATGAGACAGAGATAAGCACTTTTTACACATCCACCTCCAGGGTTGCACCCTCCTGAGTGAGCAAACCTCTCTCTAGGAAGCAGCACTTCATAACTAAAGCTGAGGAGGAGCAAAATGGGCTCAGAGAACTATTAGGAGGATTGAGACTGTCACCGTATGCAACGCAGCTCCTGGGTGAAAGCCCTCAGCTCTTCATGTATTTGCATTTGAAAAGTGGCCTTATCTTATCAGGCAGCTCACCTTATCAAAGGTAAACATATTTACTACCTCGTTAAAGGTTCTTCGCGCCAGTACTCAAAAGTGTATTTGTGGACAAAAACCTGTCCAAGTCACTAAGACAGACAGATGGGAGAAGGTGATGGCAAACTTTGGAGGTTTCTATCTATCAATAGCAGAGCTGCAAAGTAATTCAATACGTTATGCGTGTTTGAGAAGGCCTCGTTGGTGCTTCCTTCTTGCGTCTTGTGGTTACTGCATTTTGCTGATGTGTTTGCTGGAGCTGACAAGGTAGACTAAATGAATGGACAGATGCCAAAAACACAATTATGTTTATTAATGTACATTGATTGCTTGTTTAGGGTATAAAACAAATTAAAAAATACATTTGTATTTAAACCTTCTTTTTATAGCTGGCCTAATGACTGCATGTGATATAGTGTGTAGTAAAGGACAATCCACGGTACCTATAACTCCTGGCTTTCCCATCGTATTATTTTACTTGGATTTAAAAAGATATTTCTCTTACTGTTTCTTTATATGACAGTTTGTATTATTTTTAATGATGTAGATCTTAAGTTAACTCGTTAGGCTGAGAATCAGCTACCCTTTTCGCTTCAAACCCAACACTGGCCTTAGTGGTGAGCATCCACTGCTGCTTTGCCCCCATGTACTCTGCCTGGGTGAAAATAATGCGTAACAGTGGGGAGAAATCCAGCCCCAAACCCAGCACCTGCCTGCCACGCTGCTTTCCCAATGGAAAGACCAGGCAAGCCCAAACCTTTGCCAATGTTTGCTTTTTATGTCCCCATTTCCACCACCCACTGGGCAGCAAGGAGGCACAAAGCCTGACAACAGCAGTTTGAGGTCTACCCCCTCTTCACCCCATTCGCAGTATGGATCCACCATCAACTTACCACCTTTACCTGAGGGCTGACTGTTAACGCAGGAGAAGAGCTTGGGATTGCACCCCAGTGTTGTTTAAAGCACAAGAAGTTGCTAAATAATTTTACAGTATCTCTTTTAAGTCTGGGCAAGAAAGTTATAGCACTTTGAGTGCAACATCATTCAGCACGGTCTTAGAAGTACTGCCAAATAGCAAAGTGAAAGCCATAAAGTAAACATGACTTAGCGACACCTGGACCTTTCAGGTTTTATAGCAATTGTTTATAATGTTGGACTGGCCTCTAAAATATGTCCGCAGAAATGGTACTGGAGCTTTATTTTACTCTTTCTTTATGTTCTACCCAGGTTCTAGCCTTCATTATTTGCACTCATTTAAGTACTTCTGTTTCCTTTCCTTGCTCTTTTACTTGGCTTTTTATTCACTAGCAGAGGCAGTGACGTAGATTTAGCAGCATGGTTTCCACATTTAACGGGTGTCTTTCAGAATTCCTCTGCATTATCTGTGTGTACGGCTCCAAACATGGCTAAGCGAGCTCCAAAAGATATTTTTGCCATTTTTTGTGTTCTGTTCTGAGAAGAGAAGCAGCAATACTGTCTCAAACAGCAGCTATTTTTTTTTTATTTTATTTAAGAAATGAATCAATTCCAAGTCCACGAAAGTTCCCATAAATTTTTTTTTTCTTTTTTTTTTTTTTTTCTGCTCTGTTGGAAACTATTCTCATACAATGCCCCTATAAACCTATCTCAGTACTACCAGGCCCTATTGGAACTAATGGGGCTTGACAGTTCTTCAGTTAAAAATTATACATGAGGGTCACTTTCCCTTAAATTATCTATTGTATGCCAGCTGTTCACAACGACAATGGTCTTACTTTCTTCCCATTGCCTAAAATGGTTAGCTTCACTGCAAAGCTGTCGCGACTGTTGCTGTAGATAGCTTTTAAAGGCACTACTTCACCCGAAGCAACACCTTGATGGCACCACTAATTTCAGCTAGATGTTTATCGGTTCCAGGGAGTGTTTGGATGGGCCGTTTTGCTTGTTTTGTGTCACAACACTTGAGTTATAGCATAATTTCTCATTTGCTGTACAACTTTATTCTATTTTTACGCGTCTGAGTGATGCTACTTTAAGTGCCCATGAGTGGTACTTCCGGACCAGAAGCACTATCAGAGGCAACCTCAGACAGATAAAACTCCTTGTATTTTTGTTGGAGAGGGGAGAAAGGGTCATCGTCAAGTGCTGTTGTTTTTTTTTTTTCCCTCTTGCCCGTTAAAACTGAAGCAACTGTGGCTTTTTATTTTATTTTTTTTCATCAAGGGAGACTACACTTGGGCCATGCTTATTTCAGAATCAAAGCCTTCATCCTCAAATGCTTCTCATTACTTGCGAAAGTCTGCAGTGGTCATCTCTGGGCAGTAATTAGAAACCTTGACACTTTTAGAGGATGCCTGTAGAATGAAATATTCCTCAAAGTTTTTTTAGGTCTTGCTTTGAAAATGAAAAGCAACTAACTTTCCTGGACTGCTTGGTACTTAAATAAACCTGCCACCCTTATTTCCATAGATTAATGAATAGCAGAAAATACATGGCAAAGGTTTACACTCGCTCTCTTTTCTGCTTTGTCAGGGGCATTCTTTTTAATTATAAGATAAGTGTGATTTAGTGGTTATTTTTGAGACCTGGCAGAGCTGCCACATCTGTAGTGGTGTTTGATTTCGACACGCACACGATGACCTGTGCTTTCTATACCTCTGAGCAATTAAGCAAGTTGCAGCGGAATCCTGGCACGGCTGCATATTGATGCTCAGCCTTAATTCGTTTAAAAAACTGATCACTGATCCACACACTGTGGCAGCTGGACAAGATCACATATTGGTTGCAGTTACACGTTTCTCCCGCTCCATTATGTGATCTTTCAGGGGCCGGGTGCATTAATATGCAACTGTTCTGTTTTCTTTCAGCTGGCTGGTAAACTCTTTAACCAGTCGAACAGAGTTTGCAATTGTTGCTGCTCTGAGTGGGTGGATAGGAGCCGGGGCAGCAGCCTTGTCCAGTTGTAGATAGAATAAAATTGACAATGATGCAATGGAGCTGGCATCTGGACAACACTGTGGGATGAATGGCACTGCTCTCGCGGTCCCTCCGGTGGTTGTATGCCTTGTAATAGCTAGCGTAGGAAGGGTGGTGAAAATTGATATGCACTATTACTACATGTATAAAACTTAACACTGGGGCCATAGCACAGGTGGGGGGTTCCTGTTTATTGATTTTTATGACTTTGTTAGAACATACGGCTAATGCCTTTCTACTCCACGAGCTCTGGGAGTGCTCACCTCAGGTAATAAACCTTTCTGTACTTTGCAGGAGTTCACAATTTACACGGGAGCTGGTGTTAGGCTGCACAGAGCCGTGCCTCCCTCTTCCCTCTCCCTTTTGCAGCATGCAGCTGGAAGGGAAAAGACAACTTACTGCAGCTGGGTACTGAAAACTGTCCGTTCCTGCTATGGAAATGGTCCCTTTTTCTAATTACTCATATTTCCAAGAAAATTAGTCACACAAACTTATGTTATGTGTTGTCTCAGAGTTTGAAAGCAAATTAGGTTTCCAACAAGACAGTACATCAAACAAAGTAGCATGTTCTTGTTGCAGATGACTATTTTTTTTTATTTATTTTTTTTTAGAATTATGGTTGGACACTTTTGGCAGACAGATTGTCTTTTACTCTATCAAAATGACAGTTTCTTTTGTAACTGTTACACTCATAATTAGAAGGAGAGAAGCAATCTGCCCAATTTAATACACTATAAGAAGTTTAGCGTCTTGTGCTAGTAATTTCATTATTTTAAAATATGAATTAATTGCCTTAAAATAATATTGTTAGAAGTATAACTAGGAGGATTATGGAGCTAATTCTCACGTTTAAAAGACAAAAAAATAAAAAGAAAAATCAAAGCTCTTATTAATGCATTTCAGGCAAGATTGGGATTTTAGGCTTCTATCAGGTGTGTGGGTTGGCGATTTGGGGGAAGAGGCCCAGGGAGAGTGAATCCTTAATGTGAAATTCCTCCGGACAAAACCCAGCTCTCTGTGGTTTGGTTTACTGTAAGCTCGTGGAGCTTAACTCGGGGGTAATGAGTGAGCAGAAGTAGATGGCTGAGCAGAGCAGGAGCAGAAAGAAAAGGCCTTTCACCCCGGGTTCACGCGCTCGCCGTGCAGAGCTGGGTGCCAAGCGAGCTGCCTTTTTGTGCACCGGAGGAGTTTCACACACAGTCCCCGAGCTTGCTTTGTTCCCAGCATTGATATAATGGTTATTTTATCACCCAAAATTGTGCTGCTTTGCAGAATGCAAGGTCTCCGGCCCCGATCCTGTGGTCGGGATTCACGGGTGGAAGATGTAAGTCAGCAAAAAAGGGGCCTCGAGAAGCCTGGTGCAGACTTTGCTCAGAAGCAATATTAACCTTGAAACTTTAACTTTCTCCTGTGAAATATGACCCTGACTTGAACAGCACTTCGTGTTGTGTGAAAAGAGCAAATAACTTTAAATTTCAAGTGGGTTCTTGTTAAAAGTTTGGTGCCTTTACCTCGATGGAGGTGCTGGCTGAAGTTTCAGACTCCAAGTAGGGAGCATCTTTTATCTGTATGCATCTAACTGGTATCTATTTGGGCATGTTAATTAGAGGATGAGACCACTCTGACTAGTCACTGGGAGCAGGGTGACCAAGGATGGCTGTCCTTGGCTGTGGAGAGGGGACGGAGCGCACCCCATCGGTGCTGGGGAGGCTGCTGCCAGCACCACGTTTAGAAAAGACAAAATACAGAAAATCAAAAGAAAGAGAAGATTCTTGTAGGTTTGAGGTCTGAAGCCTCATTCCACATCCCTTATTTTACCTCATAACCACGTGCAGTGGCCCTAAAGCTTGCACACTTAAAAAATCATAACTAAGTGCATTTCTAACATTTGCTTGCTCTGCAAGGAGGTCCATGTTCTTGGTGCTTGGTATCAGCTGAGCCCCTGCCCTCTGCCATTAGCTCCATAGGAAAACAGCTGCAGAAAGACTTATCCCAACCAGAATAAAATCATTATGACACAGCAAACCCAAACATGACGTGTGGTTTCAACAGCCTCTTACGGCCAGCCCTGCGTTTCCTTTTGGCTGCTAGGATAAGGCTTTCGCACTTGCTGAGGACCAGCCTAATGCAAACACTTTGGCTGGCTGCGAGGCACAAGGAGATAGAGCAAATTCAGAGCCATTTTAAGCTCCCTGAAGCAGGCTCTGGAGGTAGTGTCACTGAACAGGCAGGGAGCAGCCTCTCATGGGCCACACAGCAACAAAGGTCGGTGATAAAATGAGTTCTATCCTCAACTGGAATATTTCCAGTGCTATCAAGCTTTAATTTTGCCCTCTTTTGGGTAGATTGAGTGAGACACCTGATGGGGACAGGGGAAGCTCTTATATACAGGTTCTGATACAGAAGATGGATGGGTTTTTTGAAGCCATTTGCTTGACTTTGCTACCTTGAAGGGCAGCAGCATGCAGCTGCGCCAGCTTGGTGTCTGCTCAGCCCTGCACGTAGCAGCTGTTTTTTGCCCTGGGTACATCAGCTGCTCTTTTCCCCTCCTCTGCTGGGGACAGTGTGCTGCAGGCACCCTGCTCTTGATGGAGAGATGGAAGAGTGTTGGAGGAGCACATCCGGCTTTTCCCTATGTTTCTCAGGGATCTTGAAGAAGAGGAGGAAACAAGGGGCAAAGATGCCGTGAGGAAGTCCAGGGCCAACCTCCCCTCTTCCCCATCGCGTTTCCAGGCATGGGTGTCTTTGTGGTGCAAACTTGGCCACAGGACACTAGTGCACGGTTGTTAATTTGCTGCATTACTGATGAGGAAGGTGAGCACCTGGAATGAATAGGATACATCAGGGAATCTAGCAAAGAAGAGGCATGCAGACAGACTGTTTTCAGACCCAGCATGCTGTCTTGGCCATGGTTTGAGGACTCATTCTGAACAATGGAGGTCTCAGAGCCCTTTAGAAAGGACAGTCAGATGTTTTTCCTACCAGAAAATGCCAGTGGTTTAGATACATGGGTCACTGCTAGCTCTCCTGCTAATACTTTCTGCTCAATACATACCAAAGGGGAGAGCAGTCAGAGGCATATCCCTGGTTCAGAGCCAAGCGTTCATTTCAGTAATGCTACTTACTGGGAGACATCTTGATTAACAGATCTTAACATTTTGTGAAGCCACTGTCACTTATCCACTTTTACCAACACGCACAGTGCTTGCACTTTTTTTCCCCCTTCAATTTTCACTTTCCCACACTTGCTGGGGTCGAGCTGCACTGTGCACTCAATATATGCATGTGCTGGAGGCAGCCCCTTGTATCTACCTAACCCTAAAGCCTACACCATCCACTTCTGTCTCAGGATAGAGCGTGGAGTTAATTACTTGCCATGCTCTCCTGGAAAACATGTTTCTAGTAGCTCCAGGCCGAAAATCTTGTGTTCTGAGTGTTTTTACCTCGTGGATTCATGCACTCCAAGTGTCTGTCTGGTCATCTCTTTGCAGCAGGCATTAGTGGATTTCCCCTTGATATTGAATGCATCCGGGGCTGGTTCTTTTATCACTTTTCTGCTTGGTGTTACAGAATTTCGGAGTCTTCCTCCTTTGTCTGGGGAAGGAGCGGTGCTGAAAGCATTTCCACCTGGATGTTTGAATTATTTAACTTGCAGGAACCAGACCTTTTCCCTCCTGAGTAGTTGTGGGTTTTAAAGGCTAAAATTGCTTCATCATGCCAAAGTGAAAGTATGCATAAATTATTTAGTTAAACCTGAGAAAATACAGACTTTCCTCAGTGATCTTTCAAGGGCTGCCTACTTAAATTTCAGAAGAATGGGCAGGGGTTTCTCCCTCTCTCTTTCATTCTCTCGAAAAATATTTTAAGTACCTATTCAGCCTTTTCCGACATAAAGCTGCGACCAAAAAATCAGAGAGCTGGGTTTCCACCGAGTGTTTCTAACAGAAAGTAAGAGGGCTGCAGAAATCCTAAGCAGCCGTACTTCAGCACGGCACCCACATTCCTGCACCAAGGTGGGCAGCAGGCTGCAGTGCCCACTGCCACATGGCCTCCGGATATTGGGAAGTTAGGGCTTGGCTGTAGGAATAGAGCAGTGACATTTTTAATCAAATTTCAGCGGTTTTGTTATTATTATTTTTGTTGTTTGTTAACTTTGGGCCATGTCGTGGTGTTCTTGGTGCCTTGCACCCCAGAAGGGCCTGGCTGAATTGAGCTGGCTTGGCTGGAGTGAGCTGGTGCTCCTCCTGAACCAGAATCCGTCCCTTTTTATTGTAGGGTGTAAGCTGCTGGCATTGAAGTTAATGGGCTAGGATGGAGCAGGAGCAGTGCTAAACCCCTCCAGGATCCCAGGAGGACCCAGCAGCACAGGACCTGCTCTGTCAACACAGCAGAGTTTACAGGACAGGTCCCCTGTGTCAGGAAATCTGATCTCTCTCTGGCTGATGTCAATATTTCTGTCATTGGCTCTGGGATCTAGATTAGGGTCGGATACAGGTATGTAAAATAGATGAGGGGCGGGGGGAGTGAAACAACACATTTCTCTGCAAGAACAGATATTTGTTTTACCGTGTACCTAACATTCCCAGAGTCTGTGTGTGGCAGTACAAACCCTGAGAAGTCCTTTGAGGGGTGATACTGCTGCAGGAGCAGGTTTGCATTTGTTGCAAAGGTTTGCCAAAAAAAAAAAAAAAAAAGGGAGAGAGGGAAAATAAAGTGCAGAATTGCTCTGACCTGCAAGCCGTGGGGCAGGGAGGACAGGCAGCCCCATGCCCTCTTGGTGGAGCAGAAAGCAGGTTGGGGACACGGGCTGGGAACTGGAGGGCAGCAGCAGCCGCACGCGGGTGGATAAAGTGTCAGAGCTCCAGAGGGGTCTATCAGCTGGTGATTCATTATGTGAGAGACACTGACACCGTGCATGGCGGTGACTTCACGTTTATGGGATTGTGGCGTGCCCTGCAATGAATGTGTGTTTTCAGAATGAATGTAGGCACCAAAATACCTTGCGTTTTTAGTCAGCAGAGCCCTTACAATCAATCAGGTAGATGATACCATATGTGCAAAGCCAATAGAGAACACACTAAAAAAAATACGTATTTATCCAAGCTGGTCCTTCAAGCTGTTGTGGTAAGTCAAATAAATTTTGCATGGTTTTGAAACTGGAACAGAGGTAAGAAGAGGTCTGGAAAGGATGTTAGAAACTATTTTCTAGTATAAATCCCACTTAAACACTAGGAACTCCCTGTAGTTTCTCTTGCAAACTGTAATATGCTTTAATCAACAGTTTGCTGGGGACTTTTTATCTATTTGATACTTCAGGGGGAAAAAGAAGCGCTCCCAAAAACAAGGCTTGGCGGAAACAACTTTGTAGTGGTGATGGACGAACTTTACAGCTCACTGAGGGGAGATGGGGGTCTGTGCCCATGCAAGTGAGAGGGGGAAGCCGTTACAAATCCCACTGTGAGATGTGGAATCAGATGTAAGTGCAAATCTCGTTGCTTTGGTTTGGTTTCCGCCGCAACCTGCGCATTAGCATTTTCCCTCTCTGAATTATTGTGAAGATTTGTATTATATGTAATTACAATACAAAGAGGCTCTGCCAGATAAAGCTATTTGCTGAAGTACTGTTTTCAAAAAACACAGAGTCCTTTCACACTTTAACTCGCACCTTTTCATTACCTGCTAACAAAAGTACAGCGGATAGATTTGCCTAAACATGTCTTGCTAAGAACACGAACCCCATTGGGTAACTCTGTCCTTTTGAGATACAGGCTTTACATTTTAATAACATCTCCTGGATGGAGAGAGGGGAAAAAAAATAGTGAAGAAAAGACACTGAAGTATTTTTGCCACTTTCCACCAAGGTTGTAAGCATCCTCATACCGTAGATAACAGATTTAAGTATAGAAAATGCATTGTGGCCGGGCTCTTGGATTCACTACTGCCGTGTGAATTATAAATCTTACAAACAGGGGCGATACATCATTTTTTATTAAACTTATAACATGACTGCTGCACAAATAGTGTTTACATAGAAGGGTATACATTTAATTTACTCTCTGGGAACGTTTCTAAGGAATATAAATTGCATTTTGAAAGCTTCCTTCCACATAAAATTCATCATTTTTTTTTTCCTTTTTTATTTTTTATTATTTTTTTTTTATTTTGGCATTTTAATTGAAGCCTCCAAAGTGTGCGTCCTCACTCAAAGTATCAAAG